>NC_067400.1:261530711-262260711 GCF_016432865.1 Antechinus flavipes | reverse complement strand
ACCTAACCTAAATCTCTCATTCTTCAATGAATCCAGTCAACAAATAGTTATAAAGTGATTAATATTTTCCAGGCACTGTTCAACACAAATATAAATAGAAAGAGGGATAATTCCTGCCTTTAATAAGCTTATTTTCTAGTGGGGGAAGATGATACATAAAAGAAATCTGAAAAAGATGAGAAGGGCTAGGTATTCAATGAGGGGAACATGGTAGAAGTCTAAAGCGCCATTGAGAAAAGGTTGGCTCCTATGCTCTCCTGAAACAGGGATTCTGGGAGGAGCCATCCAATAACAGGAAGAAGTTCCAAGAATATTGCAGGACTGGAGTGAGTTTTCAGGATGAAGAGCTTGGCCTTGGTAGAAGAGATTCTGAGTGTATACATATATTTAAAAGAATTAGATTCAGTTGCCATTGATTGCAACTGCCAGTCAATATTACTATTATTTTCAGAGATCTGTTGTTGTTCAGTGATATCCAATTCTCTGTGACCTCATCTGGGATTTTCTTGGCAAAGAAGTGGTTTTGCCATTTCTTTTTCCAGCTCATTTTATAGATGAGGAAACTGAGGCAAACAGAGTGAAGTGCCTTATCCAGTAAATGTCTGAGTCCAGATTTGAATTCAGGTTCTCTTGACTCTGGGGAACTGTGGTCTATCCACTGTGCTACCTAGCTGGTCCTAATTAGATTTAACTCTTTTTAACTTGAAATTGAATGGATTTCAGTCCCTAATTCATTTAAAAAAGGTAAGAGTCCAGTGGGACTCAAAGAATACCTCTGAGGCTAAAGAATTTGAAAAGTACAGTGGTACCTTGGTACTTGTCATTAATTGGTTCCAGAAGGCACCAGCTAGTGGTGAAAAGATAAATGCCAAAGGAATTTTTCCTATAAGGAGTAATCTCCAGTCCTCCTCCTAATCATCCCTTCCCATCCAGCTCCCCAAAAGAGAAAATGGGACATCCAGCTATAGAAAAGTAAGCTGGTCCAATCCAGTCAGGCTCTTCTCTTCTTGAACCAACTCATTTTCTGAGAGGAACCTCAACCTCAACTCTCATGCTGTCCATTGTGGGGGAGGAGTTGGATGAGAAAGTAGAAGCTGTGGTTCCCAGAATCAGGACTGCCCTGAATCCTGCATCCTCCACAGCCTCTGCCTGGGTTCCCCCCTGCTGTTTGAACCTCTACTACCTTCCATGGAGAGGAGCTGCCCCCAGCCAAGGGCAATAGCAGTGTGGCAGGGGGTGGGTAGTATGGCAACCCAAACACATCATTACTGCTCAATCAAGATAGCATCCAAGTACCTTGAGTGCCAAGTAAACATCAAGTGCTGATGCATTTTTCTCTCCTTGAAATGCATCAAATACTGAATTTAACAAGTATCAAAGCAGGCAAGTGCCAAGGTACAGGTGTCCTGGGAAAACTTTCCTGACAAAAAATATTTCTCCTATTGAAATCTGAAATTACTCCATTAATTTATGCATTGATCTCTTTCCAGATTCCTCTTTTAAAATGCAAATACCCTTGGGAACTATAGCATGCACAGATTTTTGAAACTACTGATAACTTACTTGAGAAACACTGGCACAGTTAATTAGGTGATTCATATTTTGAAGGAACTCATACTATGTATGTACTGCCTTAGTAGTGTGTTAACATAAAATACTTATGCTAACTCTTCTCTCCATACTTGTAAGTTCCTCTGAGATGTACAGGTCTCCCATTTTATAAGCAGAACCACAGACTTCTTCTGCTTCCAGTGCACTACTCACAGCCATTACTTGGAGAAGAATCTAGTTGGGGCAGATGAGACAGCTGAACCAAAGCAGCAGGGCACACTGAGGGAGAAATGAGGCAAAACCACCTTGCCCATAACTCTCATCAGATCCTGATGGACAGAAACAGCTTCTGATCCCAAAAGCCTTAGAGATAGCAATGCTTCTAACCCAGCTATCTTTAGCCATCATCCTGGGAAGTAGCACCTATGGAGATCCGGTGTGACAACTGTTACTTCAAATGCTCTAGGCTATTTAAAAGAAAATTCTTGCCACCAAAGTCTTTGACCTTGTTAAATTGTTAAACATTAAAAACTTATGTGATTTTCAGTGGAAATAACATTAAAGAAGAAGCATTAATACCATTTTGTCAAAGCACTCCAAGGACTATGGGATTTTTCCACCTGTCTTGTAGCTGAAACCTTCAGTATATATCATCTCCTTCAATTAAAACATGAAATCCTGGAGAGCAGAGACCATCTTGCTTTTTAATTTCTATCTCTAGTTCTTGTGTAAGTACTTAATAAATACTCCATTCATTCATTCATGGACCATATTTGCTCAGTTTGTTAATATCTTTTGCCTTCTCAAACTGCTCTACAGATATATTGTATCACTCCAGTAGAATGAAAACTCATTGAGGGCAGGGATTGTTTCATTTTTTTCTTTATATCCACAGACAGCACAGTACTTAGAACGTAATAGCCACTTAATAAATTTTTGTGCAGTTGAATAAGTTAGCACAGTACCTAGCATGTAGTAGGGACTAAATAAATGTTTACTGACTACATTGCTTGCCTTTGGAAAATTAGTCTGCTTACTAACAGGAACAAGAGATATAAAAGGAAAGCATTTGATAAAATGAACTTACAAGACTGTCTTTGGTTTTAATTTATTCATGAACTCCAAATCTTACACGAATGATTGCCCATTGGGTTTCAGTCAAATTCAGCAAGCATGCATTAAATATCTACTGAACTTTAGGTTCTGAACTAGGTAGGTGTTAGAGATTCAAAGACAAAAAAATGAAGGGATTCTAATTTGGAAGGTGTTTATTTATTTCAAGGGAAAAAGGTTAGAGAGGGGAAAAGAAGTATTCACACAGGCAAATTAATTCAAATCTAAATCTAAATCTAAAATCATTTGTTGGAAGAGGGAGAGGAAAAGTATTAATAACTGATGCAGTCAAGAAAGGCATTCTGTGGGGTCTAATACCTGAGCTGAACTTTGAAAGGAAGCCAGGGATTCCAAGAGGAGTGGGTATGTAGGACATCTTGAACAAAGTCAGTTAATAAATATTTATTTAGCACTTACTACGTTCCAGGCACTGGTGATAGAAAAAAGGCAAAAGCAACCTTACCCTCATGGAGTTCACAGTATAATGGAGGAGACAGCATGTTAAAAAAATACAAACAAGCTATATACAGGCTAAATGGGAGAAAACTTATAGGGGAAAGCATTGAAGCTGAGGGGTTGGTGAAAACTTCTAGTAAAAGATGAGATTTTAATTGGCTCTTGAAAGAAGCCAAGGAAATCAGAAGATGAAACAGAGAAGGGAGTTTGAGGTATGGAGTGGGAGGGATAGTCAAGGAAAATGGCTGGAGCTAAGAGATGGAGTACCCAGTTCTTGGAACAGCCAGGAGGTCAGTGTTATTGCATGGAAGAACATGTTACCTAGAGGTAACAGGGAGAGCCAATGGAGTTTCTTGAGAGGGGGGAAAGTGACATAATATGATAACAGAAGGGGTCAGTGAAATGAGAGATTGAAAATTAGTGAAAAAAAGGAATGATCAGAGGAGTAAGCTACCAGAGGAGATGGGAGGGGGTGTAATCAATTGTGGGGGGGCTGAGATTGTCGAGAAGTGGCTACCTCTTTCTCAGAGAGCAGAGCACAAAAGTAGACAAAATTAGAGAGGAGCATCTAATACTGAGAGGATTAGGGGTGGAACTGGGGAAAATAGGGATTGGGGTGGAAAGGAAGACACAAGCCAGGAAAGGGAACTGACAATCTCCATCTAACTTTTCTTTTTTCTTAACAAATACTCATTCCAAAAAAGAATTGATAATGGCCTTCAAAGTAAACAGATTTTATTTTTGGTATAGTGGAAAGAGCATTAAATTTGATGTCAGACTTGGATTCAAATCTTGTGTCTACTACTTACTGTGTGAACTTTGTGCAGGACATTCCACCCTTTGGATATTCCATTTGTAAAAAAGGAGGGTCAGGAAAAGATGAACCCTAAGTCTCTTCTAACTGTAAATCTAGGAACATGAATTATGTGTTTGATGGGAGGTCAAGGAGAAGTTAGGTCAGGTATCATTCAATGATGAGAATTTATTTACAATCCAAATTAAAATGGGATCACAGTAAAGTCAAATTCTTAATCTCTTCAACTCCCACCCCAGAAGGTACTTATTCACTGTTCTCTGGTATGGTTCTTGTCTTTATGCACTTCTTGTTCCAAATTACTTCTCTCAGAAATTGAATATTGTATAAGGTACTGTTTCTAAAAGCTCATTTTTAGTTAGAAAAAGAAATGTCACATCATTTCAAAAGTGACCCATAAATGGGATTAGCTAGATTCCACCAGAATTCCCAGTAGACCCAAATGACTCTATTAACAAAGGAGGGAAGAAGACTATAGTAGTAGAAAACATAATTCATTTTTCCTTTCTATTTTTTTCCTATTCATCCTGCTGGTAGAGAGTGAGTAAAATTAGACAGTACATAAAACTCCGAATGTAATCAAAGATGATGAGATGCTAATGTGCTAACAGTGTGTTAGAACCTAATGATCCTTTTTAAAAAATAAATGAATAAAGCTTTTATTAAGCACTTACTACGTCTAAAGCATTGTGCTAAGAGCTGGCAATACAATTGAAAAGGATGATAGTCCCTGTTTCTAGTAGGTGAGATAACAGACATAGTCAGATGGAAAGGTCCCATGGTCCTTAGGATACAGTGGGCCAAAGCAGATGCGAATGCTTTTTCTTTAATGTTATTTCCACTGAGAAAATGGTATCAATTTCTAACGGTGGACTATTCAATAGAGCCAAGGGCAAGAACTTTCTTTTTTGGGTCTATTGTATAATTGTGACTATAGGACTAACAAGGGCAGTTACTAGGCTACCAGGATACCACCTTCCAATTATGATGGGTAAGAGCAATGGGCTAGAAAATTGCTTTCTCAAAGACACTTGGGTATGGACTATTCCCATCAGTATCTGAGGTGAGATAGACACTACAGTGGTGGGGATAGTAGTTTGACTTGCCTGACACAGCCTGCCTCCTGTCTCTCCCTCAGGGTGCCTTGCTGCTTCAGCTGAGTGTCTTGCTTATCTTTTAAGTGGCAATTGGTCAGCATTTCATGGGGATGGCTAGCCCCTTTATGAAATATAAATACCTTGAATTTTCAATGGGCAACTCCATTGGCTTATGGAAGATGGCTCCCTTCTGTTGAGCAATCTTAAAAGACCGAGTAAATGCAGCACAATTTCAGTCAGGAAGGAGCAGTGGAAAGAGAACCTAGCACCTGAAAGGAGATGTTGAAAGGAGAGGGAGGTTTTTCTTTCTCTACAGCTGAAGTACTCAAATGAAAAGACCCCACCTAACAGTTGGAAATAAATTGTAGAGTGCTGCAGCATAATAGAAAAAATCCAGAGTCAGAAGTAGAGTCCAGGAGGAATGGAAAAAACATGCCAGTGGAAGTTTGTCAGCCATAGCAGTAGATGTGATGCCCTACAGGATGCCCTTAGAATCCAAGGTGGCAATTGCTCTTTGTAGACCCAACTTGTTAGGTTGGTCAAGGAGGTGGGCAGGAGTTCCACATATGTTACACTTACAAAGAAATCCTTCAGGACATTTAAGACTGTTAAGTTCTTGAGGATAAAAGTTTGGTGAACATTTTCTTTGTAATTGTTTTTTTCCTCTAACCTGTTAGGTTCCTTTGCTTGGTTGAAAGTTCTAATGAAATCTGACTGATCGAGGATGACGTGTCCTAGATCAAGGCTAAAAGGTCAAGATAATTAAAAAGAAATGTATTAAATTATCATCTTAACTTGATTCTAAGAGTTTCTCGGCACAGAGCACTAAAGCAGAGAGAATTGTGGTTATGTTTTTAGCTTTGGTGTTTTTTTATTTGAATTTCATGGAAGGATCCTGATAGAGTTGTGGGGAATAGATAAGGTGAAGAACTTACAGGAATATATGAATTCTTTTTCTGTATTTTATTATTTCTGTGTCTCCCCTATGACCTGTATAATATGTGCAGGCTCATATCTACTCAAGCCTTGGCCAGCTAGAAACATATTTACTTAACCTGAGCTGATGACATTTATTGGTATTTGATATTTATTGATATTTAATCTATTAGCTGGACCACTGTCTGCTTGATTAAGCCTGAAGGCCTGAGTTTCTGTTTCTTAGAAATTAGGAGATTTCAGGGAAACAGAAACCTTCCATTTCAATCTCCCCAAATAGCAACAACCAATTAGATGCTTCCCCCTCCCCTTCTCAATGCTCTCTTACTTGTGATGTAATTTCTTGTATAAAAGCTATGTATCTTTACTACTACTTTAGCCCTCTTACTGTGAGCTTTCTCTTTCTTATCTTGCAATGGGACGGCTCATCCTCCGGAGATTTTCAATAAACAACTTTTCTGCCTTCTACTGAGTGATCTCTTAGTAGTCGTTTTGGGTAAGGGTCTTCTACATCCCTCACAGAGTGATACATGCTATTTCAATTAATAATTAAGTGATGAATAATGAAATAAATAAAATGACAAACCCTTTTCAAAAGTGGATCTGCAAGGGATTTATAAGGGATGCATTGTTATTATCATTATTACTGCTACCATCATCATTCATTAAATATTCTCTTTGAAGCTTCATCTGAAGTAAATATGGTCCTGACTTTTTTATTTAAGTTCTATTGATACCTTTTGCTTTTACACTATAGTCATTCCCCAAATGAAACCCCTCCTCATAACAAAGAAAAACAATTAATAAAAACCAATCAGTAGCGTGACCGTGTCTGATAGCATGTACCCACATTCAGCCCCCAAGTACCTCATATCTCTACAGATAAAAGGAAGTATGTCTTACCACTTTTTCTCTAAATCCAAAATTTGCTTCTGGGATTTTGAAGGCTATAAACAATAAAACAAATATTCTGTCAGGCTCCATCAGACATCACAAATGGTCCTATTGATTACTATGTCAATTGTTCAAGAATCAGTCTAGTTAAATTCAGAAAAGCTGGACTCCAGAATATTTATTCCCTATTGACAATTATTCATGGCCACATCAACTAATTAATTGATCTTATGTGGAAGACAATTGGAGCTGCATCAATAGAGGCACTGCTTACATAGAATTCTGAAATAGTAAACCTTCATCATCATTAAAAGCCTCAAGAATCTTTCTTACTAGGTCCTAAAATAGGTACTGCACAAAGGAGGATAAATCTAATTCCTGACTTTTCTAGCTGCTTGTTATCTTAGTCATTTTAATAATACCATGTTAGGAAAAAAAACCCTTATAAATGTCTTTTCCCAATCCTCTCATCTTTTAGATGATAAAACAGGCCAAAAAAGGGAAATGATTTACCTAAGTTGACACATCTGGTCCTTAATTCCAGGTGGAACCAGAATCTATCACTTAAACAAAAACAGATTATACAGATGATGTAAGTCAGATAAGACTCTTTTTCTCTCCAATGCCCTGAAGCAGGGGGAGTAATACATGAATAAAAGCATATAAAATGACTGGTGAATCATATACTATAATCTCCATGGAAAGAACAATCAATCAATAATTATTCATTATGTATTTAATTAAGTGACAGGTAAGTGTATTTATTTTTGGAGAAGCAGAGAAAAATAAAAAAAAAAAAACCAGTTTCTGCCCTCAAAGAGTTTATATTCTAGTGCAGAAAGAAATTTTCTCAACCCACCAGGGTATACATTCTTATTTTTCTTTTCTAATTGAGGAAACTGAAGCAAACAGGGTTAAGTGCTTTGTTCAGAATCCCATGGTTAGTAAATTCCTGCATCCAAATCTGAACTCAAGTTTTTATGACTCGAGGACAAGTGCTCTAACTACTGTATTGTTAGTAGCTGTCCTAGTTGTCTAAAAATTTTTATTATAAATTATTTTTATTATAATTGATATTATTTTAATAAATTATAATTTATATTATAATATAATGCATAAATAATTATATTATATGTATTTTATCACATTATATAATAATAATGTAGAAATCATTTATTATTTTACAATCCCTTTGAGACATAATCAGTTTGCTTGAGGGACAACTCAAATGGAGCAAGGTCAATGAAATTCAGGTCTTGGGGAAGCCAGGACTATAGGATTAAAGATGAGGCATGGAAGAGATTGTTAAAAAAAATGTTTATAGGGGAGGTATAGCCAAGATGGCAGAAAAAAAGTCAGAGAGTTGCCTGAATTCTTCTCAGTTTCCCTTGGAAATAGTGTTAAATCAGACCTCTAAAAGAGTTCTGAAATGACAGAACCCATAAAAAGATGGAATGAAACAATTTTCCAGCTTAAGATAATTTAGAAAGACATCAGGAAACATCTGTCTCACCTGGGTAAAAGGGAACCACAGCCCATCTCAGAGAATGTACAGGCAAGATGATGGGAAGCTTTTATTCACAGCACAAAACAAGAACCAAGGTCTCTCGGTCCTGGCTCAACAAGCTAGTAGTGTAGCAGAATAGCTGCAAGGTTTCCAGCCCTAGTGAAGAAGGCAAACTGCCAGCCTAGGAACCTCTAGCATAACAGGTACCAGAGTATTGAGGAAGCCACTAGCACTTGAGGCTCCAGTGCAGAAAGCCAGAGACCAGGCTCCTGGGCTCAAGCACAAGAAGCTTGGGACAGTGTCCTTCCTCCTCCTCCACCATGTCTCAGGAGCAGAACTCAACTATAAAAGTCATGAAATAGGCTAAAAGATGAGTTAAAAAACATAAACAAAAACAGAAAAGAGCCTGACCATAAATAGCTACTAAGGCAGAATGGAAGATTAAAACACAAACTCAAAATAAGACAACACTGTCAAAATGCCTAAATGCAAAGTCTGAAAGAGAAAGATGGATTGGTCTCAAGAACAAAAAGCCTACTTGCAACAGCTCAAAAAGGATTTTAAAAATAACCTCAAATAAGAGAAGTAAAAGAAAAATTGGGAAAAGAAATAAGAGTTATGCAAGAGAGAGTGAACAGCTTAAGAAAAGAGGGAAAAAATTGACTGAAAACAACAGTTCCCTAAAATATTATTGGTTAAATAAAAAAAAAATCCACTGAAAAAACAATTCCATAAGAAATAGAATTCGTCAAAAGGAAAAGGAGGTACAAAATCTAACTGAAGAAAATAATTCCTAAAATATTATAATTGAGCAAATGAAAGCTAATGCTTTCTGAAATAACAAGAATCAGTCAAAATCGAAATAATGAAAAATAAAGGAAAAATACCTCATTGGAAAAATAAATGATATATAAAATACATATTGAAGAAATAATTTAAGAATTATTGGGCTATAAATCAAAAAAAGAGCCTGAGCAGCATTTTTCAAGAAATTATCTAGGGAATTCTAATAATCTAGAACTAGAGGGCAAAATAGTCATTGAAAGAGTTCACCCTTCACTTTCCCAAAATGAAAACTCTAAGGAATATTCTAGCTAAATTTCAGAATTATGAGGTCAGGGAGAAAATATTGTAAGCAGCCAGAAAGAAACAATCCACATATCAAAAAGCCACAGTTAAGATTACACAGGATTTAGCAGCTTCAACATTAAAGCATCAGAATATGATAGTCCAAAAGGCAAGGAGCTTGGTTTGTAATGTAGAATCAACTGGCCAGCAAAACTGAACATAATCTTTCATTGGAAAAGATGGAAATTCCATGAAATAGGGCACTTTCAAACTTTCCTGATGAAAATACCAGAGCTGAACAGAATAAGGTAATGCAAAAAATCTATTACAGTGGATGGAAAAAAGGAATAGGCTGAGTATTGTTTGAATTTTATTCTCATCAGATTTGGCTCAAAGAGGAAATAGCATACACACTCAGTTGAAGATAAAAATTTATTTTACTCTATAGGGAAGTAGGAGGAGAAAGAGGAAAGAAAAGAGAGAAAGGTTGTTGGAGAGGGCAGAAGTAGGAAGGGGATAAGGGTAAGAAAAAGAAGGGTGGTTGATATAAGGGAGAGAAGATTGAGAAAGATGATGGTCAGAAGCAAAACAGGGTGAAAGGAGAGAGAAAATTATGAATGGGGAAAAATAAAATGGAAGTAAATATACAATTAATAATCACAACTGTGAATGTGAATGAGATGAACTCTCCCATAAAATGGAAATGGATAGCAGAATGGATTTAGTTATTTAGTTCTTACTTTATTTTGTGAAAAGAATTTTGTAATTGTTCCTGGATTTAATGTCTTGGCAGGTAGACTTCCAAATATTTTATATTGTCTACATATATCTACATATATCCAGCAACTTTGCTAAAGTTGTTAATTATTTAAAGTAGTTTTTTTTTAACTGATTCTCTAAATATAATATCAGATTATCTACAAAAAGTGATGGTTTTGTTTCCTTATCTTCAATTTCCTCCAATAATTAATTTCAATACTATATAAACTATTTGGAAAAATAAGCAAAGAAAGGGTCCTACCAAATTTCTTCTATAACATAGATATGGGGTTAAGATGGCGGAGAGGAGGCTCACAGTTGCATAAGCTCCGCGCTTTCTCTCACTATCCACTTCATTACAAGCCTCTGAATCAATGCTTGACTGAAAAAAACCCACAAAAAGTTACCAAGAGAAGCCATCCTTGAGATCCGCCAAGAAAGGTCTGTCTTTACTGGAGGGCTGGGGCGGTTTTAGATCGGGCACAGGCTGAGGGCAGCGGCAGTGAGAGCACGGGAGCAGACTGGAGAGGGGGTGGAGAGTGATCGTAGCCATTTCTGCAGGGAGAGCTTCGCTACAGGTTTGGATAATTTCCTCCGGCAGCAAGTCAACAGCCCAGCAGAAAAGCTAAAAACACCGGGGCTGAAGAATACAACCGCAAACAGCTGAAGTCTCTCAGGACCTGGCCCCCCCCCCTTCCCCCCCCCTCAGTGACTCAGCACGCTCTGGGATCTCAGAGCGCAGGCGCAGCACAGTCCTGCTAGTGCCTCACTGCTGCCACCTGCAGTCTGTAGAGGAAGCTCGATAACACACCCAGCCCCTCCCCCAAAGAAAGACTCCAGTTTTTTTCTGTTTTTCTTTGGTAGTTTATCTCTGATTAATAGACAGAATGAGCAAGAAGCTGAAGAGGACTTTAACCCTTGACAGCTTCTATACAGATAGAGAGCAGACTCTAAATCCTGAGGAGACTAAAAACAGGCAGTCCCCAGGTGATTCCCCAAAGGAGGAGATCGGCTGTTCCTCAGCACAGATGAACCTCATAGAAATGATTAAAAAGGCTCTCACAAGGGAGCTAGAAGAAAAATGGGAAAAGAGTCTGGAGAAAGTTAAAGAGAGAGTGGATAAAGAAGTAAAATCCTTGAAAAATAGGATTAGTGTACTGGAAACAGAAAACAGCTCTCTAAAAAACAAAATTGGCGAAATGGAAAAAAATTCCACAGAACAAAAGAACTCAATTGGACAATTAGAGAAAGATTTTAAAAAAGTGAGTGAAGAGAATACTTCACTGAAAATCAGAATTGAACAAGTGGAATTGAATGACTCGAGGAGACAAGAAGAATCAGTCAAGCAAATCCAAAAAAATCAAACAATGGAGAAAAATGTGAAATACCTTCTGGGGAAGACAACAGACCTGGAAAACAGATCCAGGAGAGACAATCTGAGAATCATTGGACTCCTAGAAAAACATGATGAAAAAAAAAGCCTGGACACTGTCTTCCAGGAAATTATCAAAGAGAACTGCCCAGAAGTCATAGGAACAGAGGAAAAAATAAACATTGAAAGGATTCATCGATCACCCACTGAAAGGGATCCTAAAATCAAAACACCAAGGAATATAGTGGCCAAATGCCAGAACCCTCAGGTGAAAGAAAAAATATTGCAAGCGGCTAGAAAAACCCAATTCAAGTATCAAGGAGCCACAATAAGGATCACCCAGGATCTGGCAGCATCCACATTAAAAGATCGAAGGGCCTGGAATATGATATTCCGAAAAGCTAAGGAACTTGGTATGCAACCAAAAATAACTTACCCAGCGAGAATGAGCATCTTTTTCCAGGGAAGAAGATGGACATTCAACGAAGTAAGCGAATTTCATCTATTTCTGATGAAAAAACCAGAACTTAACAAAAAGTTTGATCTACAAATATAGAACTCAAGAGAAATCTAAAAAGGTAAAGATTAATCTTGGGAACTATATTTTGACTATATAGATGTATAAAGAATACATGTATACCTTGTTCTAGAAATTGATGTGGAAAGGACATTGTACCAGAAAAAGGGTAAAGTGGGGGTAGTACATCTCATGAAGAGGCATAGGAAACCTATTATATCTGAGAGAAAGAATGGAGGGGGATGAATATAGTGGGTATCTTACTGCCTTCAGAATTGGCTTTAAGTGAAAAATCTTAAGACATATTCAATCTATGGTGAAACTTCTCCCATCTCATTGAAAAGTGAGAAGGGAAAAGTGGAAAGGGAAGGAATAAGCTAAGGGGAAGGGAATACGGGAACTGGGAGGGAAAGGGGTAAGATAGGGGGAGGAACTCTAAGGAGGGGGGAGGGATACTAAAAAGGGAGGGCTGTGAGAAGCAAGGGGTGCTCACAAGCTTAATACTTGGAAGGGGGGAAAGGGGAAAGAAGGGAGGAAAGCATAAACCGGGGTTAACAAGATGGCAAGTAATACAGAATTGGTCATTCTAACCATAAACGTGAACGGGGTAAACTCCCCCATAAAGAGAAAGCGGTTAGCAGAATGGATTAAAAGCCAGAATCCTACAATATGTTGTTTACAGGAAACACACCTGAAGCGGGGAGATACATGCAGGTTAAAGGTAAAAGGTTGGAGCAAAATCTACTATGCTTCAGGTGAAGTCAAAAAAGCAGGGGTAGCCATCCTGATCTCAGATCAAGCTAAAGCAAAAATTGACCTAATTAAAAGAGATAAGGAAGGACACTATATCTTGCTAAAGGGTAGCATGGATAATGAAGCACTATCTATATTAAACATATATGCACCAAGTGGGGTAGCATCTAAATTCTTAAAAGAGAAACTAAGAGAGCTGCAAGAAGAAATAGACAGTAAAACTATAATAGTGGGAGATCTTAACCTTGCACTCTCAGAATTAGATAAATCAAACCAGAAAATAAATAAGAAAGAAGTCAAAGAGGTAAACAGAATACTAGAAAAGCTAGATATGATAGATCTCTGGAGAAAATGTAATGGAGACAGAAAGGAATACACTTTCTTTTCAGCAGTTCATGGAACCTATACAAAAATTGACCATATATTAGGACATAAAAACCTCAAACTCAAATGTAGTAAGGCAGAAATAGTAAATGCATCCTTTTCAGACCACGATGCAATGAAAATTACATTCAACAAAAAAGCAGGGGGAAGTAGACCAAAAAATAATTGGAAACTAAATAATCTCATACTAAAGAATGATTGGGTAAAACAGCAAATCATAGACATAATTAATAACTTCACCCAAGAAAACGATAATAATGAGACATCATACCAAAATGTATGGGATGCAGCCAAAGCGGTAATAAGGGGAAATTTCATATCTCTAGAGGCCTATTTGTACAAAATAGAGAAAGAGAAGGTCAATGAATTGGGTTTGCAATTAAAAATGCTAGAAAAGGAACAAATTAAAAACCCCCAGTCAAACACTAAACTTGAAATTCTAAAAGTAAAAGGTGAGATCAATAAAATTGAAAGTAAAAAAACTATTGAATTGATTAATAAAACTAAGAGTTGGTTCTATGAAAAAACCAACAAAATAGACAAACCCTTAGTAAATCTGATTAAAAAAAGGAAAGAGGAAAATCAAATTGTTAGTCTTAAAAATGAAAAGGGAGAACTCACCACTAACGAAGAGGAAATTAGAGCAATAATTAGGAGTTACTTTGCCCAACTTTATGCCAATAAATTCGACAACTTAAATGAAATAGAAAAATACCTCCAAAAATACAGCTTGCCCAAACTAACAGAGGAAGAAGTAAATATCCTAAACAGTCCCATCTCAGAAAAAGAAATAGAACAAACTATCAATCAACTCCCTAAGAAAAAATCCCCAGGACCAGATGGATTTACATGTGAATTCTACCAAACATTTAAAGAACAATTAACTCCAATGTTATATAAACTATTTGAAAAAATAGGGATTGAAGGAGTCCTACCAAACTCCTTTTATGACACAGATATGGTACTGATACCTAAACCAGGTAGGCTGAAAACAGAGAAAGAAAATTATAGACCAATCTCCCTAATGAATATTGATGCTAAAATCTTAAATAAAATATTAGCAAAAAGATTACAGAAAATTGTCACCAGGATAATACACTATGACCAAGTAGGATTTATACCAGGAATGCAGGGCTGGTTCAATATTAGGAAAACTATTAACATAATTGACTATATCAATAACCAAACAAACAAAAACCACATGATCATCTCAATAGATGCAGAAAAAGCATTTGATAAAATCCAACATCCATTCCTAATAAAAACACTTGAGAGCATAGGAATAAATGGACTTTTCCTTAAAATAGTCAGGAGCATATATTTAAAACCATCAGTAAGCATCATATGCAATGGGGAAAAACTGGAACCTTTCCCAGTAAGATCTGGAGTGAAGCAAGGTTGCCCACTATCACCATTATTATTTAATATCGTATTAGAAACACTAGCCTCGGCAATAAGAGTCGAGAAAGATATAAAAGGAATTAGAGTAGGCAATGAGGAAACCAAACTATCACTCTTTGCAGATGATATGATGGTATACCTAGAGAACCCCAGAGATTCTACCAAAAAGCTATTGGAAATAATTCATAATTTTAGCAAAGTAGCTGGCTACAAAATAAACCCCCATAAATCCTCAGCATTTTTATACATCACCAACAAAACCCAACAGCAAGAGATACAAAGAGAAATTCCATTCAGAATAACTGTTGATACCATAAAATATTTGGGAATCTATCTACCAAAGGAAAGTCAGGAATTATATGAGCAAAATTATAAAAAAGTCTCCACACAAATAAAGTCAGACTTAAATAATTGGAAAAATATTAAGTGCTCTTGGATCGGCCGAGCGAACATAATAAAGATGACAATACTCCCTAAACTAATCTATTTATTTAGTGCTATACCAATCAGACTTCCAAGAAAATATTTTATTGATCTAGAAAAAATAACAACAAAATTCATATGGAACAATAAAAAGTCGAGAATCTCAAGGGAATTAATGAAAAAAAAAATCGAATGAAGGTGGCCTAGCTGTACCTGATCTAAAATTATATTATAAAGCAGCAGTCACCAAAACCATTTGGTATTGGCTAAGAAATAGATTAGTGGATCAGTGGAAAAGGCTAGGCTCACAAGACAGAATAGTCAACTATAGCAATCTAGTGTTTGACAAACCCAAAGCCCCTAACTTCTGGGAAAAGAATTCATTATTTGATAAAAACTGCTGGGATAATTGGAAATTAGTATGGCAGAAATTAGGCATGGACCCACACTTAACACCATATACCAAGATAAGATCAAAATGGGTCTATGACCTAGGCATAAAGAACGAGACTATAAATAAATTAGAGGAACATAGAATAGTTTATCTCTCAGACTTGTGGAGGAGAAAGAAATTTGTGACCAAAGATGAACTAGAGACCATTACTGATCACAGAATAGAAAATTTCGATTACATCAAATTAAAAAGCCTTTGTACAAATAAAACTAATGCAAACAAGATTAGAAGGGAAGCGACAAACTGGGAAAACATTTTCACAGTTAAAGGTTCTGATAAAGGCCTCATTTCCAAAATATATAGAGAACTGACTCAAATTTATAAGAAATCAAGCCATTCTCCAATTGATAAATGGTCAAAGGATATGAACAGACAATTTTCAGAGGATGAGATTGAAACTATTACCACTCATATGAAAGAGTGTTCCAAATCATTATTGATCAGAGAAATGCAAATTAAGACAACTCTGAGATACCACTACACACCTGTCAGATTGGCTAAGATGACAGGAAAAAATAATGATGAATGTTGGAGGGGATGCGGGAAAACTGGGACACTAATGCATTGTTGGTGGAGTTGTGAACGAATCCAACCATTCTGGAGAGCAATCTGGAATTATGCCCAAAAAATTATCAAAATGTGCATATCCTTTGATCCAGCAGTGTTTCTATTGGGCTTATATCCCAAAGAAATACTAAAGAAGGGAAAGGGACCTGTATGTGCCAAAATGTTTGTAGCAGCCCTGTTTGTAGTGGCTAGAAACTGGAAAATGAATGGATGCCCATCAATTGGAGAATGGCTGGGTAAATTGTGGTATATGAATGTTATGGAATATTATTGTTCTGTAAGAAATGACCAGCAGGATGAATACAGAGAGGCTTGGAGAGACCTACATGAACTGATGCTAAGTGAAATGAGCAGAACCAGGAGATCATTATACACTTCGACAACGATATTGTATGAGGACATATTTTGATGGAAGTGGATTTCTTTGACAAAGAGACCTGAGTTTCAATTGATAAATGACGGACAAAAGCAGCTACACCCAAAGAAAGAACACTGGGAAACGAATGTGAACTATCTGCATTTTTGTTTCTCTTCCCGGATTATTTATACCTTCTGAATCCAATTCTCCCTATGCAACAAGAGAACTGTTCGGTTCTGCAAACATATATTGTATCTAGGATATACTGCAACATATCCAACATATAAAGGACTGCTTGCCATCTAGGGGAGGGGGTGGAGGGAGGGAGGGGAAAAAAATCGGAACAGAAATGAGTGTAAATATAATGTAATTATTAAATAAAAAAATTTATAAAAAAAAAAAAAAAAAAAAAAAAAAAAAAAAAAAAGAAATAGCTTTTGAACTGAAAGTTACCTCCATTACTAAATAAAAAATTCAGTAGTAAACTAGAGAGTTTACTCAATGTTTAAACTATTTTGTCAATGTAATAAGACTAGATTAAGTTTTTATTCAAAGCACAAATAAGCAACAAGGGATACATATCCATCATATCCATCATAGACTCCAACATGCTGGTTTGCCTCTGGTAGGTGCTTAATAAGTTATGTAAGAAAATAAAGATTTTTGTTCTTTTTTCATTCTAATCAATCTGTCAATAAACATCTGTTAAGTATCTACTAAAAAAAAAAAAAAAAAAAAAAAAAAAAAAAACATAGATATGGAGCTGATGCCCAAATCAGAAAGAGCCAAAACAGAGAAAGAAAATCATAGACCAATTTCCCTAATGACTATTGATGCAAAAAATTTAAATAAAATGTTAGCAAAGTGATTACAGCAATTCATCATAAGGATAATGCAATATTTCTTTTTCTTCTTTTATTGCTAAAGCTAATTTTTAAAAAATAGTTTTTACAGTCAGTGTTTCTGATAAAGGCCTTTCGTCTTAGATAAATGGAAAATGGAGTCAGATTTATGACAACACAAGTCATTCCTCCATTGATAAATGTGTCAAAAGATATGAAAAGGCAGTTTTCAGATGAAAAAATTTAAAGCTTATGAAAACATGCTCTAAATCACTATTGATTAGAAAAATACAAATCAAAACAAATCTGAGGTACTACCTCACATTTTTCAGATTGGCTAATGGGGAAATGATGAATATTGGAAAAAGATGTGGGAATATTGGAACACTAATACATTGTTGGTGGAACTGTGAATTAATCCAACCATCATAAATAGCAATTAGGAACTATACCTATAGTTCCTAACAGGTATGGACATTATATTATGTCTATCTCTCACAGAAATCATAAAAAGGGGAAAGGATACACATATACAAAATGTGTATATGATATGGTACTGTTCTGTAAAAAATGACTAGCAAGATGAATACAGAGAGGCTTAGAGAGATTTACATGAACTTATGCTAAGTGAAATGAGCAGGACCTGGAGATCATTATATACTTCAACAACAATACTACATGATGATCAGTTCTGATGGAAGTGGCTCTCTTCAATAATGAGAGGATCCAAATTGGTTCTAATTGATCTGTAATGAACAGGACCAGTTACACCCAGAGAAAGAAAACTGGGAAACGAGTATGGACTCAACATAGCATTTACACTCTTTCTGTTATTGTTTGCTTGCATTTTTGTTTTTTCTTCTTAGGTTATTTTTACCTTCTTTCTAAATCTGATCTTTCTTGTGCAACAAAATAACTACATAAATATGTATACACATATTGTATTTAACATATACTTTAACATATTTAACATGTATGGGACTACCTGCCATCTAGGGGAGGGAGTGGAGAGAAGGAGAGGAACAGTTGGAAACAGAAGTTTTTGCAAGGGTCAGTGTTGAAAAATTACCCATGCATATGTTTTGTATATAAAAATCTATAATAAAAAGATAGAATACTTTATCTTTTTGCATAGGATGATTTTAACCATTGGTTGATTAATTAGTTCTTAGACCTTGGAGAGACAATGAAAATACCAGTGTCAACCATTGCATCTCAGGCCATCATTGAGCCATCTTGACTTTTGTCCTGACACTGCACTTTGATGACTCTGTAAGAGAGAGTGAAGCTGACAATTTTGTGCAACTTTGCCTCTCTTAACTCCAATTCACACATACATCAAGGCATCACCCCTGGTATCATTGGTCCTCTTGAAAAGTGCATTTTGGAATGATATAAGTAACTTATATAGGAAGGATCATCTGCACCAGAGTTATTCTTGATGCTGTGGTTGACATGCTCATTGCTGTGGTGTAAGAATCCTACATTGTGCTCATTACTTTGGTCTCTTGGGACCCTCCTTTTGAGTTTGAATCCTAGTTCTGCCAAGTTATTTATCCTTTTGTTGAGCCTCAATTTACTCAACTATAACATAGTGATAAATAACACCTGAACAACCTTTCACATAAGACTATTGTAAGGATTTATCAAGATATTCATGATTGTGTTGTAAACATAAAGCACTAAAGAATCTAAGCATAAACATTTAAAATATTTCTATGGGAAAATAGGTTCCAAGTTCTAAATCACCAATTGAACAGAACTTTTGGAATGGAACTACTGGCATAGGGAAAGTCCTCCATAGAGATCAAACTATGTCTACCTGAACTGAAAGTACTGACAACTTAAAATATGGGTGGGAACTTAAAATATGAAAGGGAAAAATCCTGAAGGAATTTCATGAAATTGACATGATGGTTCTTAAATAATATTTAATAGTATGATGGTAAGAATGAGGGTGTTTTTATTGAGACTCTAGTCTACATTTTAATATGTGGACAATGTAATAACAAACTCTAGTGAACTGTGATTTGATAATTTGCCACACAGTGTGAGCTCTAATTGCTTAAATAAGATTGCACAATGGAATAATTTCCTCCACAGTAAGAATGATTTCTCATTGCCTGACTGATAATATCCTGTTTAAATGTAATGTAGTTTCAGATTGTGATTATAAAATGTTTAGTGTGATTTTTCCTTTTCTTTAAAAACTAGGCAACAGAAACTGACTAGTGGTAGATAATGATGATAACAACCAATATTTATATAGCACCTACTTTGTGCCAGACAATGTGCTAATATTCTACAAAATATCATTGCCTTTGATTCTCAAAACAATTCTGCAAGACAGATGCTATCCACATTTCCATTTTATAGGCAAAGGAACTAAAATAAACAGAAATTTGTTGACTTGCTCAAGGTCATATAGTAAATATAGGAGGACAATTTCTCTGCCAAGTGGCATGCTTTGGACAGAAAAACTCTTTAAGATCATTAATTTATGTAGTTCTCTCTTACAACCCAATATCTTTCTATAAAACAGTAATTCAATAAATTTAAAGCTGATATCCTGTGTTTTATGATTGTATTCTTTGCACTTTTTCTTTCAAAAAGATTATTTATGCTATAAGAATAAAAAAATACAAATTTCCATAAAGTTATTGTGTAATGCAATCTCTTTATTTGGACAGGAATAGTGGAAGAATTGTTACTCTTAATGAGCCAATTTCATCCTTGTTATGTGCATCACTAGGCTCATAAAAGATTTTCCTTTAGAAATAAAATTGAAAGACAATTGTTAGTCAGTGACTTATTGACTGTGAAGAATTCCTCTGTTTCACATTGAAATAGAGGTTCCAGGTATCAGTTAGATAGAACCACAAGGTCCTTTGTAACTCCAAATAATCAATGCATAAACATATTTTATATATATATATATGAAATAGCTAGACATGACAGCTGTTAGGTTATAGGGGGAAAAAAGGAAATGAAACTTTTTCTGACTTCAAATTGTTTGTATTCCACTGAGAAACATTATGTAGATATATAATTAGCAAAGCCATATTAATAAATGTTTAACAATTATCTCTCAGAAAAGTAAATACATACTTTTTAAGTTTAATCTGTATATTAACACTTTTTTTTGGTCTAAATAATCAACAAAATAATGAATCAAGTGATTCATAGTGTTTGTTGATTTCCAAAGTATACAACATGCTAAAAATTTAACAGTCTTCTTTCTGGTATTACAAGCTGACTAAAGCACAGATTTGAATATAAGTCTATGTAATGAAGGCAACTTGTTTCCTTCCTCTCTTCTGCAATCTAGTTGATCTACTAGTATATCTTAGTATAGGAAAGTAGTAAGTGGCAGATAAGAAAGGTAGAAAAATCAATATGCTAATATATTCCAAAGCTGTCTAAATTCTATTATTCCATTACAAAAGTGTTCTCTGATTAAATTGTATTGGCTTCTGGCCATTGGCTGTTCAAAGATTGACCATGACCTAAAGACCTTTATAAACTCTAGAATTGGTTAGACAATTTGAGAATATGAGAATTTGAGGCACAGTTGGGATGCATTCGGCAGAGAACAGAGCCATAGCCTCTTCATGAAGATATAGATAGAGGAAGGGATCACATTTGAAATGGTAAGAAGGCAGTTCCAAAAAGACAGTTAATTATGGATTCCAGAAAAAACTAATCCTGACAAGAAAAAGACATGTTACAGAATGAAACCATCCAGCAGTGACAACCTGTGCACAAGGGGAAGCAGTATGAGCATTCTGCAAAAAGAGAAAGGACATCAGAGCCCTATAGTTGTAGAGCTGTGAGTTACCCTAGCCTTGAGTTACAAGTCAAGCTGAGTAACATTTAAATACTTAGAATGTACCAAGTACTATGTATGCCAAGAGTTGAGGAATGCAAATAGACAGCAAAAGATAGCAAAAAGAAAAATAGTTCCTAAGCTCAAGGATAGGGAGAAGGAAGGAAGGGACTAAGCATTTAAGTGCCAAACACTGTGCTAAGTGCTTTACACATATTTTCTTTTAGTCCGGCCAGATGATGCTATTATCCCTATTTTACTCATTAAGTAACTGAAGTAAATAAAGGTTAAGTAACTTGTCCAGGGTCACACAACTAATAAGTGCTTGAGGCTAGATTTCAACTTGGGTGTCTTGACTTTTGTGTTTATATGTTAAAGTTTCAACATAGCATTCCTGTTTTCATAAAAAATGCTTGGAAGTCTTTTTCATTAAAGTTTCATCTACTCTCACTTTGTAGGATGTTACATTTGAAAGCCCATATCCTTTGCCTTCAACTATATTCTATTCCAAGCTCACCCTTTCTTTGTAGTGATAGATGCTAAATCTTATGTGATTCTGCATGTGATTCCTCAGTATTTGAGTTATTTTTTCCTATTTTCTTATAGTATTTTTTATTTTGGTGTAGTATATTTTCCAATAATATTGTTATCTTTTCATCTGTGGATGTGAATTTTGAAAAGTCCTTCAGGAGGTAACTGACAAAGTTTTCCGATTTTCACATTGGCCTCCAATTCTAACAAATCCTAAAAATTTATATTTAAGCTCCTTTTTTTGATCATGGAGTTTAAATATAAATAATTTTTACACTTTTTTCCTTCCTCAATCTATTTACTAGGGCTGTTGTTTTACTTGCATTTCCTTCTATTTTCCCCCAACTTTTTATTTTAATATTTCTTGTTGTCTCATGAAACAGCTCCTAGTTGGTCCATTCTAATTTTTATAGTCTTTTTCTTGTACAAAGTTTTGTATCTCTTGTTCCTAATTGTAAGGAAGGGTTCTCCCCCTTCCTGAGAAGTTAGAGTGCAGTGACAACCTATATTGTGATTGAAACAGAGTGATACCAGGTGGAAGAGTGATACCAGGTTGCAAACTACATACAATAGCAAGTTGTTTATATGGTTCCAAGTATGCAGTATATACTGGGCACATGCCCAGTGTTTTTGTTACCTAAGGGGTATGAGGGTATAAAAAGGGGAAAGTCTTTGAAATAAATGGATTCCATATTTCCACCATCCTCAGGAGTCTTGCCTCATCACTTCTCCACTAAGAAGTCTTGCCTCATCACTTCTCCACTAAGACACTACATATTAATCACCCCAATGTGGGGGCTCTAGAAAACATGCTATGTTTTGTCACCCCAAGTTGGGGATTCTAGAAAGAAGGACACAACATTTGGAGCAATTTGATGAAGTACAGGAGTAACTTGACCAAGGACACTTACAACTTTTTCTAAGTCCTTGGAATTCCCCTGTATTTGCCACAGTATCAGATTTCACACACCACTGGCATACTTTTTAATCCTCAAGGAAAGGCAATGGTAGAGAAGAGAAACAGAGACATCAAGATGCTCTGCCAAAATAAAGGAAAGAAGGAGCCTAGATAACTTTTAAATTTAACTTTACATACTATAATTTTTTTGATTTTTGATGGAGGTGCACTGGCTCAGGCACAGGTTTTATAACCCACCGGAAGGGCAGTGTCCAGTGCAAGAAGCTCCAATATCTTTAGATAATCTCCAGGTGATGTGGAAAGATCCAGAAAGTGGTGAATGGAAGGGACCAGATAGGTTAACTGCTTGGGGAAGTGGGTTTGCTTGTATCTCTACAGATGGAGAAGGAATCGGATGAGTGCCAATGAGCCGTATCTACCTTGTCCATCAGAGAGAGATGGAAAAAGAGAAGATCCTTAAAATGAAGGAGAAAACCCAAGAAATATTGGGTGGTTCCATTTCTGACTATGTGTGCCACTGAAAGAACATGGCAGTTAACCCTTTGTGTATGGCAATTAACTCATGAACATCAAAAATAGTTATTAATGAGATTGATGCAGGACTTCACAATCTGCAGGGATCATTGGATTCCCTAATACATGACGTGATGGACACTAGATTGGTTTTGGGCTATCTCTTGGCTGCTGAAGGAGGTGTATATGTGGTTGTGAACTGATAGTTATTTTTTACATCTTCCTTCTGGGACTCATGGAAATCTTTTATAGTATTTTGTTTATTCATATTGTTTGCTATATTACTACTTTCTTGTATGATATTACAACTTGCCTGTGTGATTTCTCCCATAGTGATGGATTTAGCCACTGGTGTATATACTTGTTTCAATTAAAACAAAAGAAAGGGTGAGATATAGAGGATCACAAATAGTGAGGGAACTCTGGGTGAGGTATAAGACCCTTCAGTCCAGAGGGAACCTGCTAACAATGTCTGGTTCAGCTCCCCATCTCCCCTAAAGGCTCTTGACCTTCTTGAGAAGTCAGGAGGCAGTAACCTGTGTTGTGACTGAAGCAGAGTGATACCAAGTGGCAAAGAGTGATACCAGGTGGCAAACTACATACAACAGCAAGTTGTTTATATGGTCCCCCTTGCGCTGTATATACTTGGTGCCTGCCCAGTGTTATTTTTGTTATATAAGGGTATGAGGGTATAAAAAGGGGGAAAGTCCTTGGGATAAACCAACTTCATATTTCCACCATCCTCAGGAGTCCTACCTCATCACTTCTCCACTAGGTTGGCATATTTTAATCACCTGATATGGGAGCTCAAGAAAGCATGGAACATTTTGTCACCCTAACTTGGGAACTCTAGAAAGCAAGACACAATACCATGCAACTTGTCAACCTGTAATAAAGAAGAGTGCCAAAGTAGTAACAACAAAGGGTCTTTAATTGAAGTTAGGGAATTACAATTTGGGGTTGCCATATAGCACCAAAGAACTGGAATGCCCAAGAGAGGCAAAGGGGAACAGGGTTAAATATATTTCAATAGGGAAAGAATCTAATGGGATGCACAGTTTCAAGAAGATATATCATACATAAATTATTTTGCAAAACAACCAACAATCCATAGAAAAGACTAAAGGTTCAAGAGTGAGGGCTTTTTTTTTCTTTTCCATTTTTTAAAACTGGTTTTAATAGTTTTCTTTTAACTGATTTTGATTACTTTCAGTCAATTCATAGTTTTAGGATCAGGTAAGGTCACTGTGACAACCGGGTATTTTAAAATCAGCCCGTGTCAGGAAGTCAGGATAAGGGAAAATCCTTGATCTTTATTCTTTGCAGAGGTGAAGGGGAATGGCAATACTAAGTAAGAGCAATTGCTGCAGGTATCCAGCCAGCAGTGCCTCTGGCTCTCACACCCCACCCACCAAATCCTCTATGCAATCTCCTACACAACACATCAAACTTGCACAGAGAGTGGGCAGGGCCATTCTTTCTCCAAGCATATATTAATAGGGTATTGTCCAAGATAATTAGCCTCAAGTGCTCGGGACTTCAGTACAACAACTCAAGAGCTTCAGCCTATTACAGGTCTGCTCCCTAGTCAAATGCATTCAACAAACTCCACCTTAGGTATAGATCCTCTCATTAGTCTGGCTTGTATCTGTGGCCTGGACTAGGGTAATTAATTACAAAGCTACCAATTGGTAGCTATTTTGACATCCTGCTCGAGATTGGAGTCTTCTTGTTTTGATTTGGAACCTCTTTTTTCCCCTTTATTCTTTCAATTCCTATGTTAAGGGTCTTGATTAGACTCTATCCATAATGTCTAAAAACATTTCTGTTTGTCTTCCTATGCTTACTTGGGCTGGCAAAATGTTTCATTGATTTTGTTGTTGAATTTCTTATTGGGAATCAATCCAGTACATTTTCTTTATTTTTGTAGAGGAGTTGTATTGGAGAGCTAAGCTGCCCTACCCTATCTTACTACCTTATCATCTTGTTTCTTCCTCAAAAAGATTTTTTTTCAAAAGTAAAACATCTCATAACATCATATTGGCAAAATCATAGAATATTTCAGAAAAGCAGAAAGAAAAAAAAGGGGGAAGGAAGGGTGTCAGGTAATCTCAAAACAATTCTCCTATTTTTCATAAAGGGAAACCGACATTAAGGAAGCCTATGTAATTAGTGGGGCAACTAGGTGGTACAGTGAATAGAGTGCTGGACCTGAAGTCAGGAAGAGTCATCTTCCTGAGTTCAAATCTGGTCTCAATTACTTAGTAGTGATGAAAACCTGGGCAAGTCACAATTTCCTCAATTAGTCTCAGTTTCCTTAGCTGTAAAATGAATTGAAGAAGGAAATGACAAATCATTCTTGCCAAGAAAACCCCAAATGGGATCATGAAAATTTGAACACAACTGAAAAATGACTGAACAAAATTACTAACATTAAACGAACATATTTTGTTTAAAGTATTTCTATTAAATTTTGATTAATGAAAGAAATAATAATTGTTTGTGTCTCTTTTAAATATAACACTAATACAAATAAAATAGCATGTAACACTTTCCACTATACCATGCTGGCTCCCAAACTTCAGTGTTAAAATTTGACTTTATTACTATTATTGGTACTCTTGATTTTCATTATTTTGCAGTAATGTTATAAATTTAAAGTCAACCTTTCATTTTGAATTTATTTATATATCTTTATATCCATATCTATTTTTAAATTTATATTTTTCTGAGTTATGTTTCCCATAAACTGCACTTCTACATCTCTTTCTACTTTTTAATCCATTCTGTTTTTCTTTTACATTTTGTTGGAAAAGAAGTCCATTTACATTTAGTGTTGTTTGTATTAGAAAGGTCAAAAAGGCCTTGAGAATCAAATACCCTGAGAGGATTCTCCTGCTGGTTCTCTCAGAATCTTGGTTGATCAGTCTTATTGTTTTCCTTGCAGGAAATTCTCAACTCTAAACCCTTCAAAACAAAGGGGAGATTGACTGGGCTAGCTAGCGTCCTTAGGCACAATATTTTTGATAAGACTTCTCTTCCAAATAAAGACTTGATTCCTTCTATCAGAGATAGAAGGACCATACTTATTGTAACCATTCAATATACCTTCCAAATTTACATTTCTCAAGGCTAAACTATAAAATTAGTCATTCTTATTTGTCTAATAATTCAGAAATGGTTCTGGGATGTTGTGAGTTCTTTCAAACCTTTCTTCCATTCTCCCATGTAGTTAAGTAGGTGGGAAAACAGATACAGAGAAAACTGAGGTGTCTTGAATGACAATGGAGCTCTCATCAGAAACAGTGAAATTGTAGAATTTTTTGTAATATAACTAGCATAGCCCACCAGATGGTGCTCATGAGCAGATCAGACTAAAATGTCCATCACTTCATAGCTAAAGGGGTTTAATTGAGGGTGTATAAAAGAGAACTCAAATCTTTTCATTTGTGAAGGTACCATTTTGCTCTTCTTTCCCTGTAATTTGGTCCCCATCCATCCATAGAGGCATGGATAACAATCAAGGTTCAAACCCACCACTAATTAGCTGCTATTTCTTTTTAAAAAATTTATTAGTGTTGCGCCACAGCTCCCTTTTAATTGTACTGCCTCAGTTTCCCTTAATTCCTCTGCCTCAATCCCCCGGTTGCAACACTACCCTTCCTTCCTAATCATTAGAACTGATATAATTTAGGGCTGGCTACGTTAAGATTATAAATTGTAAATGTTTAATCCAGATAAGGAGAAAGACCTTCTATCTTAGACATTATGACCCCAGACCTTCCCTACTTATCAGAATGTCTGGTGCCTCCTCCCATTCTATCATTGTCCTTCTTGATCCCAATTTATCAGAATGTCCGTTGTCTCCCCCCACCCTGTCAGAATTGGATTGATAGTCCCTTCCTGCTCTCAGTGCTCTGACTCTGCTCCTGCCTCTGTCTACCCTGGTAGCTTGGAACCATGTGTATATATATATTTCATGGGAACCTCACATTCCCTGCTGGATGCTTTGAGATATCAGCCCTAGTGGCAACATGCCCCCAGAATAATCTCTCCCTCTTAAATAAAAATATTAAAAACTTTCTAATCACTATCTTGCCTCAGTTTCTCTGGCATTACATTAGTTTTCAACATTTATTTTTATAATATTTTGATTTTCCATCCTCTCCTTTTTCCCTAAAGCAGCAATCAATATCATATAGGTTATATATGTACAGTCATATTAAACATATTTCCACATTAATCATGAGAAAGAATCAGAGCAAAAGAAAAAAACTCTCAAAAAATGAAAAAAACAACCAAAAAATGAAAATAATATGTTTCTATCTTATTCTGTTATTTTTCAAGAAAGGAGAAAATATGAGTAGTCATTAATTTACTTATCCACCTAAGGGATTACTAGCTCATATTTATCAAAAGCATGTGGTTGTAAGGATTACTCTTAAAAAAAAAATCCTCTTCACTAATAGATGAACTCTCATCTCTTTAAAATGTATTTCAATGGAAGTTTTAAATTATATTTACCAACCCTGTATTATTTAGATCTCTCCTGGTTTTTCTTTAATAATCTCCTTGCTTGCATCTAAGTAAATAACTCAGACATAGGTTAGATAGCTATCTGGCTTGTAATATAGTTTCATATACATAATAAGAAAATTCAAAATAACATTTAAAGAGATAACATTTCTAAAGAGGACATTGGAAAAAGGAGAAATAGCATGGATTACTTCCTGCTCTCCATAATTAATACAGGAAAGGTGTAAAAAGTGGCAAATATATAAAGATGATAGGCACTTTACCAAGCAAGAGGGATATTAGGAAAAAAAAAAAAAAAGCAAAACTCAGTCCCTGCCTTCAAAGAGCTTACAGTCTAATGATAGAGGAAAACATGTAAGCAAATACATACACAGCAACATACATAGAGGATAAAAAGAAAGAAAAAAAAAACTAATCAGGGATATCAGTGATGCTAAAAAGAATTAGGAGAGGCTTCCTGTGGAAAGTGGGGTACTAGTTGGGACTTAAAGGAAAGCCAGAGAGGTCAAAATGGATGGGGGAGAGTGTTCCAGGTTAGGACAACAGCCAGAGAAAATTCCTGGAGCTGAAAAATGGTGTCTTGTTTTTGGAACAGCCAGACCAGGGTCACTGGATCAAAGGGAAGATGGTGAGGAGTAAGGTATGTGTGGGACAATGAACCCAAATTAAAATCAGAGACTCTTAAGGTAAGAAAAAACAAAAAAGGGGATTAATTAGGATCTCCTGAGAAAGGGCAATTCCTATCTCACAAGGTGTTAATCAGTAAAGGAGTGCAAAGCACAAACTCCAAAACACAAGATTTATGGACCAGAAGCCCCCAACTCTCCAGGCCTTTTCTCCCATTGTCTGAGAGAGTCCAGGCTTACTCTAGAAATAAAAGAATATTAGTAAACAGATTTCCCTAGAGAACTTCAGTACAATCAGATGAGAGAATTCTGTTACCTGAATTCCCAAAGCCATCATCACCTTTAAAAGAAGTACTTAAATGATAATTAAGAGTTGATATAAAACAGGAGGGGAATGTTCATCCAAGACAATTGAACACCTGCAGCTGTTAGCTATAGCTCAACTTGTTATTGTAAAGTTCAAGTCACAATTAGGGCATAGGTCGAAGTCACAATCTTATAAGAGATCTTCAATCAGTTTATCCCATACAGGTATAATAAGGCTGGAGAGGCCTAGATTATGAAGGGCTTTTTTAACCAAGAAGGAGTTAAAACTAATAGAAAAATGACTGAGATCAAAATAACTGAAAATAGGAACATAATTGAAACTACTAATAAATTCAAAAGCTGTTTTGATTCAAAAGACTCACAAAATTGATAAATAATTAGCAAATCTAATTTTTTAAAAGATAGCAAATATGACCTTATAAATGAGAAAAGAAAAATCTCAAGCATAAAAGAAATCAAGAAAATGACAAGAAATTACTATATATAGATCTATGACAATAAATTTGAAATTAATCAGCAAATACAAAAACATAAATCACCAAAACTAACAAAGCAATCTTAGAAGAAATGGGATTGCCCATTAAAAAACTTGTATTTTATAGATTGTTATAAAAGATAAACTGATTTCTTCTCCAATGGTGTTGATTCCTAAACAGAAAAAAAAAGAGGCAAAGAGAGACAGAAACAGAGAGAGAGAGACAGAGAGAGACAGAGAGAGAAGATGGGGAGGAGGAAATAAAGAAAAGGAAGAAAATGGGAATTTGGTTGGAGTCAGTTCAGGACATGATGTTGGGCAAGCAATCTTGTAACTACAGTCCCATTGTCAGCTGTCAGGAAGAGTTTTTTTGATTGAGGACTATAGTGGGAATTGGTTGTTTCTATGTATGGATTGTTCAAGTTGAATATTCATAAATTAGAAATTTTTTATTATAAAATATTTATTTAGAAGCTCCTCAAAAATTTAATTTTAAACATATTCTTTAGATTAGACGATTAGAATATTTTAAAGTAAGATCTTAGAATTATTCTAATGACACTATACACAATTAAATCACTGTTTACAAAAATAAATTCCATCCTTTTCAATAAAATAAAATGAAGGTTTTTAGAGAAGAATTTCTTTGCATCTAATGATTGTATAGTCTTTTTTTCTTCTTTTGTATAAAATTTATTGTATTGAATTTTTTCTGGTATAAATTTATTTCATCCTATTTATTAATCTTATTTTGATCATTGGGTTTACTGTTGATTTCTTTTTCTGAGTAATTTAGTGTATATATATATTAATTAATGGTATTGGTCTATCAATACCATTTTTATTTTCTAATTTTATTTTCTATCTTTTCTTGATTTCTTTTATGCTTGGGATCATTCCTTTCTCATTTATAATGTCATGTTTGCTATCTTTTAAAAATTAGATTTGCTAATTATTTATCAATTTTGTGAATCTTTTTAATCAAAACAGCTTTTGAATTTATTAGTCATTTCAATTATGTTCCTATTTTCAGTTGTTTTGATCTTAGTCCTTTTTCTACTAGTTTTATCTCTTTCTTGGTTAAAAAAGCCCTTCATAATCTAGGCCTCTCCAGCCTTATTATACCTGTATGGGATAAACTGAGTGAAGACCTCTTATAAGGTTGTGACAAGAAATTACTATATACAGATCAGTTTCCTCATCTGTAAAATAAGCTGGAGAAGAAATAGCTAGTATCTTTGTCAGGAAAACTCCAAATGGGGGTCACAAAAAATTGGACACAATTGAATTACTGAACAATAACTTTGACTACACTTGGAAATATTATGGCTGTGTCAAAGTTTATAATTTTTTGAGCATAGTTCCCAATTGTTCTCCAGAATGGTTGGATCAGTTCACAACTCCACCAACTCCCGCTGGTGGATAAATCAGTTTACAACTCCACTAACAGTGCATTAGTGCCCTATTTTTTTTCATATCCCTTCTAACATTCATCATTTTCCTTTTCTGTCATCTTAGCCAGTCTGATGGATATGAGGTGGGATTTCAAAAGTGTTTTAATGTGTATTTTTCTAATTAATAGTTATTTAGGACATTTTCCCTCATATAACTATAGTCTTCTAAAAACTCTGTTCATTATGTTGTGCCACAGTTTCCTTTTATTGTTCTGCCTCAGTTTCTCTAAATTGTCCTGCCTCAGTTCCTTGAATTGTTCTGCCTCAATCCTCCTGGGTGCAACCCTCCCCCTCTTCCTGATCATTAGGGCTGAGATAATTAGGGCTATAGAGATCTAGCCATTCCAAAAGATAAAACTCCAGATGTCCTCTCTAAGATACCTAATTAACATCCCCTACCTCTATCTCTCTAGACTTCCTGTCTCTAGTTTTTCTATCCCCTTAACTCCCAATTTGTAAGAATTTATGGTCCTACCCCCAATCTGTCAGAACTGAATTGATGGTCCCTGCCTGGAAATTTCTGCCATTTATCAATTTTCAGACTCCACCCCTTGCCTTTGTTTCCCCTGATCTTAGAGCCATATATAATTCATTGGAAGCTCACATTTTCTGCTGGATTCTTTGAGACAAAAGTCCAATTCAACCCTGGAGGCAGAATGCATTCTGCTCTGCTTTCAGACTCTCTCAAAAACCCAAATAAAATATTACAGTATCTCTAATGTCTATCTTGCCTCAGTTTCTCTGGCATTACAATAACCTTTGATCATTTATCCTCTTTTAAAAATCATATCAATTATTTATCTATTTACTTAGTTTTAAAAGATCTCTATTTCATCAATTTCTTTTTGCTTTCAATTTTATTAATGTCTTTTTTTTTTTAATTTTAGATTTTTTACTTTGATACTTAGCTAGGGAGTTTTGATTTGTTGTCCTGGTTTTTGGGTTGTGTGTCCAAATGATTGACTTTGTTCCTTCTCTCTTTTATTGATTAAAACATTTCAAGATATAAATTTTCCCCTAAGCATTGCTTTACCATGCCCTATTAAGTTTTGGTATATTTTTTTCATTATTGTTATCTTTTTGTAAATGAAATTTTCAGTTGTTTCCATAATTATTCTTTGACCCACCAGTTCTTTAGAAATGTTATCTAAAGTTTATTCAGATTTTTAAGTTATTTCTTATTATATTTTGTTTACATTTGTCAAGGATATTATTTTCTGATTATTATTATTCAGACTATTATTGTTTTATTATCTATTTCTCCTCTCTAATTTGATTAATTATATATATATTTAAATGCTCTCCTAGTTTGTGTGTATATGTGTGTGTGCATGTATGTGTACATATATCACGTTTATGTTGATTCATTATCGTCTCTTTGAATAAAAATGTAATTTCCCTACTTATCTCTTATATCATGTCTACATATATTGTTTTCACATCTAAACTTATGAGTGCTACTATTGGTTTTTTGAGTTCAACTGAAGTATAATAGACTCTCTCTCTCTCTCTCTGTATATATATATACATATATATATATACGTATATATATATATGTATATATATATGTATATATATATATGTGTATATATATATATATATATATATATATATATATATATACATATATACACACATATATATATATATATTCCCCCTCTCTTTGCTCCCATCTCCCTCTTTAAAATTAGGAAGGTGAAAAAAGAGAGAACATTTCTCTTATATTTGTGATCTATATGAAATAACCTGTTTCCCCTCTATTGCAGATCTTATTTTCTCCTTGCCTCATTCCTGATTCTACATTTTACTTTTTCTTCTTTTCCTTTTAATTCTTTCCATGTTTCTTTCTCTAGTATTGAAGGTTGTTTTGCTTATGACTTTCTCTTATTCTCTAACTTATTTCTCCCTCTTAATCCCTCTCTTCCTTTTCTGTGTCTCTCCCCCAGTTCCTTTTTGAGTTTAATGTATTTCTATTATTTTTAGTAAAGCACCAGAATACAAGACAATCTCACAGATTTATTTGAATTTCTATAAGCCATTGTTAGGAAACTAAAGGAACTAATAAATTTGTTTTTACCATAATGAAAAATAGATCAAATATTTGGGCATTAATTTATCAATCAATCAAAAAACATTTATTAAGGTCCCACTATATGCTAGGCATTGGGGATACAGAAACAAAAAACAAAGAAATAGACACTGCCATTAAGGTGTCTATCTTAGCTAAATAACCATACCCACATATTTGAAGTCATATAAAAGACCTATACAAAGGTAAAGACAACTTCAAAGGACTTATATAAAGATTAAAAAATAACATCAAATGGAGAACAAAAATGCCACTACTGCCCAACTAACTGACATGGTAAATATAATGCTAATCAGAATTATATAAATCTATTTAATATAATTCATATAAAATAAATAGATGAGTATTAAGAATTACAAAAAATAAACTTTTGAAATAGAGTACTACCAAACATCAAAAAGCATAGATTGGCAAACTTCCTATAAAAATTAGATAGTAAATACTTTAGACTCTTCAGCCCAAGAGAAAAATTGAGGCTTTTATGTAGGAATTTATATAAGAAGAGAAAAAACAACCTTTATTGATAAAACTCAAAATATAATAATCAAGTTTTTTTTTTTTTTTGGTAATACAGATCTCTTGATAAGATGAATGGAATTCTTTTGGGGGAATAGTATTTAACTGGGCTTCAAAGTTAATGTTCCCAATCATCAAAATCAATTGCAAATGTCCATCTGTTATTGCTATTCTATAATGAGTTTTTAAAAATTTTATCTTTGAAAATATTTTCCACATAGAGTGATACTGCCAAATGCTGATATGAATTCATTAAAATATGATTTTAATTAAGCATATTCATCATTTGGAAAGCATGCATAAAAATTGGATTTTTCTTTTGATAATTTGCCTTTTAACATGTCATTACATTGCAGATTAATCACTTCCACTTGAAGGTTATGTGGAAGCTTCTCAGTTGCTCATTTGAATGGATTTTGAAATTTCTTCTACACTTTCATTGAGGCCAAAAAAAAAAAATCAACAACCCATACTTGGAATTGTAGTTTGAGTTTAGAAGCTATATACTGCAAATTTGTATGGGAATGGACATTTAGTTTTTTGTTTTAACATCTGACAGCACTACAATATATAAAACAACTTGATATTACTTATGATTCAAACATTAGTTGTCAATGAATTGACTTAATATAGCAGTATAATTTCACATATAAGCATTGATTTGATTTGTGATTGTGGATTGAATTCATGAATAAACATTATCAAGTCTACAGCCAAAGTCAATTTCCAAAGCCATTCAGTGTTCAATGAGTTGAAGACAATTCTTCTCATTCAGAAAAATTTCATTCTTTGCCCTGAGCTTTTAAAGTCATAATAATCATAATAAACTTGCTAAAACTTTCAAATCTTCTTTTCTTGTTTTGACATGATGAGCAGGCACTGGTCATTTTTAAAAGGTTGTTTTTATTGCTGCAGTACAGCAATGCCTGCCACTCGAAACACTATCCAATTTATAGCTAACTGCATCACTGTGATTTATAATGTACCAAGCAACAGTATGAAGTAATGAGAGCTCCACATACAGTCTATTGCAACTATTTCACTTTGCTCTTGTACTGTGAAAGCACTCAGAAACAATAAGTAACCAAAGGAGCATGGCTTTATTTATGACCACTAAAACATGGCTATTTTCACGTGTTACAAAATATTATTATTCTTTTGGATTTTTTTCAACCATTGAGAAATATAAAAACTATTCTTAGCTCCAGAGATCAAATTGTACAAAAAGAGATGACAAGCCAGATTTGGTCTGCCAGCTGTACTTTGCTGAACTCTGCTCTAAAGCCATAATTACAAAAACTATGAGGAATTGAGAAAATAATAAAGACAAAACTCAATAGAGAAAGAAGATGCAGAAATAGAACCCCATGAACACAAAGATTTAATGTTTGATAAACTCAACTTCAAGAACCACTAGGGTATGTAATCACTATGCAACAAATACTAATGGGAAAACCAATGATTTTGTGTTTAAAAATAAATTTATACTCAGCTCACATTATATACATGGTAGTGAATTTTAACTGGATCAACAATCTAAATGATTATTAGTCTTTTTAAAAATCATTTTTAAAACTGAAAGGAAAGGGATCTATTTGTTTTAGCTACAAAGAAAGATATTTTAGAGGCAAAATCAAAGAAAAACTGGAAGAAATATTTGAAGTAAATACATCATATCAGCAAAATTCATCCAGACTCCATAAGAATTTAACTTGATCATATATTTGATATGGAGAAATATTTGATGAGAACTGATGTTCCAGAAGACATAATTAAATTTCTTAGATTGCAATAGTAAAAATGAGGTCTAGGATATTTGGATAAGATCCTTGACTGGAAACAAAATTTGGAGGGTAAGAGAAAATACAATGGGAGCAGCATAATGGGAGTAGGGGAAAGGAAAAGAAGGTGTGTGTGTGTGTGTGTGTGTGTGTGTGTGTGTGTGTGTGTGTGTGAGAGAGAGAGAGAGAGAGAGAGAGAGAGAGAGAGAGAGAGAGAGAGAGAGAGAGAGAAACATACAGAGACACAAAGACAGGAGAGAGAGGGGGGGGGAAGCAGAGAGACAGAGAGAGACAGAGAGAAACAAAAAGAGACAGAGAAACATATGAGGGGGAAAAAGCTCCAGGAGGCATTTTGTGACATAAGCGTAGAGATTAGACACTGTCTAGTTCTTATCTCCTGACAAAGTATGTCTAGAACAGACTGGAGTTGAAATCCATGAAAGGGTAATGAAATGTCTAAAAACCCTTCCCCTCTGATTATAAATGGCAGGAATTTACTCCATTTTTTTCTATTTAAATTGTTCATAATTTATGTTTTTTCCTAGTATCTAATGTGACCTATTCTTCAAAACAAATTATGGCACGCTATGATTCCTATGTGATTTTGTGCGTTTTCAGTTTCAAATAGAGGGTTCATAAGAGAGTCAGTGAATATCTTGTGGGACACACACACGTGTACACATATACACATACGCAGGCACAGAGACAGAGACACAGAAATGAGAGAATTATAGAAACACAGAGAGACAGAGATGAAGAAAGACAGGTTAGTGAGAGACAGAGACAAAGAGAGAGACAGAGTCAGAAACTGAGAGAAATAGAAACAGAGAGGAGAGATAGAGTCAGAGATCCTATACTCCATCTGGATTATTGTGGCAACAGAAAAAGGAATTTTTTCAAAGCCTGATAGAGGGCTTGGATCACATTAAGGAGATACTTACAGATTTTGATTTCTAAAATTAATAATATAGGGGCAGCTAAATGATGCAGTGAAAAGAGAAGTAGCCCTGGAGTCAGGAAGATCTAAATTCACAAGTCACTTAACTCCAATTGCCTTGCCAATTAAAAAATAAATAAATAAAAATAAAAAATAATTTCCTTAATAGGTGAAAAATGAGTTAACCAATGAGTAAACAGATTTATGTTTCCTCTTGTCAGAAATAATTGTCTTTCGTTTGTGTTTAACTCTTCATTTCCCAATTTGGGGATTATCTCAGCAAAAATACTGGAGTCATTTGTCATTTCCCTCTCCAGGTCATTTTCCAAATGAGAAAACTGAGGCAAATTGGTTTAAGTGACTTGCCTAGGATCACCCAGCTAGTAAGTGCCTGAGTTTGTATTTAAACTCAGGTCTTCCTTTCTTCAGGCTCAGCAGCCCAATCCATTGTACCACCCAGATGTGGTCTAGACAAATAGCTTCAGGCAAATTCACTCCTCTTATTATCCCTTTAATTTTGAAACAGGTCTATTCCAGATAAAGGGACCAGAGGAGGAAAGAATTACTTCCTTTCATTTTATCTTTCTACTTTAAATCTCCAACCCCACTATCCCACCCCAACCTAAGAAAGTTATAAGAAACTGATACATATATGTATAAGACAAATAATACATACTTCCCACAGAATGAATGGTCAAAGTGTTGAGATTCAGAAAAGAAACCCCAAAAGGCTGGGGACACATACCAGTGTTGTGAAGTGTTTCAAAAGAATTTGCAGGCTTGAACACATCTCCAAGTTAAGAGGCAGTTTATTGTAATTGCAATCCCAAATGAAGTGGGCTAAGATGCTAAAAAATTTAGCAAAGAACCAGGAGCAAGAAAACAAATTTATAGAAAAAAAGAAATCCAGTTCTATAAGTCACTGATATGCTAATTTTATGGCTCAGAGGTAGAACTGAGGAATAGTCTGTTCACTATTATCGAAGGAACTTGGTTATCATTGAGCTATAGATTATTTATCTCACAGTCAGCAATATTTGTAGGACTAAACTAAGACTTTAGGATCATTAACAGAATGTTAATTGTTAAAACAATAACACTCTAAGGTCAGGGGACCTTAGAATTACTGCTATTATTTCCCTTAAAAGCTGTGCTTCCTTCAGAAGAATATGGGCAATTTTACAAAGGAGAAAATATAATCTGTTAATAACCACTAGAAAGGCAAAAAAATTAAAATGATGAAAATACAATGTTGGTGGGGCTTTAAGGAAGTAGCCACTCTAATATGTTGTCAATGGGACTTCAATGCAGAGTAACTATTTCGGAAATCAATACAGCAACATGGAATAAGCATTGGAAAACTAAGCTGTTTTGCTTCTTGGAACCCCTTCTCAAGGCTCCATTTGAGTTTAAGACCTTTCCTAATTCCCTATTGTTAGCATCCCATCCCCATTACTACTGATTTGATTGTGATTGTGATTGTGTGTGTGTTTTATTTAGTCCCTTGTGAACATGTGGCTTCCTCCTATAACAATATAAAGGTATTGACAGCAGGGACCCACTTTTGTGTTTGTATCATCAGGGACACAGTATAACACCTCATAAGTAGCAAGTGCTAATGAATGTTTGCTGATTAAATGATTGATTATACCTTTGAATACAGCAATTCAATAGCTAAGCCTCTATCTTAAAATTATATAAAAAGAAAGAGAATCTGTCTATGCAAAAAACATCCTCAGCTGCCAAGGGCATGGCCACATAGCTAAGTGTCAGAACTGGGCAATAATCCGAGATCTGACTCCAACACGCCTTCTACTGCATAACAATGCCTCTCTGTCATGGAGACTTCTGTTTAGTTTATCAAGGAGAGGGGTTTAAATCAAAATATCACAGAGTTTTATTTTTTAATTTATTTTTACTCCTTGAAATAAAGTTTATTTAAAATTTTTTTCTTAATAGGATTTAATTTTTTCAAATACGTGAACGTTTTCAACATTCATTTTTGTAAGATTTTGTGTTCCAAATTTTTTTCCCTCCTGTCTTCTTCCCTCTTCCCTTCATCAGGGCAATCTGAAATAGTTTAAACAAGTTCAATTATTTAAGCAATTATTTCCATATTTGTCAAACTATATCACAGAATTTTAGAGCTGCAAGAAACTTGAGAGATCATCTAGGCCCTTCTCTACTTCTTCCTGTGTGGGACAGTATTGACCACAAAAACAATCAGAATTTCTCACAGAAAGAAAAAGCACAAAGAGGTTTATTACAATCTCACAAGAAAGGGCATCTCCCATTTGACAAAGTGTTTGTCAATAAAATGTAGTGCAAAGTAAAAAATGGCAAAGATTAAATACCTAGAATGCAGGACCCCCCCCCCCCCACTCCCCCAGCATTGTTTGAGGGAGTCTGGGTTTACATTCTAATTATGGAAACCTAACCCAGAAATAAAAGAATAAATTACCTTTAAAAGAGGTACTTAAATATTAATTAAGAGGTGATGGGGAAACAGGAGGGGACAAACATCTCCAACTTTTTAGCTATAGCTCTATTTATTATTATAAAGTCTCAAGTCACAATTAAGATATAATTTAAGGCTGTATTCCCATGAGAGTATCTTCATTCAGTTAATTCCACAAACTCCCACCTATTTTACAGATGAACAAACTGAGATTTAAAAAATGAAGTATATAAGGTAGTATGTCTAAAGCTGGGAGGAGAGGAAAATATCCCTTTAGTGGCTTTTTGAAAATGTGAAATTAAGATTTTCCTTAGAACATAAGTAAACTATAAGGAACTGAGAAGTTAATAAAACACAGTCTTATTAAAGAAACCAACAAAAATAAAGAACCAAGCCTAATTGGAAAAATTCATCTTGGCGCTATCTGCAACAGCAAAAGCTTAGACAAAGAGAAAGAAGTATGAAGGGGTGCTTTGAGTTTCAAGTAAAGAAAGTGATATATTGTTCTCTCTTTTCCTTTATGTTGAACCAATTATTCAAGCACAACAACAAAAGTTATTCTCTATGTAAAAAGCTTTTAAAGACCACAAAATGGAAAGCCTTATAAAGATAGGATTAAAATAACCTTTCATAATTTTTTAATATACACATTTTAATGCAGAGAAGGCAAGAAAAATTGTGTCAACTCCCATTCATCAGTTAAATAGCAAGTCATCCCTAGAGTCTTATGCTGGATCCTTTTCAAAAGAGTAACTGAGGTCCAAATCAGGTGTAAACAATTAGCAAATTCATGTATTATTGTACTCTTAATGGAGTTTTGCTTCTATCTCAAGATATACCGTTCTTATTTTAATTAAACTCACAAGTCTTGATCTGAGGTATCTGCACATTGGCTAAGCTTGGCTCCCCTTTAGAAAACATATACTTATGAATGAAATTTGTGAAATGCAAAAAACCCCAAAAATCTAAAAAAATGCCCCAATCCCACCCCAAAATAAAAACAACAAAAACCCACTTTTATTTAATAGTGACTATTGATAACTATAATCAAAAGAATCTCTTATTCAAACCAACTAATTTGCGAATAAAAGCATAACTTTTGGGATCAAAAATAGAAACAGACATAAGTTAGTATGTTTATTGTATTTCCTTATATCTAGTATCATCATAGAATTGGAAGAAATCTTAGCCATCATTTAGCTCAAACTTTCCATTTTATAAGTGAGCAAATGGAACATGGCCAATATTTGGCTCATTTTCTCTGATAGATTTTTATATATTTTTTGTCCTTGGGGCAAGATTTTCCATATATGAAGCTTCCATAAAAGGAAATGTCTGGGGACATTTTTACTGGCTATTATTCCTCATGCCTGGAACTCTCTCTCCTCTTCTCTGTCCTTTGGTTTTTCTCCCAGGTCTCAGCTAAAACCCCTTCTGCAAGAAGTATCTCTCAGTCCCGTTTAATTCTAGTTCCTTCCCTCTATTGATTATTTCCAAATTATCTTTTATGTGTGCATGCACATATGCACACACACATTTAGAGTCCTATATATATCATATATATATCATATATATATATTTATATGTCATAGTTGTTTTCTTATTGTCTCACTATTAGACCATGAGTATCTTGAAGAGATAGATTTTTTAACTTTTCTTTGACTCTGCAGAACTTAGCACATTCCCTTGCAGATAGATATTTACTAAATAAAAAGCCTTTTTGACTGATTGCCTGACATAGAACACCGGGTTTTGTGGATTAGTGACACCATTTAAAATCTCCACAAAGAATTTAAACAGCTGATATTATTTAGTCTGTGTTAAAGTGACCAGTATCATCTCACAGTGGTTCTCAAACTCTTTTTCTCAGTATCTTTACGGTATTAACAACTATTTAGAATATGTCCAAAGAGTTTTTGTTTATATGGGTTACATAATAGATATTTATCATAAATAGAAAAAAAACTAATTTTGAATTTGTAGACCCTCTGAAAGGATTTCTCCAGGATTCACTGCACCACACTTTGAGAACCACTGACATTAATTCTTAAATTTTTTCCCTTCACAATCCCTTTTCAGTAGAGAAATATTTAAGTGACCCCATATTTATAAGTATATGAAATAGGGATACAAATCAAACATTTACTGATAATAAATTATAAAGAAATTTATTTTAAAACAATTCTTTGGTATACATATAATTTTATCATTTATTAAAGATGAAAGCAAATTTGCATGAGATAAGATGTACTTATTTTAAAATAAAGAATTAAATCTTGGCAGAATATTTGATTTCTTTTCCTGCTGCCAAATTTTTCTTGACCATGGGCCTACTGAGCTATTCTAATAGAGTCCAAAGCCAGGGGGCATTCACAAATGGAAGCCCCCTAAGGAAAGCAGAAGCCAGTCTGATCTCATGTGCACAGTGACTAAAACTTGCAGATTCTCTGAGCTGGGACCCACCTTGGGGAGAAGGAGTGACCCCAGTAAATGGGGTCTGAAGCATGGGAGCACTGTGAATGAGTAACCAGAGGAGCATGAAATCAACAGGAGCCCCATTAAACTGGGAAGTTACAGCAGCAGTCAGGGTTGGAGGCAGCTCCTGTGGATCACTGCTTGGGGAGAAAAAGCCTGTGGGGACATTCCTTGGAGCACTTGAAGCCACAGCAGGAGATGGGGCCAGCGGTCTGGAAGGGCTAGAACAGGGGTCAAAGCCAAATCTGAATTAGAAATTGTGCTAGGAGAATGATAAAGAGATGAAACGGAAGCCAATACTTACATTTGCCCTACTTCATTTAGATTTTCCTTTTTTTATTCAAGGACATTTTAATTTATGAATTAGAAGCCTTAACACACTATAATCATATAGTTTATTGAACATAATAAAAAATGAAAGGAGAAATGTCAAGTGCTCCTATTTGGAACCTCCAGCCATCTTTTAAATCTTTCCACTTATAGTCAAAGAGATTACCAAACCACCTATTTCCATATTTAGTGGGAAAGAATTAGGGAAGCACTAAAATGCTTTTCATTCAATTGTTCATTATTTCCTACTGGGTGGCTTCCTGCTCATTCAGAGCTCACCTCCCCAAGACTTTTGGTTTCTAAGAAAGGGGACTCACTTTCTTGGTTTTGTGCCAAGATCAGCCAAAATAGTTGTTCTTTCCCCAAATTATCAACATCACCGCAGGCTAAAAGAAAATAATTCAAAAGGTAGGAGAAGAACATGTTGGCACTGGCTACACAGGTTACCATTTTCTATAATTTTTTACTAAAGTTTATGTGCAAGACTTGTTCACCTGGGATTCATGAACTTTAAAATATGTACTATATTAATAATAAAATAATTTATTATACATAAAATATATGACAGCATAGTTGTAAATTATATATAATCATATATAGTTGTATATTTATATGCAATTACATATGTATTTAATTGATAACTATGTTTCAATAGATTTTCTTTCCTTTGTAATTCTATATAATTTATTTTGTGCATTTAAAGGCATTATTCTGAAGAAGTATACAGCTTTAGAGTGACACATTTCTGTGACACAAAACTCCTGCTGGAGTGAAACATTGAATCTAGATTGTGAGGGCTTGCATTCAATAACTGTTGATGTCACTTCCAGTGATTGATGTGCGATTTTTTTGCAGAAAAATAAGACAGATCAATGTTGAAAGGAAAAGGCTTTTTTAAATTTGATATGTTTGAGGTAAGGTCACATGATCTAATGTCCACTTGGTTCCTCCTCTTCTACTTTAAATTTATTTTGCATGAAAAGTTCTGCCTTCAGTCATAATCACACAGAGCCCCTAGAAAGAAAAATCCCTAACATTTTGGCAGAGATTGGGCTCTCTGCTTTTCTTTATTTAAAAAAAAATAGCCTTTTATTTTTCAAAATATATATGCAATAATAATGTTCAACATTCATCTTTGCAAAACCTTGTGTTCCATATTTTTTCCCTCCCTCCTTATCCCTATTCCCCTAGACAGCAAGTAATCCAATATAGGTTAAACATGTACAATTCTTCTAAACATATTTCCACTTTTATCATGCTGCACAAGAAAAATCAGATCAAAAAGGAAAAACAAAATGAGAGGAAAAAAAACCAGGCAAACAAACAACAAAAAAGGTGGAAGTTCTATGTTGTGATTCACATAGTCCTGTCTCTGAATGCAGATGGCTCTTTCCATCACAAGACTTTTGGAATTGGCCTGAATTACTTCATTGTTGAAAAGAGCCATGTCCATCACAAGTGATCATCACATATTCTTGTTACTATGTACAATGTTCTCTTGGTTCTACTCACTTCGTTTAACATTGGTTCATGTAAGCCTTTACAATACAAGCCTTTCTAAAATCAGCCTGCTTATCATTTTGGATAAAACAGTAACATTCCATAACCTTATTCAGACATTTTCCAATTGACAGGCATCTACTCAGTTTCCAGTTTCTTGCCACTATGAAAAGGGCTGCCACAAACATTTTTGCACATATGGGTCCCTTTCCTCTTTTAAGATCTCTTTGGGATACACACCCAGTAGAAACACTGCTGGATCAAAGGGTATGCACAGTTTGATAGCTCACTGGGCACAGTTCCAAATTGCTTTTCAAAATGGTTGGATCAGTTCACAACTCCACCAACAATAAATGAATGTGGCTTGCATTTATTTTTATTTCATGCATCAGGACAGCTCTAAGTACTTTTACAGGGAGGGAAGGGGTACATTTTGGGATGATCTGATTGGTCTCTTCCCCCCCCCATAAGTAGATGAGAGCAGAGAAAAGGGGCTTGCCAATTAGTAAGGAAACTTACTACCAGGTCTACATATAGAGAATTCCCGAAAAGGAATAGAAGTGGGACATATCTGATAGGAGGAAGGATATGAATCTAGTGCAGAGAAAGAACAGCCTTTTTGAACTATTGTAATGCCGGAGAAACTGAGGCAAGATAGAAATTAAAGAGTTTTTAATATTTTACTTGGATTTCTAAGAGGGAGAGATTGTGCTGGAGGCGGGCAGCCCCCAGGGCTGATGTCCAAAGCATCCAGGAGAGGATGTGAGTTCTCAATCATTTATACACAGTAGCTAAACAAAGGCAGGGGGTGGTGTCCAAACTCTGGTGAGCAGAAATCTCCAGGCAGGAACCGTCAATCTGGTTCTGACAGGTTGGGGGATAGGACCATAAATTCTGACAAACTGGGAGTTAAGGATGTGTCTAGCTTAAAGCCAGGAAGTCTGGACTCCCCCTTATCTTGAGCTTACACATTGACAATTTATAATCTCTGAGTTATATCAGTCTTAATGAACTGGAGAGAGAGTTTGCAACTAAGGGGACAGAGACAAAACAATTAGGGAAACTGAGGCAGGACAATTAGGGAAACAGAGACAGGACAATAAAAGGGAACTGTGGCACAACATTATAATAGTTAAATATTCATTTGTTAACTTAATCAATACACTTAATGTCAGTGTTCCTCAGTTTCCTCTCATGCTATTTTTTTGGACAAAAGAGCAAGAGATGAGTTATATAGCAGTTCATATGGAAGACTCTGGAGTTTTTTGGTACTGCAAGATCAAAATGGGTCAACAGTGTGATATAGGGGGGAAAGTGACTGCAATATTAGACTAGATTGAATGCCCCAGTGCCCAGGGGTAAGGATGTGCTTGATGATACTGCTATGCACTGTAACTCTCAGATCACATCTGCAAAACTGTGTTTAGTATTGGATATCACCTGACATAAACAAAAATAACTAAAGATATTTAAGAACTAGAGGAAAAAATGGGTGTAGTTTAGTATGGAGAAGAGAAGAGAAGAATGAGGGGAGATAAGAGTAGTTGTTTTCAAGTGCTTGAAAAGGTGTCACATGAAAAGGGGATTGGTCCCTGAAACAATGGATATAAGTTTCAGAGAGGCAGATTTATACCTGAAATAAGAAAAACACAATCAGGCAAAGGAAAAGTAGAAAAGGAGAAAACTATGTCAAATGAATGAGCATAAAGAAGATGGGCTATTCACATGACAAGGGATACGGCTAACTCATAGATAGCTTCTGTATTCCATTGGTATCAATGGACATCAGGAGAAAGTGAGAGAAAGCATAGGAGAGGAAATAAACAAGAGCTGCACAAAAGGGCTCTGCTCTCTATCATTGAAGAAATTCCCATGTAAGGGGGAATCACAGTCTTTGGAATGTTTAAATTAAATATTAATTTCTTATTAATAATTAAAAATTTAGATAAAATATCCTAGCAATTAGATCTACCCAAAATTAAATTGGCTATGTCTAAGGGCAATGGATTTCTCCTTGATTGGCGTCTCAAAGGGCTGGATGAACAGTTGGGCATGCTATAGAAAATATTCCAAATAGGTAAATGTTAGACTACTAATAATAGCCATTATTTCTATGGTGCTTTAAAGTTTGTAAAACACTTAACATGTCTTATCACATTTGATCCTCACAACAATACTGTGAAATAGGTAGGTAGTAGTTTCATTTTATAGATGAAAAGACAAAGATGGAGAAAATTTGACTGACTTATCCAAGATCATACAACTAGTGTCAGAGGCAGAATTTGAACTGAAGTCTTCATGACTAGAAGTCCTGTACACTACCCACTACCTCTATAACTCAATGACAATCTCAAAGTTGCCATTTACATCTTAATGTTATTATTCTATGAACTCTGATTTTTTTTCCTGTTTAAATGAGGAGAAAGAGGTTTTTTAAATACTTAGAGAGTAGGAGGAACTAGTCCTGGTCCTCAAATTTAGGGTGAGATTAGTAGCACTGAGAAAGAAAATAGGGGGTAAAAATCCCTGGAACATTAATGTTTCCATCATTTCCAAGGGGCATTTCTTCACACTGGACACCTGGAATGAGTGCCATTGAGTAGAGAATTTAGTTCTGAGTTTTCTGGCTTAGAAAGCAAAAAAGGCAAACACATTGGTTCTATAGCTTTCATTGTTCAATGAAAGGAAGCATACAAGTTCATCCAGGGAGATAAATTTTTTCCTGGCACTGGATTCTAGGACGACTTTATCCAGAGGATCTTTATATAAGGAACTAGGGGCCATATAATGGACAATGTCTCTAACTGTGGTTTTACAAAAGATAAAGAAAAGCTCTTTGAATGTGTGTTTATTATATTGGCCGTCTATAAAAGCTGAAGGAATGACATTATAAAATCAAAATTTAACTCGTAAAAGACATTTATTTTTGTGGAGAGCCAAAAAAATGTGTTCTAAGTATGTAGAATTAGGATTTCCTAATTGAATACAAGGATAGGCTGAGAGAGCCCAGAAGAAGATATGGTTAACAAGTTCGTTAAGCTGTCTTAGTCCAATATCAGATGTCCCAAGCGAGTTTTGGTCAATTCTGGATTGCAGCCAATTTGCTCTGAGCAGTGCCTGCAGTGTTTTAATTCTTTCTTGTTTAACAAAATATCCATATGCTTTCAATACAAGCGAAGATGAAGCCAAGTTTACATTCTCTTGTGTAAGTTTAGATGCCAGGCGTGTTTGGATTTGAATGAAGAACAGAGCTATTCCACTTCTTCACAGAAGTAGCCCTCAGGGGTACCTATGAGTAAAGGACTATAACTAGGGTGGGGTGATTAGATTTTGTCTCAGGGTGCCAGACACTGACAGAAATTTCAATGTTGCATGGTGTAGAAAGAATAAAGTTTAATAACCAGTTAACAAGAATAGTTAGGTAAAATGGGGAGGAGGAAGATATAAGATCACATGGAGATGTAGGGAGAGCTCTCCCTATCCCTGCCCTCACCTCAAGAGGGTCCTAAAGTCCACTTATGTCCCAACATCTGTATCCTCTTCATGGAATAATGTCCTGCCCCCTTCCTATCCTAGGTGCATTTATTTTTATTTATTTATTTTTTTAAGACAATGTAGATGTTTTTATTTTTTTACTTTTTTCTTAATTTTTTATTATAGCTTTTTATTTACAAGATATATGCATAGGTAATTTTTCAGCATTGACCCTTGCAAAACCTTCTCTTCCAAATTTTTCCCTCCTTCCCTAGATGGCAGGTAGACCCATACATTTTAAATATGTTAAAGTATATGTTGAATACAATATATGTATACATATCCATGCAGTTATTTTGCTGCACAAGAAAAATCACTTAGAAATAAGGTAAAATTAACCCCCAGGTGCATTTATGGCGTTGGTTGCACAAGTGCAAAAATTTCCAGTTAGAGCTCTACATAGATAGGATCTGATTTCTTTCCAAACTGACTGTGAAGCTGCCCCAACATTGAGTTAAATACTTGTTAAGGTCCCAGAATGTCAAGACTATTCAGTCTTTGACACTGACTTGCCCTAGAGAAAAGATAGATTGTCACTGATTTCATGACTCAAGTTTAAAACCTCAAATCTCAGTGCCCAGTTCCTTGTATGTGACATGTGTTTAATTAACATTTGTTGGCTTGATTTGTGGAACTGGTGCTCTCTGTGCTTCAGACCTCGGGCATCTTGGCAGCATAACATGAGCATCAGGACTTCTATAGGAAACACATAGTTGTTCCTTTGTTTTTCAGTTGTGGTTGACTCTCCATGACCCCATTTGGGGCATTTTCTTGGTAGAGATACCAGGGTGATTTGACATTTCCTTCTCCAGCTCATTTTACAGATAAGAAAACTGATGTAATCTGGTTAAGTGACTTGTGCAGAGTCACACAGTTTGGAAGTGTCTAAGGCCAGATTGAACTTAAAAAGTTGTCTCACCTAGCTACCTCAGAAACACCACAAACAGATAAGAATATCTGAAATCAGCAGCAGTACTGCTATGCTCTGATGATGTCTCATTGGTTGTCTCATGGCTCTCTCTCCAACACTATCCCCCTGTTTTTGTGCATTTGCTGAAAGTATTTCAGTATGGTAGAAAGGTTATTGTGCTGCTCAGGGTTATTACCTACAGCTGCTATTTTGTGAGGATGAGCTGAAAGCTAGATACAATAACCTCCCATTGCTTGAGTTCTGTAAGTTGATAATTGTGTACAGTCTGCGAATGATGTTATAAATATCTAAATGGCTCCTGGCAGAAAACTCTTTTGTTAGAGGATGCCACGTAGTTCTTCTTAAGAGACAGTGAGGGGGAACTACTGGGAAAACTGAATGAATAAATGAATTTTAAAAAAATTAACAAGAGCTTACTATGTCCAAAACACTGAACTAAGTGCTGAGGATATGAATAGCTGAGCAAGCTCACATTTGAATGAGAGCAGACGTAGGAGTATGCTGGTAAATGTTTAATAATCATGGGAGAGAGTGAATACCCATGACATACTTTTAATTTAAGTCTGCATTATTATCCCCTTATTAAGTCTAGGTAATCACCAAGCCTTGATCTGTAGCATTTGCCAATTTCTGTATTAACCATCTCTCATAAGGATCTGAAATCAAATATAGTGAACAATTAATATAAGATGAAAGGCTATTCCTCAAGGAAACAATAAAACATATGAATAAACAGTTCCCAAAAGAAGGTATACAAACTATTAACAACTACATAAAAGATTGCTTCAAAACACTAATAAGAAGATAAATGAAAATCGAAGGATATGCTCTACTATAGACTTGCAAACTGGTCCAATCATTCTGGAAACATTTTGCAATTATGTTTAGAAATTTTTGTATCCTTTGAAGCAGAGCTCTTATTATTAAAAAGCTAAACTAAAACTGCTAAATATACTCTAAGGAGGTTAAAGACAGAAAGAAAGGTCCTGTATACACAGTATATTCATACTATAATATAGTATGCTATAATAATGCATTATAATGCTGTAATATAGCATTTTTATAAAAATAAAGAACTCAACAGAAAACATCAAGTTAGCTAAACAAATTGTGTTAAACAAATTGGATGACAAATTATGTTACATGAAAGTGAAAACATTACAGCTCTGTAAGAAATAATGAATTATAAGGAATTCACAGAAAGATGGAAAAACTAAACTGATGCAAAGTGAAGTAAACAGAACCAGAGAAACAACTTATATAAGAACTACAGCAATGAAAATGCAAAGAAAAAAGGAAATTAAACATTGTAAATATAGAACTAACATTGGCTCCTGAGAAGAATTGAGAAATTGCACTTCTCTCTTTTCACTGATGGGCTAGGGGTACTACAAGTATGGATGACTTCTTATACTGGAAGACTAAGATGTGTGGATTAGTTTTGTTAAGTTGCTTATTTTTCCTTCTTCTTCTTCTTCTTCTTCTTCTTCTTCTTCTTCTTCTTCTTCTTCTTCTTCTTCTTCTTCTTCTTCTTCTTCTTCTTCTTCTTCTTCTTCTTCTTCTTCTTCTTCTTCTTCAACCTTTATTACAAACCTTAATGGGTAAAGAGGGCAACTGTTTATTGAGAAATAAAGGTTATGGGGCAGCTAGATAGTGCAGAGTACCAGCCCTGAAGTCAGGAGGACCCAAGTTCAAATCTATCTTCAGACATTTAACACTTCCTAGTTGTGTGTCCCTAAACAATAAAAAAAAGAAAGAAAGAAAAGAAAAGAAAAGAAAAAAAGAAAAGAAAAAAAGAAAGAAAGAAAAAAAAAAGAAGGAAGGAAGGAAGAAAGAAAGAGACAGAAAGGAAGGAAGGAAGGAAGAAAGAAAGAAAGAAAGAAAGAAAGAAAGAAAGAAAGAAAGAAAGAAAGAAAGAAAGAAAGAAAGAAAGAAAAAAAGAAAGAAAGAAAAGAAGGAAGGAAGGAAGGAAAGAAGAAAAGAGAAAGAAAGAAAAGAGAAAGAAAAGAGAGAAAGAAAGAAAGAAAAAGGAAGGCAGGCAGGAAGGAAAAAAGGTAGGTTACGTAAAAATAAGTAGTTTCGATTAAAAAAAAACTCATAAAAGAGAGTGTAATAAGAGGGCAATGATAATTTGGAAGATTAATATTTAGGATAGGCATAGAGACTGAAATGATTTCACTGACATAAAGAACTCCTGGGGGATGAAAGTCCTAAATTCAACAAGTGTTGACACCTTTTTGGTCATTTATAATCTCATAGAGTTGCCTAAAACAGAGATGTCAAACTCTGGCCAGATTTAAAATGTAATTAGGAAATATTTAATAAAATAAACAAATACAACATAATATTAATCTGTGTTTTTCCAAGTCAAATATGCTGTGGTCTAGAGAAAACTGCAACATAGACATCAGTCTATATCATTTAATTAATGCATATAAATCTGGGTCATGACATGAGTCATTGGGCAGAGGGAACATGAGTTTCTGATTGGATATACTAAGGTGGGGTTTCCTAAAACTTTACTATAAGGCTGAGTTGATCCCCATCAATGCTGTTCCCTGCTTGCCTCAGGGAATATTATAATCTTCTCAGTACTTCAGGCTTTCTCTGCTAACCCCACCTAGTGATCCAGGACCTGATTTATGTGAAAGTAGAAACAAGACAAGATGATCTCTGAGATCCCTTCCAGCTCTGTGTCTACAATCTGATTATTTTAAGAACTGTCGCTGATATGAACTTTACACATACCTGGTAAATGTCCGAATTGGGATTTGAATTCAGGTCTTTCTGGCTCCAGGTAGAATCCTCAATCTACTGAACCACCAAATCTTCTCTATGTTGCTATCATATGTTGCTAATTTGTCTATCCCTCATTATCTTCTCATTACTCCTTAGAGACTATGAGAAAGGAAGGGAAAGGGAGAGTAAAGCAAAGTGAAAGGGATCCTAGTAACCTTCAACTCATGGTATTATCTTGGCCTTTAATGGAAAACTTGTTCCTTCTGGAAGGAACAAGTTTCTTTATATGTAATGTAATGCTATTATGATGGCTATTTGCTATAAATTACATCCAAGTTTTTTGAGTTCAAAGTTTGAGATTGATAGAGGAAATAAATTGAAAGGAAAATTTTTTTTCTTCCAGCATTGGAGGTGGTTTTTTGTAGTGCATCCTGAGAGGGCTGCTGTTTCTTCTTTGTTTTTATAATTTTTTCTGATTGTACATGCATATTAACTTTTAAAAATACACTTTTTTTTTAATGAAACGTGTTGGGAGAGAAAAACCACGAGAGAGAGAGAGAAAAAAAAAAAACAAATAGAAAACATAAGTAAACATAGCATGTGTTGATTTACATTCAATCTTCATAGTTCTTTTTCCGGATGCAGATGGTGTTTTCTATCCAAAGTTTATTGAGATTGCCTTGGATCACTGAAGCACTGAGAAGAACCAAGTGTTTCATAGTAGATCTTGCTATTACTGGGTACCTTGTTTCTTCTTGCCTTTCCTATTGTTCTAGAGATTTGTTGCATTCTCAAAAGTAAAATGAAGATCAACTAGGGACATACCACCCCCTTATAAGTGAATCTAACACATCCTTCTACAATTTTATTTGCAAGAGACATTAAAAGTCTCTTGTTTTCCAGTAATTTGCAATAAATATAGGGGTAAATATGAACACATTAGTGGGAGCTCATGAGCTATGATTTTGAGTGGGTAAATGTTCTAGGGAATGATATATAAAATAAAATATATAGATATTTATGTATTTGGAACATTTAAGCATGTACTATGTCCCAATCACCAGGCAAAATTCTGAGTTAAGCAATATATGCAAATAAGACAGGTCCTGTCCTTAAGAAGCATACATTATAATAGCAAAAGACAATATATTAAGGGGAGCTGAAAAATGAGATGGGGGAAGGGAGAAGCATGGTTTGGAACTGATGATCAGGAAGTGAGGGGTTGGTCTAATTCCAGATAAATTAAGACTAAAGCTCATCAATCAGGATGGTTCCATGGGTAGAGTCCAAAGTTCTGTAGGGAAAAAGTGGGGATAATGAACTACTGGGTGGAGTGGAAGTAAGCCCAGTCCCTAGTTCGAGGCAATAAAGTGACAGCTCAGCTCAAAACTCAAGGTGGTTCTAGGCCCTATCCTAAATTTCTTCAGTTGGAATCAAAACCACACACACACAAAAACACCCTAGAGTTCACCATGCTTCCATTCAGTATTTTTTAAAAATACTAAACAACATGAAAGTGTACAAATTTAGCACTGGCATAAGGTAAAAGCTGGTAGTACAATTTGGTTTTAATTTCAATTGTTTTGGGGTAATTTCAGAGTTTGACATTTTCATAGGATCATACTTTTAAATGTAGAGACATCCTCAAAGACTTTCTACTCTAAGCCCCCTCATTTTGTAGAAGAGGACCCTGACTCTCGGGAAGTAAAGAAATTTGCTCAAGATCACACAGGTAGTAAGTGGCAGAAATTGGTTTTTAAATTCAGATTTAACTTCAGAGCTTTTCCACTGCCTTAGCTTTAAATAATTTTTGGAAGTATTTCAAATACAGTGCCAGGTGGACTATGACCTTCTGGACAGTTCAAAGCAGCTCCACCCTTGATCCAGAACCAGTCCCAGTCAGATTTAGGGAAGAGGTCAGAAGCATCTTTGGCCGACATCCTATGCCTCCTGATGTCCTACCCTCAGGCTGGGAGGATGGAGAACTGAGGAATCAGAAAAAGGTAGTAAAGCTGCCCCTGGATGAGAGCCTGTCAGCACAGACGGACCTAAGGCTACCTAGTCTGTCTGGGGGGTGTTGTGCTACCTCCCCGAAGTTGTTGGAAATGGAACAAAAGGCTAGATTCCCGTGAATGGGATGAATAGAAAAGTGCTACCTTTCTCTCCCAAGCCCCTTTGGAGGCACAGATGTCTCTCCAACCCCAGCTGTTCTGTTCTAGACATCAGACACCATACCCCATGCCTTTGGGGAATTAATCCAGTCAATTTTGGAACTCTGCCCACCCCATCAGGAGCCTTGGAATCTTGCCACCTATTTTGCTGCTCCAAAATGCATGTCCTGCCTACTCCCAGCACCCCATCAGCCCTACACCTCATCCTATACTATAGTAAAAGTGATCAAATCAATATTTATATTGCTCCTAAGAATGACATGACAATAGCTCCACCCACAATTCCATCAACAAAATGTCCCTTACCTGATTCCTCTTTCCCTATGTGTTATACTATTTTTTATTAGAATTTAAATTTCTTGAAAGCAAGGAGTCTCACCTTTGTTTCTCCTTAGGCTTGGCTCAGTGCCTGGTATAGAACAGGTGCCTAATAAGTAGTTTTTTCTTATTCATTCATCACAAAAAGAAATTTTTGCTTCCTAAATCTATCTAGAGCTGACTCTATTTTATAATAAACATGTTTAAAATGACCATACAATAATTTCACTACTTATTTCGCTATAATAATAGTTTCAATCCTTTGGTTCTGAAAGGATCTTCAATTACTTTAAAAAATTCCCCTCTAAAATGTAAATATCCCAGGGAGGGATCTTGGTATTTTAAGCCAATTTCAGCCAACACCTCAATGATCTGTCAACACTACAGCTGGGACTAGTTATTTAGAAGATAAAAGAAAGAGAGGGAAGATAGAGAAGGAAAGAAAGGATAGTGGTAGGAGATAGGGAGAGGGAAAGACTGTGAAGAAACTGCCTTCTTTCTCTGGTACAATCCCTAATTGTGAGGGGGAAAAAACCCAGAAGCTGCAGGTGGGCATTCTAAATGACATTCTGAAATATCAAAGCCTAGAGTCAGAGATCATCAAGGCTGGTTCCTGTTGTGAGCTGAACAGTGTGTGTGTGCAGCCCACAGAAAGGCAAAAATGAGTCCAATTTCTCCCCAGAAATCTCCATTTTGCTGGAAACACACAGATGACACTAACTTCCAGGGTGATGAATCCCTCAGAAAAAGACTTAAGGGTATGCACAAATTCATAAGAGGAATTGCAGAACTGGGAATCTGAATCCACAAGCAAGTCTCCTATTTGCCACCTGTAAAAAATACTCCGATAATGTTGCCCTCCTTGATCTGACTCTCCCAGAGCAAACTGGCCTGTTTTTACAGGCCATAGATATTGTGAACTCTCTGACTCTCTCTGTCATTTATACAATATTTTCAATTACTCTCTCAGCAGCCCAGATCTGGAACAGTTAGCTCCCAGCTGCTCTTCCCAGCCTCCCGCTGTCCTGGAGTGCTTGGTGTCTGTATTGACAACTCCCTATGGTGCTGCCTTCATACAGGAGGGCAGGGCCATCTCTTCCTGCATGTGGCTTATTTATCCAAACTACTGGTTGATGCTGAGAGGAGACTGGAAAAGAAAAAAAAAAAACTTGTTTATTATGCACTTTTTTCTTTTTGTTTGTTTTTATCTTTTTCTTCTTTTTTTATTTTATTTTATTTTTATATGGTTTTAATTAAGGTTAAACTATTGTTTATTCTTCATTTCTGAAGAAGGCCAAAGACATCTCAGTACTGGAGCCAGGGTAGGGTAGTATAATTAATATGAGTTTGGAAGCCACTCCTGCAAATCAGACACAAGTGGGCTGTTTGTTAGGACATTTGCAGCAGAAATGACTCTGAATTTGCACAATTCACATTTCCTTTGTGTTTCTATGATTCTGCTTTGCTCAAGGAGCACACCATACCTGTGTTTCTCATGTCTGACAGTCAGTATTAAAGTTCTTCAGAAATCCCTTGAGAGTGTCTTTATACTACTTCTTATGGCCACCATGGGAGCGCTTATCTTGTGCAAGTTCTCTGTAAAATAGTCTTTCCGGTAAGCTACTTTGGGCATTTGAACTACGGGGCCAGCCCATCTCAGCTGTGCTCTGTGTTTGTTTGAACACTTGGTGGTTCAGCTCTAGAGAGAATTTCAGTTTCCGCTACTTTATCTTGAGTCTTCAGAATCTTTCAGGAGAGATTAAACTAAGAGTATTACTGGAGGCCTAGCTCTGGTCCTCAAAATAATTTCATATTATCACCTTTAGCATAATAACCACAGTTGCTGACAAATGTGATAAAAAGAGCAGGAATTAAGTCAGAGCAAGTATCTTTTATGTCCTATTGTTTAATGAGAAGGTTGCCTTCTCTAAAATTCAATTATTTTAAATATAACTTATGCTTTGTAAACTCACTATACATTTGAGTTTTATTTTGACCCAACTTTATTTTTTAGGATAATGTTTTGTAGTTAAAATATTCTATTGCATCACTCCATTCCATTCACATATCTTGTTCAGCATTCTTTTTTTTTCTTTTGCTGAGGTAATTGGGGTTAAGTGACTTGTCCAGGATCATGCAGCTAGTAAGTGTTAATTTAAAGCTATCCATAGAGTTTTCAGACTTTTTTTTTTCTTAGTGCTGAAAAAACTATTTTTATATATTTGTGTCTTTTTCTTCTTCGTGTGATCTCTGGGAACATGTTTAGCATTGGTTATTACTAGATCATAAGGTAATTCAGGTGAGAAACTTTGAAGCCTAATTCCCAAATATTTTTCAGAATGGATGCAGCAATTCACAGATCCATGAATAATATATTAGTGTATTTATCTTCCCATTACATCAAAAGTGATTTTTTTTGGTCACCTTTGTCAACATTAATGGGTAGGAAGTAGAACCTCAGAATTGTATCGATTTTCACTTCTCTTATGATTTGTATTTGAGAGCATTTTTTCATATATCCATCAATGGCTTATATTTTATCCTTTGTCTACATCTTGGTGATTTATTATTAGGAAATGACTCTTGTTATATTTTTTTTTGCATATAATTTTTATTGCATTGCTTTTGCTTGCACAGAAGCTTTTCAATTTTTGTTAATCAAAATTATTCATCTTATTTTCTATAATCCTTTCTATTGCTTTCTTGGTCAAAAGTTTATCCTCTAAACAAAATTGTTAAAATCATCTCTTTCCCTGATCCTCTAATTTGTTAATGAGGTCTATGTAGGTCATATATCCATTTAGAATTTATCGTGGTATTTGGTGTGGGGTTTTAGTTTAAACCTAATTTATTTCAAACTACTTTCCAGTTTTCCTAGCAATTGTTGCTTAATAGTGAATCCTTATCCAAGGAATATGGATCTTTGGACTTATCAATCATTGTGCTAATGTTGGTTTATTCTAAATATTATATATCTAAGCTGTTTTACTGGTCCACTTTTCCATTTTTTTAAACAACTAAAAAAAATTTAATGTTTTGTACTATGGCCTGAGATTCTTCCTTCTCATACTTTTAAATTAAGTCCCCAGAGACTCTGATAAATTTTGTAACTATTTATTTATAAGTTATCCAATGGCAGTTTTATTTATATGGCCCTGACTTAGCAAAATAATTTAAATAGTATCATTAGTTTTATTATATAAGCATGACACAAACATGAACAATTACTCTCTACTTATTTTAAATTTTCTTTTTAATTTTTAAAAATGTATTTCAATTTAATTCATATTAATTCATTATATTTATTTATTTACATTTTTAAACTTTTAATTTTATTACTTACCTGTCAAGTGACCAGGGAAAAGACCTTCAATACAAAGGAAAGAAATATGAATAACACAAGACTAGTCTGTACCTACCTACTAGAAAATGCAGGAGTGAGTAAAAATTGTATACTGAAGAGCAATGGAGTTTGGGATGCAGCCTTGAGTGACCTATTCTGCAAATCTGAGCTTACCCATAAAAGAAAAAAAGATAGATGTTCAATAATAAAGAAGTGTTTGAAACATTCTTGGAAAGAAAACCAGATATAAAGAGATAATTTGCTTCTCAAATATTTCAGATGTCAGAAAGTAGGTAGGGGGGAAGGATGAATCAGTGAAGCACTCAAAGATAGCAAGAACAGAGCTGCCGAAAGACCAATATGAACTTTCTTTTTAAATGTCCCCAAGGAGATCGGGATAAAAGTGGAAATCAGATGGAGGTAATAGTGGATAGAAGGGCATTATAGATACAAGCTGGTGAATCAAATTTGTGTGTGTAGCTACATTACAAAAAGAGAGGGTACATGAATGGAGAAGAGAGCAAAGGAATAGAAGGATGTATGTGATCAGATTAAGGGCTAGCAACAAGAGGAAGGTAACCCTTGTGGTACTTTATTAAGAGAAAAGCCTGCAGGGAAGTAGGTGAGGAGAAGGGGGAAGATGTTGAAAAGGGGAGAGGAAGAAGGAGGTTCTGTTATGGTGATGGGAGGAGATCCCATTGATGAATGGAGTGGAGAGAGACATTCTGGGGACATTGTCTTGGATGTTGTCTGGAGGATTTGATGCTTTAAAAGACCGTTAAAGGCAACTGGAATCTGGGGTCGAAGGAGCATGAATTTTGAGGCAAATGGAGAAAGATTAGAATAAGAGAGAGATTATATATATCAGTAATGGGCTGCATAATCATTCACTAAGTGAGAGTGGGACAGTCCAACCATGTGGCAGTATCCTATGCAACTTCAGGAACTGGCTTTGGTTTGGGAGTGAAGCACAATGATAAAGGGAAATCCATGGAACAAATTCTATGAGGCAATAGTAGAAACTGTTGAGAGGAAAGAGTTCTGAATGAACACCTCGGAAGTTCTGAGTCTATGAAGACCATAGAGGATAAAACAACAGACAAAACGAAAAGATGAAAATGAAGAGAGTGGGTGATATTCTCTCTGGAAAGGAGTACAAAAACAAAATTAAAAAAAAAAAACCAAAAACCACTAATGAACAGGACTAGTTGGAGGAGAAGGAAAAGAGGAGGAATTTATTTGACTAGTAGAGAAGATAAAAAGGAAGGAAAGAATGAAATAATCAGATAAAAGCAGGAAATAAAAAGGAATTAAGAAGCAAAATTCCAAGGCAAAAGAGTAATAAATGAAAGAATGGATAAGGGGTGAGAGAAAGAAAGTCAGTGGATATAGAGCCACTTTAAAGAAGATTAAATTAAAGTAATTGAAGAGATATAGTACTGTGTTTATAACAGAAGAGGAAGGAAACTATGCCCCCCCCAAAAAATGAAAAAGGCTTATAGATTGGATAGGGGAAAAAAAAACTTTCCATAAACACAAAAAATGAGGAGATAGAAAAAAATTAACTATGTATTAAGTGAATCCAAAAAAGCAGGAATTGCAATCATGCTATCTGACAAAATGAAAACACTCAAAAAAGAATAAATAAGAAAATTACATTATGCTGAAAGGTACCATAGCTAATATCTATAAAAAATTTTACACTTCATAGGCCTTAGCATTCAAATTCATAAAAGAAACATTAACTGAACCAAAAGAAGATATAGATAGTAAAACAATAGTGAGAGACTTCAATACCCTTCTCTCATTTTTGAATATGTCTAACAGAAAGATAAACAAAAGGAAAAATATAGAATTGAAAATTGCTAGAGAAACTAGAGCTAAATGTATCTTCTAAATGAAGCTATAAAAAACATCCATATTCTCAATACCACATAGAACTTTTATAAAATTTGACCATGTATTAAAGCACAGAAATATTTCAAGCAAATTTTAAAGGTAAACATAATAAATATATCCTTTTCATTTTTTAAATTTTTAAAAAATTTTTTTTAACTTCTTATTTATTTATTTAATTTTTAAAAAATTTTTATTTAATAATTATTTTATATTGACAGAATCCATGCCAGGGTAATTTTTTTTTTACAACATTATCCTTTGCACTCGTTTCTGTTCCAATTTTTTCCCCTCCCTCCCTCCACCCTCTCCCCTAGATGGCAAGCAGTCCTTTATATGTTGGATATGTTGCAGTATATCCTAGATACAATATATGTTTGCAGAACCGAACAGTTCTCTTGTTGCATAGGGAGAATTGGATTCAGAAGGTATAAATAACCCGGGAAGAAAAACAAAAATGCAGATAGTTCACATTCGTTTCCCAGTGTTCTTTCTTTGGGTGTAGCTGCTTTTGTCCATCATTTATCAATTGAAACTCAGGTCTCTTTGTCAAAGAAATCCACTTCCATCAAAATATGTCCTCATACAATATCGTTGTCGAAGTGTATAATGATCTCCTGGTTCTGCTCTAAATGTATCCTTTTCAAACCATAACAATAAAATAATCATTGGTTCAGGTACTGTAAACAAAAGGCAAAGACTCAAATGGACACAACAGTGAAATCCTAAATAGGAATAATAATAAATTGCCAACATTTATATACTTACTCTGTGCCGAGCACTATGCTGAGTGTTTTACAATTATTATCCCATTTGATTCTTATATCAACCCTCAGACTTAGATACTATTATTATCCCTGTTTCATGGAGAAGGGAACTGAAGCAAAGAGAGATTAAAGAGACTTGCTTAAAGTCACGTGTTAAGTATCTGAGATCAAATTTGAACTCAAATCTTCCTGACTCTATCCCATCCTATCCACTACTCTACTTAGCTGTCTCAATAATGAATGAATCAAAGAATAAATTAAAAAATTAAAAATTATATAACACATACAAATAAATATGCAACAATATGGAAATTTTTTGTGTGATGCAGTTAAAGCAGTCTTTAGGGGGAAGTCATATCTTCACAAATATACTTTATAAATTAGAAAAGGAGAGAATTAATTAATTGAATAGTTATTTTATTTTACTTTTAATAATAGCTTTTTATTTTCAAAATACATGCAAAGATAGTTTTCAATGTTCATCCTTGCAAAACCTTATAATCCAAACTTTTCTCTCTCCCTTCCCCTTATTCCTTCCATTAGACAAGAAGTAATTTAATATATGTTAAACGTGTACAATTCTTCTATACATATTTCCACATTTATCATGCTGCACAAGAAAAATAAGATCAAAAAGGAAAAACAAAATGAAAGGGAAAAAAACAAGCAAGTAAACAACAACAAAAGTGACAATGCTATGTTGTGATACTCATTCGTCCTCTCTCTGGGTGCAGATGGCTGTCTCCCTCACAGGTCCTGGAATTGCTCTGAAGTACCTCATTGCTGAAAAAAGCCACGTCCATCACAGTTAATCATCACATAATTTTGTTGCCTTGTACAATGATCTCCTGGTTTTACTCACTTCACTCAGCATCAGTTCATGTAAATCTCTCCAGACTTTTCTGAAATCATCCTGCTAATTGTTTCTTACAGAAAAATAATATTCCATAACATCCATATACTATAATTTATTCAGCCATTCGCCATCTGATGGGTATCCATGCAGTTTCCAGTTTCTTGACACTACAAAAGGGCTGCCACAAACATTTTTGCACATGTGGGTTTCTTTCCCTCCTTTAAGATCTCTTTGGAATACAAGCCCAGTAGAAACACTTCTGGGTCAAAGGGTTTGCACAGTTTGACAGCTCTTTGAGCATGGTTCTAAATGGCTCTCCAGAATGATTGGATCAGTTCACAACTCCACCAACAATATATCAGTGTTCCAGTTTTCCCATATCCCCTCCAACATTTATTATTATTTTTCCTGTCATTTTAGTCAATCTGACAGGTGTAAAGTGGTACCTCAGAGTTAGAAATTTAAAAAAAAAATTAGATAAACTAGAAACAATAATAAACATACAAATGATAAACAAATTAAGACCAATAGGGTAAAGTGACTTCTTAAGATTCACTACTAAAGGTATGAAGCCAGATTTGATCTCATTTAGATGAATTTCCCTGACTCCAGGTCCAGCACTCCACCCACTGTGCCACCTAGCTCGCAAATCCTTATTTAGTACCTACTACATTTCAGGCACTAAACTAAGCTCTGAGAATATAAACATGAAAAAGATAGCCTCTGTCCTCAAGGAGCTTGTATTCTATTGATGAAAAACAACATACAAAAGGAAGCTGAAAAGCAGGTGGTAGGAAGAAAGTACCCAATTCAGAGGCATGATGAAGAGTTACAAAGAAGTTTAAAAGCAGTGTAGCTGAGAGGAGCCCCTTTAAAAATAGTATCCCTAAAACTCATGCCCTACAATCAAAAGAATCTGATTGGAGGATCAGGCAGATTAAAACTTTAAGCAAAACACCCTCCACCCAAAAATCCCAACAATTATAAAACCTTTGAGGATATACAAGAATGTAACTCTTTTTTAGGATGGTAAAGAATGGAGTCTTAAGGAGTATTGATAAATTGGGAAATAAATGAAAAAAGTTATGGAATATAAATATAATGGAACACTTGAGTTGAACTCTTACCAGCAAAGTAATCAAACAGGTTCTTAGTAATGATGAAACATACTACCTATCTCTGATAGAGAAAAGAAGGACTTAGAATGTGACAAAATGTGGAATTTGTTCTGAGTATACATGTTGTAATGAGTTCTATTTTTGTTGTGTTCTTAATTGGGAGTGGCAGGATTGGCACAAGAGATTGAGAAGGCAGATCTTGACTATTTAAAACAAATAAAATATTTTATAAAAAAAGAAGACAAAAATCAAATTAATAAAATAACAAATAAATTCTGTGAAATCATATCAAAATTATAAGGAATAAATAAAATAATGAGAACATATTATGCACGGTTATATGCTAACAAAAGTGAAGACACAAAAGAAATAGAATACTTTCCAAAATATAAAATAAAATATCACAAGTCCAGAAAAATATCTTAAATAATCCAGTCTCAGAAAAGAAAATAAATCTAGCTGTAAAACAACTACCAAAGAAAAATTTTCTGGTCCTAATGGATTCCCACACAAACTCTATTAAAATTTTTAATGAACAATTAGAAATATTATTTCCAAATTATTCTCAAAAATTGAGGAAAAATATCATCCTACCAGGATTCTTTTATGAGACAAATATATTCCTAATATCTAAGTCAGGGAAAGATAAAATGCAAAAGAAAAATTATAGCCCAATATCATTAATGTATATTAACTAAAAAAATTTAAACAAAATCCTATCAGAGAATAGCAATTTATCCACAAAATAATTCATTATAACTATATTGTGTTTATATTAGGGTTGCAAGCATGGTTCACTATTAGGAAAACAATTAACATACTTAATCAAAATAAAGTTCAAAATATGCCAAACCACAAGATTATCTCAGTAGGTACAGACAAAGTGTAACACCGATTTATGCCCCAAACCTTATGAAGTATCAGCATAGAAAGATTTTTATTTTAATATAATAAAAAAACATTTACCTAAAACCAAAAGCAAGTATCACATGTGATTGGAATACATTAGAAACTTTTTCAATTAATATGGGAGTGATATAGGTATCCCACTTTCTCTACTATTTTGTATAGTTCTGAAAATACTAGCAACTACAGTAAGACAAGACAAAGAAATGAAAGACATAAAGATAGGTAAAGATGAGATAAAACTTTCTCTATTCATTGATGATATGCTGATATACTTGGAAAATCATAAGGAATCAGCAAAGATACTAATTGAAACAATTAATAGCTTCAGCAAAATTGCAGGCTACAAAATAGACCCTCAAAAATCAATAGCCTTTCTATACAATAATAACAAAATCCAAGAAGCTATTATAGAAAAGAAAATCCCATTCCAAGTAACTGCAGGTATATAAAATATCTGTAATCGATCTACCAAAGCACACAAAAGACTTGTATTACAAGTCTAAATTACAAATTTCCTTAAAGAAACAAGGAACAACTTAAATAATTGAATGAATATTCTGTATTCATGCAAATTATTATTACTTTATTTTATTGACCATGCTAAAATAATAAAGATGCAATATTATCAAAGTAAAATTTATACTTTTAATGCTATATCAATCAAATTAGCAAATAAACACTTTATTGACCTTGATAAAATAATAACAAATCTTATTTGGAAAAGCAAAACATCTAGAATATCAAGGGCAGTGATGAAAAGAAGAAGAGATGAGGAAGGAATAAACACTTGTAAACCTCAATCTGTAATATAACCACCATAAAAAAAATGGTATTGGTTAAAAATAAAGAGAATGAAACAGACTAGGCAAGGGAGAATCAGAAATACTAGAACGCAATAACCTCGTCTCTGATAAAGTGAAAAACATAAATTAACTAGGAAAAAACCTTCCAATTTAATTTTTTTTAAACTGCTGGGAGAGCTAGAAAGAAGTCTGGAAAAAACTAAACTTAGACCAACACTATACACCATATTTTACAATATGTTTTAAATAGATTTATTATCCTAATATTATGGATTATACTATGAAATATTAATGTAGAAGCAATTCATATACTTCTCACAGCTATGAAAAGGAGATTTATTCTTAACCACCTATATAAAGGTAATTAGAAAAGATAAACACAAAACTAAAAGTTTTGAACAGACAAAATTAATGTGGCTAGTTTAAGAATAAAGCACCAGTCCTGAAGTCAGGAGGATATGAGTTCAAATCTGAACTCAGACACTTAACATTTCCTAGCTATGTGATCCTGGGCAAGTCACTTGACCCCAATTGCCTCAGGAAATTAAAAAAAAAAAGAATAAAAATGGTTGAATGGCAAAAAAATTTTTTTTGTATCCAATTTCTCTGATAAGGATGTGGTATTCAAGATATAAATACATACATATATATAATATGGTTGCATATATACATGTATATCTATATATAATAGCCATCTCTCAATAGATAATTTTTCAAATGATATGAAGAACTTCTCGAAAGAAGAATTGCAAAGTATTAACAACCACATGAAAGAATGATCAAAATCATGAATATAAGAGAAATCAATCAAATCAAAGCAATACTAAGATTTTACATCATATCCTGAAAATTGGCAAAGATGGCAAAAAAAAATCACAATAGTCAGTACTGGAGGGGTTGTGCAATGATGGGCACATTAAAATTATTTTATGAGTTATGAAATGGTACAGTCATTTTGGAAAGTAATTTGAATCATGTAAATAAAATGGCTAAAATGCCCATACCCTTTGAATCAAAGTTTCTTATTATTGAGCTTATTGCCCAGGGAAACTATCAGTAAAAAAAAATCCCCATATACACCTAAATATTTATAGAAGCACTTTTTGTGATAGCAAAGAATTGAAAATAATACACATCAATTAAATTGTGGCTAAACAAATTGCAGTACATGAATAAAATGGAATATTACTATGCCATAAGAAGTAATATATATGATGAACAGAAATGCATGGAAAGATCTATACAAACTGATTCAAAGGAAGCAGTAAGCAGAGTAAAGAAAATTATGTGAGTGTGGTTTTCTTGTATACAATATATGATCTATAATATATTGAATTATTATTATGTATCTATAGTATTTGCTTAATTTTATACACAATAACTATAGCAATATAAATCGAAAGAATGATAACATACAAAAATTAAAAGTGAATGTAACAAAAGTATAAAGATCAAGCATAACTCAAATGAAGATATAAGAAAGAGACCCTCTAGCACACCCCTTTCATGTATAAAAGAAGTTCATAGGTATTACACATGTACATTTTTGGATTTTTTCAAGTTATTGATTAGTTGTGCTGATCTCTGTCTCTGCTTCTCTCTTTTTTTTTTTTTTTTTTGTCTTTAAAACGATTATTTGTTAATTGGGATGACTTTCTGGGAAGGAAAAAAGGTAGGATATTAAGGTAACTATATTGATAAAAAATTTAAAAATAAAGTAATTTAAAGTATGATTATAGGCTTGCTATTAGTGATCTATTATTATTAAGAAATATTGAGGAAAAGAGATAAAGCAGTTTCCCTACCTCCCATTGTCTAGAGTCAGTGATCAGCTAATCTTTACTCCTTTGCCAGAAACCCTGAAGAAAAGAGGCTGGAACCTGGGTGCACCACTTTTGAAAAGTTGCTGACTTAATACCATATCATGCTAATCTTTGTTCTTTTAAATTTCTAGGCACAGACTTACTTGTATTTGTTGGTAATTTTAATAGCCTTTAGCATTTTAAAGTTTTCTTTGACAATTATTCTGATCATTTTTTTTAATGTTTTCCCATCCCCATTCTGTTTTCAGAGGACATTGTTAACACAACACTGTAATTGTTCTGTACTGTCTTCTCTTTAGTGTTTTCTTCATTCATTTCTTTATTTCCTCTTGCTTATTTTGAAATTGTTATTCTTGATCTGATTCTAGCCCCTAATTTCTGAGTCTTTTTATTCATAACAATATTTACCATTATCTTTCTTTCTTATCATCTTTCTTTTCCCTTATTCTTGTTTTCCCTTTATCTATTCTTACTCAGCTTTCTCTACTTGATTTTCTAAGAAAGAACACATATTTTTTTTTAGTTCCTATTTCTTAAAGTTTCTTTCCTTTCCTATCCCCTTTGCCCTGATTCTTCCTGAAATCTGTCTCAAATATTCATTTTGTGTCTTTTTTCATAATAACAGATTCCTTACTATTTTCTAAAAAAAGGAGTTTTCCCACCAGTTAAATGATTTTTACTTGTTCTAAATTGTCTTTGTTAAATGAATCAAATAAATTATGTAGGTACATTGCTATACAGACATACCTTGTTTTATTGCTTTTTGCTTTATTGCACTTCACAGATATTTTTCTTGTTGTGTTTTTAAAAATTGAAGTTTATGCAACCCTACATTAAGCAAATCTCTCAACACTATTTTACCCCATAGCATGTGTTCACATTGTGTCTCTGTGTCACATTTTGGTAATTCTCAGTCTTTCAAAATTTTTTACTATTATTATTATTATTGTATCTGTAATGGGGATGTATAATTTGTGATCTTTGATGTTTCTCTTGTAATTGTTTTAGGGAGCCATGGACTGAGCTCATATAAGATGATGAATTTAATCAATAAATATTATAGATATTTTGACTGCTCCACCAGCTGGCCATTCCCCAATTCTCCTCAGACCTCCCTTTAATCTGAGATGCAACAATATTGCAATTAGGCCAATTAATAGCCCTACAATGGCTTCTTAGTGTTCAAGTGAAAGGAAAAATCAAATCACTGCAACAAATTACATTGTTCCATAGTCATCCCAACCTTCAGCAACCATCACTTTGACCGGTCAGCAGTCATCAACACTGAGACATGACCTTCTATCAACAATATATATAAAGATTCAGATGATGGTGAGCATTTTTTTTTAGCAATAAAGCATTTTAAAATTAAGGTATGTACATTTTTTAGACATAATACTATTGTACACTTAACAAACTGCAGTAGAGTGAAAGCATAACTTTTATATGCACTGGGAAATTGAAAAATTTGTATGACTTGCTTTATTGTGATATTTGTTTTATTGTGGGAGTCTGGAAGTGAACCCACAATATCTCTGAAGCATGTCTGTACATATGATATATATGACTATAATTCTATTAAAATTTCAAATGTGTAACATTATGCATATTTAGTATTTGTTTTTTGACAAAAATAGTCCTGATCATTTACAAACACTTCTAGCCTTTTAAAAAATGACTTTATTATGACTTTTAATTTTAAGATCCCAAGCATTTGGTCTCAAAGTAATAGTTTCTTAAATAAACTGCATCAAAAAGCCAAAAGTATTGAAAAAGCACAAGCATATGCCTAAAATAGATGGAATAAAATAGAATGGAAAGAGCATGAAACCCCAGAACCAAGAGGTCTTTATTCTTTGCCCATCTTCAGTTTATTGTATGACACAATATAAGTTTTTTGGTCTCTGTGTGACTCAGTTTTTCAATATGTAAAAAGAGTAATAATAAACTACAACAGGAATCCTGTGAGAAATACATACACTCACACACAGAAATACACATAATCTTGTTAATATTTTATTTTATTCATCCCTACAACACTTAGAAGGGAGAAAAACATGAGAGGAACACCAAGGACTTGGGGTTTTTTTTAAAATTTTTTTTATTTTGAGAGGGTAAGGGAATCTACTTCTAAGAAAAGATTTTCTGTATTACTTTACCACATGAGTAGAGGTGACCACTTGACTGGATACAGATTGTGTATCTTTAAAAGTACAAGATAAGAACACTCTTGATTTTCTCCTACACACCATAAACCAAACCAACCTTTTTTCTCTTTTATCCTGTGCTCTGAGAAATAGGTTTAGGGTTTGGTTTGGTTTGGTTTCTCCTTTCTGGTTCTAAGTACCTGTGATGGAATCCCCACCAGTCCTGAACTTAAGCCATGACAACAATAGAGCCAGAATCCCAGGCTGGATGTGTAGTCCACCAGCTCATCAGGAAAGCCCTGAGAAGCCAGAGGCTCCTGAACTTTGGAGAGATGAGGTGGAGGGAAGAGGAAGATGGGACATGGGAGCTTTGGAACTTGGTGGGATTATGCCATATGGAAAGTGAGGTAAATTGTGAGCTCAATCCCCTTCCCTCCCTAGAGATAGCATGGACATAGGGTTCATGTTTCCTGGATTAGGGGGAATGTCTGTATGTTTATTCTAGCTATATTTTTGAAGGAAAAGGTTAAGTCAAGATGGCAGTGTGAAGGGTCACAACTGCCAAACTTCTCCCAAAATCACTCTTACAAAATAACCATAGAATGAAGTTTGAGAGGAAAAGTCACAGAAAGTTAAAGTAAGTCATCAGTCCAGATCAGGGCAGTTTAGAGGCCTGGGGTAGGGGTTGGCCAGAAGGACAGCATGTGGAGTTGCAGTGGGAAGTCCTGGCTGAGGGCTATGGAATTAATTGTGGTGGAATATTAGGTATGCACAGAGATGAGAAGATGACCATAAAAATTCTAAGGAGCCCTTGAACTAGCACTGGGCACAGGATCTGGCATCATTTGGTATTTATAGCGTATTTACCCAGTACTAGGTCACAATTTCAGGACAGAGAGTCATCAGAGTCACATGGAAGCAAGAGATTCTCCCACACACGAGTTCCTACAAATATAAAAATCAGAGTGCAGAGTAGGACGGCAGTGACTAAATCTCTCCCTAGGTAATACTATTTTGAAAATACTGAAAATTTACAGTTGCCCAGATAGAACTACTGAAGATCAGGCTGACCATCCTGCCCACAAGTATACATAGCCCATTTCTAAGTCCAAAGTCAAAAAATGGGCTACAAAAATAAGCAAACAAAAAGACTTTCAATATGATTACAGGGAAGATCAAATCACAGGAAGAAGACAATGGCTTAAAAACATCTATGAACAAAACTTCAAAGAAAAATGAAGATTAGCTATAAGCCCAACAAGGATTCCTAGATGAACTAAAGAAAGAGGTTTTTTAAAAGTTATATATATATATATATTCAAAACTAAATAAGAAAAGTAGAGGAAAAATTGGGAAAAGAAATTAGAGAAATGGGAAAAATATGAAGAGAATTATCAACTTAGTAAAAAAAAAAAGTAGAAAATCTCACTAAAGAAAATAACTACTTAAAAATTAGTATTGGTCAAATGGAAATTATTGAACCCATGAGACTTCAAGGAACAATAGAGCAAAGTCAAAAAGAAAAAAAAAGAAAAAATGTGGAAAATAATTAACCTGGAAAATAGATCAAGGAAAGATAATTTGTACCTGAAAGCTGCAATTAAAAAAAAAAGGAATTTAGACATGATATTTCAAGAAATTATAAAGGAAAATGCCCAGATATCACAGAACCAGTGGACAAAGAAGACATTGAAAGAATTCACAGATCATATCATTAAAGAAATCCCTAGTTGGAAACTCACAGAAATATTATATCCAAATTCCAGGGCTCCTAGGTCAAGAAGACATTCAGAAAGAATTCAAATATTGTGGAACCAAAGTCAGGATCAAACAAGATTTTGTAGCTTTCATGTTAAAAGAGTGGAAGATTTGGAATGTGATATTCCAGAAGGCAAAGGAGTTGGAATTATCAAGAATAACATATTCAACAAAATCCAAAAGAAAAAAAGGATAATTAATAAAATAATGGACTTTCAAGAATTCCCAATAAAAAAAACACAGCTGAATAGAAAATTTGACATTTGAACACAAGCCTCAGGAGTATTGTAAAAAAAGGTAAACATGAATGAGAAATCTGCTTATATTCCTATATGGAAAAATGTTACATATAACTCCTAAGAACTTTATCATTATTACAGTAGTTAGAAGGAGTCAACTACACAGAGAACATGAGTCTGAGTTTGTTAAATTGGGATGATCTCAAAATAATGGAAAGATAAGAAAGAGGAAAATACTAGGAGACGAGGGAAAAGAGAGGAAGAATGAGGGTAATTATCTCACATAAGAGAGGTATGTAAGGAAAACTTTTTAAATGGAGGGGGGAAATGTGGATGGCAAGCAACACTTAAACATCACTCTCATCTGAAATGTTTGAAAAAGGGAAGCTAAGTATAGAAAGTCATATTGCTCAATAGGGAAAGAGGAAGAGGAAGAGGTTAAAAGAAAAGGAGTGGTAGTAAGAAAGAGGGTAAATTACAGGGAGCACTGGTTAGTAGTTAAACAGATTTTTGAGAAGAGGACAGTTTTGTTTTGTTTTTTAAGAGAAAATTAACTAGAAGAGAATAGGATCAAAGTAAATGCACAACAGACAATGATAACTGAAGTGTTTGGTTTGAACTCACCCATAAAACAGAATCTAACAATATATTGTTTATAGGAGACACATTTGAAGCACAAAGACACACATAGTTCAGATAAAGGTCTGGAGCAGAATCAAGGTTCAGATGAAGATTTTAAAAAATGAAAAGTGAGCAATCATGATCTCAGATAAAACAAAAGCAAAAATTGACCTAATTAAAAGAGATGGTTAGAGAAACTACATTTTGCTAAAAAGTACCATAGATAATGAAGTAATATCAATACTCCAGTGGCATAGCATCCAATTTCTTGAATGAAAAATTAATGAATTACAGGAAAAAATAAACAGTAAAACTATACTAGTGGAAGACTTTACTTTATCCCATTAAAGAGATAGACAAATCTAACCTTAAAATAAATGACAGAAATTAAGGAAATAAATTAGAAAAGTAAGATATGATAAACTTCTGGAGAATATTAAAACGCAATAATAGAAAGGAGCATTTTTCTCAGATATACATAGTGCTTTCACAAAAAATTGACCATAGAACATAAAAACTGCACAAATGTAGAAAAGTAGAAATGTTAAATGCACTTTTTGTAATAAAAATCTCATTCTTATAAAAAATGGAAATTAAGTAAACTAAAGAATAAGTGGCTCAAAGATCCATAGAAATACCAACACATAAATAATCAATAATTGTATTAAAGATAATAAAAACCATGAGAAAATATATAAAAATTTGTAAAATGCAGGCAAATAGTACATAGGGAAATATTTGTATCTTAAAATTTTCACATCAAAAAAAAAGAGAAAGAGCAGATTAATAAATTTAACAAGGAACTAGCAGAAACCAGAAAAAGAACATATTTTAAATATCCAATTAAATACCAAAATAGAAATTCTGAAAAATCAAAGAAAAGATTAAATTTTAAGTAAAACAAATCACTAAACAAATAAATGAAACTAGGGCCTGGTTTTATTGAAAAAAAGAAAAAAACCAATAAATTAGATAAACCATTGGTTAAAGAAAGAAAGAAAGAAAACCAAATCACTCATCTCAAAAGCGAAAAGGGTGAATGCAATGCTTTTGAAGCAAATGTTCCTTTGTAAGAGCTAGCCACACTGTTAAATGGTTAATTGGCCGGGGTTGCAGAGGATTCTTAAAACCAGGGGAACACTATTCATGTTTATTGCCAGTGGTAGAGAATCTAGAGATCCTCCTGTCCCTACTCATCCTGGAACAGAGGTGAAATGTAACATATCTGGCTTTAGGTAACAAAGGCTGAGTAATAATCATTGTTAGATTAAATTATTTTGAGCTTCTTTCATGACTAATCACACTGACTACTTCTTTTTAATCAACCTGGCAATTCCAACTTTGCCACTGTGTTAAGGATGGAACTATAGGTACAGAATTAACAGGGGAGAACTTTCTGTGTATTGATGGGCTTGTATCCCATGTAGTATGCTTCCAACTGTCTGCTTCCAGCCAACCACGTGTGCTGGTTCCACGGTAAAGGATCCAAATTTGGAAGAGCAATTCCATGATGGGTTATCAAAGGCTATTCCACCCTGAAAGCACCCAATCTCAGAACTCACTTGCTCTCAGGAGCAAAATAAGGTCTGGTTAGTTCTTGGATGGAAGATCCCCACCCCTCCCCAGGGAAACATGATGCTACAGATTTAAGCAGGTAGGGGTGGTTCAATAGATGGAGCGCTGAGGATCCGACTTAATAATTGTGATTCTGGTCAAGTTACTTAACCTCTCTCACTTCCAGTTTCCTCCTAGGGAGTGATGTGAATGGATTCTAAAGTCCCCTCATGATCTAAATCTATGATCTTTAGCCTTGTGACAGCAATAGAGGGAGGGGCTCCATCTGTTTGAAATGGAGAAAAGGATTCTATTTCATTCCCTTTCTTTGACTCTCCCATGTGACAAGCAGCTCTCCTTTGTAGTCTTTTCATGAAATGATGAGGGAAGAGAGGTGTCCTTTTCCCTATCCTGTGAGAAAAAATAATGTGTAGTAATCAAACCATATGTTTGGGCTTAGACAAGCTTGAAACTGGTCTGTGAGTCCCTGGCTGCCTTTTCTGCATTATGTTTTTTTCCGTGAGGGTAGAAAATAAACTATCGATCCCAGGATGGATATATCCATACTTGGAGGAACCCTTTTGAATTTAAGAGATCAGAGATCCTGGACTCCTCTGTTGAAGCTGATCAGCAAAAAAAGGCAGTTTCCATAGAGAAAATTGTGTATTAAAGGAGACTAGTTTGATTTGACAGAAGACAAAGATCTACCTAGAGGGAACTATGGGATTAGAAAGCACAGAAAAATACAAACTTCCCATTCAATAATCCTGCAAACTGCATTATGTCTTCATGTTTTAAGTATCCGTATACAAGGAAAGCATATTGGTAGTTTCAAATTACTGTATCTTGTTTTAAGATTCTGGGAACATTTGTGAGCCATTTGGTATTTAGCAGGACCTTTGTTTGAAGCAAAAAATACCTTTTCAAAATCTGGTCTGTATTATACATTAAGTACCTTTTTTCTTTTGATAGAGACCTTAAAAATGAGCCACATTTAAACGTTAGGAATTTTCCCAGGCATTCTGGGAGTGGAGAGGCAAAGAAACAAAGAAAGTGAGAAAAAGAGTCCAATCCATCTCATTAGAGATTTATTCTCCCCCCTCCTCCCCTCTCAATTTAACCTGGTCACTGAATGTGTAAGACCAGAGCAAGAAAGTTCCTCAGTGGACAGCTTATTATTATTAAATTATTAGTTTATACTAGTTATTAAAAAGCATTACAGATTTAGAATTGGAGGGCACCTGAAAGGCTATTTAATTTATTCCTATCCCTAATCCAACCTCTACCTTGTTCAGGTGAGGATCTGAAGCATGGAAAAGTTCACTTAGCCAAGGACACAAGGTCATAATATGGTATAGCTAACATTTGAAGAAGGGTCTACTTATTCCAAACTCATTGGTCTTTATGCTCTGCCATGTAGCCTCTTTGTGATTTTTCTGAGAAGGGCCAAAAGTGATGAAAAAGACTAGGAGTAAGATTGAAGCAATTTTCTTAGCTGCCAACTTCCAAGAGCCCTGAAAATTCCAAACCATATTACTCCTTCTTGAATCTTAGATTTGGAGCTAGAAATAGACTTCCAGGCCAGGGATGTACTAGAGCCAGTTCAGAATGGAAATGGGAATGGGAAAAGCTGTTAAATTTACAATGTGAGCATTTGCATATCAGAAATCAATGAACTTTAATAATTAGGGTTTGATTTATTGTTTGGTTAATTGGCTAGACTTTAGAAAGTGATGAGATCATGCTAATAAGGCATGTTAAATTTAAAAGTATATCATGTATTTTTTTTTCTTCTTGAAGAGTCCATAGTTAAACTTTTATCTACTGCTTAAAGGTCAAGGGTATGCAACTTTGCTAAAACTACATATGTTGTGGATAAGCCATTATTCTAACACAGATCTACCAGCACTCCTTCCATGGAACTATGCTTCTTGCTCCTCCTCTAGGCTGGCTTTACTTCTCCATATGTTAGCCCCCTCAGTACATGTTCTTGGGTGACCCTAGTTAAAACTACAGGAAGGAAAAAAAATGAATCATAATATTCTATTGCAGGCTGACAACTTATACTCTTAGAGAGTATTTTGGAGGACTTGGAGATTAAGTGAATTGACCTGGTTACAAAAAAGTATATGTCAAAATTAGCTTGGCCCTCTTCCTACCTTTCCAGTCTTCTTATACATTACTCCCCTTCTTGAACCTTGCAGTTCAGGGATATTAGCCTCTCTGCTGTTCCTACCCTGTTGCCACTGAGAGAAAAACTAAGGCTAATGTATAATTCATACTTGAACATAAGTACAGAAAGTACTACCTGGATGAAGTCTATCAGGTGGAGAACAAGCTTCTTGTAGAACACAGAGGAAGCTTTTTGTTGTCTTTACACATCAAGGGCTTCTAGTCTGAGGCTTCCTTTATTAATATGTTTCCTCAGTGCCAAGTCCTTGAATCACCTGTTTGTGGAAAGGGGCAAAAGCACCATATAATCAGGAAAATTTTCAGGAAGGATTATAGACGAAATCACCACATAGCTTTTTCTGGCTATTTATAGATCCTCAAAAGGTGAGTAGTGAGTTAGTCCCAGTACTCTACAAATTGTAGAGAGAGCAGAAACAAATTAGAGAGAAAAAAATTGTCTTTAGGAAGGAAAGCTCACATTTCTCTTTCCTCTCCCTCTCATTCTCCCTCTTATTCTTTATAAACACACCCCCTACACACACACACACACACACACACACACACACACACACACACACATGTTTACAGAAGTTTTAAACAAACAGAAGACAAAAATAATATCAATAACATACTGGCTGACAGAGGCTTTTTCAAAGACACAGATTTGTGGCTTTAAGTAGTCCAGGTTCTATTCATCACAAAGTGACTTTTTCAGGATTGGGAAAAGGATTTGCAAAGTGAATCGGTCAGTTTAGGAATTGTTTGTATCCATTTGATTTACTGAAAAGTAATGAAAAATCAAAATGTCAATGGGCTAATATTACTCTCAGGGCAAACAACATAAGAGTTATGAGGCTGCAAAATAGAGGACAATTTAAGATATAATCCATTAAAGAAAAAAAAAATCAGTTGCAAATTCATAGCTACAACTATGAGTGCTGTAGTGATATCAAACTCAAATAGCAAGGGGTTCCTTAAGGACATTTATTGATTTAGAAAACCACAAATTATCATTATCTGTATTGTGTTACATTTTTATTTATTGTTGCTGATCATTTACCAATTACATTTTAATCTGACTCCTTAATCAGACACCTCTGTTATAATGATTAGAGAGCTGGCCTGAAAAATCAGGAAAAAGTTCAAAGCCATTTCTGACAAATACTAGCTGGATGATCCTGGGCATGTGATTTAGCCTCTTCCTGCTCTAAGTATGTCTCTAAAATTTAAAGTTATAAAGGGCAAAATTCTATTGTTTGAGGAAATTACTCACTTGGAATTCTCAGGTGGGGTAAAATCACAGATCTAGTCCCCGTCCCCATTCTACCAAGAGGTGCTGTCCAGCAAGGTAGGATAATCACTTCTTAGCTTGGGTAGAGAAAAAACTTCCTCCCAACTTTTTTCCCTGAAGACTTACTCTCTACCTTATTTCATGAAAAGTAACCCTTAAGTTATGGACAACAGTGTTACAAAATGGCCCCTCTTGTCATGCTTTCTTGATTAACCATCTTGAAGATTTATCTTTCTCTTTCTGGTTCATATCTCAGGAGAATATGGTTCAGAAAATTGTTCTTTCTCTCCCTCAAAAGCATTCTAAAGTTAGTTAAATGTATGGCCCAAGTGACCAGGCAGTTTATACTGGCAAAATCCATACTAGAAATAAGAATTTAAATCTTGCTTTCATTTTGACCTGGTTCTGTTTTCTTACCCAGTCTCACTACTCACATTCACATAAATGGAGCTGGCACAAATATGAATAGTTAGCCGGCTTTTAGTATAATGTCAGACATTTACCAAGAAAATGTTAAACAAAGCTATTTAAAAAGACAACAGCTTTAAACATGGTTTCAAGGCGAAAAGATGGAGAAGAGAAGAAAAACTGACTTGGCTAGCTCCCCCCAACTCTTTGCTGGGGAATGGGTAAATGCAGGGAATAGAAAAAAGGCAGGTATGTGTGAATGAATCCTCATTCCCAAGGGAGCACAGATGGCAGAGGGAATCTCTAAGTCAGTCTCTCCAACTAAATGCCATTTCTGTATGTCAGCTGGGCACTGTCCAACTCTGGGCTCTTTCATCACAGTATCCCAGGCTCTTAGGGCTCTCTTTGGCACCCTGGTCACGGGGAGCTGTCAGCTGGCCGGCATACAGCTCAACCCACAATGGAAAAGTTCAGCATAAAGACCCCAGCTGGGATGCTGTTCTAGTTCCAGTCTCCTTCACTCTCCATTGACCTCAAGGTCAAGTCTCTGGTCGTCTTCTTGCCCCAGGGGACAGAATTTCTTTGTGTTTTCCAAAGTCAGCAGGAACTCAGAAGTAACTCAAACTTAATACTCATTCTGGTTCTCAGCCCTGGCATTCTCTGATTGATCTTGATGTGACACTACAAAGAATTAAATTATACATTTTAAATTCATGATAAGTGAGATTATATAGATGGAATAGAATGGTGTGTTCAAATGGAGCACCTTAAAATCTCATCCTGAGTTTTAAAAAATTATGGTCCTGGACAGGCTGTGAGGCTCATGGTATAGTATGTCCTGGGATCAAAAAATTAAGCTTTGACATTGGTTGAAAAACAAACAAACCAAATAACCTTGATTTTAAATACTGAAGTGAAACTGGGATGATGAAGCCCCTCAAAATAAGAAAACTAAGACTGTATGTAGTAATGTCAAAGTATCCAGGTGAACATATCAAAATTCCATTATTTCAGTTATTCTTTATGTTCTAAGTCTCAGGAGAAATAAGATAGCAAACTAGACATTTTCTCCAATCCTCACAATCTTTCAAATCTCTTCAAAACAGAAATCGTGTGCTAAAATAGCAGCTTCAGCTATTTTCATGATCTAGGACATCCAAAATATAAATGAAAGTTTTTAAAAATCACAGAGATTCATGTTTACTGACCCTGACTTTGCCTTGCAACCCTTTCCCACCTCCCATGGTAGTAACAACACGAGTGAACTATCAGACTTAAGGGTATGACATAGGCCCATATCAAAACCTCTTCCTATAGTCCAATTTGTCCTTTCCACTTTCCAGGGCTGTGGAGGCCGCAGAAGTTTGCTCAGGCCTTGACAGCCAACTTCTTCCCAGCTCGTCAGGAGCAAAAAGTCTGTTGAGGGCTGCAGCCCAGAAGAAGCAGTGCTGCAAAGCTCTGGATTGCTGATGCTGGAGAAAATAGGCTCTGAACTGCTATATGAGGCCAGATTCTGAGGAAAAAAGGAAGTGGGACACATTACTAGGACAAGCCATCATAGGTAAAGAGCAGTAGAGCTCAGTATGCAGCCAAAGGATGATTAATTCTGCAAATTTGAATATAATCATATAGGACAAAAAATGGACAGTCAGTGATAAAAAAAAGTTCAAGACAGTTAAAAAGAAAACCAGAATGAGATTATTTGCTTCTTAAACACTCTAAACAATAGAAATGCAGAATAAATACTGCACATAAGATCAGCAACAGTAACAATGACAATAAAAAGACCAGTCAATTGTTCTTTCTTTATTAATCCCTATTAGCCAGATTGAGAAAAGAACTAAATTATGGAATACATTTTTCATATTTCATTTCAAAATTATTCATACCCTTTGTGATAAGGGTCAGTCAATCAATAAACATTAAGTTCCTACTATATGCCAGGCACTGTGCTAAGCACTAAGGATATAGAAAAAGTAAGAGCTCCTGTTCCCCAGGAGCTCACAGTCTAGTAGGGGAAGACAACATGTAAAAGTAGCTGAAAAGGTAGGGAGACTGAGGAGGGAGAAAAGGAAACATGATGAAGTCTTAGGAGAGCATCAGGGTAGGAAATTACCAAGTGATCCTACTTGCCTTCCTTAAATAAGGGATCTGGGAAGTGTTCTCCAATATCCATCTACAACTTTCTCCATTCCAAGCAAGTCCATGGAGGATAAGCTAGATTTTGTCTAAAAAGGAAATTAAATTGTCTTAGATACTTAATCAGTTCAGAAAACCACGACCAGTTAATGTAGCTTCCCTATAATTTAAAGTATGGGGGGAAAAAAAAACTAGTTCCCAAGCCATCCAGGTTCCTCCTGCTTGTCAGTGTGGCAAATGAAGAGGTGAAGGGACTTGTGGACACAATTCCTTGAGAAATATTTATGGCATTCAGTGTTAAATAAGAATCTTTTTGTTAAATGCTAGATTGTCTACAAGTGCTTCATTTTGTTCCATTCTAGAATCTGAACTATCTCACTGGCCCAAGTCAGGTATCACCCAGAACATTTGGCACAACAGACAGATATGTACCAAAAAACCTGATAGATGAAATGAGAGGAAATATAGTACATTAATTGGGAAATTTGGGGAATTGAATAGCCTTATCCAGGAGGTTGGCATCTTGTAACAGTCATGCTCCAGGCCACATATTGAGAGTCACTTGAATGGGGCAGAAAGTAGATTTCTAGTGATCCAGTGGAAGTATTTAAGGATATCAATAAGCATAATAAAAGTATAAAAAAGTATAATTAACAGCCCAAGGAAAACCAGAATAAGGAAAATTCAATAAACTGCATACATTCAGCAACCAGAGACAGATATAAATATGTTCTGGGTGTTAAAGCAATTTAAAATGTTTTTCTAATTTATTAAGTGGTGACCCATTATAAATATTATAAAATGTTGCAACTTTTCATTTGGAAGTGAAGTTGCATAATTTTATAAATGCAGGTGATTATAATCTCCATCTAGACCCTGCAGTTCCTATAGATCTGAGCTCTCATTGAAGAAGATTACATGGGAACGATACTGAGTAGATTTCTTGGGACTGTTTTTACATAGGATTTAGGGGTCTCTTAAGAACTGTGCCATCTGTTCTTTTTAAATCCTCTTTAATGCAAGGCATTAGGGGAGACACTTGAAAAAGCAATGTTTAAAGTTTTCCAAAACACAGGAGAACTTTCTAGAAATTAGAATATGGACAAAAGTACCAAATTCAATCAGTTGATTTGCTGACAATGGCAAAGGGGAGAAAGGGTGATGAAGGCAAAGTAGTTAGTTCCTCCTAATTTGTGTGACCTTGGGTCATGTATGGTACTAAAAGATTTGTCTATTGGGGATAATTCAAAACTTTGAGAAAGCCTTTATCTCTCTCTAGACTAGAGCGGGGACTACATCTATTTGAAAGCAGTTATTGCTTCTACTCTTGTTTGGAATACATGGCTTGGAACTCTCTCTGAGGATTCTAACAAGGGATAGAAAGTAAATTTTTAAGACTCAGTTACAATAATTATCTCATTTTAAGCATAAGTCCCTAATGTCCACTTGGTTTCCTCCTCTTCTGCTTTAAGGAGTTTATTTTGCATGAAAAATTCTGAATTCAGTCATAATCACTCAGAGCTCCTAGAAAGGGAAATTCCTAACATTTTGGCAGAGGTTGGGCTTTCTGCTTTTCTTTTCTTTGTTTTTTTTTTTTTAAATAATAGCTTTTTGTTTTTCAAAACATATGCTAAGATAGTTTTCAACATACACTCTTGCAAAACCTTGTGTTCCATATTTTTCTCCCTATCTCCCTACCCTTCCCTCCCTTAGACAGCAAGTAATCCAATATAGATTAAATATGTGTAATTCTTTTATACATTATTTCCACATTTATCATGCTACACAAGAACGATCAAATCAAAAAGGAAAAATAAAATGAGAGAAAAAAACAAGCAAGCAAACAACAACAAAAAAGGTGAAAATACTATGTTATCATCACCACTCAGTTCCCACAGTCTTCTCAGGGTACAGATGGAACCCTCTTTATCACAAGATCATTGGAACTAGTCTGAATCATCTCATTGTTGAAGAGATCCACATCCATTAGAATTAATGGTTGTATAATTTTATGTATAATTTGTTGTCGTGTACATCTAAGTTTTTCTAGGCCTCTCTGAAATCATCCTGCTGATCATTTCTTATAGAACAATCATATTCCATAGCATTCCTATACCATAACTTATTCAGCTGTTCTTCAACTGATGGGATCCACTCAGTTTCTAGTTCCTTGCTACTACAAAAAGGACTGTTACAAACATTTTTTTTGGCACATGTGGGTCCTTTTTCCTCTTTTACGATCTCTTTGAGATACAGACCCAGTAGAGATACTGCTGGATATGGGTTTGCACAGTTTGATAGCCTTTTGAGCATAGTTCCATATTGCTCTCTAGAATGGTTAAGTCAGTTCACAACTCCACCAACAATGTATTAGGGCCCCAGGTTTCCCACATCCCTTCCAACATTCATCATTGCCTTTTCCTGTCATCTTAGCCAGTCTGAGAAATGAGTAGTGAGATTTGTCTTAATTTGCATTTCTCTAATCAATTTTCTGCTTTTCTTTACATTTATATTTGTCTCTAATGGAAAATTCAGTTTACAGAAAATTCAGAAAATATAAATTACATTTTTATTTGTCTCTAAGGGAAAATTCAGAAATATTTAGGTAGTGAGATTATAGCATAGTGACTGTGATAGATAGGCATCAGAAGGTGTAGTTGGGAAAAATCGATGACCTTTTCTTGGGGATTTGTCTCAGCCTGGATATTCTACTTTGACATATCTGTGAAGCCAATGACTATCGTCAGTATTTCCCTTCTGTGACACATATTAGTCTTCTCTTTCTGCTTCCCTTTCCCATGTGCTAAAGTGCCATGCTTGCCCCAACTTTTCAAATCCAAACACTCAGAACTGGTCCTTAATTTGGTTCTGAGATAGCTTCTTTCTTTTGTACAAATCCCTTAAGTTGTCACCCAGGTGTCTCCCACAAATGGATTTGATTGATTCAAGGACATGTATAGTCCCTATTGATACTCTGTTCTGATTATTTGATTCAATCAAAAAAGTGTTTTTACCTAACAAAAATAATTACTTTAAAATGGATAGGATAACCAGTGGATAATCCTTACGTGTATGTGTGTGTGTGTATGTATGTGTGTGTGTGTGCATACACACACACACATACACACACATATATATATTCCTATAGATAAGTGTATATGAATGTACATGTATATATGTGTATGTCCATAGGTGGTAATATATCTCTATGTGCATAATATAGAGATACATTATTCTATCTTGTATGTTTAAAGGTCAGTTGTTCAACTCTGCCTGAGTGAGTAAATCCAGGAAGAAGATAGAGGAAATGAAAATAAGGAAGTTGCTGCTAAAAAAAAAAAAACCAACAAATGATTCAAGAACAAAACAGAAAAAGTCAAGGCATCTTGTCCATTTTGTGCAGCTGTCTGCTCCTCTGTCTGGGTCTAGATGAAAGCTCAGCAAGATAAGTGACTTATATTCAAATAACTTTTTTTCTTCTTTAAAAAAGAAAAATGATCCACTGTGACAGCATTAGAAACAAAAATATTTTCATTGATTTAAAGATAGAAATTTCTTAATCAACTGATAAATGTTTTGTGATCATTCTTGTTTAAATAACATTTTGAAGCTTAAAAAGGCACCCTCTTCATATCTTTGTCCAGAGTATTAGTACTACTTTTCCCATTTTACAAATGAGGAAATGAAGGCACAAAAAATGAAGTGGTATGATCAGGTTAGCAAACTTCAGACAATATTTAAACAAAAGTGCTTTCATTCCATGAACAATATTCCTGAAACTTAAATTAGTGTCACATAATTCCTGGGTATTCACAATTAATAATGATGTTGATAAGAATAAAATAATTCACATTTATATAAAACTCTTTTTTTTTTTTTTTGGATTTGTGATTTTCCTGGTATGGAGTATTTCCTCTTTGAATACGTATTGTCAACTGCTCTGCCATGTTTAGCCATGAAAAGGAGCTTATGACATTGAAAGATTAGTTGACTTGTCCAAGTTAATATAGTCAGTATGTATCAGAGGGAGTTTTTCAATTCAGTCTTCCTAACTCTGGAAGTCTTTCAACCTACTAGACCACACTGCCTTCCTATATATCACCCAGTAGTCTACAAAATGCTTCTTTCACAATAGAGGTTTTCCCAAGCTTATAATATTTAAAGCAATAAGATTACTTTATGGTGCATATTAATCCACACAAAAGAAAGACCAAGGTCCAAGATGAAATGCCTAGAGATAGAAATAAAGGAGCAAAGATTACAAGGAAAGAATAAAACCAGGAATAAGGGCTCCAAGCTACAGAAGAAAGAACAATAGAAATCAGTCATATTTCGTTAGAGAAATTACCCTCAGACTGGACATACTTGGTTTCATTAATTTTCCATTTTTCCTCCTAAATAATGGCAGGGATGATCATAGATTTTTCTTCTTTAGAACTGTGGATAGAGCCAAGATTAGAGTGAGCACCTCAGCTGAACTATCTCAATATTTTCCTCCAAACCACTTAGAAATAATGTTTCAAATACAATTTGGAGTAACAGAGACACAAAAGATCAAGGTGATACATTTTTTCCAACCTAAGAAAACAGGAATCCACAATAGAGTTTTGTGTTGAAGGGTAGATACTATTCCAGAGCACTCAATGTGGCAGGAATGAAAGCAGATAAAATACCAGCAGCTTGGTGGAAAGAGATGGGCAGCTGGTTAGGAAAAGTTTACAGAGGACATTGGGTACAACCGGCACTGTTGGATAGCTCCATTGCCCACACACAGTCCTAAAGTGGAGTTCTAGTTTTAGAGGAGCTGTGGTGGTCAGTACATAAGGGAAAAAGGGTTCTAATTACAGATACAAAGCCAAGAGGAGTGAAGGTGCTTACACAGCTGCATGGGGACAGGGGACCTGGTCACTGAGGCCACAGGAGAACACAGTTTTTGTTGTTGTTGTTGTTTTTATTAAAGCTTTTTATCTACAAAGTATATGCATGGATAATTTTTCCAACATTGATTTTCCAACGTTTTCCCACAATGACCCATGCAAAACCTTCTGTTCCAACTTTTCCCCTCCTTCCCTCACCCCTCCCCTTGCTGGCAGGTAGTCCAATATATGTTAAATATGTTGAAATACATGTAAAATCCAATATATGTATACATATTTATACAGTTATCTTGCTGCACAAGAAAAATCAGATCAAAAAGGGAAAAAACGAGAAATAAAATAAAACGCAAGTGAACAACAACAAAAAGAGTGAAAATGCTGTGTTGTGATCCACATTTAGTTCCCATAGTCCTCTTTCTGGATGCAGATAGCCTTCTTCATCACAAGATCATTGAACTGGCCTGAATCCTCTCAATGTTGAAGAGAGCCACATCCATCAGAATTGATCATCATATAGTATTGTTGTTGCTGTGTATAATATTCACTTGGTTCTACTCTTTCACTCAGCATCAGTTCATGTAAGTCTTTCCAAGCCTCTCTGAAATCATCCTGCTAATCATTTCTTATAGAACAATAATATTCCATAACATTCATACTACAATTTATTCAGCCATTCTCCAATTGATGGGCATCCATTCAGTTTCCGGTTTCTTGCCACTACACAAAGAGCTGCCACAAACATTTTTGCATATGTGGGTCCCTTTCCCACCTTTAAGATCTCTTTGGGATATAAGTCCAATTGAAACATTGCTGGATCAAAGGGTATGCACAGTTTGATAACTTTTTCAGCATAATTCCAAACTGCTCTCCAGAATGATTGGATCTGTTCTCAGTTCCACTAACAATGTATCAGGAACACAAGATTTTGCAAGCGTCAGCGTTGAATATCCATGCATATGTTTTGAAAATAAAAAGCTTTAATAAAAAACCCATAAAAAATAAAATAAAGAATTGGAGCAGAATCTAATATGCTTCAGTTGAAGTAAAAAGGGAAGGATAGCCAGCATGATCTCAAACAAAGCAAAAGCAAAAACAGATTCAATTCCAAATCTGGGAAGAAGTATATAAACTCCTATATAGTAAAGTAAAAAGAATCAAGAGAACATTGTATACAGTAAAATCAATACTGTATGATGATCAACTGTGAATGATTTAGCTATTCCCAGCAATATAAAAATCTAAGACCTGAAGGAGTTATGATGAAAAATGCTATTCAGGGACTTCCGGCCAAGATGGCGGAGAGGAAATACACTGCTGTGTAACCTCCGTGTTTTTCTCTCACTATCCATTTCATTTCATGCCTCTGAATTAATGCTCGACTGAAAAAAAACATACAATTACTTACCAAGAGAAACCATCCTTGAGACTCGTCAAGAAAGGTCTGTTTTTGCGTGAGGGCGGGGACGGTATTTAAATCGGAAGCAGTCTGCAGGCAGCAGCGGCAGCGAGAGCACAGAAAGCAGCTCAGAGCCGAGTAGAACGGAGAGGGGGTGGGGCGTGATCGCAGCCGTCTCTGCGGAGAGAGCTTCGCTACAGGATTAGATACTTTGCTCCGGCAGCAAGTCAGCAGCCCAGCAGAGAAGCTAAAAACACCGGGAGTGAAGAATACAACCCCAAACAGCTGGAGTCTCTCGGGACCTGGCCACCCCTCCCCCACAGTGTCTCAGAGCGCTCGGATCTCAGAGCGCACGTGCCATAGCACAGTAGGACCCGTGCCTCACGAATACCCTGCCCCTCCCCCAAAGAAAGCAGCCTCCATTCAAGGGTTTTTTTCCTTCTGTTTCTTTGATAGTTTGTCTTTGATTAATAGACAGAATGAGCAAGAAACTGAAAAAGAATTTAACCCTTGACAGCTTTTATACAGAAAAATGCTATTCACCTCCATTGAAAGAACTAAAGCAGTCTGAATGCAGATCAAAACAAATTTTTTTCAACTTTATTTTTCTTGGTTTGTGTTGTTGTTTCCTTTCACAATATGACTAATATGTTTTATATGTTTTATATGATCACAGCTCTATAACTTAAAAAAAAAGTCATATGGTCAGAGCTGCACTTAAAGAAAAATACTTTGACCAATTAAAGGCATTTTTAGGGGAAGTAGGGTTATTCTAGCAGCTGAATCATGTTCAGGCCATACAAGTTTTCATTTCAATTATCTGTTCCAGTGGAATGGGCCAGTGTTATAAATTATCCCAAAGAAGAGATAGATAATCAAAGTTTAATTATGAAAAAACCAGATCCAATTAAAAGAGATAATCAGGGAATTATATTTTGCTAAAATGTATCATAGATATGAAGTAATATCAAAAAATTCACAGCAAATTTCTTGATAAAGGGCCCGTGTGTGTGTGTGTGTGTGTGTGTGTGTGTGTAAATAACAATAATAAAATTTTAAGGTAACTGGGCAGCTCTCCAAGACAGACAAGAGCCATGGTTTTTATAGAGAAGGGAGTGGGTTCTTATTCAGATATAGCTGGTTGGCTTCTCATCTTTTGCATCAAGGTCAGGGAGATGTTAGGAATTGGCCGGTGATTCAAGTAAGAAAAATAATCATGGATTATTGAAAACATAGGAAAAGAAGGTAGGTATAAGATAAGGTAAGTATAAGGTAGAAAAGGGGGAAAGCCCCAGAGCAAAATTGGCCTGTTGTGAGTCATATGAGTCTCAAAGAGATCCAAATGATGAGGTTTTTTGGATTATAATGAGTAGAGAAAGGAACATTACTTATACATATAATCCATGGACCAGCATCCCAATAGGCTCTGAATTTAAATGCACAAGATCCATACATGAGGCTTTTCAGTAAAAGATAAATCTTTCTCTTTAGAGTCATATCCCCCCCCCTCCCCAAAAGAGTTCACTTTGAGAAATTTCCAAATATACTTCTAGGCATCTACAAACAGGTTATATAATGGTGACCTCAACTACTGTACAGGCACTCAAGATAATAAATAAATATTGAGTAGAGGAAATTCTCTGTTCTTCCCTATTGAAAATACAAGAGATGCAAAGGACTCAGAGGTTCCCATAAATAGATTAAAACAAACAAACAAACATGTAAAGTACTCCCAGTATTAACTGGGATTACTTCTGCTCTGAAAAGAATTGAACATGACTTTGCCATCAGGCCGACATTCTGACAATGAGTAAAATTTTCTACTTCCACAGAGTCCTAAACAGCACTCTTTTGGACTTGTAGTCTATTCTGTTTCTATTCTATTATCTACTGTTTTTATTATTCTTTAATATATCAAATGGTTAGAATGAAATTATACAGCTTCCATTTAAGTCTGAATCCTTTATTGATCTCAATAAATTTGAATTTTTGCTGATTTTTTGAATTTGCTGATTTGATTTTTGTACCCTTGCACATTCTTTATTTACAAAAGTGGCACTTTATTTACAAAAGATTGACAAAAGTCAATCTAATTTTCCTAAGATTCTATTCAAGTCTAGAACTTTTTTCTTATTTATCCTTTTACTGGATTTGTGTTGGTAGATAATGGTTCATTTTGGTCCTAAACAGGTATTTGATTTTTTTTCATTCTATTATATGTCATTCTTTACATTACATTACACAACTTCTTCCATTTGCTTACCTATATTTTTCTTTCTAGGTTTCTCTTGAATCTGTGTTTGAATTTCAAAGTTTCTATGCAACTCTGACATTTTTCAATCAAGGGAGTTTGAATATCTTCTTTTACATTAAAAATCTCTGTTATCCTGAGATTATATCCAATTTGAGGATGTGTGTGTTTGTAAAATTGTTTTGCATATAAGCTTTTTTCTTTTGCTTTTTAGAATCTCATATTCCAAAATCTGTTCTTCCTTTAAGTTGTCATTGTCAAGTCTTATGTGATCCTGATTATATTTCCTTATTATTTGAAATAGTTGCTTGTGATATATTTTTTACTCTGAACTGAACTGAACTGAAACCTCTGTAGTTTGGCTAGAGCATTCCTGGGAAATTCCATTCCAGGATTTCTTTAAGCAATTCATCAATGAGTTCTTTCTACTTTCTCTTTTCCCTACAATTCATATATATATATAAGAAATATATATATGTGTGTATGCATGTACATATATACACACGTACATAAACTTCATTTATAATATCTTAAAATACGGTATCCCTGTTTTTTTGGTTATGAATTTCAGGAAATTTGATGATTCTTGGATCACCTCTCCCAGACCTGTATTCCAGGTGAGTTGGGTTTTTTTTAATAATAGAGATCTTCCATTTTCTTCTATTTTTTCAATTTTTTGATATTGCTCTAATATTTCTTGCCTCATCATTGAATTATGTTTAGTTCACTCTAATTTTCAGGGAGTTCATTTCTTAGGTAATATTCCTTCTGTTATTCACTTTTTTCTTTCCAAGTTTTTCTTCCATAGTTTTCCTTTCACTTATAATCACTTGCTTTTACTCTTGTAGTCACCATAGCCGGGTTATTTTCTTCTCTGAGACTCTAATTAGAGTTCTACTTTCTTCTTCTGGATTTTACTCTTGTTTCATTCTTCATTTACATTTCTTCATAGTGTTCAGTGTCTTTTGTTTATTCATATTGCTATAGTCAGTTATTGACTTGGAATTCGATACTCAGGACCGTGTTCTACTCCCTCACATAGCCTTAGATGGTGTTAGTGTATTTGTACTTTGAGTACTGAAAGGCTTTAGTATTTCTAGTGAGAGTTTGCAGTTAGATATCCTTTATCAGAGCCTTTTATGGTCTCTGTCTCTCCCTAAGCCTTCCTTGATTGAGGTTCTGTGCAGTCTTCCCCCAACCCAGGGCTTCTTTGACCAAGGTGATGATCTTCTTCCACCTTACCCACCTTCCATGATCAGAGTGATGAGTATTCTTGTGTGGGACTTTCCTAATTTTAGAGTTGTCTCTTCTGTCATTCGGGAGCTTTCCTAGCTTTGGTGCTAGGTGGCTTCCCATAGCTTCCCTGGTGGCTAGATGGCACAGTGGATAAAGAGCTGGGTCTGGAGTCCAACAAGAGTCAAATCTAGCCCCAGTCATTTTCTGTGTGATGCTGGGCAAGTCAATCTCTCTTTCCTTGAATGTAAAGTAGGGATCATAATAACATCTACTTTGCAGGTACTGTGAAGATCAAATGAAATATTTATAAAGATCTCACTAAGTATCACAACAGGCTCTGTATGAATGTTTATTCCCCTACCTTGCCCTTCTCCAGTTAGGGATCTGCCTCAAGTTTCTCAATTCCTAGTGCTGTGTAGGTTTTTCATCTATTTATATGTGTTCTTACCAGCTTCTCTGGAAGGATTCCTTTTTCAGGATTTATGACTTCTTGATGTGTTTTTTATGTAGTTTGGGCTGAGTAAAGGACCACACAGATGTTTCTCTTAGGATTCTTTAGTTATTATTCAATCTAGCACTCTTGATGTCATTACTAGAATAAAAACAGAACTGGGCTCCTGTGTGACCTACCATGCTACGTAGTTGAAAAGTCCTAAGTAAATTCTTTTAAAACTTAAAATTTTTAATGTTTTTGCCATCTTTTTTCTATACTATTTTCTCCCCATTAGACTGAGAGTTTCTTGAAAGCAGGAACTAATTTTTTTTGCCTTTCTTTTTAACCCCAATGGCACATAGTATGTGCTTCATTTTTTTTAAAGAATTTTTTTTATTATTATAGCTTTTTATTTACAAGATATATATATGCATGGGTAATTTTTCAGCATTGACAATTGCAAAACCTTTTGTTCTAACTTTTCCCCTCCTTCCTCCCACTCTCTCCCCAAGATGGCAGGTTGACTAATACATGTTAAATATGTTAAAGTATATGTTAAATACAATATATATATATATATATGTCCATACAATTATTTTGCTGTACAAAAAGAATCAGACTTTGAACTAGTGTACAATTAATCTGTAAAGGAAATAAAAAATGCAGACAGACAAAAATAGAGGGATTGGGAATTCTATGTTGTGGTTCTTACTCATTTCTCAGAGTTCTTTTGCTGGGTGTAGCTAGTTCAATTTATTACTGCTCTATTGGAACTGATTTGGTTCATCTCATTGTTGAAGAGGGCCACATCCATTAGAATTGATCATCATATAGTATTGTTGTTGAAGTATATAATGATCTCCTGGTCCTGCTCATTTCACTCAGCATTAGTTTCTGTAATTTTCTCTAAATCTCTCTGAAATCATCCTGTTGGTCATTTCTTACAGAACAATAATATTCTATAACACTTATATACCACAGTTTATTCAGCCATTCTCCAGTTGATGGGCATCCACTCAATTTCCAAGTATGTGCTTCATGTTAACCAATTTCTTATATACCTAGGAAATGAAAACTTTATCACAGAAACTTGATGCAAAGATTTTTTTCCACAATTAACTCTTTCCCTTCTAATCTTAGCTAAATCAAACATATATCCTCTCTTTAAAAATTTTTTTTTCAATTGAAGAAAATCCACCTTCAATTCTTTTCATCTTCTCTCTCTACACACTCCCCTCCCCCAAAAAAACCTAATACTAAAAGGAAAGAACTAAGATGTGCCAGAAACTATGCTAAGGCCTTTACAACTACTTTCTCTTTGGACTCACAACAACCCTGGGAGCTTAAGTGCTGTTGTTGTCCCTATTTCACAGTTGGAAAAATTGAGGAAGACAGAGATTAAGTGACTTGTCCAGCGTTACATGGATAATAAAGATCTGAGGCTGAATTTGAACTTGGATTTTCTTCACTCCAGGATCACCATTCTATCCAGTAGGCCCCCAGATGCCTAGCTGAAAAAAAAAAAGCAAAAACCATTATTAACTATAGTTAAGAATAGTTAAGAAATACAAATAACCACATGTCCTTGTGTAAATGTCATGCATTTAGCATGGAAAACATGGTTGGTATGTGCCAACATAAGTCATCAGAATCATGACTGGTCCTTGTTCTGAACAGAATTTCCAGTCCCTTCTTTATAAATAAGAAGAGACAGATGAGGGATGAGAAAGCTCAGCATCAATGTTCTAAATGTCTGTTTCTGTTCCCCTTCTCCTCTTTTTTTTCCCTCACCCTGAATACAACCACAGACTTTCTTTCTTTCCCTCTTTACACCTCTCTTCACAATTTCTCAGAGTTTGTTTTGCTCAGGAGTAATTACTTCCCTAACCTGTTCTCTTTTTTATTCTCGCCTCTCCATTATTTTATTTCTCTGCTATTTCTCTGTTGAATGAAATGTATTTCTAATCTCTGGTCAAATGAAATGATGTCTACATCTAATTATGTGTTTGTAGTCTTTCCTCCTTTTATTCAATATAGATTACAAATTCAACCATTCAAGTATTATCCATTCCTCCTGGCTCCTTCCTCATTTGTATAATCTACTTGCCCATAAAAATTATGTGAGATGATCTCCCTTTCTTCCTCTTCCTTTACCCCTCACATATTCCATTTCCCCCTCCTTTTCTTTCTTCTTTTAAGAGCATTAAAACATTAAAAAATGCACAACACAATACTTTTAGGAGTCCTGCCTTTCTAGACTGCCCCTATGATTTCTGAGGTCACAAAACCTTTATAAAAACTATATGTTATCAGCAAAAGAAATTCGCACACTAGTCATGTCTGAGAATATATTTTTCATTTTCACCAAAATTGTCATCATTAGGACACTGGATAGAGCATGAACCCTGAAGTCAGGAGATCTGAGTTCAAATCTGGTTTCAGACACTTAACACTTCCTAGCTGTGTGATCCTGGGCAAGTCATCTAACCCCAATTGCCTCAGGAAAAAAAAAAAAAGAAAAAGAAAAAGCAAAGAAAAGAAAAAAGTCATCATTTTCATCATGTCTCATAACTTATAAATATGTAAATAAATTATAAATGTATATAAATTATGAGACATACATGTGTGTGGATGTGTATATATGTGGGTATGGATATGTGTATGTGGCAAACTTGACTTTATCACCTTGCTGTCAGAAGTGACTGGCAGGCTTCATCACGGGGGTCCTTTGGAACCATAATTAGGGATTACATTGACCAGAGTTCTTAAGTCCTTCAAAGTTATCAGGTTCATAGAAAGAATTAAAGAAAGAAGATGGCAGGATGCACCCATTGAGCACTGCCAGCAAGGGCTGAGAAATCATGGCACTGGGCACAGGTGCAGGGCCCTTTGGGGTTATAAGGGCATTCTGGACCAGTGACAGAGATGGATGGGCAGGGATCAGGGAGAGCCATCCACCAAAGGCCTCGAAACACTTGGGTTCTCAGTCCCTCAGGCTCAGGCTACTTTATTACCAAGCACTGCATCTGAATTGCTCATTGAAAGCCGTTCTTGCTGGAGGGCTGTGAATGATGAAGTATGTGCTATGGATGCCACATTTTATTGAGGAGCAGCTCTGTGGCCTACTTCTCCTGGCTTGCTCATTCTCAGCCACAGGCAATGCACCTGCAGCTGTAGATCATGCAGAAACTGGCTGGGCTGGCACTGAGAAGTCTGGGAAAGTTTCTGAGCTCATGGCGATGGAAATGGTGCACAGAGACCCAGAGGGAAGCTTCCAGCACTAAGGCTTATTAACATGTCAGAGCTGAAAAGCAGTGTGAGCTACTGCAAAGTGGCACATTACATAGATATAGGACAGCTTGGGGCTTTACATGAATGGGCAAAGAACTTGCTGCATGACCTTGGGGAACATAATTTTATTAAAAATGAATACTGTGCTTTTTAGTTTTATTATTTCTAATAATATCTGTTGCTAGGCAGTCACCTCTCTAAGTTCCTTTGTGCCTCCTGGCATGAGACAGACAGACAGACAGAGAGACACACAGAGAGAGAATCTGGCCTGCAGCCTGAATTTGCCCAACCAACAAATCCGAGTGTATCTTTTAATGAACAACGATGTGGTTGTGCTTTAATTATCCAGAGCTTTCAGAAATTCCTGAGGAAACCACACTGAATTTGGTTTTTTGACATACAAACTAACCATGAGAATGGAGGTTTTTGAAACTTCTACAAGTCCCCTAATCCTACCCATCATCTGTTTAAAGAACTCAGAGGTGGGGATGGGAATGTGGGGGAGATGTCCTACCATTAGGCAGCCCATTCCACTATTGGATTAGCTGTAATCGTTAGAATTACGCTTCATATCAAGCTAAAAAATCAATCTCTTTGCAACTTGAATCCATTGTCCCTATTTCTGTCCTTTGGGGACAGAGGAAAGTTAATTTCTCTCTTACCAAATAGCCATTTGTGGAATCGGGATTCTAGGTCTTATTTTGTTGTTGTTCTTGAACATGATATTCCTGCAAAGTGCTATAGGTAGACTAGATTGTTGTTGCTTGTCCTTGGTTCTGAAGAGTTCCACGACCTCAGGGAGGAGACACCGGGACATGTGAGTGAGTTGGACTGAAGTGAGGGAGGTCTAGACAAGGTCACCTGTCTCACTTTCTCCTCCAGAGCCACATGGGCCCAGTGGCAAGATGTACATCAGGATGACTGGAGATGGATACAATGGGAATTCTAGGCCTTTCTAAATTTGGATCTTTAACATATGTCAGTTTGACTGAAGCAATACCCATTACCCAGCTAGGTAAGAAATGTGACAGAGAATGGCCTCTTTTACCTGGTTTAAAAAAAAAATCAATTTGGGAGGGGAAGACACTTGGGGTTCTGGCCAAACAGAAACAGTTGCCATTTATATTCACTAAGAGTCAATTGGGGCACCCAAATAATGACCAATGACTATCTGATAATGATGTTTGTTTTTTTTTTTTTTTATGACAGTTCATTAGCTTCTATTCAGTTTCTTTTTTCTGAGTTTGGGTTTTCTTATTCATCTATTTCCAGTTTTGCCATTTTGGCTCCTTCAGATTTTTTGATATCTTTGTCTTTTTAATTTAAATGTCTTATTTTGCTAACCTTTGGTTCTAATACTCAAAAGGATCTGTGATCTTTTTAATTTGGGAGTTCTATAGACTTTTAAAACCTTTTCTGACTTGATCCCTTCCTACTTTTTCAGGATTTTTTATACTTGACTTCTCTCTATGTGCTCCATAATCCAACCACACTGGTCTTCTCTTCATATAACCTTCCATCTCCTAACTGGTTCAACTTTCAATGGCTGAGTCCCATTCCTGGAATATTCTTCCTCCTTAACTCTCCCTCCTGGTTTTTGTGGCTTTATTTAAGATAATTCACCTCTCAGTCTTCTGAAAGAGACTTTTCATAGTCACCCCATAAACATACACACACAGACATAGGTAATCCCCTTTCTAGTGCATTCTCTCTGAAATAGCTTGGGCTTTCCTTTTCATAGACTGTCCAAGACCTGTTGGCTTGGGAAGGTAAAGGCTTCCCTTACTGGATGTGGCTGCTACTCAGAGATGAGAAAACAAACTCACTCATTGGAGTTCAACCCTCCTCCAATTTATGCAAACCGCCCCCTCCAGTTAAATGAAATTACTTTAACATTAATTGCTTCTATTGTTTAAAGGAATAGCTTACATTTACATGGTATTAATAACTGAATGTTTTTATTTTTCAAGCCTGTGATTGTTTTAAGGCAAAATCATTTGTGAAGTTCTATCAAAGGTTCTACTATTTAGCAATGCAAGAAACTTCTAAGAGAAGTTTTTAATATTTCTGGTTAACTGCAAATTCTCTGAAAATGCTTATTTCAAAACCTGTTTAGCAAATTATCAAATTTATTAAGAGCATCGTGGTCTCATTTTTTAATGAAGATGATAGCAAATGTGCTTTCTTGAAGAACCTAGAGCAAGATTTCAACTTGACAGCCTAAGCATCTAGTTTTATTTGTGCTATTCTGCAAGGCACATAGGATTAGGATCTAAAACCTCAGATTAGTGAAATTTGTTATTGAGATGAAAACTCTTGTTTTCTGTTTTGAGTTTTGAATTTGGGAATGATTATTTGAATTAAGTTAGTAATCCACCATTTGAGAAAAATACCATTAAGTAACTCAAATGGATTCCTGAGTTGGCTATAAGGTGGGATTGCTAGCTATTATACTCATGCCCCTGCATTTTCCTCTTATGACAAATTTCTATAATCAGAGTAAGTGGTCAATAGAAACCAAAAACACAGTTCAAGTATGTAATATCTTGCTGTTTTCAATCTGAATTTATGTAGTATATTTCATGTAATGTAATCAATGTATCTTATAATTAGGTAAATGAGTGTTTGACCTGGTCATCTATGTGTTACTCAATATGAAATAAAGTCCTTTAAGGACCTTATGTAAATATAAAAACAATTGATATTACTGTCTATAGGACCTGTTATTTTTATTGATTATTGAAATTGGAATATCTTTCATGTGGTTTAGAGAAGAGGATTTTAGTGTACTCAAGTTTTCTTAGAGGGATGTAACTTATGGAATATTTTCTTACATCAATGGGAAAGTCACTTTTATTTGTCTGTTACTAAAGTGGATATATCATTTATTTGTATAGTGTGTATAGTGTTTCTTTCTGAGTAATTTGTATTGAAAAGCTGCTAACCAATCTACATTGATCTTTCCCAGTCCATTCTGCAACAGGCAAAAGAGGGGGAATATCTTGAAAAGTATATGCTTGCAGAGACTTTACACATATGCCTCATACAGAAGTCTGGATTAATCTCTACCACTATATCCTGATTTTGGTAGGCAAATGAGACCTGTTAATAAAGGATTTTGTGAGTACCTCTGTTATTTTGGGATTCCTTCTTTCTGAAAATTGCTTTTGGGGCATAATTGGGTCTCTAAAAAAGAGATGATATCTAACTATTTACAGAATCTTCAGGAAGGTATAAACAGATCTCCCAAGAATGAGAGCTCTGCTCTTTGTACTTGCTTTCTCTCTCTTAGGTTTTTCTTTTTTCCAACTAGGCTTTGAGCTATTCACCTTCAAATGACCAGCATTACATAGCTGTATTGAACAGTTTCAGGAGTCTGACTCAACCCACTGGATGTTCAATCAGTCAAGCTCCTTCAAATGGATCCTGTGGAATGACCCAATTCAATGCCCATTCTCAGTGGGAAGTAGTTTCAAAAGATGAGATTATTGCTCCATGTCCCAAAAGACTTGGTCCCCATTTGTTTGGGAAGAAAGGAACTGGAACTGGTTGGGGGTGGACCCCAAACTACCCAGTGACTGAATGGGTTCCCTGTAAGGGAGTCCATCAGTCCTGTGAAGGGGGGGAGGGTATGTAGGATTAATGTTATTCCTCTAAAAGCAATTATTAAGGCTAGTTTGGGGGGCTTAGGATGGGGACATCAAGTTAAGATTTGGGTTAATATTACCAAGGAAGAAACCTCCAAACAATTCAGTTTGATACTTATCAAATTATAGAATGTAGAGGTTTGACTAGCCATAAACAAGTAGTTACAATAGACATTTGTGTCCTAATAGAAAAAGAATTTTATGGAACTGCCTGTCCAATTTGGAATAATATTTGGGTTGCTAGAAGGGACATTTAGATAGATCTCTTAGGAAGATTTGGAATCAAGTCAAGGACTTAAGGCAAGTGATAGACACCAATGCCTAGATAGATTGGGTAAAGTACTCTGTAAAGAGTCCAAACAAAAAGCAATTTCTATGTCTGTACTATGGACATGTGCCTCATGTCCAAATAGTACCACTGCCTTTGGGTATGGAAAAACATGAGAGCGAATTCCTCTTGTTCTCAAAATAACATCCTGGCAAGAACTGTGATGCTTTATATTAGTCTCTTACCTCTGGAGATCACTCAGATTCTCATAGCAGGGTGAAAGATTCCAAAATCTAGGGACTGTGGTAGCAGGTACCGAGTCTGGAATGTAACTGTAAGGTTCAAGGTATGATAAGATTGCTTCCTCTCCCCCTGTGAGCAAAAGGGAGGTGGGAGTTAATTCATGGCCCAAATACTTAACAGAATGATAGGCAAAGTGAGCCTCTAGACAAAGAAAGCCCTGTGGAGGAGAGGGCAGGAAGTTAGGGGATTGTATGGCAGCAGCCAGAGAAGCCTCCAGGGTTGGACTGCAGACCAAGATATCATCCACATACTTGTATTATGTTCATGGTTTCCAGTGACCACTTGCTCTGATTAAAGAAATCTAGATTTCTATAATCTGTTTGAAACCAATCATGCAGTATCAATTCCACCTCATAGCAAGACTCAGGAATAATCAGAAACAGAGCTGGGAAACTGAGTCAGAAGGAGATGATCTTGAGCAGAAGTTAAAGCTGTCCTCCCAACTCTTGCCTAGATAAGACTTCTACCTGTGACATTAAAAGGGATTGACAGAGAACCCCAGGAAAGAGGCTGAGCTTACTGTTGTCCACCCCAAACATTTTTAGTGTTTTTATGGGCAGGGCTGTTTGATACCCCTCCCCACTCTGTGACAGACAAAAAGGTGTTGCATATCTCATGTTTGAAGGTGAACTGATGAATCTTTCACCTCATCCCTCTTGTTCCATACACAGTAATTACCAATTTTAGGTTTAACATGATGACAATAACAGTTAACAATTTTATAATTTTCCTAAGCAATAGCCAAATAGTCTTAGCTATAATTTCCTTTTAATTTTCTTTTTTCTTTTTCTTTTCTTATTCTTTTTTTTCCTGAGGCAATTGGAGTTAAGTAACTTGTCCAGGATCACACAGCTAGAAAGTGTTAAGTGTCTGAGACCAGATTTGAACTCAGGTCCTCCTGACTTCAGGGCTGATGCTCTAACCACTGCATCACCTAATTGCCTCCTCTTAATTTTCTAGCAAAAGTGAAAATACCTAATTCCCTAAATTACATATGTGAAATATTATAAAATGGGATTAACAAGGCTAATTAAACTTTCCTCTTTCTTTTTATTCAGTTTATTCTGTCCCAAGCTGTTGTAGCTTTGGAAGTTCTCAGAGAGGATTTTTATCCCCTTAAATAAGTTTCTCTTTTGTTTTAGGGAGAAAACAAGACAATTCTTAAATTTGAGATAGAACAGATTTTTAAATTGACAACTTTAGTTCATGAGATTCCCTAAATTCTAATTAAATTTTCCAGACAAACTGAATTGCCATTTGGTTATTTTCCAATTCACACAAGCCATTGCTCTTTTGTGAGCCAGGAAAGAGTGAAGATGCCAGTTTTTACTGACAGGGCCCTCAGAAGTTAATTCTAGATAACCCAAAAGCAGGTTGTTTATAGCAGCTTTTGATTAGAGCTCCTTTAAAATTACTTTTTACTATTATATATCAAATAACAAATTTCATTAAACTGAGTGTGTTTTCTTTCTCTCCCTTTCACCCCTTTGTCCCTCTATCCCTGCTGCAGTCAGGGAAGGAGGGAAGGAGGAAGAAAGAGAAAGAGACTCTTTTTCTTCAATGCACTATCCTCTTAGTCTTGAGGAGGCCTTAATTTAGTTGAATTTTCTTCCAAATTACTTTACACACAAAAAAATATCATTTATCTCAACATTGGCTTATATATTGGTCACATCAAAAAACTACTATTTTTCTTTTCAAATCAGAAATAATTTGCCATAAATTACATACCTAATATATATCCACCACTGAAACAGAGAACGGTGAGTTTACCAAATGCAAAGACTGATTGGTTTTCTTACCTCATACTGCCATGGTGGGTGCTACCAGGGGTATCTGCATTCTTCCCAGACAATTTCTGGACAGAACCTGCTAAAATCTGGGGTGACTGGTGCCACGATCTGCCTTTGATGGTAGTTTCAGGTGTCAGGGCTCAGGGAATGCTGACCATGGGACCTGACCCCAACTCCTGCAAACTGGGTATTCTCTTTTCTTAATTCCATCTGAGATGGGAGAATTTGGCAAACAGAGAGACTTGTTAGCAATCCCCACAACTGAGATGCACTCAGGACCTCGGGGATGTGGAGCATGCTGAGTGATCAGGGTTGTGGAGAGCATTCCGTAATACCTTCTGGGGCTTTCTGAAAGGAGCAGAAGGGGATTCTGGACAAAATAGGAGTCAAGGAAGGATTAGCAAAAAGTTGCTATTTACCTAACTTTTTTTTTTCTTTTCTTTCAGAATGGGGTGAATTCCTACAATATCCCTAACATTTCAGGAACTTTTTCTTGCAATCTTAAAATGACTAATTGCCAAACTTCTTAATCATTGCTTTGAGAATCTGCTAAGATGTTATTTTAATTTTAATTAGCTAACTTTATTTCTGTAACCTCCAGCTTGACCAGAACTGAGGTCCAGAGGAAAAAGTCAGACTTTTTCTCTTTGTAAGGTGGGCGTCAAGGATACTAAGAAATCTTTCACAGTGTTCTAACTACCTTATGGAAATTTTTTGTTGTTGTTTTTGGCTGCATTTTAAATCTCTTTAAAAATATAAAGTAATAAAATCTAGCTCACAAAACAAATATGACACAGACATTCTTCAGAGAGATGCAGACATAGACAAAAATGACATGAAAGAGGACTGTTCCATCTTTGTCAAAAGCTATCTTATAGCACTTCAGCTCCTCTGATGTCCCAGAGAAGATGGAAAGGTGGCAAATGTTCTCTAGGAACTTTGCCGAAAATTGTGAGAATTTCAAGCAAGGAAAACTCGCTGAGCATGAAGATCAAGACGACCCAGATAAACCTTCTCCCAGTTGATTGGGATGTCCCAGCTATGGAATTGAGAGAGAAAAAAAATGCAGTGCTAAATAATAGGAGAAATATTAATTGCTTATAGGTACAGAGCCAATATAACAAAAAATATCAACATTATCTAAATTAATTAATTTTTTTCAGTGTCCTACCAAACTACAAAATATTACTGTTTAGAATGAGAAAAAAAATTTTTTTAAATTCATCTGGTCATGATGGTCAAGACATGAGGTCAAGAATCTCAAGGGCAATAATGAAAAAAGTGAGAACAAACATTAGATCACATATTATAATCATACGTCCCCAAGAAGGAATTCTCAAAACAATTTCATATTAGCTTAAAGAAAAAAAAAAGAACTTTCAGTGAATAAATTAGGTGTACCCTATGCAGAAGAAAAAGAATTAACAGTAGCTACTAGACTCCAGCTGCTGGGATAAGAACTTACTATTTGATTTAAAAAACTGGGAAAATTGGACAATAGTATAGAAGAAATTAGGTTTTGACCAACATCTCACATATTAAACTTAGATAAGCTCCAAATGGATAGACACAGATGTGACCTATAGATGAAAGAAAAATAAAGAAGAATTTGCTTATCAAACATCTGGATAGAGGACAGAAAAGATTACAAAAAATAAAATGGATAATTTTGATTACATAAAATGTTTTAGTATATGCATAAAAATTCCAACATACCTGACATTAAAAGGGAAAAAACAAATTGGGGGAGAAGGAATCTTTGCAGCAATTGCCTATGATGAAATGTTATTTTGAGGTCATATATGAAACTGTTTCAAATTTATAAAAATAAGAGCCACTCCTTCAATGATAAATAGTTTAAGGATTTGAGCAGAAAGTTTTCAATGGATGGTAAGAATGTATATACTTCTTACTATATATCAGACACTGAGTGCTTTACAAATATTATCTGATTTGAGAAGAACTCAGGCTAAGTATAGCCATATAAAAAATGCTCCAAATTTAGAGGAATATTTCACCAATCAGATTGGCAAAGATGACCATTTAAAAAATGACAACTATGGTGGGGGATGGGAGATGGACTTTGAGAGAATAGGCACATTGATTTATTTTTGGCAGAGCTTCTAATGGACAAGTCTGAACATTCTGAAAAGAAATTTCTAATTATGCACAAAAAGTTACCAAACAGTATAAATCCAAAGTCTTATAAATACAAAAGTGTTTATAGCTGGGAATTTTTTATGTGTGATGGAAAAAAAGCTAAAAGTAAGGGTATGTCTATGGCTGAATAAATTGTGACATATAAATGTAAGGGAATAATATGTGTTCTAAGAAAGGAAGAAAAAAGATGATTTTGAAGAGACATGGGGAAAATTTCTATGAACTGATAAAGAATGAAGTAAACAGTATCAGAAAAAGTTTATACATATTATACCATTACTGTTATAAAAATGAAAAATTTAGAATTCTAACATGACATAGTTATGTCATTTTAGTCCTCTTTGAGAATTAAGGACAATAACTAACTACAGTCTATGATTTATCTGCTGAGAAAAGAAAAAGATCTTCCCTGTCAGTTTTCTGAAGTAATGTTATTTTTTGTGAATTTATTTATTATTTTTATTTATGAAAATACTAAAATATATTTTGCATTATCAAAATTATCTATTTTATTTTCTGTAATCATTTTGATTTTTGGTTGATGAACTCTTCTTCATTTAAAGATCTACTGAATACATTCTTCCTTGTTTCTCTCTTTAATTTCTACTTCACATTTGTGCTGGTTCATTTGAAGTTTATATAGGTATAAGCTCCGAACTGATGATTTAAACCTAATTTTTTCCATCCTACTGTCCAATTGTCCCAGCAGTTTTTAATCAAACAATATGCTCTTATCCCAGTAGCTGGAGGCTACCAGTTTTTTTTTTCCCCTTCAATATATTATATAGTTAATGTGTTCACTGAGGGATCTATTTTTTAAGCCAGTGCCAAATTGTTTTGAGAATTCTAGTTTTGTAACATAGTTGGAGATCTAATTCTTCTTCAGAACCCTCTCTCCCATCTTGGTCCCACAAAATCCTGCTGTCTTGTTGTATTATTTTTCTTTATATCACTATGGTCATTATGTAAATTCACTGTGTTCTGATTACTTCATTCTTATCATGCTATAAATCTTAAATTTCTCTGTATTCTTTATATACATACTTTTTAAAAAATTTGTTTTTGTATTGTTTCTTAAAATATAACAGCATTAAAAGACAATCAGAAGTCATTATCCAAGCAATGGATTCTTGCTTTCTTTCTAGTTCTTTTTAATTCAACACATGTTGCTATCAAGGTTTTTGTGTATACAGATCTTTCCCCTTGTCACTGACATGTCTAGAATATAAATCCAGCAGTGGTGTCTGAGTTAAATGACAGGTATTGTTTAGAAGGCAGTTAATTTGCACAGAATGTCAGGTCTGGAGTCAAGAAGACCTGAGTTCAAATATAGACTCAGATACTTACTACCTTTGTGACTCTGGGCAAGTTGATTAACCATGTTTACCTCAGTTTCTTCATTTATAAACTGAGCTGAAAAAGGAAATGGGAAACCATTCTAGTATCTTTGCTGCAAAAATCCCAAATGGAGTTAGAAAGTCACACCAAATGAAATAAATGAACAAAAGTAGTAACCAATTAATTGGGTCAATAGTTTCTCTAAATGACCAGACTCTGAGTGGAGGCTGTGTGGAAGAGAGAGATAAGGTGAAGAACTTACAGGAATATGTGAATTCTTTTTCTGTATTTTATTTTCATTATTTCTGTGTTTCCCCTATGACCTGTATAATATATGCAGACCCATATTTACTTGAGCCTTGGCCAGCTATAAACATATTTACTTAACCTGAGCTGATGACATTTATCAGTATTTGATATTTATCGATATTTAGTCTATTAGCTTGACCACTGTCTGTTTAATTATTTGAAGCCTGAAGGCCTGATTTTCTGTTTTCTAGAAATCAGGTGATTTTGGGGAAACAGAAATCTTCCATTCCAACCTCTCCGGATAGGAACAACCAATTAGATCCTTCCCCTCCCCTTCTCAATGCTCTCTTACTTGTGATGTAATCTCTTATATAAAAGCTGTGTATCTTTACTACTTCTTGAGTCTCCTACCGCGAGCTTTCTCTTTCTTATGTCGTTATGGGACGGCTCATCCTCTGGAAGTTTTACTAAGCAACTTTTCTGCTTTCTACTGAGTGATCTCTGAGTAGTCATTTTGGGTAAGGATCTTCTACATCCCACATAAGGCTAACAGGGACTTTTAAATCTAGTTGAGTCTTAATAGCCAGACAAGAAATCATTTATATATCCCCCTTGCAAAGGTAAGAAGATCCAATTAACAGACATTTTAATAAGGAGGTGGGTTAAGTGTCACTTTAGTTCCTACGCATTATTTCCTCTAGAAGATGGCAGTAATTCTCTAGTTGGGGGGTAGGTGAGATTAGCAAAGAATTTATATTTGGGTGGTTCCATAAGATTACAAAAGTGAATTGTACCAAGAGTGGACAAACAGAATAAAACATTAGAAATGAGACTAAATGACCTGAAGCTATTTGAATAAATGTTAAATGTAGTTATAGATAAAAGCTTGATCTAAAGGCAAGTTTCTCCAGAATGTAGGTAAAGGGTGAAGTTGTAAAGGAAAGAGATTTGGATATATTTACCTTTGGAGATTTGGAGATATATTTACCTATGCCAACTTGACTAAATCTTAAAAATAGAATTAAAATCAATTTTCAATTGGACATATCCCCAGTCCCAAGCACCCTGCCTGAAATTTAATAAATGCTTATTGATTGATTAACAGATGATTACGTCTGAGTTTTGCCTATCTAGTTTGTTATATTGATGAACTTTTCTATTTTTTAACCTGAACCACCTGATGATTTTTGCTTTATTTTAGAGTTTGAGTTATAGTAACACCAGTTCCCTGGCTTCCTTCAAGACTTTCCCCAAATTCTTTCTGTTCGAAACAGTATTCTGAACCCCCAAAGGGTGCAGTGAATAAACAAACTCTGTATAAGTGAAGCAATTTAAACATTTAATAGTGTTAGAAATACACTCTTGACACTGAAAATCAGACATGGAGGAAAATTTATTAAAGAAGAATCTTGTGGAATTGTCTTAACGTTTCTGGCCAGAAGCAGGTCCCACTCCTCTTCGGAAAGAGGGAACCCCAAGCACAGAAGTGGGAGAACCTTTATATTTGCTAGTGTAGCATAGTACCTCCCTTCCAAGATTAGATTGATCTATTCCCTTCCAGCTCACAATTTTTCTGATATGCTCACTACATATTTCCCCTTAAATATGTATCAACATGGTCCCCCCCCCCAACCAATCATACATCCCATCTAGAAAATGACAGAAAACTCCTCCTGTGGGGTGTGTTGTTTAATATTCAATTAGCCTATTAAGCAGTCACAGAGATTTGGTCAACTCAGGTCATTGACCCCCAACTAGTTTGGGCTGGATGGGCTATAATCTTTTTGGGTTTTTTTTTTTCCAAAAACCACAAGATTCTTTCTGATTGGTTGAATCCACCTGCCCTCCCCCCCCCCCCCCCAGCCATTCTTTGTTCACTCAAGATTTCTATTGATCACTTACTTGTTCTGTTGAACCTTAACCTTTTTTAACCTTTCACTTTCTGAAAACCTTTTGGTCAGTGATACCTACTATCCCACACTACCTAGAAGAGTGCAACACTGTGGAAATCCAACTTTTCAGTATTTCTCACAATAGGCTACTACAGGAAGCAGGTGTGGAAAGTCCAGATGAGTTCACACACAATTCACAGACAACAGAACCATCAGTTATACCTTATAATCCCACTCTAACTCCTCTTTCTCCTTTGCAGAGTTTCTATTGGAGGAGATTCTTCAGAGGCCCCATGTTTCATTACATTCCCACTCCATACACTCCTTAATATGTTCCCCCTCCCCCCCAAACCAATCATATCTCCATGTTTTATTAATGCAGCCTAAGCTCCTGGAGAGGAGAAGCGATGTTAATAAGGCTAATTAAGCATGGGCAGTAGCAAGAGCACTGTGACTGAAGTTTGAATCTGGGACGGGATTGAATGTTTGTCATGTCTTGTGGGTTTTTTAATTACTGTTGGCCAAGATAATACAGACCACTGGGTTGACTGCCCTCAGTTCCTTATTCTTGTTGCCAAGTTATAGCATCTGTGGAAACAGAGCCTTATCCTCTCACCATTCCTCACAAGGATTCCTGTTGATTTAAAACCTTCTTTTCTTACATTGGCATCTAATAAATTTGGCTCAGTATTAGAACTGGTCAAGATTTATTTTGAGTTTTTCCAACTGTGGAAACACAATTTTACAAATTTACTTTACTTTTCCCCATTCTAAAGCAAAAAGTCTTTGCCACTGTTCTATTCTAATCTTCCCCACCTTCCATCTCTAGTGCCTTTGCTTTAAGTTTACCTCCCATTGTACTCTATATAGTGTTAAAGAAAAACCCCAAATCCAAAAGGGTGAACCTGGAGTTTGACCATAGTTTACACAGATTATAAATGCATTTATTTGACTGAGAAGAAGCTTGCAAACTGGAACAAAGTGATATTGTCAAGACCCAATTAGAAAGCACGAGATATTTATATTTTTCAAACAAAGGAATTCAGGGAAATTGAGGATAAAGGAGCAGAAATAGTCAGTTCCCATTCCCAAGGAAGGGAAGATTCAGGAGAGGAGTATGAGAATGTTGAAAAGTGGGTTTCCAAAGAGTATTACAAGCTTCAAGGTAGTATGAATAGTGGGTACTAATGATCAAGAGATATTCAGAATATAAGAAGTTAAGGAAGATTAAGATTCCACAGAATAATTAAGTGATCAATAGAAGCCATGAGCAAACAAGAAATTGGGGGGCCAGGAAGGCACAGGTAGATTCAGCCAATTAAACCACAAATTTAAGGTAATAGCCCATGTAGCCCAAACTAGTTGGGGTCAACGACATGACTTGACCAAATCACTCTGTCCCTGCTTAATAGGCTAACTGAATATTAAACAACACATCCCAGAGGAGGAGTTTTCTGCCATTTTTGAACATGGGATATATGGGGGGGAAGGGCATATTTTATTAAGAAGAAACATATAATGGGTGTATCAGAAAGGCTGTAACCTGGATAAAACAGACCAATCTGTTCTCTGAAGGGAGGAGCTACGTCAGGAGCAAGTATAAAGGTTCCCCCACTTCTGTACCCAGTACTCCCTCTTCCTGAAGAGGAAAGTGCCGCTTCTGGCTGGAAACGTTAGGATGATTCCTTAAGAGCCTTCTTTAATAAATTTTCCTCCATATCCAATTTTCAGTGTCAAGAGTGTATTTCAACAGGGAGTAAGGAATCCCAGGTGTTAGATATGTGGTCCTTTAATACACAAATCAGTCTGACACGTCAAGGCCTGAGCACAAATAATAATATAAAGGGATGTAAAGCAGGAAGTCTCGGCAGATTAGAATGTTTCTTAAAGGTCCATAAATCACCAGATGACTCAGGGTCTGCTTCAAAGCTGATACGGGATTAATTGGCTTCAGAGATAGAGATTTTCTCCAAGTCCCTATGGGTTTACTCTAGGTCACTGCAGAGGATTGTTGGTACATCAAACCAACAGAGACAGTGTTCATCCAGTGCTTCTGGCTACTGGGACAGCTGAGGAGGCCGAGAATCTCAAGATATCCATTTTCACAATAGTTTGTTTTTACATAGTCATCTGCCTGTTTTCCATTTTAGACAGTGGGGGAAGGGAAGATGGAATCAGGAAGGCCTGAGTTCTGATGCAGCCTCAGTCACTCATTAGTTGTGTCACTTAACCTCTGCTTTTTCAGTTTCCTCAACTTTATAGTAGCACTTACTTACCAGGACTGTTTTGAGGATCAAAACAAAAAAACAAAACACCAACATCCAGAATATGGTAGGTGATTAATAAGTATTTGTTTCTTTCCTTCTTCCATTTGAATCCTTGAGGGCAGGAACCTTGTTCTTTGCCTTACTTTGTATATCCACGGCTATTTTAAAACTACTACCATTCTCACTTTTTTCATCATTTTCTTTGAGATTTTTAAAAAAATCTTTGTCCCATAAAGTGAATTTCATTATCATTTGGTCTAATTCTATGAAGTAATTCTTTGGTAGTTTGAGTGATGTGGCATTAAATAAGTATTCAACTTGCATCTAAAAGATTTCTCACTAACCCTGACCATTTTGAGCAAACTTTAGTCCTACTATTAAACACGAATTAATTTAAATTGTAATGTCATTTTTATCTTATTGATGGAACACAGTAAGTGTATTTGATTTTTATGAGGAAAAATTAAGCAAGGCTGATTTCAAAGAGCATAAAGTGTTAGTATTGAAAGGTATGTTACACAAAGTTTTCTCATTCTTCAGTGGCTGCTGTTTCATTTGACAATTTTTCCTTTTCAAAGTTCATTCACATTGCTGCCTTTCTAGTTCTGGTGTCCACATTACTATGTAATAGAAATAACATATAACTACCAGAATACAACTATTGCTTTTTTGTAAATTAAAGTGCATGCCACTTCTTAATACAATAAAATGAGGAAAACCATTGGAATACATGAATTCAGACCTAACATTTTTAATACAATTTCCATGTAGATTTGTGCACATGTGAGAGGTGTCATGTTTGTCCAGTGAGTGTTACTTAGAATATTTGAAACACCATTGTGTATTGTTAATCATTGATTAAAGTCTCCAAAAAAGGCTTATGAAAATATTATGCCCTATATAAAAGCAAAGTAACATAAAATAAAATTATATTTTATAACTCTCCCTTCCCCTCCCCAAAAAAAGTTATGCTGTCTTGGGATTGTTTAGGTTTTGTTGTGTAAATAGCAATTGTTTTCTGTTCTAGTCAGAAACTCTAAGAGTCTTTCCCTCCCAGAATGATATTTTGTGCATGTAAATTGAGTATGCTTTTGACACAGTTGTTTTTTTTAAATTTCTTTGAATTTTGATAATAGCTTTTTATTTTCAAAATGCATATAAAGATAGTTTTCAACATTCACCCTTGCAAAACCTTATGTTCCAAATTTTTCTCGCTCTCTTCCTATCTTTCCTCTCCCCTCAATAGCACGTAATCTAATAGATATCATACCTATTTATAAAGAAAAATTAAATCAACAAAGGGGAAAATGAGAGGAAAAAAAAGCACACAAACAACAACAAAAAAGTGAAAATGTTATGTTGTGATTTACATTCAGTTCTCATAGTCCTCTCTCTGGGTATAGATGGCTTTTTCCATCACAAGTCTGTTAGAACTGGCCTGAATCATCTCATTGTTGAAAAGAGTCACTTCTATCATAGTTGATCATCACATAATCTTGTTGTTGCTATGTACAATGATCCCTTGGTTCTGCTCACTTCATTTAGCATCAGTTCATGTAAGTTTCTCCAGGACTTTCTGAAATCCTCCTGATGATCATTTCTCATAGAACAATAATATACTATTATATCCATATATCATAATTTATTTAACCATTCCTCAACTGATTGGTATCCACTCAGTTTTCAGTTCCTTGACACTACAAAAAGAGCTATTAGAAACATTTTTGCACATGTGAAGTCCTTTCCCCTCTTTTATGATCTTTTTGCGATACAGACTCAGTAGAGATACTGCTGGATTAAAGGGTATGCACAGTTTGATAGCTCTTTGGCAATAGTTCCAAATTACTCTCTAGAATGGTTGGATGATTTTACAACTCCACTGACAATGTATTAAATGCCCCAGTTTTCCCACATTCCTTCCATTATTGGTCATTACTGTTTCCTATCATCTTAGCTAATCTGAGAGAGGTGTGTTGTAGTATCTCAAAGTTGTCTTAGTTTGCATTTCTCTGATCAATAATGATTTGGAGCACCTTTTCATATGACTAGAAATAGTTTCAATTTCTTCATCTGAAAATTGTCTGTTCATATCCTTTGACCATTTATCAATTGGAGAATGATTTGATTTCTTATAAATTTGAGTCAATTTTCTGCATATTTTAGAAATGAGGCCTTTGTCAGAACTCTTGGATGTAAAATTTCCCCCCAGTTATCTGTTTCCTTTCTAATCTTAGCTGCATTGATTTTGTTTGTGCAAAACTTTTTAATGTAACCTAATCAAAATTATCCATATTTGAATTTTATAATGTTCTCTTGTTCTTCTTTGGCCATAAATTTCTTCTTTCTCCACAGATCTGAGAAGTAGCTTTGTCCCAGTTCTTACCTATCAATTTGTCATTGAATTGGCAGTGCCTCAGGAAAATGAGAACTGGGAAAGCCCTAATTTAGAAAAGCCAAGGTCATCTACTGCATCCTGGGCCATTGCTGATTGTATTGACTTTTGTCTTGGACTTCAATGACTTTGGAAGAGACAGTGAGGCTGACAACTTTGAGGAACTCTGCCTCACTTCAATTCAATTCCTGGGCAAGTCAAGACAACCCGCTTGTGATGACATAGTTGTTTGAAAATTAATAACAACATGCTGACTCAGTGACCCATTGCTACTAGAATTGCTTGTCAGTCAATGTTGGGAGGGAGGTATCATTCAGTCTAACCTGATATTCATCATCAGAAATTAATTCCCCAAATTTTGTACCAGAAAATTGTCATGTACTCCTACTTTGGGGAGGAATTGAGATTCAATTGGCCCAACCATTTTTCTGATGTGAACTTATCTGAATTGTCCATAACTCATTACAGAAGTTACTAATAAAAGCTGTTCCCATCTTAAAGCCATGGCTGATTCCCTAGTGATCAGCCTGCCAATGTATTGCTACCTTGAAGAACTTTCATAAATATGTTTTAATACTCTTTGTCCTGAGTTTTGCCTTCTTAATCAGGAAGAAAGCCCAAGCAAAGATTTTTCTTTTCAACACTAGCATACATCAAATCAACTGACTTCTTACCAGGCAGCAATATGCAACAGAATCATCAAGATTAGGATGAAATGAAACACACTTGATCATGTCAACTCAGAGTTCTTCTAGATTACCATGTCAAAAATCACAAAAATCTAAGGTAATCTTCTGGCAAGCCCACTACCACACTCTGATGGAAATCCCTTTAGTAAGAGGGCATTGGTTTAGTTCTATCTGTCCTGTGCCGTAACTGATGTTTTTTGTTTTGAATATAGTAATCCATGACAGTAGAAATCCATTTTGGTGTCTTACTTATTATTTCATAACTGATATCATTATTTTTTCTATATATAAATTCCATATTCACAGGATTTAGATCTAGAAGTAACCACAAAAGTATTTTAATCTACCTTGTTCATTTTTTAATATTATATTGATGCCTTTTGTTTTTACTTGTTATTTTTGGAAATATCAACCCTTATTCAAATGGAGCCATCCTTTCTAATAAAGGAAAATGATTAAGCAAATAACTCCAAAACAGTGACCAATTCTGAAAACGTACATAACATTCTCTAGTCTTTTCTAGAAGGACAGTGTGTTTCATTATTTTTTTTTGTAAACATTATTGATATTTCAATTATTCAGAGTTCATTTTTCTATTAGTTATAGTTCTAGGGGTTCCCCCACTCCTTGCAGGATAAGTACCCCAATGTACAACTATCTTCTGTTCAAGGTACTCTGCCCTAAAGTTATATTTACTACTCATCAAGATGCCTTTCAGCTGGACGGCACAAGTAGTTTAAAGTAAAGGCATTTAATGAAAGGGCCACAATTATCTCTCCCATAAAACTGAGTCATACTCTCCTACACATACAGAATACATCAGTGAGAAGAGTTTTTCACTGATAGAAAGCACAAGTGGAAGAATACACACATAAGAAACACATTTGGCCAAATGCAAATATAGAGAGGCTACTCATATCTGTCTCACTGCTGCTAGAGCTGCCATTGGTCTAACAGTTTCCATTGGTTGTTCTTATTTATATGTCAATGAACTTGTAGTCTTTGCTGGACTTGTAGTCTTAATCTTGTGCATGATGTTCTGTGGTTGTCAGAGACTGCCCCTCTGTATGCTGCTATAAATAGACTGACTCATCTCTGTAGGATGCTGTCCTACAGATGCTTCTCTGGAGTTTATGGAGATTAGCCAATACACTCAATATTTAATCTTGAAGGCTGATTTTTGAACCTTGTAATGTTTACTTGCCCAATAACCAGTGAACAGCTCTATAGCTTGGAGTTCCCTAATTTTCAAATCCTAAATCTCTTTCATTTTCCCCAGTAGACAAATGGATTAAAAAAAAAAAAAAAGCAGATTCAGGGGAAATGATGAGTCTGGGCACAAAGATAATTCACTGTTTCTATTAGCCTTTTTATATGTAGCAGATAACTTGTCCAAAGTTCAGACAGGGTTTGAAGAAGTCTCTTACAAAGCCATTTTGTATATTGTGCTTATTACAATTATAATGTATTGTGCTCTTTTAACTTGACATTCATTCATACAAATCTTCCTAGCCAACCCCTATTTTATTGACCTATGAATTCACCAACAAGTCAGCACCTACTATGTGCAAGACAGCCTACTAGGAATAAAATATCCAGACCACATAAACTTACCTACATATATACAAAATATATATGTAATGGCAGTCTAGCCTCTATAGGTCAATAATAATATATAATTTTATAATTGTTATCAATCTCCTACTATGTTGCTTCATCTAAACACAGAGATGACCCTGGGTTTCTGAAAGTTATATAATAAGATTTGACCATGCTGGAAAGCTTCAACTTTGCAACAAATTGTCTGATAATAACAGAGAAGTTTGTGACTAGATATTATTAATAATGACTACTGCAGCTATTGAAAACTCAGGAAAGTCAGTTTTTGCCGCCAAAGTCTTCAGCATTGTCAAGTGATTCAACAGCAAAAACTGATATCATTTATTAGGAAAAAAGACTTTAAAGAAGAAGCATTCTTATCTGCTTTGACACTGCACCCTAAGGACCAGGGGACCTTTTCATCTGACTTGAAGCTAAAATTTTCCACACGTGCTCTTGAGGGCAGGAATTGTTATATTTTCCTTTTTGTACATTCAGCACCTAGCATAGTGCTTTGCACATAGTACCTAATATATGCTTTATAAATGAGTAAAGCATTGATTAAACATTAGTAAGCATTCTTTGGCTTTGGTAACCTAAGAAACAAAGAAAAATATAAAATGGTGTTCAATTGTATGTGACATCCTTTTGCTTCCACAGTTGTAATAGTGGGGTAATAGAAAAATAGGGAGTGGATGCTAAGAATCACATAGTTTATTCAAATATATCAGAATGAGAACCATTTCCCAATAGATAAATGGTTAAAATATATGAATAGGAAGTTCTCAAAGGAAGACACCTAAGTTATCAACAACCTTAATCCATCAATAAATAAACATTTATTGTTTACTATATGTCAGACACTGCGCTGAAATCTGGAGATATAAAATGAGATCAAAGACAGTCCCCAGGAAACTTACAATACAAGGAAATGAGAAACAAACAGACATAAGTACACTATATACAGGATAAATAGGAAATAACTAATAGAGGCAGAGCACTAGAATTTAGAAGGGATGGAAAAGGTTTTAAATAGAAGATAGGATTTTGGTTGGAACTAAGGGGCATGTTTTTCTGGTTCAGTTTTTTTCATTTTATGCCACTTTATTCTTCCAATATTTCTCTGTACCTGTCCTTCTTTGGGACGGATAATAAAAGAATGAATATTAAAATGAGAAGTTGGACTTGAACTATGATTATGTCATTCATTGCTAAATTTCCCCAAGCCTCGGGCAATCTAGTCCAAGAATTTATGCCCCACCCAGGCCTGGGCACAACACAATAATTATTCCTCCTGGGTGGGGTCTGAATAAGAAAGTTATCAGCAATGTTCTTCAAGAGACTGAACTTTTATATTGAAGACTTTTAGGAAAAGGAGGGAACTCTGGATCTCCCCAAATCATTGGTTATTAATAATCATCTCACTTACTATGTCCAAATGACAAGTTTTAGAGCTTCTTGCACATAATCACTGTGGACAAATCACTGTGGAAAGGAAAAGAAAGGGAAAGGCATAAATATTGCTTAAGAGCCTAATATGTGCCAGAAGCTATGCTAAGCACTTTTGTAGATTTTACAGATATTGTCATTTGATTCTCACAATAATTCAGGGAAGTAGGTGCTATGTTGATACTGTTGAGGAAAAGCAGGCAATTAAGTGGCTTATCCAGGGCCACACAATTAGTAAGCATCTCAGGTCTTCATGACTTCAAGCCCAGAACTCTATCCACTGCACTACCCACATGGTTCACTGAAAGAGAAGAAGGAGACTTCTCAAAGTGACCTATAGCATAGGGTATAAAGGAAGGCCGAGGGGCTGCATCGGGATGAAAGCTAGAAAGGGACAAAACCAGGACTGCTGGGTTTCAGACGGGTTCTTCTCACTATATCACACTGCTTCAATGGAGCTAGAAAATTAAAATCTCACATATGAAAAGAACACTTCAGCATCAGGTGGTGTGAGGTACCCTACCAAGAAGAGCCCCTGGGACCTACAGCAAGACATGATACTCTCGACCCCAGACACGAAAGACTGGTTGTGGTTCAGTCTTTTCTTCATTCTTTGGGCAGGTAGAGAGAGGGGGGCATTTCATTGTGCAAGCCAGTAAGGCTCAAAGGGTCAAGAGAACATGAAAGGCAAGGGAAACTGAATAGTCTGGCAGCATTGGAGAGTCAAAAGAAGCAGGTTAGAATCAGGTGCTCTGAGGGTAAACAGAGAAGAGTAGATTGCATATGAGGTTCATTCTGGGCAGAGTTCATTTAATGAAAAAATGATTCAAGGTAAAGTTCCCAGAGGGTAAATTTGAAAGCAGACATTGTACTTTAGACCAAGACCAAACTCCCAGGGAAGCTAACCAAGGTTGGGAGAGAAAGAACAAAATGAGCCAGGAAATAACACGAGTAATTCCAGGTGCTTTTTGCAACAACATTTGCATTTGGAGTGGAGGTCAGGAAAGGGTATCTTGGATGTTAGCCGGTTTTCTCTCTCTCCCTCCCTCTCTTCTTCCCTTTCTCCCTCCCCCTCTCTATCCCTCTCCCCCTCTTCCCCTCTCTCTCACTCTCCTTCCTTCCCCTTTTTCTTCCTCCCTCCTTCGCTCCCTCTTTCTTTTCCTCCTTCCTTCCTTCTCTCCCTCCCTCTCTTCCTCCCTCCCTCTCTCCCTCTTTATTCCCTCTTTCTCTCTCACCCTCCCTCTTTCTTTCCCTCTTTTTCTCTCTCTCTCCCTCTCTCCTTCTCTCCCTTTCTCACTCTCTCTTTCTCATCTTCCTGAATCCAAGGCCAGCCCTTTATACACTATGCCACACTAAACAAACAAAAATAAGTGAATGAATAAATAAACAAATAAATAGATAAATGAATGAATGAATTAATAAATAAATAAGCATAAGGCATAATTAGTTTGCCCTTAAAGATTTACAAAGCCTTGTTCCTCATAAGAGCCTTGTGAGGGAAGTAGCACAACTATTATCTTCATTTTATACAGGTGGAAACTGAGGTTCAGAAAGGTTAAATGATTGCTCTATAATGACTAATGTAAGTAGCAGAGTCAAAGTTGGGGTCTTCTACTACATAGCATTCTTTTGGTACTGATGGACTATTTTTGGTCACTTCCAAATGATAATTTTCTTAACTTTTCCATTTGGATACTGTAGAAGAAAAATTCATCACTGTGCTTCTTTGGCACAAATTCGTTAAACAAATTCTAAGAAGTCACTTAGAAAAGGAAAAATCCAAAAAAAGGCAGAATTTTCCCAATTTTCCCAATTTACTTTACTGGAAATGTAAGAAAACAATGCAACAGAGAGAGCTATTCCAGAAACCATAATTTGTTTGGCATATTAGGGATGAAAGATTACTTTTCATATATATAGATCATACCAGTAAGGGTATAAAAAGCAAGACAGTAGATAAAGATACAAATCTAGAGTTCTCAAGTTCAGTAGAGTTTCAAGTCCTTCATTTTCCTACACAGTAGCCAGAAAGCGATCAGAATTTATGAAGCTCTCTAGGATGAGGGTTGTCTAGTTTAAAGGGCAATTGGAACTGAAAAATAATATTATTCTGTTGGGCACCTAGCCAGTAGATATAGTCTGATGCCCTGAGTCAAAGCTATTACAAAAGGATATTCTGAATACATATTGAGTGTTCCAATATTAGCTACAGTCACATCTGAAGGGTATACTTAATATTCTTGGATCAACCAAACAAATCTTATCATGCATTGCAACTGTATCATCTCTAATTTTTGTGCATACTTCAACTGGATGATTACAAAAGTCAGAAAGCTTCACTGATTCCCTGTTTCAGTACCAAATATCTGCTGTTATTCCATAAATACTAATGAACTGACTAGTCTCTCACAAGGGCTTGATCTCTCATATACTATTAAGATCAATTCAGTGCCATGAGCATACTTCCTGGTGCCCTTGTTTCAAGGTTCAGCCTCCCTCAATGGGTTCACAGGCATGGAGAGTATCTTATGAATGGCTCCATTCAAAATCAGAGAATCTAGATAAAATTCCAGAGCCATAGGCTAGCAAAAATTGATGATTTATCATGTAGCTTTTCAGGACAATACAGATGAGTGAAATTAATACGTATTGGCCACTGCCAATTCAAGGAATATCTGGACCTTAAAACATATTCTACTCTATTCAAACAACTCAGCCTCTAGGGCAATTCCATTCATTAATGACAAGAGAATTTTTATGGTGTTCCCCAGTGCAGAAATGACATAAAGTTCTTTCAAATATATCTCAAACTTTTTCACTTTGGCTTCTGTCATTAGGACACTATCCTTTTTTAATTGCATCAACTATTGATCTTTTTTTTTTAGTCCTTTAGATAATGACAGACTAAGACTGCAGTGTTGGTCTCATGCTGAAGATAAACAATTTACTTACCAACTTATTACTTGTCATTCTGAGGCAGTAAGTCCTAGGTACTAGTAAGAGTTATGCAAATCATGTAGTTGCCCCCTTAGAAAAATGAGAATACTAAAAAGCAACGGGTTTTTAAAGAATCTAAAAATAGCCTTTCCAAACATTTACCTTCTTTCCTGATTTTTTTAAGATTCTGAAATAATATAACAATATGGTTCTATTCCATTCAGATCAATATTACCAGGAACCAGGAAGCCTAAATCTATTTCCTTACATAATGCAGTGATATCAGTATGAAGAAAAGTATTGTCATCAATATTGCATTATCTGTATATTGATCATTAGAGACACTTTATATATTAAAGGAATTGAACTAACCACAATGATTCCACCTTCTGATTCACTTCTGAATCTAGCTCAGTTCCATTTCTATTCAACTAGGGTCTTTTTTCCAATTCCTGTTAAGGAATCTTCAGGTGGGAGAATTGTGAAAAAAAAAAAACAAACTTTATTGCATTGTTTGAACATAATCTTGCATGGCTGGGAAGCTGGACTAATTCTACCTGTTACTTAAGAGATCTTTAACTAAAGACCTAGGATGTGCTGACCAGAAACCCATTTACATCCAAAGACTGATGAAAGGAGTTTTCATACAATTATACATCTCAAGGAGCCCATATTTTATCTATTCTGGATAATAAGTTATTGTTTCCATGCTCCTTTAACAGAAAAGAGACAGTTGGGGGAATATGACAGATGTTTTTCTGATTTCAGGAAATTGTGTCTATTTGCTCTCCTTCTCCCAACTCTCAAGCCCTTAATCTTTCCTCTAATTAAAAACCATATTACCTAATTTTGTATTCTCATTACTATTAATTAATTAATTAGGCTTATTTGATTGTTTTTAATGCACAAAAATCTTTTTCCCTCTGGATTCAATACCAAAGCTAAGGAGGCCTGATTCTGATTTATAAGGTAATTGGCCTATATTGCTTAATAAATCAATAGACTCAGGAACTCAAATTTTTGTTTTCTCAATCATTTCATCCTTCACCAACCATAGCATCCAGTGTGCACATCTATCAAATACCTTCTTAAACAATACATTTATGAAGAGCAACAAAGATGGAGAGGCACTCAGTCAAGTTCTCCAAACATTTTCCTCTAAACAACTTTAAAATAGTGCCTCAAATAAAATTCCTGAAAGACAGAGCCAATAAGAATCAAAGTGAGACATTATTCCAGTTCTAGACAACATAAGAGATTGGAAAGAGGAAGAATTAGCTGGTGTTAAGAGAAGCAGCAGCAGTTTCAGAAGCTTTCAAACTAGAGATTAACATTCCTCTTTGGAAGCTTTCAAAACTTCCCAAACCCCAGAACTAGTTCTGTGAATAAACCTGAAACTCAAGATAAAGTCTTCAACTCCCCATGCCAGGAATAGAGTCCAACATTAACATAGAATTTCAAATCAAGAAATAAGGTGGAAAAGTGAGCAAACAACAGGGAACCTGACCATAAAAATTTGCTATCATGATAGGGAAGATCAAGGTACAAGAAGATAATGAAGTCAAAATAACTATAAGCAAAGCTTCAAGGGAAAATGTGAATTGGAATCAAGCCCAACAAGAATATTAAAAAACTTTTTAAAAATGATTTTCAAACTCAAGTAAGAGAGTGGAGAAAAAAGTTAAATCAAAAAATTAAAGAAAGAAAATTATGAAAAGACAATAAATAGCTTGGTGAAAGAGGTACAAAAAATTACTTTTAAAAAACATCTTAAAAATAAGATTGACTAAGTGGAAAAAGAGGTACAATAACTTACTGGTAAAAATAACCTCCTTACGATTTGAAGACTGAGTGTGCCATTGCGGAGCAAAGAATCAGTTAATTGAACATTTTTTAAAAAAGTTTTCTTCCATTACAAAATTATTGATGGTCCTTTTGCAGCTCTCATCACTAAAAATATTTGTGTAATCAGATCTCAGCTGTTTCTATCACCATTACTTGGAGAATATGGGAGAATGAGGCTTTTTTAAATTCAGAAGTAAAGTCGGTACTTAAGTTTCATAACCTACTAAATCAGAGAATAAAAAATTTAGTCCTAAAAAAAAAAAAAAAGAAAGAAAAAACTTCTTAAAAAGTAGCAGTCTTGGTCGAATGGAAAAAAGAGGTACAAAAACTCACTGAAGGAAATAATTCCTTAAAAATTGAAATTAGGCAACTGGAAGATAATGACTCTATAAGATACTAAGAAACAATAATAAAGTCAAAAAAATGAAAAAAAATAGAAGAAAATGTGAACTATCTCATGGAAAAACAACTAACCTGGAAAGTAGATCAAAGAAATATAATTCAAGAATTACTGAGTTTACAGAAAGCCATAGTCAAAGAAAGAGCCTAATTTTCCAAGAAATTAGTAAGAAAGACTATTCTAAAATCCTTAAATCAGAGGGTAAAATAGAAATAGAAAGAATATATCAATCACCACTTAAAAGAGATACAAATATAAAAATTCCCAGATTTATTCAAACCTGAGAATTACCAGCTCAAAAAAAAAAAAAAAAACTTGAAACAATCCAAAAGAAACCATTCAAATACCATGGAATCATGGTCAGAATTAGCACATTAAAGGATTGGAGTTTGGAATATGAAAACCCAATAATAAAATTTATTTGAATAAATGAAAATAGGAGCAGGTTTTATGGGAGAAAAAGACAAAGCTTGGTTAATATATTACCAAAAATGGAAAGAGTAACTGCACCACCAATGAAGATGAAATTAAAATAATTATTAGGAGTTATTTTGCCCAATAATATGCCAGTAAAACAGATAATCTAAGTAAAATAGATAAACATTTACAAAAATTTACAAAAATATGAGCTACACAGATTAACAAAAGAGGAAATAAGATACTTAAATAACCTTATGTTAGAAAAAGAAATTGAACAAGCTATCAATGAACTCCCTAAGAAAAGATTCCCAGGACCAGATGCATTCACAAATGAATTCTATCAAACTTCAAAGAACAATTAATTCCAATACTATATAAATAATTTTAAAAAAACAATAGGTAATGCCATCTGGGGGAAGGGGTAGGGAGGAGGGGAAAAGTTGGAACAAAAAGTTTTGCAATTGTCAATGCTGAAAAATTACCTGTGCATATATATTTTGTAAATAAAAAGCTATAATTTTTAAAAAAAAATAGGTAAAAGAGTTTTATCAAATCCTTTTATGACACAAATAGGATTCTGATACCCTAAACAGGAAGAGCAAAAACAGAGAAAGAAAATTATAGATCAATTTCCTTAATGAATATGAAAGCAAACATTTTAAATAAAATACCAGCAAGGAGATTACAGAAATATATCATAAAATCCTACACTTTGACTAGGTGGGATTTATACCAAAAATATTGGACTCATTCAATGTTAGGAAAACTGACAACAAAATTGACCATATCAATAATAACAACAAAGATCATTATATCAATAGATGCTCAAAAAGTTTCTGACAAAATACAATACACATTTTTATGATCATGCAGAGGAATCAATAGAGCCTTTCTTAAAATATTAAATAGTATCTACTTAAAATCAAAAGCTCTATTTGAGGGATAAATTTAAAACCTCCTAATAAGATCAAATATGGAGCAGATATTACTCAATATTGTACTAGAAATATTAGCTATAGCAATAAGATGATAAAAAGAAACTGAAGGAATAAAAACAACTGATGAGGATACAAAATGACCACTCTTTGCAGATAATATAATGGTACTCCTAGAGAATCAACTAAAAAAAGCTAATTAAAATAATTAACTTCAGCAGGATATAAAATTAACTCATATAATTCTCAATATTTCTATATATTACTGAGAAAATCCAGTAGGAAGAAAAGGAAAGAAATTCCATCTAAAATAATTGCAGACAATATAAAATACTTGGGAATCTACCTGCCAAGACAAACACTGAGGTTATATGAATATAATTACAAAACACTTTTCACAAAAATAATGACACCTTTAAATAATTGGAAAAATATTAATTACTCATGCGAAGGCCAAGCCAAAATAATAAAAATTTAAATTCTATCTAAGTTAATTTATTTATTCAGGGCTATAACAATTAAGTTCCTAAAGAATTATATGAGTTAAAAATAGTTACACAATTCATCAGGAAGAGCAAAAGCTTAAGAATATCAAGGCAATCAATGTAAAATAATCTTAAGGAAGATAGCAATTGCAGATTTCAAACTATATTACACAGTTGCTGTTTTTCAGTTATTTCAGATTCTTCATGAACCTGTTTAGGGTTTTCTTGACAGAGAAACTGGAGTAATTTGCCATTTTCTTCTCCAATTCATTTTATAGATGAAGAAACTGAAGCTGATTTCTCGAGTAACTTCCCAGGGCATACAGCTAGTAAATGTCTGAGGCCAGATTTGAATTCATAAAAATGAATCTTCCTGATTCCAAATCCAGCACTCTATCTACTGCACCACCTTGCTGTCCCATATATTACAATCATCAAAAAACAGTCTGGTACTGATAAAAAAAAATAGAGTGATGGATTCGTGGAATAGATTAGGTACATAATACAAACATGTAAATGATCATAATAATGTAGTTTTTGAAAAACTCAAAGTTACGGAATAGCCTTAATCTTCTGCCCATAAATTGCCTAGCCATTTTAAGAGGACAGACTTAGATTGTATTCTGAGAAAACCCCTTTATAAAAGTTCCATGTCATTTATAAAGCCACAGAGATTTGTTTTAAGACTTCATCCTAGAATGTTTCACTTCCCTAAGAGGAGACTGCAACCAATGGCCTGAAGCATTACTATGTTTTATTGCTGGACATCTTTTTAGAGATAATGTTGATGCCATTTAAATAAGTCTAAATAACAATCTTTTTTCTAGATATTAAATTTTAAATACGACAAACAGCTTACTTAGCATTTTGATTACATTCCTTAATACTTCTGAATTTAAGTGTTTTCAAACTATGCTCTTTGATATGATTTCCAACTTTCCAGCAGCTGCTGTACAATAGAACATATTAACTCTTCACATGCAAGAATTTATGCATTTGAATATTATAATAATCACTGACTAAAGGAAAAATAACATGCCTCCCAAGCAAATGTTTCTACTCTGTGATCTAGCTCTAATTCATAAGTGTTCATATTGAAGATACTCAGTATTTGACTCAAAAAACTATCAAAGAATTCAGATCAAAGAAGATTTAAACTCCTAATGTTATATATTTATTATAATCCAGGTAGCACTATTATGTATTGTTTCCAGAAATTATAATGCAAGACAAATATAATGGAGCACTAATATAACACAATTTTTAAAAGTATACCATAAAACAAATACAAAATCTTGCTTTTCTAATAACATTCATCTTTTTTAATGCACTTTCAATTCATTTACAAGGCAAATATTCCATGCATGTATCTCCTAATTTCGTATTTCTATGTTACTTGCATTGGCTTTTAACACCAGCATCATATAATTGCTATCCAGAGCATGGATAAACTATGAATAATAATTGTGCCCAAGTAATTTATCAAACCAATATAAATTCATATTTTAATCTGCTGAATTCTAAAGGTTATTCTATGATTCTAGTTACTTTTCCAAATCCACAAGGATATCAGCATCCATGAAACTGAAGCTTGAAAAATCTTTACAGAGTTCAAATTTAACTGCAATTTCCTGGGGAGGAGCTGTCTTGTTAGTGACAGCCTCCTGTCCTAGATACTTTCTAAAAGATAGTTTTCCTGTAAGCCAATTCTATTTTTGCTATTCCAACCTTTTCCAGTCGATTCTAGATATTTTCCAGTTGCCCTTTTAACTCTAAAATTCTATCTGGAATTCTTGTGAGTCCATGTTTTTCCTGTTAGTAAAGTAATTTATAACAAGCATTTCTACAAGTAGAGTTCATAGCTCTACAAGCATGTCAATATCTTTGTATTTCCTTACTGTTTTTTAATCTCAGTGAAGTATTAAAAAGCTACTTTTCATTATTGAGCTTTTTTTTCCCCTTCCCTTTTTGTCTTTTTTTGTATGAGACTCTATAACTGAGAAACCTAGATTGGCCCATTTAAGCAAAGGTCTTTAATTCCATCTTCTCAATAATGGAGAAAAGGTCAAACCAACAGCCTCTAGCTTGATTAGTGCATATTATCTTCATTATTGAACAACTAGATGGTACATAGATACCTGAAGTCAGGCCTGAAGACAGAAAAACTGATCATCCTGAGTTCAAATCTGGCCTCAGATACTTACTAGCTAGGTGACCCTGGGTAGGTCACTTAACCCTGTTTACCTCAGTTTTCTTATCTGTAAATGGAGCTGGAGAAGAAAACAGAAAACCATTCTAGTATCTTTGACAAAAAAAAAAAAAAAACCAAATGGGATTATGAAGAATTACATCTATATTACATCTTCTACTAGTGCATCTCTGTGACCTGGGCCTTCAGGCTGGTCACTCTCCAATACTAACTGTAATCTGCCCTCTACATTTAGAGCCAACACCTGCACATCAGTGAAAGCTCTCAGGAATCACATTAGCTATTCCTGAACTCCTCTAAATCTTGAACTATTCCTATTAAGTTCATAAGCAAGTGGGTGACAGTCTAATGCTGCTTTAAACAATGAGCAGGAATCAGACACCACTTCCACTAGTCATCAAAGAATAGATTGGTGTCTGGCAGCCATAGAACTACAGCATTGTGGAGGCCCCGGGGCCTCAGAGCCATTGTTACACCATTCCCACCTCAAGCTGTTTGGACCCAGACTCATTTGGGACAAAGGGACAAGGTCTCATTTTTGGAGCTACTTCAGGCTGACAAGGAGTGTAGAGCTGGCCCTGCCCAGTGGGATCTGAAATGAAGAGGGGAGATAAGTGAATTGTAACCATCCAGTGCTGAATGTCAGAATCAGATCTAGATGATTTCAGGTTGATCAAAGGGTTGGAATTTCATGGCTCAGAGTCTGGAAGAAGCAATATTAAAATGCAAGGACTAAATATAAGCAAAAGAAAGAATAAACAAAAGTAGAGTTAATAAAGAGATTGCTAGGGACAGTAATCAGGAAACCCATCCAGAAGAGAGTTGGGGGTGAGGAGAATGAAGTTTTCAAAAATACCTCTCATTCTAACAGCTTTTCCTAGGATAAATATCAAAGAATGTTTTCCCAAAATTCTTGCTTTTGTTTCCTCAAAGGAGTAGGTGTAATGGGTAAAGCCATGTTCTTTCAGTGAGTATGATCTCTTCCAGCAAAAACCCTAGGTCCTTACAAAGGAAGGTTTTTACCCAATTAGTACAGGTGTTAACAAAACCAAAGGTAGTTTGAAATCCTTGCAAGGGGTACATTCAGGCCCTTTTCAGAATTTATTTGCCTGGGAGCTATGAGGGAATGCAGGAGTCAGGGAATTAAAGTTGCCATGGTCAGGGGCAAACAATCAGCAACATGGGCAGCTGATCTGTAACCCTGCTTCCCTTCACCTGGAGTGAATTCCCCTCTATTTAAGAAACAACAGAAACCTCTCTAGGTCCATGGATAGCTGGCAGTAACCATTTTCTCTGCATATTTAATGGAGAATCGTCTAGGTGTCAAAAATTCTCTTTCCATATAGCCCCCCATGATCATGCAAAACATGAAAAATACATTTGAAATCAGTATAGATCTTTGATAAATAAGCCAGAGGTGTAGGATTGGGGTTCCAGAGACCCCATTGGGATTCCTAGGTCCATTTTCCATCAATATACAGTGTAAAAGACTCTAGGCAGATTAGTTTAACTTTTAGGGTCTTAAAAAAAAAAAGCTTAACCTAATCATGGTGTGATGAAATTGTCTGCTTTCTCGCAAGGGACAAAAGGAAAAGCAGGAGTGGCCCCAAACACTTGGGCGAAGTAGGCCTTTAGATAAAGAAACTCTAGCCCCAGGAAGTAAAAGAGTTAAAAGATATAATAAAAGCAACCAGAAAGTCCTCCAGAGCTGGGCTGCAAATTAAAATATCTATATACTTGTATTGTATTTTATATCCCACTGACCACTTGCCCTGATTACAGACGTTTGCTATAAGAGGAAAATTCAGGGACATGATTTACTTAAAGCAGTTTTACTTCAGGTAACTGTCCTAATTTTTTAAAACAATTCCACTTTAAGCCAGACTTGGGAATAATCAGGTGGGTTCTTATTCAAAAGAATACCACTGGGAAATTGAGTCAGAAAGATCCTACCTTCAGCAGAGGCCAAGATCATCTTTCTAAGTCATTCCCAAATAATAACTTCCACCTGTAACATCTTCTTCTGAATAGCTTATGGCATATCCCTATCAGATGGTGGAGCACTAGTTTGATGATCTATCCAGACAGTCATACCTGAATTTAAAACTCCAAATAAATATCAGATGCAGTCCCCAAAGATTTTATCTCCTACAGCAATTATCATTAATCAAAGCTTCAGATGAATCTATCTCAAGGATCTCAGTAAGAGATTCATCCTAGAAAGTTCACAGCTTATACAGTTTATCTTTCACAACTAAGTAGATGGTTCTAAGTTCAACAATGCACAGATCATTTTGCTTTAAAATACCCAATACAGGGAAAAATTCTAAATTGCATATTGTTCATAACAGAAACATTTTTCCAAAGGGACAAAAGCAAAAACTATTATTCTCAGAGTCCCTTTAAATAATGATACACCTTTAAAATGACTCAATACAATTAATTAAAACTCACACAGAATTTCCACATAAAAGAACCTTTCAGATTTAACATTAATACTCTCTTCATTCTTAAAAAAAAATCAAACCTTTGGAAATAACTCTATCCAATTATCAGATCAGATTAAAATTCTGCTCTAGGTTTTTTTTTTTGTTTGTTTGTTTGTTTTTTTTATCATATTCCCTTAAACAAGGAGACCATTATGCACTTAAATAAACATTAAATAATTTGCTGAAGACAGATGGGATACCTTAGTAGAGATAAATTGCTTTCAGAAAACTTACAATTCCAACAAATCTCTAAGAGCAGCTATGGATTTGAAAAATAAAAATAAAACATTCAGTTATTAACACCATGTAAATGTAGGCTGTTCCTTCAAACAGAAGAAGCAATTAATGTTTGTTGGAGCAAGGAGCTACAGTTTGTTTTAAAAAAAAAAACCAAGCAGCAATACAACAGGGGAGGGGATTAGATTGTCACCTGACAAGGCCTCCCCCCACTCCACATGGTATTTCTCCCAACTCCACTATGCTTCCTGACCCCAGCTTCTCACAGCTAATCTTTTTGGGGTGCCAAAACCCCCAGGATCCAATCTGCTAGCAAATTCACTAGGGTTTGTGGCTTTTTTGTCCCCTATTTCTGGCAAGCCATTTTCCTCTCTCTTTCTTCCTCCTTTTTTCACACCATCTCTTCCTATCCCATCTCTATCTATCTCCCCCCACCCCATGCCCATGTGCTCAAACCTTCTCTGACATATTTGAAACACACTCCCAAACTAATAACCCTTCTAAATAGATGCTCCATTTAAACTATTAATTGCTTTTGCAAATCAATCTTTTTTTGTCCCTTGTCTTTAAATCACCTTTTTAAACTTTAAAATTCACAAGTAAATAACTTTGAACCAAATTTTATAAAACTTATACATATACCCAAAGAGCTGACAAATTTTTAAGGCATAACTCATAGTTTACAAATTACCCAGTACTTTTAGAAAGCAGCATAAGCATCTAAGTAGGGAAATACAATCATGATCTCCCCTAAGATAAGCTATTGGCATTTTGTTTTAATAACCTATATTTTAACTTAAAATCCAATCAAATACAGCTTTAAATTCCCAATAATATGAAAACTGCTTTACTATCATATTTCAAATAATGAATTTTACTAAACAGCATAGCTTCTTTCTTTCCCTCTGGCCTCATGTGGCCCTACTCCAGTCAGGGAATGAGCAAGGAAAAGAAACTACCATCTTCACTCTCTCTTCACCTTCTGCCCAATGCTCCCCAATTGAATTGCTTTGGAATTTTGAAATGACCAATTGCCAAATTTCCATTTCAAAATGGACTTTTCCTAAAGCTTTAATTTTGGCCAGAATTGAGCCTACAGGAAAGTCAGACTTTTCTCTCTTTTTTTCCTCTAACAAATTCTAGCTCACAGAACAAACATGACAAAGACATTTTGCACAAAGACAAACACAGACAAAAATTACATGGAAGAGACCATCCTTTCCTCACTTTCCCACAGACAACAGAAATACTCAAGTGCACTTTTTTTTTCCTTTTTGCTCCGAAGATTTGAGTTGGACTGCCAACTCTCAGAGCATCCAATCTTACCCCCTGGTCTCCAGCAAATGCACAGCCGACCTCCCCAGGGTGGCTTGGCAGATCAGGGTCAGAAAGAGTTGCCTACCTTCCTAGCATTCCTAGAATGCCTCTATCCTGTTTCATTAACAGAACTCCTTAATCTACCCCTCACCTCTTAATATGGATCACCCAAAGCTTGATGATTCCAGGGCACACTAGGATAGTTCAAGAGCACATTAGCAGATAGTGCTCTAGGATCGTGCATGCATAAGTTACCTGGCTCTCTCTCACTCGAGTTTCATCTTTGAAGATTTATGTCTTCTGTTTGCATTTGAGTGTCTCTCTTAGGCCCAGAGAGAGAAGTTGAGAATCTGATCTCAAGGTCAGTTGGAGAACCCAACCTGGTGCTTACCTTGAATTAGGATCCCAGCCATCTCTCTAGGAAGCCAGATCCCGGACGAGCTCCCATAAACTGTATGGGACAAGTTGGGTGCAAGACCCCTGTTCCCAATTAATTAATCAGAGACATCATCAGATAGAAAGAGAAAGTATTTATTTAATCCCTGCAGGGAGAGGTCCAGATATACCTGGGAGCCATCCCAACTCCTGCCATGTGCTCCTGGAACCTGGCCAGCTTCCACCTTGTCCAGGACTTAAAAGAAAAAGACCCGAGCCTTCTCATTGGAGACTAAAAGGACCTAACCATCCTTGATCAATGATCACCATTGTTGGCTGTTTCCCACAAGTCATGTCACTTCCTGCAACTTCCTGCATCCCAGGGGTCAAAGTTCCTTCCCCAGGGTCCCAGCAAAGGGAACAGGGATCATGTGACTCAATCTGAGAAATACTTGATCCAATCAGTCCCATTCACAATTGTTCCAATTTTGTTTCAAGACCAAGTTTCTTGTGTCTCTACTAGATGTATACTTTTGAAAATTAGCACTTTTTTGTTACTGAAAGTCAATAAATAACTCTTCTTGGGTCATCACAGATGAAACCAGGTTTAACCACATATTTTCTTCTTTTTCTATGTTTACACACACACACACACACACACACACACACACAATATAGAAATATATATTTATATACATAGAAAATATATGTGTATATATATATTTCAATTTGGTTTCTTACATAAGAACCCCCAAGTGATTAGTCTTTTAATTCCCTTTGAGAGATTTTTTCTTTTTTTCTAATTCACTAGACAATGATTCTATAAAGCATGTTGATAAGACCATTATAGTCAAACAAACCAAATTCCTCCTGCATCACCAAAATGAAATATTTCCTTTTCATAACGTAAGATGTGGGGAGGGCTTTTAGACTTTGGCAAAGCTGAGGGTCGTAAAGGGCAAAGACAGAAACTAACATGTAAAGATCTTTTAAGGTTTAAATGAAGCATTCCACAACTTTTAAAGATTATGCTCTCAGGACAGATTAACTCACTTTCAATAAAGTCACTCACTTGCATAGGGTCCAATAAGTACTGAGATGGTCACCATAAATTAAAGTGAAATCCCTCATTAAGGGAACCTGATTTGCATCAGGAAGAATTCTTTTGAATAAGAATCTATCCTTCCTATACTTCCTGTCTGGGAGGTGATAAATCTAAGATCCAAGGCCCCAAGGGAACAGAATGGTATACGATATTCTCTTAGATTCTATTTGTTTCACTTTGCATTATTTCATGCAGGTTTTTCTAAAATCAACTTTCTCATCATGTCTTACTACACAGCAATATTCTATCACAGAAATAAACTTAGTCATATCCCAATTGATGGGCATTTCCTCACTTTTCAGTTCTTTGTGAGCACAAAGAGAACTGCTATAAATATTGTAGTACATACACCTTTTTCTTCTTTTTTTCCCTGATCATCTTGGGAAACAGTCCTAATAGTGGCTGGGTCAATGGGTATACAATGTTTTATAATTCTTTGGGCATAATTCCAAATTGCTCTCCAGAATGGTTGGATCAATTCACAATTCCATCAACAAAATGTACTAGTGTACTTAATTTTTCCACACTTCTTCAACATTTGTCATTTTGCTTTTCTTTATCATTTTAGCCAAAATGATAGTAGTATCAGTGGTACCTCAAGAGTTATTTTAATTTGCATTTCTCTTATCAATAATGATTTAAAACTTTTTTATAAGACTACATATTACTTTGATTTCTTCTTCCAAAGAATGTTTGTTCATATCCTTTATTCACTTATCAAATGGGTAATAACATATTCTGGAAACTTCTTAAAGGTTTTTCTTTTCCTTATTGAGAGATTTAAAAATAACAACAAACCCTCTAAAAGCTGACTTTAACTCCTTTAGAAATTGAATTTTTTTTTGCTAAATATACTGAAATATAAACAAAAGCCAAGAAGTAGACACTAGTTTTTCTGACAAATTACTCCATTCATTCACTCAATCAAAAATTTGTTGAATGTATACTGTTATTTTAGATGAAAGGAATCTTCCTTTGAAAATGCTTCAGCTTGATATGCTAATTTAGTTTGTCTACGAATTTGATATTTTTATTTTTAGAATAGGCAAGTATGAAATAATGGCCCTTCCAGCAACCACATTTTTACATGCTTTGTTCCCCCCTCTGAAGCAACTCCATTCTTTTCCAAAGTTGGACACCCAATTCTGACCTTATCTGAATAATGACATGCCTCAAAATCCATTGATTTATAGAAGTTTCATTCTATTATCCCACACACAGGGAATCAGGCTTTATTTCTTAATAACTTGAGGAGCCTGGTTCTAGGTTTCACTGCTCAGCAAGAACTTGGTAGACCAAGTTACAGTTGAATTACAAGGAATCTATTTTTCTTCCGGTAGCAATTCTGGCTGCTTTAATTTATACAATCTTTGAGAGCTCTTTGTCTAGGCAGTCTAATATCCATGAATAGTTTACTATGTATCAAAATACAGAATTCACTTTTATTAAACAAGTCTAATGTAGCTTAGTTTCACAATTTGAGGCACATAAAGTGGTTACAAACAAAAGCATGAACAGAAATAAGAACAGATACTTCTTACTATCGAATAGACTGGGTTTTTCTTTTTAATGGTCAGATTCCAAAAGTCTAAATAAATGAGGAAGGATCAAGCAGCTCTACTTAAAAAAAATTCAATTCATTTTTTTAGTTTTTATTAGAAAATGTATTTACTTAAAACTAAATACAAAATAAGAAAAAACAAAATAGAAAAAGATGGAAAATATAACAAAACAAAACAAAACAATATCATATGTCCAGCAGAACATCAGGAAGGATGAGTAGGTTTTCAAAACTACCAGCCCGCTTTCCCCCTCTAATGTCTCTATGTCAGTTTTTCCTATGCACCCTCATTCATATAGTATACTTAGTATTCTCACCTTTTTTCTACACAGTTTTGCCTTTTAGAATTAGAGCATACTCAGCTCTGCCCCAATCTTTCTTTTAAGCTACTCAATTACTAATGTCAATCTTAAACATATAGTATACATTTCCACATAAAATACATAAATAATTTGTCTACGTTGAGTTCCCTGAAATTAATTTTTAATCTTGCCTCTTATATATTAAATTTTCTATTGAGTTCAGGTTTGGTTGGGACAAACTTCTGAAAATCTGCAAGTTTGCTAAATGTCTTTTTTTCTGTGTTCAGCTTTATGATTAAAAGCATTTCGTTGGATATGTTTTTGATCACAGGCCTTCTTTAAATTGTTGATATATATTATTCTAGGACTTGTAGTCTTTTATTGTATCTGCTGACAACTCCAGTATAATTCTAATTTTAGCTCCTGAATATGTGAATTTTTTTTTCCTTATAGAATTTTCTCTTTGATCTGAAGTTCCTGAAATTTAGCAATAATATTCGTATGTGTAGGATTTTTTTGAGCTGGTGATCAGTGTTTTTTTTTTTTTTTTCCATTTCTAATTTCTCCTCATGTTCTATTAATACAGGACAATTTCTTTGATCATTTTTTGCATCATTGTGTCAAGGTTCTTCTTTTGATCACAGCTTTCAGTAACCCAATTAATTCTTATATTTTCTCTTCTTGATCTGTTCTCTAGATCTGTTGTTTTTCTTACAAAATGTTTCACATCCTGTTCTATTTTTTTCATTCTTTATATTCTGTTTTGTTATTTCTTGGTCTCTTAGCTTCACTGGCTTACCCTTGCCCAGTTCTAATTTTCAAAAAAATATTTTCTTTCTTAAAACTCTGTATCTCCTTTTCTAGTTGGCTAAAATTTTTAAAAAAATAATTTTGGTTTTTTTGGATGTTTTTATTTTAGTTTATTTTAGTTCTATTTTCCCTCAGTCTCTCTTATTTAATTTTTTGAAGTCTTTTTTGAGTTCTTCTATAAATTCTTTCTGGGTAGGCAGCCATTTAATGTTACTCTTGGAATAGAAGCAGCTTTTTTTTTTAAAACTTCAATGTCATTTTCTGAAGATGAACCCTGGTCTTCCTTATTCCTATAGTAAGTTTTTATGGCTGGGTTCTTCTTTGCTTGTTCATTTTTTAAAATGAGAACTATGAGGTTAAGCATCTCTAATCTTGGGGTGAGAGGGATGGTACCTCTAGTTTCACTTCAGCTTTCCCCTTTGACCTGGAACCCCAAATCAAGAACTCCATCTTCTTGCAAATTCCTGCAGCCAGCAGCTTCCCTGCCCAGTACATCTAGGTCCTTCTGGTCAAGGGCAGCATCTCTGTTGCGCAGCTGGGTCTGGTGTTCCTTAGCAGAAGTTTCCTTGGTCTTCCTGGACTCAGATCCCTGACTCCCCACTCTGTCTAGAAGGGGAAAGTTTCTGTGGTTTGGGCTGAGGCTACCTTGTATCCCAGATAGCCCTGTGGTTCCCAGCTGTGGAGTTGGCTGGGAGATGTTTACACTTCACACTGTTTAAAGCAGGGTGCTGTGGTCTTTCTTCAGGTCTTCTCAGGATAACCCAGGAGGACCCCTGTTCTGCCCTAAATTTTCATTGTTTTTCACCAGTCTATGTTTGTGCTGAGGTGCAATTTTGTTTTGTTTGGGGAAAAAATTGGAAATACTGACTTACAAGGAAAACACATAAGAATATTATTGCTAAATTTCAAAAACTTCAGATCAAAGAGAAAATTCTACAAGAAAAAAAAATCAAATATTCTGGAGCTAAATAGATGTACTCTATTATCTTCCCTGAATCCTCCCTATTTTGATTCTTTTAACAGGATCCCTTCTCTTATTTGAAGAACATTTTGGTGGTACAATGGATAGTGTCCTGAAGTTAGAGTCAGAAAAGATATCTTCCTGAGTTCAAATTTGGCCTTACTAGCTGTGTGATCCTGGGCAAATCACATAACCCTGTTTTCCCCATCTATAAAGTGAGCTGAAAAAGAAAATGGCAAGCCTTTTGACAAGAAAACACCAACTGGGGCCACGGAGATATGAAATAACTGAAAACAATTAAACACCACCACTTCTTATTTAGTTGATTATGAAATTTTTCAGAGCAGAGATCCTGAACCATGCTAATCCCTATCAAGTATTGGAATCTAAGTCATGGTACCACTAATTATTAAAGAAAAACTCATCATTTGGCTTCTTTGGTTGTTCTATCAGAAACAAATATATTAATTAAATTCTAAGCCCAGGAACCTAGGGAGGGAGAAATCCAAAAAGTAGAGAGTTACCTTATGCCACTGAGAATTTATCATTTATACATGCAAGAGATTACAGCTTTTTTGTGACTTTAACTGAACAATAGTAATTTTGGTGCACTCTAAAGAATCATCTTCCTAATACCATTCAATTAAGTAAAGGGTACTGCTCTTATTTGATTTAATCAAAGAGACTTCTGGCTTATTCCATCATCATCTAAATTCTATAACAGACAGAAGAGAGTTACTTCTTGAACTTTTGACAATTTCACTTTTAGAAATTGAGTAAATCTTTGAATAAGGATATTAAAAGGATTTCAGACTAAGACTGATTAAGTGTTGCAATGATTTATTTAATCCAGATAAATGCAAAAGAACTTTAGACTGAATTAATATTATTACTTAATATTATTCCTAAATAAGGAATTCATAAATAATATTATTCCTAAATAAGGAATGATTTAAAGGTTTACAGGTGGACAGAAGATTAGAATGTTTCCATAGCACTATTAACAAACTATTTTTTTTTAATTTTATTTTATTTAATAATAACTTTGTATTGACAGAATCCATGCCAGGATAATTTTTACACGACATTATCCCTTGCAATCACTTATGTTTCGTTTTTTCCCCCCCCCTCCCTCCTCCCCCCCCCCCCCAGGATGGCAAGCAGTCCTATATATGTTAAATATGTTGCAGTATATCCTAGATACAATACATATTTGCAGAACCGAACAGTTCTCTTGTTGCACAGGGAGAATTGGATTCAGAAGGTAAAAATAACTCGGGAAGAAAATCAAAAATGCAAATAGTTCACATTCATTTCCCAGTATTCCTTCTTTGGGTGTAGCTGTTTCTGTCCATCATTTCTCCAATGAAACTCAGTTAAGTCTCTTTGTCAGAGAAATCCACTTCCATCAGAATACATCCTCATACAATATCGTTGTCGAAGTGTATAATGATCTCCTGGTTCTGCTCATCTCACTTAGCATCAGTCCATGTAGGTCTCTCCAAGCCTCTCTGTATTCATCCTGCTGGTCATTCCTTACAGAGCAATAATATTCCATAACATTCATATACCACAATTTACCCAGCCATTCTCCAATTGATGGGCATCCATTCATTTTCCAGTTTCTAGCCACTACAAACAGGGCTGCTACAAACATTTTGGCACATACAGGTCCCCTTCCCTTTTTTAGTATCTCTTTGGGGTATAAGCCCAATAGAAACACTGCTGGATCAAAGGGTATGCACAGTTTGATAACTTTTTGGGCATAATTCCAGATCGCTCTCCAGAATGGCTGGATTCGTTCACAACTCCACCAACAATGCATCAGTGTCCCCGTTTTCCCGCATCCCCTCCAACATTCATCATTATTTTTTCCTGTCATCTTAGCCAATCTGACAGGTGTGTAGTGATATCTCAGAGTTGTCTTAATTTGCATTTCTCTGATCAATAGTGATTTGGAACACTCTTTCATGTGAGTGGTAATAGTTTCAATTTCTTCATCTGAAAATTGTCTGTTCATATCCTTTGACCATTTATCAATTGGAGAATGGCTTGATTTTTTATAAATTTGAGTCACTTCTCTATATATTTTGGAAATGAGGCCTTTATCAGAACCTTTAATTGTAAAGATGTTTTCCCAGTTTGTTACTTCCCTACTAATCTTGTTTGCATTCGTTCTGTTTGTACAAAGGCTTTTTAATTTGATATAATCAAAATTTTCTATTTTGTGATTGGTAATGGTCTCTAGTTCATCTTTGGTCACAAATTTCTTTCTCCTCCACAAGTCTGAGAGATAAACTATCCTATGTTCCTCTAATTTATTTATAATCTCGTTCTTTATGCCTAGGTCATGGACCCATTTTGATCTTATCTTGGTATGTGGTGTTAAGTGTGGGTCCTTGCCTAATTTCTGCCATACTAATTTCCAGTTATCCCAGCAGTTTTTATCAAATAATGAAATCTTATCCCAAAATTTAGAATCTTTGGGTTATTAACAAACTATTTTTGCCATCCAAAGAGCAGTCTGCCTATATTCAGAGAGACTAATCATCAGTATGTGGGCTCCTTAATGATGTTATTTAATCATAATAACCTATGAAACAAAAAAAAAATACAAAACTGTTCTCAGTTCTGTATGATTTTCGACTGTGATGATAGTGGCAGAATAGTTGATAAGAAGGTAGAGAATATTAAGAATCACCATTTTAAAATTATCTACAAGCATTAATTGAGTTGTTGATAACTCTGAATATGAAATTTTTGTCCAGTGACCAATAATACATGGACGTGCTGCTAGAAAAACTGAATCATATTCATTTTGACATAAATAAAAGAATACAAAAAGCAGTTGCAGTTAAATGGAAGGATGACTCACAGGTTTTTCTTAGAGAAGAAAAAAAAAAGTTTGTGGAATTGGTTTGTTGCATGCTAAGGCAACAAGAAATATCATTACAAGGAAAACTAGGTCATCTCATATTTCAGAGCTCATAATAAGCATTTACCAAAAAACAAAACAAAACAACAACAAAAAACAAAAACCAACCTACCAGTATGTTCTATCATCTTTTGCAAAGAATGATGATGATATAACATTTGTATGCTACTTATTTTGTGCCAGGCACTGTGGGAATTTTGTTTAAAAATTGACAAGCCCCTCAAAATTAAATCAACATTATGCAGAGGCTAAAGAAAAAAATAAGGACCATTTCAGGGTGTGTGTACCCAGAGCTTCCCTGGAAATTTCCAAGAGTTCCAAGAAGAATGAATCACTGTTTGAGCCTGTTGGGGAAGAAAGATAACCTGGCTGGCTGAAAACCTGGATTAGAACTTGTTACAATGTATGAAAAACTAAGTAATTTCTTATTTATCACTTTCCACAATACTTCTCTCCCTATGATTGGGGGTGTAGGTAAAGTTGGGATAGATATTTGCAATGCATCAGTTAAGAACTACCCTTGCCTGGGACTATTCCATGTGATATATGTCTCTAGACTACAATAAGGAGGTTTGGGAGGGTGATATTCATTCTCCCAAGCCACAGTTAGTACCCATGGAGGAACGTGGGGTTATCTAGGTAAGCTTATACCTGGATCCCCAGCTATCCTTTTCATGTTGTGTTTCCTTATCTAGATCTAGTGAAAAAAGCATTTGGTTACAAGAGTGAAGTGACTGAAGAAGCAGTGTGAAATGGAGAGCTAAGGTGAAATGGAAACTGTAATTAGTAACAGTAGTAATCTCCTAAACTGCTTTATATTCTGGTAAAGTTTGAGTATCATCAATCTCTCACCAAATTGGAGCCATAGCTATTGTCAAGATATTAGGAAAGTGTCCAGCACTTAAGCTGTTCACCCTCTGGCAAAATCACATAATTACTATATTGTTTTTGATAAGCACCAGGTATTCTCTGAGTTCAAGGAGTACCAGACACACTTAGATAAATACCCTTGTTCTACTCATAGAGCCCTGCTATGAATCAAATTTACCTCATTGTTGCTGTAATACCTCATTGTCAGGGCTACAGCTCTCTAGTCATTGACAAAGGTATCAAGAGTTAGCAGCACTAAAGCAGGTACCCCCACCAGGGGCAGGTTCCCTCCACATGTGTGTAATCTGCTTCCTTGCTCGCAAGCTGTTTCCCTCATTTTGAAATTAAGCTTTTGTTTGATTCTTGACACTAGGATGTTTTGTTTGGCTCTAGCCACCAACAGATTAGAGACTAGTTTGATTCAGTTGACATAAATTGGTGTCAGAAGTGGGACTGGACACAAAATCAGGCTATTGGGATTATTCAATACTAATGAAAATGGACTAGACACCACCAGAGATTTATTTCTCTGAAAAGGGGGAGCCTGGAGTGTCCTCCCCTTGTCTGGTGAGTCCTCTGTTTGTCCATCTGTTACTATAATAGGATGAAAATATGAACATTTTATAATCAGTATTGTACTTAAAAAACATCTAGATTGACCATAAATACAGTTTAAAATTGTAAGATGTTTATATTTTCATCCTGTCATAGTAACTCTGAGATGTTCCAATATCAATCTATTATTTAATAAATTTAGTATTGTACTTTCAAAATATCTTAATTATAGAAATTTTTATACAAGAGAAAAGAGAAACAAAGATAACATAACAGGGGGAAAACATCCTTCGCTCTGTTTGAATTCAGGCATGAGTCATGTTTGACAGTCAATTATGTAGTCACAGAGTATTATAAGCAAGGTTTCAATATTAACCAGATGGAAATTTTCCTTTTCAGGAGGAAATAGTACAATGGGGAAATAGAGTCAGGAGGATCTTATTTAAGGTCATCACCAAAACTTTTCCCAGGCACAGATATCCACCCATGCATGATTCCTGTTGTACATGAAATACCTTTTTTATTTAATCACCCCTGGTATGAAGGAAATCTTAGATTACTAATCTATAATGATGTGTGTGTCTGTAGACTCACACAGACACATATGTATGTATGTATATATACATACATATCATCCTCAGAGATTCAGTTTGGGGGTTTAATGAATCAAAGAATGAGAATATGGAGTTTTCTCTCAATTAGAGGCGAGGATTCCCAGGATTAAACTGAGCAGAAATTCATGAATGGATATGGAACAAGGTATAGAATAGCACCCAAAACCCCATGGGCTGATAAGTTTTTCAAGGCTATATTTTAATAATCTATAACTTCAGTACTTAGGTTGCAATGCAGAAAAAATGCAAAAAACATTTTGGAAAACATAGTTTAGAAATAAAAAAAAAAAAAAAAGCAGTCATGGACTTCTAGAATATAGAAGCCTGAGTCCTATATAACATGAATACTTTCATTGAGTGGAGTAAGGAAGCATCAGATATGACAAGAATCAAATAATATGACAAAAAAATTAGACTGTTTACATTTTAATATACTTCCTATGGGATTGAGGGAGAAAGGAACAAGATAGGTTTTTAAAAATAAAGATATAACTAAATATAAACCTATTATATATTTATTTTATTATATATTTATTGTTGATATATACAAACCCTAAAAATAAATTAATGAAGTTATAAAATGTTCAACACTTTGCTTATTTACATTTGAAAAATGGTACCAAGTGTTTATTATTGCATAGGACACTATGGATTTTAAAGTAATATTTCTTAATACTCCAAATTACTAATAATTAAAGAAATATAAATTTAAATGATGCTGAATAACTAACACACATATCAAGTTAGTAATATGGGAAATATGGGAAAATATTACTGGTAGGGTCTTAAAACTAATTCACTGTTTTTGGAGCTATGAATTTGTTCAACTGCACTGGGAAACAGCTTGGTAATTTGGAGCATTTGTTTTCACATGGATGTTTTCTATTCAAAACTAAGTTGGTTTTTTTTTCCTTTTGTTATTATCCTTATTATGTCTGGAGATGACTTTTTAAACTGAATCTTTTCTCAGTGTTCTCTGGTTTTGTGGTTTTGAGTTTTTTAGGTTATCATTTGATTATGTTAGCAACCATGTTAGGCCAGGTATATTACATTTTTTCTCTGCCCTGGATTTCTCTGTATCTTTAAGGGAAACTGAGGGTTTCCAGGCTCTCTGCTAATGTCTCTATCCTTTCACGTAGGATGTTCCCTCAAGTTCAGGGCAGGTTCTCCTAAAATGTTCCATTTAGTCACTAAAAATTGAATTAGCTTTTACAAAGTAATATTTGCTTCATAAAATATGATAACAGGTATACAAATACTTTACAACATGAGGGAGACATAATTCTCCCTCCTCTTCCATATCACTTTGGTCTCTGGGGAGGAAGAGATTAAGTTTATTGTTTAGCTCAGTTCCTACTCAGCACAGTTTTAAGTTCCAATTCCAAAATCCATTTTGGGCTCAAGTCTCAGGCACCCTGTCTTTTCAGGACTTCATTGGTGATGTGGCTGGCTTTGGTACCTTGCCTGGTTCCAAATTCATTATAGCTCAAACTCCTAGGTCCAGTGCATATTGCTACTGACACCTGAAACTGAGGACAAATGGCACAGAACAAAAACAAAAACCCCAGGTCCATTTCTCAGAGCCAGTACACAAAAAAGAACAGGTGAAGGTAGTCCTTCCTCACCAGCTCAGTTCACATCTCCCATACTCTGAATGAAGTGTGATCTTCATCCTCTTGACAACTGTCCCAGTCTGACTATACAATCAGTAAAAAGGTGAATTATTCCTATCCCCATGATAGGAAAGTAGAGAATGCAAGGTGCTCTAAAGGTGATCTGGGCATGATCTGAGTCCCATCACAACTATTTTACAAAGGTCAGCAAATGTTTTGACTTTTCCCCATATTGTTAGGGGTTATCTAACTGGCTATTAAAACAAATTCTCATGATCCATGAGGTAAAAATGCATTAGGATTTGCATAAACAACATGGAAAATACTGTTTCTTTTGTGACAAGTTGATACTTATATTAATAGTTTTACAGGAACTAATTTAGCACATTAATTTTATGAATGGTTTTAAGACCTGAGTAACCACAGTATCTATAGTGTAACAAGGGAATGGGATTAGGGGTATGTTGGGTAAAAATGAATAAAGAGGATAAATAAAGAAAATAGGTGACAAACAATGCTCCATTCAGACAGAGTTTGAGGACAAACATAGCTGAGAAGAGGCTGATGGCTTTGTGTAAGACAAAGAAAGTTGGAGACTGAGTATTATAAAAAAAAATAATGATCTTTAAGATAAAGAGGGGAAACTTCTAGTAATAAAACTGGCAGGTTCCTATTTGCAGAAACTGATGATCTTCCTCTCTGTGACTTCTTTGGTAGGATTGTGATAGCAAATTTTATGGTAGAGGAAAACCTCTCAGATTTGCCAGTATTAAAGAAGCAGAGATAAAACTGAAAATATGTATTGACTAGTCAGAGAAGGTGGAGATCATTGCTAGATGCCATCCTACTTGTATAGACCATGTTGCTTTGGGAGATAGGCAGTGTTCCAAATTCCTGTCACTATCACCAAGAGCCATCATCACTTAATCAAAACACATGGCTTTCTTTTTTGTACAATTGGCTCCTCTTGTATCCATATCTGTATACCTCATGCAAAGACACTCTCTAACATCTGCTTATGACAATATTTAAATTCAGACAGTTACAAACACCAAAGGAAGTAGATATCAATGTCCCCAGTACAAGCTTATATTTTTCTGCATCACTTCTCCCTATCCCGCAGCAATGGGCAGAAAAACCCCTGGAAGTTCATACCTCATTACTCTCTGCCACAGGGAGGCCAGGTATTCACACAGTGCTTTTCATTCACTCTGCTTCACTCCTCCCACCAAACCTACCACGTTCTTCATTTATACCCTGCTCCCATCCTATATCAACTTCACACTGCTGTCCATAAGAATTAGAGCTCTATGCTAGTCTCTCTGCGCAAGCAGATGGGATATTCCTAGGGAACTGTGTCTCTACTTCTCATTCTCCAATTTTTTCTTTCTGTGAGGTTATTTTAAAAATATGAATAGATATAGAGAGATATTGTTGCAAGAGCTGGTTTGGTGTGTATCTAATGGAGTGCTGAGCCTCCCTACTCCTTGGGAAACAACTCAGCACTGAAAAATCTAAGAGTTTTAAGATGGTGAAGCAATCCCATGATTACACTCTGAGTTAGAAAGAATTATTGGCTCAGTAGACTTTAAAAATAGAACGTCTGTCTTTTTCCTTTTTCTTTTCCCATCAGCTGAGTAAAACAGGTGTCTTTGAAACTCTCCATAAAAGCAAAGGAAGGAAGGTTGGTACTTTTCCCTGATCCCAACAGAAGTGGACTGAAAATGCATTGCCCCTAAAGCCCATATATGATTTGAAGGCTGAGACTGTCGTTTCTTTTTTATTTCTTTCCTATGTATAGATGACTAAATGATAACCCTGAGATGAATGTGTCCAGTCTTAGAGGCAATCTTGAAGATCTTCCCTCAAGGAAAATGGCAAATTAGGTCTCTTCCTCTTCTACCACTACAATAACTATAGGGGGCTCATTTCAAAAGACCATTTTAGTACTGAATTAGGAATTCAGGAACTCTCTACAGATAACCATCTTTCCTGATTTCTGCTTGGTTACCTATGACCATAGTGGGGGAGAAACCAAACACAAAAGAGAAAAAGCAATGAAAGGTCAAAGGCCCAGGTTCCAGCTCATTTATGCAGCAAATTTGGTCAAATTTTGTCTAATTGCCAGAACAAAGTAAATTACATGCCCAGTGCTATATAAGTGTGTGTGTATACATATATACATATATGTATATATATATACATATATACATATATGTTTATATAGACACAATATACATATATACATAAAGATACATATATGTTTCCTAACCCTGCTAACTTTTCTACTTTATTTTTACTTGCTAGCTTGTCTTGTTTCCTTTATTTTATAGATATGGAAACTGAGCTCTATAGATATTTAGTGTGACTAGCAGTGATTTATCCAGGGTCACAGGATTTTAATCAACATCTCTGACCCCAAACCAATACTATTTCCATTACACTGTGTTACCATCCTAACTATGCCTCCCCCTCCTAACAAAGGCAAAAACTAGTGTGATTCTACAGCCAGAGTAGTGCTTCTTCTATAGGACCTGCAATGGCAAAAATCAATAGGAAACATTTGATTGCATCCTTGTACTATAATTAATAAAAATATTGATGGGAGAAGAAGTGAGGTATTTGAGGTAATTGTTTTTCCCCATTTTTTTCAAGTTCCTACCACCCAACCAGTTTTACATTATTCTGTTTTGGACTATAAAGATTACAAGCATTTATCAAAGAAAAAAAAGTATGTCTGTGTATGGATATATGTACATTTGTATATGTACGTCTGTGTGTGTAGGTGTGTGTATGTTATGACCACACTTTTTTTTAATTTTAATTTTTTTAAATTTTAAATTAGGAACACTAAGACCCTTTCACTTAGTACCTCTTCTCCAACAGAGGCAACCAACAACAACCATTCTATCACTCCTAAAATAGGATGCTTCCAAATGCTGAACAAAGAAAACCAAGGAAATAAATCTTTTAACCTGGATTATTTGTGTCTATGAATGCCATGGGCTGTTAGGCTATTACAGTCTAGTAGCTCTTTAGGGAAAAAGAAAATTTGAATTTTTAAAATGAGTGAGTGAGTGTGCATGTAGCAGAAGGAATATATAACATTTTGAAATGTGGAATAGTATAAGATTACCATCTGTACAATAAATAATTCATATATTTTAGGTACCTGGAAATCATTTCAATTAGGAACTAACAACAAACTAAGTAATTCTCAGATGGGGAAAATTTTTCAAATTTTTATCCTATTTGCTCCCTGTTTAAAGTTGATTGGGAATATTGAATTAAAATACATGCTGGAGATAGGAGAACTTGCATTCAAATCTAGTCTCAGATACTTGACACTGGTTAGTAACATGATCCTGGGCAAGTCACTTAACTTTCATTTCCTCACAAAAAAAACCAAAACAAAACAAACAAACAAAAAACCCTAAGATATTTCTTTTCAGATCCTAATCTAACAATGTCTAAGTTATTTTTTCCCTAAGTACTGAGCATATTGCCTATATAAGCTACACTTTATTTTACAATTTCTGATTTTTTTTCTATATTTGAATATGATGATTTAGCATTGTGTTTGATAGACTTGGGTCAAAGGCTCCATCCTAACAAAAATAGTCATTGTATATTTGTTCCCTAACTTCTGACTTCTCTGGCTTATTATGCTCACAAAATTAATTTGGGAACAAAGTAATTCTTGGGAATTGCAGTCACAATTCTGCAAATTTGCTGTCACCAACTCTCCTTGTAAGCATGCAGGTTCACATGTCTCAAATTCACAAGTCTCTATTTGCAAGAGAAACAAATAGGGTTAATATTAAAACACAGAAAATAAATGGCTCCATACACAGTCTTAATGATTTATATAGTATAGCCTTGGTAGGGTCTGGCATGGAATACACAGAAGTTAATCCTTCACAGTAATTGTAGTCTGGCTGTCTGTGAAGTATTGCTTTCTCTGCATTTCATGCCTTCTGGAAGAAAATAAACAAATATTTATTAATTAATTAACTGCTATGTGCAGGCACTGTGCTAAACACTTGACAAATATGGTCTCATTTAAGTCTTACAAAAAACCTGGGAGGTAGGTATTATTATGATCCCTATTTTACAACTGAGGAAACTGAGGCAGAGGATAAGTCTGTTCAGGGTCCCCTGATGAGTCTCTGAGTTCAGACTTGAACTCCAGTCTTCATGACCCCAAACCCAGAGCTTTATCCACTGTGCCACCTAGCTGCCCAGCAACACTCAGATGGTGTTAGTCATTTCTTCCAATCAGGCTATTTTTTCATCATCTTGCATTGTTCTTTATATGATTTTGTGCTTTTTTTTTTTAAAGTTCTCTTTACCTCCTAGAAGATGCTTTCAGTTACTATTCCAAGTTATTGGTCATTTCTGAAAATTAGTAGAATATTTGTTTCTCTTTGGTCCTGTAGTACTTATCTTGGTTGTTGGTACAGTTAGAAAATTTTAAAAATAATTTTATAAATTGTTGTACAATTATTGCTTCAATGAGGAATTTTTAAAAATAATTTTATAAATATCTTGTTTTTGCAATACTTTTATCTCTCCCTATACATATATGTGTTTTCTTCCTTCCTTCTTGCCTTTCTTTCTTTCTTTCCTTCCTTTCACTTTCCTTCCTTCTCTTCTTCCTTCCTTCCTTCCTTTCTTTCTTTCTTCTTTCTTTCCTTCCCTCCTTTCTTTCCTTCCATCTTTCTTTCCCTCCTTCCTTCTTTTCCTTTTCTTCTTTCCTTCCTTCCTTCCTTCCTTCCTTCCTTCCTTCCTTCCTTCCTTCCTTTCTTTCTTTCTTCCTTCATTCTTTCTTTCCTTCCTTCTTTCCCTCCTTCCTTCCCTTCTTTTCCTTCCTTTCCTTTCCTTCCTTCTTTTTTTCTTTCCTTCTTTCCTTCCTTCCTTACTCCTTCTGGCCACAGGAGCAACAAAATAAAGGATTAGACAATTTCTCTGATCCTCCAGACCTCTCAAAATTCTTCAAGATAGAAAATATATGTCAGAGATAAAGTAATTTCATGTATCTCTTTGGTTTAGGACACAAAGAACTCAAAAGAAGGTAAAAGCTCCAAGAATTAAGGCCTACCTCTCATGCATTAATACTCTGCTCTGGTCCCCCAATACCCACTGGATTCCTGGCAGCAGAATTGCACAAGCCAATCCATGAGCTTGCAACAGAATTTCCCAGTGTTTTCTTGCTCTGTGAGAGAGGAGTAGCAAAAGGAAAAAGACAAGATGTGTTCAAGCTTGTAATAGTGTTCAATTCTTCACTTCTTCTTCATTCTAGTGCCTCAGAGATCCAAACTCCAAGCATTAGAAATTTGTCTTAAGTTACAACAGCACTAGTGTGGCAACAATGTGATAGTGGGGCCAGAATAATGAGGAATAGAGGAAATGAAGTGGGAATAGAGAGGTGGGGATTATGTGTAGAGGAAAATACCCAATAATTAGCTAGAGTTAATTTTGTCCCCCCATAAGGTGAGGTAAATGACATATATAAATTGTCTAGTGTGAGAAGAGATTGAGACTATGAGATCCAGATCCAATCCTGAGAAAAACAGCATTAGAAGGGGGAAAGAATCAGAAAGTGAGCAATATGGAAAAAGAAAAAGAAAAGACTGAAATTAAGAAAAAATTTAGGAGAAAGACCTTAAGTATAAGGAGAAAAATCAATAGGCAAGACATTAATAGTAGAAGTAAATATGGCTTCTAAATCTAGAAAATGAATGCAGGCATCTATGAATATGTGTGTTTATATACACACATACATATATATATACATGAGTTCATTCATATACAAACATTCATGGATACAATATATATGTATATAGGGATGTTTATATATAGTAACATATATTTAACAAAATAAAGGAAAATTATTCAATATATGATGGGGGAGGAGATCTTGTGAACTTTGAAGAGAACATGGAACCAAAACCACTGCTTCAAAGTTACTTAAAAAAGAAATGAGAATTGTGAGAGCAGAATTTATGGCACACATGCTGCCAACTGGAACAGAACCAGCCACTAACCTGAGGGTGGTTGGAGCTGCACAAAGAAGATCAGAGACAGGAGACTCATGATACAAACAGAAGTTTAATTTTAGAGTGAGGAAGGTTTACAAATGGAAATCCCCCTTTCTAAGAAGAAGGGCTAAACAGCTACCCAAAGTTAGGTCTTATATATTATAAGTGGGCTGAATTATGAAATTTTTCAGATCCTGAGTTACTATTCCTATATGGGAATGGTGTTGTCTGAAATCTTGAGGATCATGCACCACTCCAATGGGGCCAAAAAAAAAAAAAAAAAAAAAAAAAAAGCTCTGTGATGGAAACAGGAGTGCAGTACCTGTCACTGACAAAGAACAGAAATTGTGAATATGTGATGGATGGTCCTGGGAAATAGGGAGAACTAAATTCTCAGTGAATAACTGGTACCGGTCCAAGTAATACACTTTGCCAGAAAGTGATGCCATCCAGAGTGCAAAAAATTATTATTTTGCCAACTCAAACCATGACTTGTTTGCTAGGCCTTAACTCTGAGAAATGGGATATATGGGGTAAACAAAAATATTTTGACACAAGCTAAAATAATTGACAGAATAGAAAATTTGAATTCTCACCAAAAAAACACAAGAGAGAACAATTGATTGGAAAAACTAGTACGTAGAAATAAAGGGCCATCTGGAAGAAGAGAAGCAAAAAGCAATATTAAAAGAAAACATGCTCTTTATACAAACAAAACTTATTGATTTCAAAGATATATACATAAATGGCTTGAAAGAAAAGAATAAATACTCTCAACTTAACCCTTCATAAACTAACATGTCCAAAACTTTTATATATTACACAGCAGCTATATTATTTCCAACTTTAAGTTTTGCAGCTCCTTACTAGGAATAACTATGCATCTTATGAATATGGTCATTTATTCTTTACCCCTTTGCATTTGCTCTTTCTTTTAAAAAAAAAGTATTTATTTAAAACTAAATACAAAATAAGAAAAAACAGAATAGAAAAAACAGAAAAAGGAAAAAAAAAAAACCTAAAATATTGTCAGGTGCTCAACAAAATAGCAGCAAAATACATAACAATAAATTTCCATTTCAAGAAAGCATATATAATAATAGAAACATTATATTCATGATTGTCATCTTTTCTTTGCTTCCTTATAGTTATTCTTTTGTTCTTTGCTGTGCATTTTTTACTTTATTCTTTTTTTCCCCCTTTTCATCTCTTTATCTCCCTAAGCCGGTTACAGTTAACCATGGATATGTGTGTGTGTGTGTGTGTGTGTGTGTGTGTATACACACATACACATAACCAGAGATACATATATCTATATACATACATACTTTTTTGCATACATATACACACACAGATATATATGTATATATATATATATACACCCTTACACATATGTAGACATGCATTTAAAACAATATTAATATGGCTGACCTTTAATGTAGATTTTTCTCTTGATTGAATGTTTAAGTTTGACTTTCTCTGAAATCAATGATTATTAGTCCTATTTTTTTCTAATAAATTCTACCCCTGATCCTTGCTGTTGTGTTTGTATATATCTCTTATTTCATATCCTAACTCTCCTACTTTAGTTCTGTTTCTCAATGTGCCTTTCTTTGTTAACCTCCCCACACCTTTCCCCTTTCTATCAAATTTCCATTAACTCTCCTTAATGTAAATACCCTGCTGTACTCTACCTTATGCTCCTTTTCCCCTCCCCCCTTATCCCTTTCCATTAATCTACATATCTTGTCCTTATGCCATAAATCTACATACCTTTCCATACCCCACTGTATTCTATTCCCTCCCCTCTTATTTCTTTATATATTTTAGAAGGTGCTATACCCTTCTTGTCACACACACATGTACACACACACATACACACACACACAGAGTTCACTATTTAACTCATTCCTGATGTGAGTAAGTTTTCAGAATTACAGCTTTCCTTCCCCATCTAATGCCTCTATGTTAGTTTTTCCCCTGTACCTCATTTGTATAGCATAATTATTATTTTACCTTTTTTTAGACTGTTTTGCTTTTTTTAGAATAAGATCATAGTCAGTTCTACTCCAACCTTTGTTTTGAACTATTCAAGGATTAATGACATTATTAAACATATAGTTTACATTTCTATATATAAAACAAAAACAGTCTGTCCTTGAGTTTCTTGAAATTAGTGTTTTGTAGAGGGCCACAGATAGTGGGGGAACTCTGGGTGAGGTATAAGACCCTTCAGCCCAGAAGGAACCTGCTGACAATGTCTGCTTTGGCTCCCCATCTCCCCTCAGGGTCCTCAGCTTTCCTGAGAAGTAAGGGGCAGACAACCTGTGTGGAGATTGAGGCTGAGTGACACCAGGTGGCAAAGAGTCATCTACATACAATAGCAAGTTGTTTATGTGGTCCCACATGCACAGTATATACTTGGTGCAAACCCAGTGTAATTTTTGTTACATAAGGGTATGAGGGTATAAAAAGGAGAAAGTCTTTGAAATAAATGAATTCCATATTTTCACCATCCTCAAAGGAGTCCCGCCTCATCACTTTTCCACTAAGATGGTATATTTTAATCATCCCAATGTGGAGGGTCTAGAAAGCATGGTACATTTTGTCACCCCAATTTGGAGGCTCTAGAAAGCAGGACACAGCAGTGTTTGATAATGGCTCTTATATGCTAAATTTTCTACTGAATTCAGGTTTGGTTGAGTCAAAATCCTGAAAATCTTCAAGTTCATTGAATATCCATTTTTTGGTCTAATATTATGCTTACATGATATGGATACTTTTGGGTATATATAATATCATACTTTTGGCCACAGACCTTGTTCTTGTGATTTTCAGTACATAACATTCGAGAACCTGTGATCTTTTATTGTAGCTGCAGATAAATCTTGTATAATTCTAACTGTAGCTCCAGAATATTGGACTTATTTTTGCTTATTTGTTTATTGTAAGATTTTCTTTTTGATCTGGGATTTCAGAATTTAGCAATTATGTTCTTATTTGTTTTCCTTGTAGGGTCCCTTTGAGGTGGTGAGCAGTGGATTTTTTTCTATTTCTCCTCATGTTCTATCACTTTAGGACAATTTTCTTTGATTATTTTTTGGTCATAGTTTTCAGGTAATCCAATTATTCTTATGTTTTCTCTTCTTGCTCTGTTCTCCATATCTGTTTTTTAAAATAAGATGTTTCACATTCTGCTCTATTTTTTTCATTCTTCATATTTTGTTTTGTTATTTCTTGGTCTCTTATAACTTCATTAGCTTCCCCTTGTCCAATTCTAATTTTCAAGATTTTCTTATTTAAGACTTTGGATCTCCCTTTCAAATTGGTTGACTTTTTTTTTTTTCATAATCTTGTTTTCATGGATGGCTCTTCTTAAAAAAGTTTTTCCTCCACCTGTCTCATCTGAATTTTAAAGTCTTTTTTGAGTTCTTCTATAAATTCTTTCTTTGAAGGTAGTCATTTAACATTATTCTTTGGGGTAGGAGAGGTTTATTTTGCTTCAGTGTCCTCCTCTGAAGATGAATCCCAGTTTTTCCTATTCTCATAGGAAGTTTCTTTCTCATTTGCATGCTCACTTTTAAAAATTTAAAATTTATTAGTGTAACCACTCCTAATCCTGTGGTGGGGAGAATAGTTCTTCTGGCTTCACTTCAACTCTGCCCTCTAACTTGGTCCCCCAAACTAAATACTTTACTCTCCTGCAAGTCCCCATAGCCAGCAGCTTTCCTACCCCACTGTTTCTGTATTTACTGGGTGTGCTGGTTCCTTCTCACCCAAGGCTATGATCTGAAGCACAGCTAGGTCTGGTATTCCTTATCAGCCAAGGTTCCCTCAGTTTTCCTGGATTCTGACTCCCAACTCCTCATTTTGTCCAGGAGGTAAAAGTTCCAGTGGTCTGGGCTGAGACTCCTCCAAACCCAGCTAGCCCCAGGACTTGTTTTTTTTTTTTTTTCCCAAGGAGATGTTTGATTAAAATTTGATCTCAGGGTCTTTCTTTCCTGCCACCTTGGGTTTTCCCAGGAAGACCCCTGTTCTGCCAAAAGTCTTATTTGTTTTTCACTGATCTATGTTTTCTCTGACACATAATTTTATTTTGTTTATGGGAGGAGTTTGGAATTTTCTGACCTATTCTTCCATCTTTTCAGAATCCTCTCTAGCATTTGTTCTTTCTTCCAATTATGTGAAGGACCTTGTATGCTTTGAAAGGTCAAAATAGTGAGGCACCAGAAGCTTAGAAGCTACAATCCATGCCAGATTTTCCAGCCAGTCCAAGATAGTGAGGAGTATCATGTAAGCATAATATTAGACCAAAAAATGGATATTCAATGAACTTGAAGATTTTCAGGATTTTGACTCAACCAAACCTGAATTCAGTAGAAAATTTAACATATAAGAGCCATCATCAAACACTGCTGTGTCCTGCTTTCTACTGACAACCTGTATATATACTGGGTGTGTGTGTGTGTGTGTGTGTGTGTGTGTGTGTGTGTGTGCATCCAGAAGAAACTATAGCTATTAGTCTATCTGCTATCCTTATTTGGGAAGTGAATTTGGTGAGACACATCCTATACAGAAATTGATGTAGGGTCTAGATCCTATAGAGTGTACCTTCAGATATTGGAAGGAAATGTTTATACTTCCCATATTTACTTTAAGTCTTAGTAAATATCCTTTATCATAATCTAATTGTATTAAATGACTAAGTAAAGCCTGGGATATAATCATCAGTGATTGATATTGGATAAACACATTAAATGAACACACTGAAAAGAGGCCTTGGGCTAGTAATGGTAAAGAAGCATATCCATTCCTCAGGGATACTCTTCAGCTATCTCTGAGGCTAAGATGTCAACTTGCTTGAGGATCATCTCATAATCAATATTCCCAATGAATGGTGGTATAAGGATCCTCAGAGGAAATATTGCTTTAATTGAACTGAATTTGTTTAATGGAAAGAGTTGTTTTCAAACTTTTTTTGCTAAGGCTATGATATAATTTTTATGACCATAATTCTCTGATATTTGTTTTCATGTTTAATAAGTGAATTATTATATGTATGTATATACACCTATATATAAATGTATGATAAAATATACATACATATATGTGCATGTATAGTGTGTTTGTATGTGTATATATATATGCATATATATGTATGCATGTATAGTTTTCTCTCTTAAAAAGGAGAAAAAAGAAAAAAAAAAGAGAAGAGTAGAAGAAAAAGGAAAGGAGAGAGAGGGAGAGTTAAAGGGAGAAGAAGAGAGGGAAGGAGAGGGATGAAAGGAGAGAAAGAGAAAGAATAGAGGAAAAAGAGAAAGGAAGGAAGGAAGGAAGGAAAGAAGGAAGGAAGAAGAGAAGAAAGGAAGAAAGAAGGGAGGGAAAGAAGGAGGGAAGGAAGGAAGGAAAGCAGATAAAGGGAAAGAGATTGATAAAAGAAGGCAGATGACAAGTAAAAAACAAAACATTTTTATCCCAATTTTACTAGATAAATGTGACAGTTGTATTTTTGAAATAGTTTTTGCAATTGGTTTCTGAACACTTAGAATACAATCAAATAAAACTGCTGTCACAAGAATATCCAATTCAAAATATCCATTCTTTATGATTATTTGCATTGACAGAAAGGAGAGAATTCTTACCTAGGTAATCCAATGGCTATGACAAACTACTTTGAAAGATTCTTCAATATTATGCACCTACATAGATTATATATGCAGTATACAACCAAGGCTTTCATGGTTAAATACATAAATAAAAGGTGCAAGATCTCCTTCTCTTGCTTCTCTCTCTTCCCATAAATCATATATATATATCTACTTTAAAATTTATATTTCTCAGCCACCAGTCACCAAAATATAAAAACTAAAAAAAATCTAGAAGAAAAATAAAGAGACTTCAGGTCTCATACCATATGAACTCCCTTCTGATTTAAGCTCTATAGAATGCAACAATGAAAGAAGCTTGAAATTCAGTCTTCTGATAATAATGTAGTCAGAACAACTTTGTCCTTTGTTCTTTAAAAATAAAGACAGTTCATTCATCTTCTCTTTTTCATTTTTGCACAATGAATATTTCACTTAGTTCTCTTGAATGTACCTTGTGCTTTTTTTCAATGACCTGTCACTTTAGCAAATAAAAGATGGCTGCAATCCGGTTTTCTCTAATTAAACACTGTTTGACTTTCCCTATATTCTTTTTTTACTTCAAGTTAATGAATTCAGTTTAAAGAACAGTAAAATTTTATTTCCACCAAGCAAATATCAATTTCCACTTTACTTCTTTGCAAGGCAGCTATATGAAAAATTCTTTCATTCTTACTCATGACCAATATATAACACAGTTCTTGCAATATTTGTGTTCATAATAGATGGTAGAAATAAAAATGTTGTGAGCAAGTACACTGAACATATTATGGCATTGTTTTTCCCTAGAGGCAGTCAACAAAATTTATGGAGTATTCATATAGGCTTAGAGGCTAGGAGGCATTATCCCTGTAGAATCAAAGAGGATTTAAGTTTTTTCATTGTTTCTACCAACTGTGTTGGCTTTACTCTTAGAGGAAAATGTTTCTTAAATTGAAAAGCTTTCTATATTCAGAACTATTTGACTTCTTTTTCTTAGTCCCCCCTACTGTTTCAAGTTCAAGTTTCCATAAAACTTATGGTAACCTGTGGCCTAAAACCAAAGTTCTGACTTAATGTGAACCAGATTCAATCTTAAAGCTTCTCTCTAATTGGTTCATGTGTCCCTACTCAGGTCTTTTGGCTTCCAGCTTTGAGAGAAAAGATGGAGGAGGGCAACTCCTCCTCAGATTGCTGAGGGTAGAGACTGGGAAAACTCAAGAGGAGCTGTCAGTCTCTCCTATTCCCACCTAGCTACAGTAGAGACTTTGGGGAGTTTCCCCTTGAGTGAGATGTAGAACACTCTCTTCTGATCTGAGTTATTTCACTTCTATCAGTAGAGCTCCTTCACTCTGTATTCTAAGGTATATACCCTGCTGTGTATAACTATATATAACTATGTATAACTATGTATAACATCTGACTGATGTTTTGTTACTGATTTGGTTAAATCTATTTTCTTTGTTATTTGTTATGTTTGTTCATTGCGAAACAGGCATTTTGTGGGAAAGGGGTCATGGGCTTGGATATAAAGCTTGGGATTCCCATTCCTTCCCACCCCAATAAAAATAACAAAATGACCAGAAGTTAGATTGAGCCAAATCATATTCCCTGGACAATAGTATTTAAGAAAGCAGATATAATTTTACCCCATTACACCTCCCCTCCGCCAAGGAGAGCTGGCCCCAGCTTTTTCTCCCGACAGGAATTAAAAATTCTTTTGGAGAAGAGGATATAAAGAAGTCTATTCTATCCCCCTTAGTATGACATGTGGCTCTTGCCACAGATGGACTTCATTAGCACATGAAATTTTTTCCCTGTAATTGGTTATTACCTATTCATCCTGTATATAGTCTGCTTGTACATAGATGTTAGTGTATCTTCTCCCCCATTAGACTGAGTTCCTCAAGAAATTTACCTTTTTTTATTCCTAGCACTTAGTCTAATACCTGGTACACAATAGAGACTTAATAAATGAATACTGGCTGATGTTCTCTAGCTGTTCCTCATCTCTGCTTCCCTCTTGACCCAAGAATCTCTTAATCTACTTTTTTTCAGGCATTTCTCTGTCTCCCCACCACTGCTGCGACTGTAAAGAACTGCAGCTAACCCTGACCCAGGAATTCCTCATTTCTCCACTACTGCTTCTGTGACTATATCTAGGGATACATGGTTCCTGGAGTATGTGGATAGGAGTATATCATTATACAAGCTTCACTCTAAGAAATCAAGTCCAGGACCCTCCCCACCCACAGTTCTTTTCCTCTCTATTTTACTATGTCCTTGCATTCCTTTTGAAAAATCAAGTTTTAAAGTATAGTTCAGGGGTATGAGCTGATCAAGAATCAGCTAATTTATTTTTTTAATTTATGGAATAAAATAGGCATTTCTGTAATACAGTATAATAAAAATATGATTGCACATGAAACTGCAAATCTATTATGTATAACTTGCTATTCTTTTTAAATCATAAAGTTACCATATAATTTTCACCTTTTTTCCTTCCCTCCCCTACCCCCTACCCTAAAGATGACTAGCATGAGACACAAATAGATATGTGTACTTTGAATGAATAAGTCATATTGATTATTAAATATCTAAATTAACTCTAAATGGTAACATGAAAAAAGACACTATCTCACCTGGAGAAAGAACTGATAAATAAAAGAATATAGAAAAAAATCATTATGTGTATATGTGTGTGTGTGTGGTATTGCTGAGTGAAAGGCATAATTCCAAATTGCTTTCCAAAATGACTGACTTCACAATCCCACCAATCATGTGTCCTAATTTTTCCACTTCCCTCCCAACATTTGTCACTTTCTCCTTTAGTCATTTTAGCTAATCTAATAGCTGTAAAATACTATCATAAGGTTATTTAAATTTGTATGTTTCTATTTGATAATTACTTAGAACATTTTTTCATATAATAATATATTGTTTTGATTTCTTTATTGGAAAACTGTTCCCATCCTTTAACCATTTGTTAATTGGGAAATGAATTGGATTCATATAGATTTTTTTTTAACTTTTGGGAAATTTTTGTTTTGTTTTCTTTATTATTATAGCTTTTTATTTGCAAAACATATGCATGGGAAATTTTTCAACACTGACCCTTGCAAAACCTTCTGTTTCAGCTTTTCCTCCTCTGTCCCCCAACCCCTCCCCTAGATGGTAGGTAATCCAATACATGTTAAATATATTAAAATATATGTTAAATCCAATATATGTATACATATTTATACAGTTATCTTGCTGCACAAGAAAAATTAGATCTTAGAAGGAAAGAAAAAACCTGAAAATGAAAACAAAAATGCAAGCAAACAATAACAAAAAGAGTGAAAATGCTATGTTGTGGTCCATACTTAATTCCCACAGGCCTCTCTCTGGGGTGTAGATGGTTCTCTTCATCACTGAACAAGTGGAACTGGTTTGAATCATCTCATTGTTGAAGAGAGCCACATGCATCAGAGTTGATCATCGTAAAATTTTGTTATTGCCATATATAATGATCTCCTGGTTCTGATCATTTCACTCAGCATCAGTTCATATAAGTCTCTCAGGCTTCTCTGAAATCATCCTGTTGGATCTCTTACAGAACAATAATATTCCAAAACATTCATATGCCACAATTTATTCAGCCATTCTCCAATTAATGGGCATCCACTCAGTTTCCAGTTTCGTGCCACTACAAAGAGGGCTGCCACAAACATTTTTGCACATGTGAGTCTCTTTCCCTCCTTTAAGATCTCTTTGGGATATAAGCCCAGTAGTAACATTGCTGGGCCAAAGGGTCAAAACTGCAGCACTTTGGGCAGAGGTCCATATTGCTCTCCAGAATGGTTGGATCCATTCACAATTCACTAACAATGTATTAGTGTCCCAGTTCTCCCACATCCCCTCCAACATTTGTCATCTTTTCCTGTCATCTTAGCCAATCTGAAAGATGTATAGTGGTATCTCAGAGTTGTTTTAATTTGCATTTCTCTGCTCAATAATGATTTGGAACACCTTTTCATATGACTAGAAATAGTTTCAATTTCTTCATCTGAAAATCATCTGTTCATATCCTTTGACCATTTATCAACTGGAGAATGGTTTGATTTCTTATAAATTTGAGTCAATTCTCTATATATTTTGGAAATGAAACCTTTATCAGAACCTTTGGGATTCATATAGATTTGACAGTGTTCTTTATATATTTGAAATATAAAACCTTTCTCTAAGGCACTGTCAATAAATCCTTCTCCCAATTTTTTGCTTTTCTTCTGATCTTGGCTACATTTGTTTTATTTGTGCAAAACCTTTTAAAGTTAATGTAATCAAAATTATTTATTTTATACTTAACTTTGCTCTCTATCTCTTGTTTAATCATAAATTATTTACCTATCCATAAGTCTGATAAGTAATATATCCAGTTTCTTTAAGTGTTTTTTTTAAATGAACAAAAATCTATTTTTTTCCTCTCTCCCATCTACTTCTGCATTAGATAAAAGGAAAAACAAATCCTTGTAAAATGATAATTAAGTAAAATGATTTCCTTCATTGGCCATGTATATATTTCTCATTTTGCATTTCTAATCTTTCATCTTTATGTCAAAAAGAAAATAATATGCTTTACTATCAGTAATTTGGAATCAGTTATCTTTATTGTATCAGTGGAATCAATGGTATGATTCAGCATAAAGCAATGATTTAAAACTTTATCAAGAGTTAACTGTGTGGACAATGGGGGAATTCTCAGTGAGATATAAGACCCTTCAGCCCAGAGGCAACCTGCTGATGATGTCTGGTTTGGCTCCCCATCTCCCCTAAGGGCTCTCCCCTTCCTGAGAAGTAGAGGGAGGAGAGGGGGAAGAAGAAGAGGGGAAGCCACAATCTGTGTTCTACTGGAAGCAGAGATACTTACAGTAAAGAGGCATTTACATATTAATAGCAGGGTGCTTACAGTTAGCACATGCTCAGTGTGCTGTGATGATGCAATTGTGGTAAGGTATTTAGGGGCTGAGAGGACTTGAAATAAACAGACTGCATGTTTGATCACCAAAAAAAAAAAAAAAAAAAAAAAAAAAAAGAGTTAACTGTGTCAAGGGAATTTCATACCTTTTAAAGGAGATATTGATGCCAGAACAGTTTTCACTAACGTGAGCAATGAGGACTCAAAAGACTGCACCCAAATATCGCTGAGGTCATCTTTAAATACCAAGTACAATAATATAGAGTAAAAAGTAGTGGACATGACCAGTATTATCTTGGGTCTTCATTGAACTTGTCTGGGACTTTTGTTCTTTCACTGTCTAGTAGTACAAACATTATGTGATAAAGGCAAGGTTAAAAAAAAGTCAGACTGTACATGCAAAGTTGTATAAAAGGTCAACAAAACTTTAACCACTTTGTAAGTAAGCTTGCACATGTGACTCTTCTGGGGTGTTCACTCTGTACAAAACTAGTATGTATTAGCAACAGAGACCTATGATAAGTTATATCCTCTTGCAGATTGATTTTAGGCCAATTTTACTTTATTTAATGATATTTAATGATAGTTGAGGGGAGATAGATACAAATTTGAATTTTTACTGCTAATCCTCATGAGACTTTCATTTTTTTAAACAAGTATTCCTGAAGGAAGAATTTGCAGATAAATATTCTACCTATGACTGATTTTGTTTCTAAAAAAGAAATAAAGAAAAACCTGTTTCAAAAAAAATGGTGATAATTCAGTTGGAATCATTAATTCATATAAGTGATTTAGAATTCATTAGAAAGGCCTTGATAATATTGGAATTTTCATTTCCAAATGTATATATCATCTTTTCTCTATTTCCTGGGTCCTTTCTTGCTTATGAGAGGATAGCTGTGACTGTTTATTTTCAGATAGCAGTTTTGCAATAATCATGTTAGTGATTTCCGTAGACAGTTTCTATGTTGGAAAACATTTCTGCAATTTTCTAGGGTATAACTGATTTTTCAAAAGCTAATGTTAGTAGAAAGAACATACCTGCCCTTCAAGTTTGGAATGGATACAATTTATTGAGCAACAAAAAGACCTCAATTATATTTTTTGTTTACCAAGCATCAAAAGAGCCTTAATTATTCTTGTTCTATTCATTTTCATTTCTCAATGAGATTATATTTTTAGTAGGGGTGAAATTATATGTCCTTTGATTGTGCTTGTCAAAGATGATTGGAGTTTGTGAAAGGACTGCTTCCATTTAAAAATATCCTTATTTCAGTTAAATGGAAAGAGTAGGGCATCCTTTTTGCTGATGTCCTGCCCACTGGGAACTAGAAAAGTTGCCCGCTCTCAAAAAAAACTTCATGAAAAAAGAGAGAGAGTTATAGTTATAAACTGGATACCTTTAATGACCCAGTAGTATTGGATGAAAGAAAACATGGGTACTGCTATGGGTGAATGAACTGCTCTTTATTAATGTGCATTGTAATGAGAGACAGAGAGATAGACATAGATACAGACACAGAGAGACAGACACAGACAGACAGAGAGAGAATAAGAGAGGGAGGGAAAGAGATAGGGAAAGGGAAAGGAAAGAGAGAGAGACAGAGGGAAAAGCAGAAGGAAAGGGAAAGGGAGAAAGAGAAAGAGAGGGAGGGGGGGAGGGAAGGAGAAAGAAAAGGGGGGAGGGAGAAAGACAGATTATTTCTTTTAAAAATTTAAACAGAATTTAATATCTTGTTTTTCTATCATCTACATTCTGAACCATACCCCTACACATTACCATCTCTGAGATATTAATCCTGTAAAGCAAAGAATTTTTAGAAGAGAAAAAAATGTTTGGCCAAAGTATTCCACATATCAAAAAAAAAAAAAGGCTGACATTATATTCAGAATTCTATACTTTTGGTTCCCCATGCTTGCAAAGAAATTTCTTCTCTGGGAGAAATCTACTATAATTTCACAGCACTCAGTTTCACTTGTTTTGTTCTTGTTATACACATTGCTGTAGTCAGTTGTATATATTATCTTCCTGGTTCTTCTTTGCTTTAGTTCATATCACTTTGTCATTTTTTACAGGACATTAAGATTCCATTACATTCCTATGCCATGATTTATGATATTCTAAATTCATTGGTATATCTTGTTATTGATTTAATAAATTTTGCACTGTATTTAGTATGGATATTGATATATTTCTTTCTCTGCTTTGTCTTTCTCTGTTTGAGGTATCAAGACCATATCTGCATCATGTAGAAATTTGGTAGGATTCCTTTTTCACTTTTCATAAAAAGTTTTATTGGTATATAACTGGGTGAACTAATTTTCAATAATTTATTTTTTCTTCATTGATTGTGAGTTATTTTTCATTTTGATATTGAAAATTTGGTTTTCCACAATAATTAAAAAAATAACAATTAATGGTTTATTTATTTTTATTAGGTTTAAAGAGAAATAACTACAAACTTAGTTATTAGTTCAATGTGAAGAAGCAGAATTGGCTTTCAATTTTGTTAATTTCTTCTTTGAATTTTTAGAAAATTTTTGTGTTGTATCAGAGTCTTTTTTAGTTGTTTTCTAGTTTTTTCTTTAGTTGAATATCCAGTTCATTGATCTGTTGTTCTCTCTTTCTCTCTCATTTATGTAAGACAGATTCAAAGTAGAAAAAAAAAAAAAAGATTGCCATTTACATGGCAGATCAGAGAAGATTCAAAATATGAGATAGTAGATTTTCATTTCAAGAAAGTTTATATAATAAATACTACACAATATGTTAAAAGATGTCTATCTATTCTTTGCTTTCTTGTAGGTTTTCTTTTGTTCTTTGCTACATACTTTTCATTTCCCTCCTCCTTTTCTCCCCTACCCCCAAAGGCTACAATTAAGCATGGATGTATTTCTATACACATATATAGCATACACACACACACACACACACACACACACACATATATATATATATAATTATGCACATTTGCATTCATATACATCTATGTATGACCATATTACACTTGTTTGTCCTCTTTTTCTTTGAAAATGAATAACATCAGATGCTTCCTAAGTCCAAGTTTCTCTATATTTTTCTAAATCCACCATCTTATCATTTCCAACACCACAGAAGGATTCCAAACTTATACTATCTAGATATATATCTAAAACGATATTTTTACTATAGCTGACATATAGTACACTTTCCTTATTTTTTCTCTTTTGATTACATCTATTTTAGCCTTAACTTTGTCCCAGATCAATGATTGCTACCCCTATTATATTTTAAAATAAATTCTGCTCCTATATCATTATTATTGTGTTTGTATGTATTTCTTATTTCCTATTCCTGCTGACTCCTCTGCTTTACTTTTACCTAATACCTTGCCTTGCTGTTACTTAACCTAGCTTCCCCACTCAGGATACTTCCCTAATTTCCTACTCCAACCATTTCCTTCCCTCTTTATCTCATTCCCATTAAAATATATCCTATTCCCACCTCATCTTAGTTTTAAACATAAATTTAGAAAACTTTTATATCCTTCTACATATATACATATATATAGTGTTCCCTTTTTAACCCACCCCCAATGTGAGTAGGATTTCAGAATTACCAGCTCTCCTCCCCCAACAAATTCCTCCATGTCAGTTCTTGCTCTTGCATTTCATCCATATATTACTCTTCTTACCTTTTCCTATTGGTTTTGCTTTTTAGAATTATCCCATCCTCAGCTCTACCTCAATCTTTGTTTTAAACTGTCTAATTACTAATGACAGTCTTAGACATATAGTTCACACTTCCACATTTAAAACATACAGTTTGTTCTTATTGAGTCTCTTGATATTATTTGATGTTTTCTTTGTATTTCTCTTGGATCTTATTTGTCAAATTTTCTATTAAGTTCAGGTCTTTTTGTGACAAAATCCTCAAAGTCTGGCAACTCACTGAATATCCTTTTTATTTTCTTTCAGGATTATGCTAAACTTTGCTGGGTATGATATTTTAGGCCAAAACCCTTTTTTGTTGTTTGTTTTTTGCTTTCGATGTATAGTGTTCTAAGACCTGAAGTCTTTTAATGTAACTTCTGCTAGGTCTTGAGTGAATCTAATTGCAGCCCCTCATATATGAATTTTTTTTCTTGTTGTTGCTCATAATGTTTTCTCCTTGATCTGGGGTTTCAAAATTCAGCTATGATGTTCCTGTAGTTACTTTATAAGATTTTTTTCAGGTAACAATCAATGGACTTTTCCCATTTCTACTTTCCCTTTGATGCTGTTAGTGGCAGCACAGAGTTGTGGAAATCCCCTCTTTGGTCAGAGATGCAAGTCCAACATGGAAAGAATTCATGAACTGAAAAAGTCTAACTGGGAAAAGGGAAGTTTATTTGCACTGAGAAGCCAGCTTTGCTAGGAAGACTGACTCCTTAGTTGCAAGAGATCCTGGCAGAGAAATAACAAAAAGTTATCACTGAGAAGAAGGTCTCTTCACAGTGGACAGGAGTCCTGGTAGGCAGCTGTGTCAAGAGGAGAGGTCCCTTGGCAAAGCATAATTCCTACTTCAGACTTCTGCAGTGATATGAGTTTAAAATTGTCCGTTTTTATAAGAAATCTGAGACAGGGGTTTCAACTGAATGAGATTCCTTCAATGTTGTCATTACCTCCAAGCCTAGGTTTTCAGTTGAATGAGACCATTTAAGTTATATCAGGTCCAGATCTCCAACTGAATGAGACCACTTAAGTTCAAGCTATTGGGAGTGGTCCTGAGCTAATCTTAATGAAACCACTTAACTGCCTTGAAGGGTGGGTCTCTATCAGAGGAGAGTTTCAGAGTTTACCCCAAAAGTCAAGGAGGACAGTTTCAGGGTTCCCTCTGTCACCTTTTTGATGTAATTCTGTAGAACAATTTTTACAATTATTTTTCTATTATTGTATCAAGAGTCTCTTTTTGTTAATGCCTTTTCAAGTATTACAATTATTCTTATTTTTTTCTTGATTTTTTCTTTAGAGCTGTTGTTTTTCATATGAAATGTTTCATATTCTCTTCTATTTTTTTCATTCTTTATATTTTGTTGATTTCTTTATAAATTCACTGGCTTCCCCTTGCCCAATTCAAGTTATCAAGTCATTTTATTCCTTAAGATTTTGGATCTCATTTTCTAGTTAGTTGACTATCTTTTCATAATCTTGTTTTCCTTGGATTGTTCTTATTATTATTTTAGTTTTTCCTCAGCCTCTCTCATCTGATTTTAAAATTCTTTTTAGGGTTCTATAAATCTTTTGGGGCAGGTGACCATTTAATGTTACTCTTTGGGATAGGAGAGGCTTTTTTTTTTTTTCCTTTCAGTCTCTTTCTCTGAAGATGAATCCTGGTCTTCCCTATTCCCATAGAAACTTTCTACAAAACTTATGGTTCTAGCTAAGAAATAGAATAGTGGATCAGTGAAATAGGTTAGATCACATAATAATCAATGACTATAGTAATCTAGTATTTGATAAAACCCAAGACTCCAGCTTCTACATTAAGAACTCACAATTTCACAGAAAAAAAGGGAAAATTGATAGCACTACATCTTACATCTCATACCAAAATAAAGTCAAAATGGGTACATGATTTAGGCATAAAGGATGATACTGTAAACAAATTGAGAGAGCAAGAAATAGTTTACTTATCAGATCTTTGAAGAAGGGAGGAATTTATAACCAAAGAAGAACAAGAGAACATTATGAAATGCAAAATGGACAACTTTGATTACATTAAGTTCAAAGGTTTTTGCCCAAACAAAACCCACACAGACAAGATTAAAAAGGAAACAGAAAGCTGAGAAAAAAATTTTTTACAGCCAGTGTTTCTGATAAAGGCTTCAATCTTTTCTTTTTGTTTTTTAAATTATAACTTTTAATTTTCAAAATATAAACATGGATAATTTTTACCTCTACAAAACCCTGTGTTCTAATTTTTCCCTCTCTCCTTTCCTCCCATCCTCTTCCCCAGTCAGCAAGTGATTCAATATATGTTAAACATGTGTAATTCCTCCATACATATTTCCACAAATATCATGCTGCACACACACTCATACACAAAAAATCTGATCAAAAAGGGGAAAAAATGAGAAGGAAAACAAAATGCAAGCAAACAACAACAAAAAGAGTGAAAATTCTGTATTGTGATCCCCACTCAGTTCCCACAATCCTTTCTCTGGGTGCAGATGGCTCTCTTCATCACAAATCCATTGGAACTGGCCTGGATCATCTCATTGTTGAAAAGAGCCACGTCCATCAGAATTGATCATCATATAATCTTGTTGCTGTGTACAATGGTGTCCTGGTTCTATTTACTTCACTCAGCATCAGTTCATGTAAGTCTCTCCAGGTCTCTCTGAAATCATCCTGCTGATCGTTTCTTATAGAACAATAATATTCCATAACATTCATATACCAGAACTAATTCAGCCCTTCTCCACTGTGATGTTCTTCTTCTTTAAAATAATATAATGGTTCTCTGGGAGCAGGTTTCTTGGGGAGATTTTCTGGAGGCAGCCTTAGTTTCAGTTCAGATCAATAATCACCTCAAATACACCTGCTGATAAAATCCAAACGTTTATTTTCTTCTTCCGAGTCTTGTCTCCTTGCCTGGGGCTAGGCAGCTTTCTGGAGAGCCTTTCAGACCAGCCTTGGTCTCAGTGGGGGAAGTGCAAGAGGCCAGCCACCATGGTGGGGTGAGATGAAGTGAATGAATCTGGTTCTGCCTTCGAGAGTGAGCTTCTTCTGAACTGACTCTGACTGGCTCACTGAAGCTCTTTTGATGCTCGGTGTAAAAGGGTGACTCTTCCTCCGAGAGAGTGAGACTGTGAATTTCTGACTTGTGAATCTCATACTGAATGCTGACTTGTGAATCTCCCAAAAGTGTGAACTCCAATGAGTACTTAAATACATTAGTGAGCTAGAGAATTTGCTAAGTACCATGCTAAATTAGGCAACTGACATCACTTTGTAAGGATTCTAACACTCCACCTGATGGGCTTCTACTCAGTTTCTAATTCTTGCAACTACAAAAAGGGCTGACACAAACATTTTTGCACATAAGCCCTTCCCTGAAGGACTCATTTCTAAAATATACAAAGAACTGTGTCAACTTTATAAGAATACAAGATATTTCCCGATTGATAAATGGTCAAAGGATAGGAACAATTTTTAGATGAAGAAATTAAAGCCATCAATATACATATGGAAAAATGTTTTAAATCATTAGAGAAATGCACATTAAAACAATTCTGAGGAGCCACCTCATACTTTTCAGATTGGTTAACATGACAGGAAAATATAGTGATAAATGTTGGAAGGGATGGGGGAAAACTAGGACACTTATGCATTGTTAGTGGAATTGTGAAGTGATCCCACCATTCTGGATAGCAATTTGGAACTGTGCCCAAAGAGCTACCAAACTGTGCATACCCTTTGATAAATCTGTATTCAGAGGAAATCATAAAAGAAGGAAAAGAACCCATATGTGCAAAAATATCTGGAAAAGAATTGGAAACTGAGTCGATACCCATCAGTTGGGGAATAGCTGAATAAGCTACAGTATATGAAAGTAATGGAATATTATTGTTCTATAAAAAATGCTGAACAGGCTGATTTTTTTAAAAGCCTGGAAAGATTATTTACATGAACTGAAGCTGAGTGAAATAAGCAGAACCAGGAAAACATTATACACAGCAACAGCCTGATTGTGCAATGATCAGCTATGACAGACTTGATTCTTTTAATGGTTCAGTGATCCAAGGCAATCCCAATAAACTTTGGATGGAAAATGCCATCTGCATCAGAGAGAAAACTACAGAAACTGAATATAAACAAATACCTGCTTTGTTCACTTTTTTCCCTTTCTCTTCTGTTTTTTTTTTTCTCTCATGGTTTTTTCCTATATTCTGATTTTCCTCTCCCAACATGATTCATAAAGAAACATGAAAAAAAATTTTTTTAATGAATATACATTTATAACCAAAAAATATATATATTGTTCTTATGTGTCACTGGGGAAAATGAAAAGGAAAAAAAGAAAGAAAATTCCTATGGTTGAGTTTTTTTCTCCTTCACCTGTTTTTTTTTTTTTTTTTTTTTGGTAGTAGCAATAGTAGTAAATTATAGGTGTAATCCACCTGTAGTTCTGGGGTATGGGGGATGATGCCTTTGACCTCAAGTCCTCCTTCAGTTCTTCAGGCCTGGAACCCAAAACCAAGAACATCACCCTCCTGCAAGAGCCTGTAGGTCCACTTCTTTTGCACTCACTTGGCTCCTTCTTACCCTGGGCTATGTCCTGCAGCACAGTTGGACATTGCAATCCTTATCATCAAAGGTTCCCTCAATTTTCCCTGACCCAAATGCTTGACTTCTCACACTGTCCTGGAGGTGAAAATTCTGTAGCTGGGGCTGAGGTTACCTCCAACCCAGCTAACCCCAGGGCTCAAAGCTTACTGTTTCAATGGAACTAGCCTGCAGACACTTACATTTCCTAAGGGCCAAAACTCTGTTCCGGTATCTTTCTTCAGTTCTTCTCCAATTGCCCCAGGAGAACTACCGTTCTGTCTCATGTCTTATCTGTTTTTAGCACTCTATGTCCACCCTGAGGTGATTTAGTCTCAATTTAAGTTTGAATCCTTGCTTTGAAGATCATGTACTTAATATAATTGTAGTCAATAAAGGAAGTACTTTGTAGTTCTGGTTTTCTCTAAATGTTTGTGAGATTTTTATGCCCTAGAATATGGTCAGTTTTGTAAATGTACTATGTGGAACTAGAAAAATGTATATTTTCTTTCTATTCCCATTCAATAAATTTGTCAAATCTAATTTTTGTCAAAGAGGACTAATTTTTATCAATCTAAATCTCCTTATTCAAGTAAAATTTCATACAAATACAGTTGTGTTATGCCATTTGGTTTATACACATTATGTAATGATATTTCATTTTCTATGACATTTAAACATAATGCAGTTTTTCTATTCGTCTTTTACCATACCTCTTTTTTTTTCTGTTATCTTGACTAAGATCATGATTACTTTCCTATTTTTAAAAGAAAATTTCCTGAAGTATAATAAGTTTTGCTCTAGCCTCTCATTTTAATTTTGTGTGAAGGTTATTTTTCATTTATATTTCTTTTAGTCTCACATTATTGCTTTCTTGCTATTGAATGGGACTGATTGGATAAAGTTTTCTCAGATTTATGAGACTAGGTCTAAATCACATAATCCCTATACCCAGTTGAGTTTTGGGTTTCAGGAAGTCACATGATCCCTATTCCCAGCCTTGAACCCTGAGATACAAGAAGTTAGCCAAGTTACAGAAAGTGAAGGAAGCAGACAACATTGATGACCATTGGTCAAAGATGGTTATGTCCTTTTAGTCTATCCAATGAGAAGGCTCAGGTCTTTTACTTTTAAGTCCTGGACAAGCTGGAAGCTGGTCAAGTTCCAGGAGCACATGGCAGGAGCTGGGATGGCTCTTAGGTGTGTGCTTGGGCCTCTCCCTGCAGGGATTAAATAAATGTTTTCTCTTTGTACCTGATGATGTCTCTGATTGGTTAATTGGGAAGGGGGTCTTGTGCCCATCCCACACACTATCTTCCATTTTCTGAGTGGGTCTATACTATTCATCTTCATGATTATTATTGTTAATTGTACCTTTCCCTACATTCTATCCTCATGCTTTTCCATCTCTATTTTCCTTCTCCTTTTTTCTTATAGATGAAAATGGTGGAAAGGAAGAAATGTGATCAACATTAGTAATTCACCACGAAAGGGGTCCAAAGGTACTCCTTTGTTTCTCTTTTTTCCCCTTACTAAAACTTTGATCACTGTCTTTCTTTTTAATCCTCTGTTCTGGGTAGTTTTAATTAAGGACTTCAAGAACTTCTTGAAACTTTATGTGTTTAATTTTTAAAGTATTTCTACTTGATCTGTTTTCTAGGTTAGTTGCTTTGATAATAGATATATTTTCTTCAACTTTTTAAACCTTTTGCTCTAATATTTCTCATTTTTTTCATGGAGTCATCAGATTCTTTTTTATTCAGTTCATATTTCAGGGAATCCATTAATTAGGCAAAGTTTTTCCTATTTTGTTCTAAGTTTTTTAGAACCAAATCTTTCTTTTTAGTTCATATTTCATTTTTAAACAAAATCTCTTGCTTCCTTCCTTCAAGATACTTTGGATTGGGACATTTCTCTCTTTTTCTCTGCCTTGGATATTTGAAGCTTTGAAGTATAGGTAATTGAAAGTGATTACTATTTTTTATAAAAGCAAAGGAAATATTTAAAACAAAGAAAGGCAAACAGACTTTTTGTACCCAGACAAAAAAGTATGAAGATACCATGAAGGAGTTCAAGAGAAGAAAAGGGATATAAGATTACCACCTAAAGGTCTGTCCTCCCTTATCCCCTATTCCCAAGTAATTTCCCCTTAAAGGCTGGGTTCTTCCCCCATTGCTGGCCTAAATCAATGAGCTTTCAATTGCTGGATATGGTGCATCCCTTTGAGTATGTTACTTCCAGATGAAGTGACTAGTAGGGAGGAAGAAAAGGAAAATCCCTTTTTAACATCCCTTTATGATTCACAGCCCAAAAGCCCAACCTGTCCTTCCTCTCAACTCACCAGAGCTTATGTTTTAAACTGACATTAAGTAGTTAATTTGTTTTCTCTATTACGTTATTTTTTATGATGCAGTTTTAAAAAGCATTTGTATATTGTAAGAGGGTTTTAGAAAAACTCCTTAACACTTCCTTCATACATAAACACATTCACACACACACATATACACACATACACATATGTATATATATGAATATATTTCCATTTTTCAAATCTATTGTGGTAAACAGGAATAATATTAATATTTTCTGTCCACAAACTATAATTTTTGTTGTTCAATTGTTTCAATTGTGTCAACTCTTTGTGCCCCTATTTGAGATTTTTTTAGCAAAAATACTGGAGTAGTTTGCCATTTCCTTCTCTAGTTCATTTTTTACAGAAGAGGAACTGAGGCAAACAGTTAATTGACTTGCTCCAGGTCACACTGCTAGTAAGTGCCTGAGACCAGATTTGAATTCAAGAAACTGAGGCTTCCTAATAGGTCCAGTTCTCTATCCATTGTACTACTTAGCCATCTTCCCCTCTCCCCCAATAAACTATAAACATCACATAACAGGTAATGATACTGATAACTGCCACAACTCAGCAGATGATGACATCTATTTTACCTCATTTTTTCAGTTTCTAGAGAACAGCTAAATCATAATAATTTAATAATAGCAGTTGACTGTTTTGACTTTTAGTAGTCAAATACCACTTTTTTGGCCCAGGTTACAAACCTGAAATATCATAGCTTTGGAGAGAGAAAAAAAAAGATGACTAGTTAGGATCTTGTTAAAGCTAACCTCACAGATGCTATGCAATGTCTAGATTAGATAATAATCATGGCAAAAGGCATCTATGTTAATTGTACAACATACTCTCATTTTTAATTTTTAAATATGTCTTAATGCAATTAGTTATAACTAATATAAAGTCTTGAATACCAGGAAAGAAAAGGCAAATTTTAAAAAGTAAGGTCTTGTACAAATCTAATTTGTTAAATAATAATAAAAAGACAAACACAGCCTATAGTTGTCAAGGAAGAATCTGATTCTATAAGAACAATATGACAACAATAAAAAGTAATAGCAAAAAGAGAATTTAGAGATATGATAATGGCCACTTTACCATTTTTAACTTAGAAGTTATTTTTCTTGCCTGGCCCTGTTTTTGACTTCAAGATTCAGAAGCCTAAATAAAGCAATAATCTCCCTTTGAATATTGGTCAAGTGAACAAAGTGGCAAAGGTATAAGACAAATATGGGAAAAAATTTATACTTTTGGATAAGAATCTACCTCTCATCATTTCTTACACAGAACAGCATCCACTTCTCCACATCCACCATCCTTTTTTCCACTCTTTCCTAAGCATAGAACTAATCTTGCCCACAGGAGGAAGTGATTGCCTACATGTTGTGATTTAAAGGGGACAGGTAAAATTCCTTACCATCACATCACCAAGATGGCCAGAGCTTCCAAACTTATTAGTTTCTAGGTCCCAGAAGCAATCTTCACCAGAGCCTAGAGGAAGATTTCTTTTCTTTCTTTCTTTTTTTTAAATAATAACTTTTTATTGACAGAACCCATGTCAGGGTAATTTTTTTACAGCATTATCCCTTGCATTCACTTCTGTTCTGATTTTTCCCCTCCCTCCTTCCACTCCCTCCCCTAGATGGCAAGCAGTCCTATATATGTTAAATATGTCGCAGTGTATCCTAGATACAATATGTTTGCAGAACCAGACAGTTCTCTTGTTGCACAGGGAGAATTGGATTCAGAAGGTAGAAATAACCCAAGAAGAAAAACAAAAATGCAAATAGTTTACATTCATTTCCCAGTGTTCTTTCTTTGGATGTAGCTGCTTCTGTCCAGCATTGATCAATTGAAACTGAATTAAGTCTCTTTGTCAAAGAAATCCACATCCATCAGAATACATCCTCATACAGTATTGTTGTTGAGGTATATAATAATCTTGGTTCTGCTCATTTCACTTAGCATCAGTCCATGTAGGTCTCTCCAAGCCTCTCTGTATTCATCCTGCTGGTCATTTCTTACAGAACAATAATATTCCATAACATTCATATACCACAATTTACTCAGCCATTCTCCATTTGATGGGCATCCATTCAATTTCCATTTTCTAGCCACTACAAACAGGGCTGCCACAAACATTTTGGCACATACAGGTCCCTTTCCCTTCTTTAGTATCTCTTTGGGGTATAAGCCCAGTAGAAACACTGCTGGATCAAAGGGTATGTAGGAAGATTTCTAGGTGAGATGTTGCAGTCAGCAAGGTGATCAAAAAAGCCATGGGGGTGGGATGCAGAGTTGGGGTCTCAAGTAGGAACTTGGGACTGTGCTCTAAGAACTGAACTAAACAACTGTGCTTGTGTAAACTCTATAAAGTGGTTCAATGGGACTGAGTGCAGGGCCCTCACTCCTATACTCAGTAGGGTATTACTGCATGAGACACTCTTGCCTAGACCACTGCAATGGCCTCCTATTTGTCATTCACACACAGAGTCTTAACAAGCTTTTGTGGCTCTTTCTTGCCTACAGTATCAAACACAAATTCCTCTCTTTGGTTTTTAATGTTCTTCCTAACTTGACTCCACTTTTTGCCCCCTTCTGGTCCTCACACTCCCAATACCACAGACACTACCTCACTAACTGTTCTGCTTGCACAACCCTATCTTCATCCCTATACCATTGGCTGTCCCTTCTGCCTGGAACACATTTCCTCTTCACCTCTGATCTTTGGCATTTCAGATTCTTTCCAAATTCAGATCAAGCGCTATTTTCTACATGAAGCTTTCCTGATTCCGCCACCTCCATTTCCCCTGTAATCAAGCTGTATTCATTTTGTAGATATTATGTTTATAAATAAATATATATATGTTATCCCTCCTTTAAGAAGGTAAGATCTTTGAGGTTAGGGACTATTTCATTCTGTTTTTGTATCTGTAGTATATAGCATGGTATTTGGTAAACAGTAAACAGTTAATAAATGTTTCATTAGCTGATTGTTATTGCCTGTAGGATAAAATAGAAAATTCTTAGCCTGAGATTTAAGACTCTCAAAAATCAGGGCCAAATCTTCAATTTTGGTCTCATTCTACCTCCTCTTCATATACACTAGTCTATACTGGACCAGCTCATATAGCCATCTTGGATTTTTCTTTTCCTTTGCTGACAGAGCACATCACACCTAAAATTTCCCACCAGTTTTCCCTTTCAAACCAATTTCCATATATTGAATTACCTCCCTTTTGAGGACCAACTCAGTGATACCTTCTCCATTAAGTCTAGTTAAAGACTTCCCAATTGAAAACATTTTCTCCCCACTTAAATTTCTCATTGAATTTCATTAAATTGTTTCAATTATGTTTGCTTAACACTATATCCAATAATAAAGTTGAAAGTAATTTTTCCCTCTTTAAATTTCTCATTGAATTTTGTCTGGATTTCTCCTTTGAATTTATGATGTTCCTTCATTACTTCTTTGCTATTTATATATATGTCTTGCCTTCAAAGTTGTATAAATTCACTCTAGGATAACTCATTCCCATAGGCAGGTTGATTTTTTTACAGATAGCACCCGAATCTACTTGATTTTGAAAATTCTTGGGGTAATGTTAGGGATTGGGAATTCTGGTATGGTAATATACAAGGCTCTTGATCTCACACTTGATCTCTCTTGATATCACACTAATATCAAATATCAAATAACCAGTTTATATTAATTGACTTTTATAAAACAAGATTTCCTGAGAAGGTAAAATTTTATCCAAGGATAAAATTTACAAAAACTATTCATCCAAACTGGGAGGTAAATTCTTATCTCCTGGACCCCAGAGAAAGACTTCAAATTTAAAGTGATTGGTACAAAATAGTTCCCTCAGACTCTTAGGGAGTGCTTCCTGGCTCTGAGAATCCTTTTTTTCCCTTTGAGGAGTTCCCAACAATTTCATTTTGGTTGTTGCATAGCTGATGGGACAAATTGCTTTCAAGACCTGGTGTCTTACCTGCTAAATCCATTAACTACTAAGATGAGAAGGTAAACATGGGTTCTGGGGTCCCTGGCAAACTCTGTTTCTGATTCCAATAATGGACTTGTGATGGTTCTTCTAATCTTTCAAAGTTTACAAAATCAAAGCCTGGTCTGTTTGTCCTCTGGATACCTACTCATCTAAGATCAGGAAATAATAAACACAAAAGAACAGATACCATGTACTCTGGGATGAATAGTAGCTTGGTAAGAGGAAATGGTCATTTGGTTTTCCCCTCCTCTAGTGACTCAGTAGTTTTTCCTAGTTATTGGAGGACTGCCAGGGAAGCAAGAGAAAGGCTGTCCACGTAAGCCTTTTGTGTAAATGCTCAGTTCTGGCTCAGCGGACAATTAAAAGACTTGTCATCACTGTGAATTATGCTGACAAGGGATGGTCAGAGAGTATCTATGCCTGCTCTAGAGTGGGGGAAAGGACTTTCTCTTGTCCATTCCCAGAAGCAGGGTCACTGGAATTCTACATGTTACACTGACAAGAGGCAGAGAATATTGCAGATGAAGTCTGAAATCCTTCCTCATATGACACCCTCCCTTCCCCCCAAGAAGGGCTTATGTCACTTATTGGCCAGTCCCTGATAAAAACTGCAAATTCCTTCAAAATAGAGAGCTGTGTCATATTCAATGCTGAATACCAGTAGTTAGCATGTTTCCTTGCACACAGTGGGCATTTAACAAATATTTGTACTGAGCTGAAATTTATACAAGAAAAAGCTGGTGAAAAGAACCAAACACAAACAAAATTTTGTCTAGGGTATCAATTCCCCAGTTCACTACTCTGGTACTTCCATGTATTTTGGACTCATAATTCTTAAAGGAGTTAGATTGACAAGAGGGCATGGAACAGGGATAGCTAGATGGGTCAGTAGATACAGCACTGACCCTGAATTCAGGAGAATCTGAGTTCAAATTTGACCTCAGATATTTAACATTTATTGTGTGACCCTAGGCAAGTCACTTAACCCCAACTACTCACAAAAAAAGGAGTATGGAACAGGAGAAAGAAAGTAGTAATTATTGCCATGGGAGAGGAAGAGCAGCTTTCTTTGGCAGTGATTACAGAAGTCTATTGCTCATTACTAAGTACTAATTGAGAAGGTTATAGTCTTTGGAATTGGTATTAGTACCAATAATCAAGCTTTGAAGTATTTATTCTACAATTGTAAGAGAGTTATTTGAATGAAAGGGAAAAAAAGACGACAATCACAGTAAGACAAGTTACAATACAGACTTAAGTTCTGGATATTTTAAGGACTAAGTGCTCTGCACTTGATACTAACTATTCTATTGGATAATATTTGACCCTCTCTATACAAATACAACCTCTTTAACCTTGACTTTAAATACTTTCACAATATGGCTACAGCTTCCAGACATTTCATATCATTCTACTCCAACAGTAGAATTGAAATATTAAGACATTAACATTTCAGTCAAACTTACTATATGGTATTCCTAAAATTCCATTTCTATCCATGCCTAAAATGTCTATATTCTTTTGTGAAAGCTATTATGTATTCTTAGAATACATTCCTTCCTCACTACTGCTTCTTACAATCCTCAGCACCATTCAAGATTTAATTTTGGTGCCATCTCCTATAGGAAATCTTTCCAAATTCTCAAATTGTCAGAATTCTCTCTGTCTCTTTTTTTTCCCCCCAAAGCATGTTATATTTACTTACAAAAATCCTAGGATTTCATCAGTATGGTGCAGCATTTCCCATTTAATGGCTCTCAAACCATTTCAGGGTTTGCAATAATGGTCCTAGAAATTTGTGCCAAAAATTCTTTCTTAAATTAAGCAATAAATAATTGCTCATAAATATTATGAGTCACATATTAAATTATCCTGATGTTCACAGCATATTTCTTTACTGTTGAAATGGATTCACAGAAAAAACCTGTTTGGAAACACTAAAATAGTAACCACCTCTGTGAGGAAATTCAGCTTCCAATGCAAAATAGTAACTTTTCTTTTTTTTTTTTTTAACAAGTTTTAAAAACTTTTCTGCATCTGATAGCCTTAGATAATTATCCCAAAGAACTCAAAGGAAGGAATCTACATGTACAAAAATATTTAGAAAGAAACTTTTTTGTTTTTTTCTAGCAAAGAATGACAAGCAGAATACTTATCAAATATGAGATGTTTGAACAAATTATGGTATATAAATGTAAAGAAATATTGTGCCATAAGAAACAATATAAATAATTTAGAAAAAAATTGGGAATCTTGAGAAGACCTGTATTAACTGATAAAGTTAAAAGAAATGAGAAGATAATATACATAATTACAAGATAATATAAAGGAAAACAACATTGAAAGACATCACATCCCTAGTTAACATGGTGTTCAGATGACTTCAGGGACACATATCTATCGCCTTCTATCAACAGATATCTGGTAGATGACTGGTGCAAAATGAAATATGTTATCATTCATGGCCAATATATTTGTTTTGTTTAAATACACTTGTTGTTAAAGAGTGAGTTTTATTGGGTCATCACTTTTATTGGAAGATTATTAGGAAATGACAGAAATTTTTAAGAATCAGTAACACATTTTTGCTTAAATGGATAGAAAAATTCCCACACCAATGTTATAGTACAGTGGATGAAGCGTTGGAGTTCAAGAAGCCTCTTGTTAAAATATAGCTTCAGACACTTATTAGCTATGTGATCTTAGACAAATCACTCAGTTTTTTTTTTTGCCTTAATTTATTCAATTATAAAATGGGCATAACAATAGCATCTACTTTCTAGAGGATTAAATGAGATAATATTTATATAGCAATTAGTATAGGTGCTATTTAAGCTAGTTATTATTATTACTATTGCTTCTGTTATCCTTGGGCAAAAAGAGAAAGTTAAGAAACTTGAGAATATTAGTATTAACTGATAGAGTTAAGAGACTGAGAAGATAATGTAACCATTATGATAAGTTCAGTGGAGACTATTGTTCTTTATGTCTGGGGGCTTGCATTAAGTAGGTACTTAACAAATGCTCATTGAATGGGATAAGAATATGGCTTCAACCTATACCCTAATTAAAACTTATTTGTGATATAGCCAAAAGCCACAGATATTCTCTTACATTTCCCTCTTGCCTCCTCCCCCTTAGCTTTTTGTCACAATTAACATCAAGTTCCTAATATGGTAAAGAATGTGTCATTGGCTGGTATTCTTTGTCTCTGGGTAGATATTTTTAATCTCTGGGTAGATTTCCATGTTTTAAAATGTGAGCCAATAGAAGTAAAGATCAGAAGGGGGTGGGGGCTTCCATATTAGGCTATATAAGCCTATTTTGCATCTTGTGCCTTGCACTCCTATACCAACACTGCTATCATTGGGAACTGCCCTTTATCATGAGATCATAATAAATCCTTTTTGCTTTTTACCTTGAAGGTCTCTAATTTTAATTTGGGTAAGAGTCACTGTCTCACAAAGCTTTGGAGGCTTGTTCCAGGATATTTCCTGTTCATGGGGGGTGTTTCCTCAAAGAATCCTTGGGCAGGTGCCCTCTGGAGAGTTCTCTGGTGGTCCTTGGACTTGCTTGGGGAACTCCCACTCTGATCTGGTAATTTCCTGAAAGGAGGAAACACTTGGAGAAAGTAAAAATGAAAGTACATGGAGCTCTGGGGAGTTTGGAATCAGTTACATAAGTTGTACACACAACCCAGGTAAGCAAGAAACCGGTGGGGGGTGAGACTCTTAGTGGTTCAAGTCTGTAAGAATACTTTCCCTTTGATAAGAACTGGTGAGTGACTTGGGTAACTGGGATTGGGAGATTCAAGCTGTTTCGATCGTAAGATTGCTCCCATTTCTCTTTGGGACTAGGAAAGCGGTTCCCATCTGTTAGAACCTCACATGACTGTATGATCTGCACCTGTGTCTACCAATCCTTCTAATGGTAGGCCATTTATATAGATAGTGAGCATAGGTCGGTCAGCTGTCACAGCTGCTGTCTAGAATTTTCCTGGATTCTGTTGCAGGGAGTCAGAATCTGGGTAACTATCCCCAGACTGCTTAGTAGGAGTCTGTATCAGTAAACCTGATGCTACCACTTCTCCTGATTGATAAGTCACACATTGTCTACCTGTATTAGTGACTGGGATATTATCTACACATTCCCCAATTTCCCACATCAGTATATGGATGAACACTGTTTTGTACGTACTCTCAAGAGGTGAAATGGTCACGCCTACTGTGCCTGGAGGCAAGGGATCCATAGGCTGGAGAGGAACAGATTTCACCTCTCCTGGGGGTATCTCAGTATTCCCAGCTGTATACAACTCTATTCTCCCCAATTATAATCTCTTTCTCCCAACAGGTTGCTTCTTGCCTGATTGGTCATGTCTGAGAACTGAACTTCTAAAGACTCTGGGTGTAGCATTGGCTGTCATCATGTCCCAAGTATCTTTTGCTTTGGGCCCTGGGACTGGGCCCCTCATCTCATTTTCCTGAGTCTTTTTACATTCTGATGCCCAATGGAAGCCTCTGTTGCATTTTGGACATGGGGTATTGGGTCTTGTTCTCCCACCCTATTTTCTCACTCTGTCTTTATGTTTAAACATTGAACTTTCAGATGCCCTACTTTACCACATGGAAAGCATTGACTCTGGAAGTCCCTTGCCAAAAGGAACTCTGTCTTCCCATATTCAGATCTTGGGAAGCCTGGGCATAAAAGGTATTTGTGCTCACTTTGGCAGTGTCTTATGATCTCCTCTAAAGGAGCATCCTTGTATAGTCCAAGTATAATTTTTTATAAACCTCATTAGCATTTTCTCCAGTAAGTTGTTTTATCATTATTGCTGTTGCTACATTTTCACCAATACTTCATATGACAGCTGTCTGCAGATGTTCCACAAAATTAGCAAAGGGTTCATTTGGACCTTGCTCTATTTTCGTGAAGGCTTTTCCTCTGTTTTGTTTTCCTGGGAGGGTGCCCCATGCTTTGATAGCAGCAGAAGCAATTTGCTCATATGCTGTTGTATGGTAATTAATCTGTGCTAAAGTGTCTGCATAATGACCTATATCTGCTAGCTGATCAAAGGTGACTGGTATTTTAACTCCAGTTTGCCTATTTCATTGGTCTTGTATTCTACGGAATTCACTATACTCAGAAAGCCACAACAAGGTTTGTCCAGGTTCTAAACATGTCCTTGCTATAGATTTCCAATCACTAGGAGTTAAAATTTCAAAAGCCAAATCTCTAATAACATCTTATCATAAGATGATGTAAACCCATAAAGAGTGCAACCCTTTTTCAGATCTTTCATAATTTCCAGATTAAAGGGATGTGAAGCTGAGCTGTGAAAATCACCCTTTAAGTTCAGTCAACTCTTCATGCCTTGCTGCTATTTTGTCAGTACCCTCCTCCTTCTCTTATTCTTTCTCCTCACACTTCTTTATCTGGCTGTTCTCCTTAAAACTTTTTTTTTAGAACTTGTGGAATTTTTTAAGGCCACTTGTATTATGTTGTATATATAGAATGTTTCCTTAGAAAATGAATCAGGACCTTTATTGTTGTAATATGCACTTAATTGCTCTCCTACTACTTTCCAATTATCTGCCTCTATTTCTTCTTCCTTGGAGAACAAAGGGGATGTGCATTCTAATATTTCTAAGAGTCTACCAATCTGCTCCCAAGGTACAAGCAAACCTTGCCTCTTTAACAGCCTAAGTATGCTTTCTATAGACCTTTCTCGGGGTTGGGGGGAGTCTCTTTTCCTAGTATCTGCTCCACTTCAGCCCTTAACAGAAATTTATTTAAATACTTGTCTATTTTAATACTCACTCTACTTCCTGTTCACACAGACTTCTTCACTGAAATTATGATCCAGTTGTGTGCAGGTTCGTGGTCCATGTTGAAGCAACTTCCTGACTTCTCAGAAAGGCTAACCCTGAGGGGAGATGAGAGCTGAACCAGACATTGTCAGCAGGTTCCCCCTGGACTGAAGGGTCTTATACCTCACCTAGATTTCCCCTATTGTCTGTGGCCCTCTACATAGGTAGACTTGAAGGATTAAAAGGATGAAGATGGACCCCAGCAGAGAAAAAGGACAAACTGGATCCAGAGGGATTGGAGACTGAAGTGAAGCAATTATCAAGAGTGCTGTGAGAGGTCTTCAAAGGAGGGATTGAATGGGACAAACTGAGGGAAGACCTCACATAAAGATGTGGCCTTGATTTATGCCCTAATTATAATGTGTTATTTGTGCTATAGCCAAAAGCCACAGGTGTTAGCTTACATTTCCCTTCTGTTCCCCCTGCCCTTTTCACCATAAGTAGCATTAAATTCTTAATATGGTAAAGAGTGTGTCATTGGCTGGTATTCCTTGTCTAAGGGTAAATTTCCAAGTTAAGGATATAAGCCTGGACTCACACAGCCAACGGGAGAAGAGGTCAGAAGGGGGTGGGGTCTCCCCATGAGGATCTATATAATCTTGTTTGGCAGCTTATGCTTTGCACTTCTATACTGGAACTGCTGTCATTTGGAGCTTCCCTTTCTCTTGAGATTATAAATTCTTTTTGCTTTTTACCTTGAGAGCCTCTGATTTTAATTTGGGTAAGGGTTGCTGTCCCACACACTTACTGAATATACATTTCTTCTTGAAAAAAGAATTCTCTGATAAGATATTTTCCTTTCTAACTCACAAAAAACTACATGTGGCCTCATCTATAGGGTATCACATTTATGAAATCTGAACAAAATCCCCCACTAAATTACTTCAAAAACCTTCAGCCTGATTTTTAGAAGATGATAATATTAAGCAGTCTCTTGCACCCCAGATTTACAATTCAAATTAACAATGAAAAACATACTCAAAAAGATTCATCATCCTTCTGTGACCATTAAGGATTTAAGTTTCCCTTAGTTTCATTCCTCCACCCAGATTACAGATTACATTATTAGATTCTCTCCCTGCCCTACGTTATCTGGACAAAATTCAGATCATCCTGCAAAATGCATTTTAGTGACAATGCCTTGCCCACCCTTACCCCATAGCACAGATGAAAGAAGCAGAAAAGGCTTTTAAGTAAAAGTTAGACTAAATATGAAGAGGATAAAAAACACAGTGAGCTGTGTGCTCCATGCCCATTCTCTTTTGAAGCTCCAAGGCCAAAGACATTTGATTGGCTTGAAGGAACAAAATAGGAGAGAGTCAACCAAAATCTCCTGTCCTCTTAATGGTGTGAACCTCACACTCAGATGAATATAATGTATAAATGTACCCAAGTGCCAAAATGAGCTCTCTTAAACCAAAAAAGATGCTTTTATGTTTCCCTTCTCTTCATACTGTTAGATCCTTTGTTGCCAAGAATGCATGAATGTTAATACAACATATTGTTAAGTATCCATTTCTTAAATGGGACTACAACTCTGATGATATAAGAGTTAATGAGGGATGGAAACAATGTGAAATATGAAAGAGTGTTTCTGAAAACTTATTATAAACTAGGAATTTGGAGCCTTTAAATTAAAAAAAAAAAAAACCAAAAAACAACCCATGGATATTTGATCAACTAGAAAAATTTTAAGCATGTATGTTTATAATAAGTGGTTTCTTTTGGACCAGATCTATGATGTGTTTGAAATAGTGAGTTTTCATTGACAAACTTCCTCTACCAATACACATAATTAATTTCATTGCAAGTTACAGTCTCAAAAGCTGTATGGAGGGGCAGCAAAGTAGTGCAATGGATAGAGCACCAGCCCTGAAGTCAGGAGGATCTGAGTTCAAATTTGACTTCAGACACTTACTACATTCTAGCTGTGTGACCCTGAGCAAGTCACTTAACACCAATTGCCTCAGCATAAAAATTAAAAAAAAAAGTTGTGTAGAGTCCTGAGAATTAAAGTGACTTTTCAGGTTAAAAATCACATGGCTAACATGTTTTTGAGGTAGGATTTAAAATCTTTTGGATCCTGAAGCCACTTTCTATCCACTATGCCAAACTGCCTCTCCTAGTAAGGAAATTCTCATTTTGCTATTAATTCATTAAATATTTATTGACTGCCTATTTAAGTGTAAAGTAAATTGAGTAAAACAATCACTCCTTTTCTGGAACTTGTAAGTACCAATTCATGTTAATGAGAGCATCTTAAGTAACTCAATAACAATAATAAAAAAAAAAAAAACAAGATTAGCAATATAAGGGATGGAGACTAAGAAAGCTTTGGAGTCTATTGTAATGAGATTTATCTTTACTGTATTCATTGCTTCTTACTATGTTCACAAAGCAAATATAATACATGTGTAATTGTAAATAATACTTATTAACTTTCTTTTGCAACCCTTGACTATCCTTGGAAACAAATGTAAAATTATAGGATGAAGGTCAAAGTTTAGTTTTTTGGTAGGAGAAGAAAAATGAGATTAGGAGACTTCTGGCAATATGGTCAAATAAGAGATTCCCCTGATCATTTCAAAACAGTTAAAAATGCACAAGCTAAATTAAAAAGGGGTAAAGAAATTCCTTATAGAAAAAAATACATGAACTTTATTCAAACCAAATTATCAGCATCAAAAATGAAAAGGGTGAATTTATCATCAAAAGAAGAAGAAATTAAAGCAATAAGTAGGAACTATTTTGCCCAACTGTATGTCAATGAATCTGATAATCTAATTGAAATGGATGAATATTCACAAAAATATAAATTGCCCAGATTAACAGAAGATGAAATAAATTATTTAAATACCTCCATTTTAAGAAAAAAAAATTTTAACAAGCCATCAGTTAACTCCCTAAGAAAAAATCTTTAGGGCCAGATAGATTAACAAGTGAATTCTATCAAACATTTAAAGAACAATAAATTCCAATACCATGTAAACTTTTTTGGAAAGAAAGAGGGACAAAAAAAAAGGAGTCCTGCTAAATTCCTTTTATGGCACAAATATGGTACTGATACCTAAAGCAGGAAGAGCCAAATCAGAGAAAGAAAATTACAGAACAATCTTCTAAATTAATATAATAAAAAATTATATAATAATAATTAAATAAATAATAAAATATTAGCAAAGAGATTACAACAATTTATCAGCAATATAATACACTATGACCAAATGGGATTTATACCAGGAATGCTTTAAAATTGGGAAAACTATTGCCATAATTGACTACATATTAATAACAAAACTAACAAAAATCATATGATCTCAATTGATATAGATCAATAGAAGTCAAAAGCGGGAAACTTTTGACAAAAAAAAGCACCTATTCCTATTAAAAACACTAAAAAGCATAGGAATAAATGAAGTTTTCCTTAAAATGATAAGCAGCATTTATTTATTTATTTATTTATTTATTTTTTTAAATTTTTTATTTAATAATTACATTATATTGACACTCATTTCTGTTCCGATTTTTTTTTCCCCTCCCTCCCTCCACCCCCTCCCCTAGATGGCAAGCAGTCCTTTATATGTTGGATATGTTGCAGTATATCCTAGATACAATATATGTTTGCAGAACCGAACAGTTCTCTTGTTGCGTAGGGAGAATTGGATTCAGAAGGTATAAATAATCCGGGAAGAAAAACAAAAATGCAGATAGTTCACATTCGTTTCCCAGTGTTCTTTCTTTGGGTGTAGCTGCTTTTGTCCGTCATTTATCAATTGAAACTCAGGTCTCTTTGTCAAAGAAATCCACTTCCATCAAAATATGTCCTCATACAATATTGTTGTCGAAGTGTATAATGATCTCCTGGTTCTGCTCATTTCACTTAGCATCAGTTCATGTAGGTCTCTCCAAGCCTCTCTGTATTCATCCTGCTGGTCATTTCTTACAGAACAATAATATTCCATAACATTCATATACCACAATTTACCCAGCCATTCTCCAATTGATGGGCATCCATTCATTTTCCAGTTTCTAGCCACTACAAACAGGGCTGCTACAAACATTTTGGCACATACAGGTCCCTTTCCCTTCTTTAGTATTTCTTTGGGATATAAGCCCAATAGAAACACTGCTGGATCAAAGGATATGCACATTTTGATAATTTTTTGGGCATAATTCCAGATTGCTCTCCAGAATGGTTGGATTCGTTCACAACTCCACCAACAATGCATTAGTGTCCCAGTTTTCCCGCATCCCCTCCAACATTCATCATTATTTTTTCTTGTCATCTTAGCCAATCTGACAGGTGTGTAGTGGTATCTCAGAGTTGTCTTAATTTGCATTTCTCTGATCAATAATGATTTGGAACACTCTTTCATATGAGTGGTAATAGTTTCAATCTCATCCTCTGAAAATTGTCTGTTCATATCCTTTGACCATTTATCAATTGGAGAATGGCTTGATTTCTTATAAATTTGAGTCAGTTCTCTATATATTTTGGAAATGAGGCCTTTATCAGAACCTTTAACTGTGAAAATGTTTTCCCAGTTTGTTGCTTCCCTTCTAATCTTGTTTGCATTAGTTTTATTTGTACAAAGGCTTTTTAATTTGATGTAATCGAAATTTTCTATTCTGTGATCAGTAATGGTCTCTAGTTCATCTTTGGTCACAAATTTCTTTCTCCTCCACAAGTCTGAGAGATAAACTATTCTATGTTCCTCTAATTTATTTATAATCTCGTTCTTTATGCCTAGGTCATAGACCCATTTTGATCTTATCTTGGTATATGGTGTTAAGTGTGGGTCCATGCCTAATTTAGCAGCATTTATTTAAAACCATCAGAAAGCATTATTTGTAAAGGGAAGAAGCTACATGCATTCCCAGTAAAATTAAGGGTGAAACAAGTATGCCTATTATCATTCAATATTATTCAATATTGTACCAAAAATGTTAGCTTTAGCAATAAGCAAAGAAAAAAAATGAAAGGAATTAGAATAAGCATTGAGTATATAAAACTCTCACTCTTGGCATTTCATATGATGGTGTACTTAGAGAATCATCCAAAAACCTACTTGAAATAATTAACAGCTCTAGTAAAATTGTAGGATATAAAATAAATCTACACAAATCATCAGCATTTCTACATATAATAACAAAGCCTAGTATCAAGAGATAGAAAGAGAAATTCCATTTAAAATAACTATAGATGATATTAAATATTTGAGAGTCTACCTGCCAAGGCAAAGCCAGGAAGTATATGAACACAATTACAAAACACTTTCCACATAAGTAAAGTCAGATCTTTTCTCTTGGAAAAGTATCAAGTGCTCATGAGTAGGCCAAGCTAATATAATAGAAATGACAATACTATCTAAATTAATCTATTTATTCAATGCCATACCAATCAAACTCCCAAGAAATTATTTTACAAAGCTAGAAAAATTAATAATGAAGTTCATCTGGAAGAACAAAAGGTCAAGAATTTTAAGGGAATTAATTTTTAAAATGCAAATGAAGGTGGTCAAGCAATACCAGATCTAAAACTATATTATAAAGCAGCAGATATCAAAAACAATTGGGCTAAGAAACAGAATAGTCGATCAGTGGAATAGTTTAGGTTCTTAAGACACAATAGTCAATGATTATAGTAATCTAGTGTTTGATGAACTCAAAGATCCTGGCTTTTGGGATAAGAACTCACTATTTGACAAAAACTGCTGGGAAAATTGGAAATTAGTATGGCAGACACTAGGTACTGACCCACACTTAATACCTTATACCAAGATAAGGTCAAAATGGGTTCATGATCTAGACATGAAGAGTGATATTATAAACAAATTAGAAGAACATAGGATAGTTTACCTCTCAGATCTATGGAGAAGGAAGGAATTTGTGGCCAAAGAACTGGAGTACATTATTGAATACAAAATAGATAATTTTAACTATATTAAGTTTAAAAATTACAAAATCATATAAGATTAAAAGGGAAGCAATAAACTGGGAAAACATCTTCACAGTTAAAGGTTCTGATAAAGGCCTCATTTCCAAAATATATAGAGAACTGACTCAAATTTATAAGAAATCAAGCCATTCTCCAATTAATAAATGGTCAATGGATATGAACAGACAATTTTCAGATGTTGAAATTGAAACTATTACCACTCATATGAAAGAGTGTTCCAAATCATTATTGATCAGAGAAATGCAAATTAAGACAACTCTGAGATACCACTACACACCTGTCAGATTGGCTAAGATGACAGGAAAAAAATAATGATGAATGTTGGAGGGAATGAGGGAAAACTGGGACACTGATGCATTGTTGGTGGAGTTGTGAATGAATCCAACCATTCTGGATAGCAATCTGGAATTATGCCCAAAAAGTTATCAAATTGTGCATACCCTTTGACCCAGCAGTGTTTCTATTGGGCTTGTATCCCAAAGAAATACTAAAGAAGGGAAAGGGACCTGTATGTGCCAAAATGTTTGTGGCAGCTCTGTTTGTAGTGGCTAGAAACTGGAAATTGAATGGATGCCCATCAATTGGAGAATGGCTGGGAAATTGTGGTATATGAACATTATGGAATATTATTGTTCTGTAAGAAATGACCAGCAGGATGAATACAGAGAGGCTTGGCGAGACTTACATGAACTGATGCTAAGTGAAATGAGCAGAACCAGGAGATCATTATACACTTCAACAACAATATTGTATGAGGATGTATTCTGATGGAAGTGGATTTCCTTGGCAAAGAGACCTACCTGAGTTTCAATTGATAAATGATGGACAGAAGCAGCTACACCCAAAGAAAGAACACTGGGAAATGAATGTGAACTATCTGCATTTTTTGTGTTTCTTCCTGGGTTATTTGTACCTTCTGAATCCAATTCTCCTTGTGCAACAAGATAACTGTTCAGTTCTGCAAACATATATTATATCTAGGATATACTGCAACATATCTAACATATATAGGACTGCTTGCCATCTAGGGGAGGGGGTGGAGGGAGGAAGGGAAAAAATCGGAACAGAAGTGAGTGCAAGGGATAATGTGGTAAAAAAAAATTACCCTGGCATGGATTCTGTCAATATAAAGTTATTATTAAATAAAATAAAATAAAATATTAAAAAAAGTTTAAAAATTACAAAATCAATGCATATAAGATTAAAAGGGAAGCAATAAACTGGGGAAAAATTACATTCCAGGGTTCTGATAAAGGCCTCATTTCTAATATATATAGAGAATTGACTCAAATTGATAAGAACTCAAGCCATTTTCCAATTGATAAATGGTCAAAGGTTTGAACAGTTTTAAGATGAAGAAATTAAAACTATTTCTAGTTATATGAAAAGGTGCTCTAAATAACTGTTGATTAGAGAAATGCAAATTAAGACAATTCTGAAGGACCACCTCACAGATTGGCTAAGATGACATGAAAAGATAATGATAAAGGAGGGGATATGGGAAAACTAGAACACTAAAGCATTGTTGGTGGAGTTGTAAACTGATCCAACTATTCTGAAGAGCAATTTGGAACTATGCCCAAAGGGCTATAAAACTATGCATACTCTTCAACCCAGCAGTGTCTCTACAGGTTCTGTATCCCAAAGAAATCATAAAAGAGAGAAAAGGACCCATATGTGCAAAAATTTTTGTAGCAGTTCTTTTTGTGGTGGTCTAATTTTTCTCTCCCAACATGATTAATAAGGAAATATGTAAAAAATTTTATATAATTATATATGTAATATATAAATGTCTCTATATATTATACTATATATATAATTCCCCCAAAAAAGTTGTTTTTACATGTAACTGGAGAAAACAAACTTTTAAAAAAAATCATTTAAAAGGTCTTGATAACTTCTACTGCAGAGATAACTTTATTCAATAATACTCTGATTTTCAAATCAAATGAAGAATAAAACAAGACATATGATTGTCAAATGTGCTTGGCCATTGTCATGTAAGACTGTCCTGCACAGAATTTAAAAGGAAGGAGAATTCAGTATAAATCAAAATTACATAGCAATGAAGTTTGTTCACACATTTGAGGCCATGGGAAAATACCAATTTTAAAGTTCACTGATGAATGAGAAACTAAAGAGCATAGATACACATATTTAACAGAAAGTAATAGGTTTTATCTTTCAGAATTTTTTTTCCAAGTCAAGATGGACATTTTTTACAATTAAGATAATTAACATTTATAACAAAAGATAAGGACATTCACATGCAAATATACAGCATTAAATACTAAATGACTAATGAATGCCTCATTTCATTTCAAGTTTGAACCTGAACTAAAAAGGATTTGTCTTTAGAATCATAGTTGTAATAGCCCTTTTTTGTATTCTTCTTGGTTTCATGAGTTGTCATGGTCAATAATTAGTCTATCAGTGAGGAGCCTGTTCATAATTACCTGGATTATAATAGTTAATAATAATTGATAATAGATTATTATAATTAAATATAAAGAAACCAGATTCATTCTATTGATAGGACCATACTTTGGGCTATTTTAGTATGGTAAAGCAACTGGGGTAAAGGAATTACTTTAAGGATGACCTCTGTGCTATGATTAGGGCAGGCATCAGAGTAGTATTTTGTAAAGGTGTTTTAAGAATATAAAAATGAAAAGCTTAGAAAGCTCACCTTAGAAGGCTCACTGATGCTTCAGGAGGAAAAAGAGTTGACATAAGCCAGAATCTAAAAGAAAACCAAAATACCACACTGAAATCAAAGTCAACAGAGTTTACATATAGGGTGTAGGAAGAAAATTGTAAATAGCAGTACAGAATAATAGATTCAAAGCCAAAGAGACTAGGGGCAGATAAGCAACGGTAGTATCAGTAAAATACAGCATTGGCAAGGACTGTGTCTCTAATAAAATGTTTCTGCCTGAGGCAACCTCCTTTCATGGTGTCTACATCTCACAGAGCTGTATCCTACCCACTGCAGGCCCAGACATACAGAAACATCCTAAGGAGATGAGACACAAAGCAAGATTATTTCATTGCTGGTGAAGAGAAAAGCTTAGTAACATCAAGCTGGAGTAGCCAGGAGGCAGTAAACAGTGGCACTTGGGAAGATCAAATAGGGGGACTTAAAAGAGAAAAAAAGGTTGATCTTCCAAATGACAATAATGACATGCTAAAGACCAAAGAAAATGGAGATGATAAAAAATGGGGAAATGCTGCTGACTGATGACTAAGGAAAGTGTAACTTTAGGTAACTTTCTATGCAGTCTTGACTAAGGCATCTCTGCTGATTACATTCCAGTCACAGATATGAAGTGTATGAATAACTTTTGGTTTCTGAATGATGAATTAATGAGTTCTCCTCCTCAAAATATAATGTAGTTATTTTTCCATTAGTAGAGATCATTGATTTCAGAAATATGGCCATATCAATGAACCTGTAGGCAGGGTGAGATCTGAATTACTAACAGAATCATCACCAAATTCACTTCATTTTATGGATGAGGAAACTGAGGCCCAAATTGCTTTAGTTGTTTTATCATATTATTTTATGTGTTTTTAATTCCCCTCCACCATGATTCAGTAAAGAATAATCAATTTTTGTTGTAGTGATTAAAACCTCAAAATAACAGAACTAAAGGGAAATCAATACTCCAGAGTAAAATTCAGAATTCTTGACAACCTGTTTATGCCTCTGGCTTGTTCAGCTCTGACTGCTTTTCTGTGTACAGTTAAGTAAATAGGTTGTGGCAAACTTTTTGCTTTGGTTTAGTTGTAAACCAAAACTGTAATGGGCTGGCTATATAATCAGTATACTCTTAGCTGAGTTGAAAGTTTCTATAAGCCAACAGTTTTTTTGTGGCCATCTTCCAGATAAAAATGAAGTCATGACTGTCATCCCTCCTTCCATTTGAAGGCGAGAAGACAGTTGAAGTAAGTCAAAAAAGTATCATGGACTGTGACATCAGTATAAATTGCAGAAAATATATAAATAACTTAAGACTCTAAAGATAAAGTCATCCTAACCCCCTTAAGATTCTGATCAAGGGGGAGATAGAAGGGGGTAGAGCCAAGATGGTGGAGAGAACACACATTTCTTTCTGACCTTCTCCTACAACCTTCAGACTAATTAGTAAACCCAGCCTCTGAATTAGCTCTGGACCAGCAGAATCTATGAATATTGGGGGTGCAACAAATTACCAGCAGAAAATAATTTTGAAGATCACCAGCAAAGGTCTGTTTCAATTGGATATAGGAGGAAGTGCTGAGCACAGATGGCAGTGCAGACAGTGCAGAGTCTGGATCAGTGCAGACTCTGTGTGGCAGTGTGGACTCCACACAGCAGAGAATCTATGGGGAGGAAACAGACCAGAAAAGGTCTGTTTTATTCTCAAATAGGAGGGAGGCAGCGACTGCAAACACCAGCACAGAGTCCCAGGGCGGTCTGGACTCCATGGGCTTTGTGGACTCTGTAGGATGGTGCAGACTGGGCATGGAGGAGACTCTACCAGGAGGAATCTACAGCATCAAGTGTTGGCTACTTTGCCCTAGTTGCTAGCCTATAAATCAGCAGAAAAGTCAGAAAACATCCAATACAAAAACAAAAGATAAACCCCAAACCACCAGAAACTCATGGGACCTGGCCATGCCCACCCAGCACCTGGAGTGAGTCAGCACTGACCCAGCACAGCCCTGGCCACTTATACAAGGAAGCTTGAAAAACTTCCCCTGCCCTAAAAGCAGACCTTAACTTTAAAAAAAAAAAATGATTTAAAAAGTAAAGATTCTCATAATAGACAGCTTTTATGGTGAAAGAGAACAGATTTCAAATCTTTAGGAGACTAAAGGCAGATTGTCTCCAGATGAAGCCCCAAAGGTGGGCCTGGTCCCCATAACACAAGGCTCTCCTAGAAGAAATTAAAAAGGATCTTAAGAGAAAGCTAGAAGAAAAATGGGGAAAGTAAATGAAAACTTTGCAAGAGGATTTGGAAAAGGCATATAACTCATTAAAAGATAGATTTGATAAAATGGAAAAAGAAAACAACTCCCAGAAAAATAGAATTTGTGAAACAGAAAAAGAAAATAACTCCTTAAGATACAGAATTTGTGAAATGGAAAAAAATTCCATAGAACAAAACAACTCATTTAAAAATTCAATTGGACAAATACAAAAAGAAGTAAAAAAGATAAATGAAGAAAATAATTTACAAATGGAAGTTTGTGATTGAACAAATGGAAATGAATGACTCAATAAGACAACAAGAATCAGTCAAGCAAAAAAAAAAAAAAAAAAAAAAAAGGATAAAATAGAAAAAAAATGTAAAATACCTAACTGGGAAAACAACCAACATGGAAAATAGATCTAGGAGAGACAATCTAAGAATGATTGGACTCCCTGAAATCCATGACGAAAAAAAAAAAAGAGCCTAGACACTATTTTTCAGGAAATCATCAAAAGGAACTATCCGGATCAAAAGGTAAAAAGACCATTGAAAGAATTCACCGACATTCACCTCCTGAAAGAGACCTCAAAATTAAAACACCAAGGAATATCATGGCTGAATTTCAGAACTATTGGACCTAGGAAAAAATATATGAAGCAGCCAGAAAGAAACAATTCAAATACCAAGGAGCCATGATAAAGATTACTCAGGATCTAGCAGCTTCCACTTTAAAGGTTTGAAGGGCTTGGAATCTGACATTCCAAAAGGTGAAAGAACTTGGAATGTAGCCAAGAATAAATTGCCTACTAAACTGAGCATTTTCTTTCAGGGAAGAAGATGGACAGGCAATGAAACTGGTAAATTTCATTTATTTTTAATGAAAAGACCAAAGTTAAACAAAAAATTTGACCTCCAAATATAGAATTCAAGAGAAGCATAAAAAGACAAAAAGAAAAAAAAAAAACTCTTGAGAACTGTATTTCTGTTATGGGTATACATAGAGAGTACATGTATAACCTGATTTTACTGTTATAATATAAAAAAGAAACTAGAAATGGAAAGTGAATTGTAACAGAAAAAAGGGGGAAAGTGGAGGTAAAATGAGGGAAATTACATCTCAGGAAGAGGCAAAGAAAATCTATTATAATTGAGGGAATGAAGGGAGGGTGATAAATATTGTGTGATCAGATTTGGCTCAAAGAAAGAACGTTAGATATATTTGGTTTCACCAAGAAACTTCTCTCACCCCATAGAAAAGTGGGAGGGGAAAAGGAAAAAGGAAAGCAGTATGATAAATAGAAAGGAAAACAGAAATACAAGGGGAAAGGTATAAGAAAAGGGAAGGGTCTCTAATGAGGACTGCTTGAGGCAAGAAGTGCTCATAAGTAAAATACTGGGGAGAAGGGAAATGGGAAAAGGAAAGAGATAAATATAATTTGGGGTTAATAAGATGTTAGGAAATATAGAATTAGTAGTTTTAACTGTAACTGTAAATGGGGTGAATTCTCCCATAAAGTGTAAGCGGATAGCAGACTGGATTAAAAGCCAGAATCCTATAATATGTTGTTTACAAGAAACACATTTAAAGCAGAGCAATACATACAGAGTAAAAGTAAAAGGCTGGAGTAGAATCTATTATGCTTTAAGTGAAGTTAAAAAAAAGCAGGGATAGTCATCCTTATCTCAGATCAAGCAAAAGCAAAAATTGATCTCATTAAAAGAGATAAGGAAAGAAATTATATCTTGCTAAAGGGTACCATAGATAATGAAGCAATATCAATATTAAACATATATGCACCAAGTAGTATATAGTATGGAAATTCCTAAAGGAGAAGTTAAGAGAATTGCAGGAAGAAATAAACAGCAAAACTATAATAGGGAGATCTCAACCTTCCTCTCTCTGAATTAGATAAATCAAACCACAAAATAAATAAGAAAGAAGTTAAAGAGGTAAATAGAATACTAGAAAAGCTAGATATGACAGATCTTTGGAGAAAATTGAATGGAGACAGAAAGGAGTACATTTTCTCCTTGGCAGTTCATGGAACCTATACAAAAGTTGACCTTATATTAAGACATAAAAACCTCAAAATCAAATGTAGAAAGACAGAAATATTAAGTGCATTTTTTTTCAGATCACAATGCAATGACAATTACATTCAATAAAAGACGAGAGGAAAATAGACCAAAAAGCAATTGGAAACCCTGAAGAATGAATGGGTGAAACAGCAAATCATAGACATAATCAATCATTTCTTCCAAGAGAATGACAATAAAATGAGACAATCTACCAAAATTTTGGGGATGCAGCCAAAGTGGTAATAAGGGGAAATTTTATATCTCTAAATGCTTACTTGCCTAAAATAGAGAAAGAGAAGATCAATGAATTGGGCTTGCTGCTAAAAATCCTAGAAAAAGAAATTAAAATCTCCCAATCAAATACCAAACTTGAAATTCTAAAAATAAAATGAGAAATCAATAAAATTGAAAGTAAAAAACTATTGAATTAATAAATAAAACTAAGAGTTGGTTTTATGAAAAAAACAACAAAATAGACCATCTTTAATTAATTTGATTAGAAAAAGGAAAGAGGAAAAACAAATTGTTAGTCTCAAAAATGAAAAGGAAATTAGAGCAATAATTATGAGCTACTTTACCCAACTTTATCCCAATAAATCTGACAACCTAACTGAAATGGAGGAATACCTACAAAAATAGAAAATACTTACAAAAACATAGATTGCCCAGATTAACAGAAGAAGAAATAAATTATTTAAATAGTTTCATTTTAGAAAAAGAAATAGAACAAGGTATTAATCAACTCTCTAATAAAAAATCCCCAGGACAAGATGGATTTACATATGAATTCTACCAAACATTTAAAGAACAATTAACTCCAATAAACTATTTGAAAAATAGGCAATGAAGGATTCCTACCAAATTCCTTTTATGACACAGACATAGTACTGATACCTAAACCAGGTAGGACAAAAACAGAGATAGAACATTATAGAGCAATCGCTCTAATGAATATTGATACAAAAATCTTAAATAAAATATTAGCAAAGAGGTTACAAAAAATCATCCCCAGGATAAAACACCATGGCCAAGTAGGATTTATACCAGGAATGCAGGGATGGTTCAATATTAGGAAAACTATTAGCATAATTGACTACATCAGTAACCAAATTAACAAAAACCATATGATCATCTCAATAGATGCAGAAAAAGCATTTGATAAAATCCAACATCCATTCCTATTAAAAACACTAGAGAGTATTGGAATAAATGGACTTTTCCTTAAAATAATCAGTAGCATCTATTTAAAACCATCAGTAAGCATCATATGTAATGGGGATAAACTGGAATCATTCCCAATAAGATCAGGAGTGAAACAAGATTGCCCACTATCACCATTACTATTCAATATTGTATTAGAAATGCCAGCCTGGACAATAAGAGAAGAAAAGGATATTAAAGGAATTAGAGTAGGTAATGAGGAAACCAAATTATCACTCTTTGCAGATGATACTTAGATGGAATACTTAGAGAACCCTAGAGAATCAACTACAAAACTGTCAGAAGCAATCCATAACTTTAGCAAACTTGCAGGATAGAAAATTAATCCACGTACATCATCAGCATTTTTATACATCACTAACAAAATCCAACAGCAAGAGATACAAAGAGAAATTCCATTAAAAATAATTGTCGATAGTATAAAATATTTGGGAATCTATCTGCCAAGGGAAAGTAGGAACTTGAGAGCAAAACTACAAAACACTTTCCACACAAATAAAGTCAGACCTAAACAATTGGAAAAATATCAAATGCTCTTGGATAGGTTGAGCGAATATTAAAGATGACAATATTACCTAAACTAATCTATTTATTTAGTGCTATACCAATCAAACTCCCAAGAAACTATTTTACTGATCTAGAAAAAATAACCAAATTCATCTGGAAGAACGAAAGGTCAAGAATTTCAAAGGAATTAATGAAGAGAAAAGCAAATGAAGTGGGCCTAGCTGTACCAGATCTAAAACTATATTATAAAGCAGCGGTCATCAAAACCACATGGTATTGGCTAAGAAATAGACTAGTTGATCAGTGGAATAGGTTAGGCTCAAAGGACAAAATAGTCAATAACTATAGCAAGCTAGTATTCAACAAACCCAAAGGCCCCAACTTTTGGGATAAGAATACACTATTGGACAAAAACTGCTGGGAAAATTAGGACACTAGTATGGCAGAAAATAGGCATTGACCCACACTTAACACCATACACCAAGATAAGGTCAAAATAGGTTCATGATCTAGACATAAAGAATGAGATTATAAATAAATTAGAAGAACATAAGATAGTTTACCTCTCAAATCTGTGGAGGAGGAAGGAATTTGTGACCAAAGAAGAACTAGAGATCATTATTGATCACAAAATAGATAATTTTGATTATATTAAAATGAAAAGTTAAAAAGTTTTTTTACAAACAAAACTAATGCAGACCAGATTAGAAGGGAAACTGGGAAAACATTTTTATATCCAAAGGATCTGATAAAGGCCTCATTTCTAAAATATATAGAGAATGACTCAAATTTATAATAGTTCAAGCCATTCTCTAATTGATAAATGGTCAAAGGATATGAACAGACAATTTTCAGATGAAGAAATTGAAACTATTTGTAGTCACATGAAAAGGTGTTCCAAATCACTATTGATCAGAGAAATGCAAATTAAGATAACTGAGATATCACTACACATCTGTCAGATTAACTAAGATAACAGGAAAAAATAATGATGAATGTTGGAGGGGATGTGGGAAAACTGGTACACTGATACATTGTTGGTGTAGTTATGAACAGATCCAATCATTCTGGAGAGCAATTTGGAATTATGCTCAAAAAGTTATCAAACTGTGCATACTCTTTGATCCAGCAGTGTTACTAATGGGTTTATATCCCAAAGAGATATTAAAGAAGGGAAAGGGACCTGTATGTGCAAAAATGTTTGTGGCAGCCCTGTTTGTAGTGGCTAAAAACTGGAAACTGAATGATGCCCATCAATTGGAGAATGGCTGAATAAATTATGGTATATGAATGATATGGAATATTATTGTTCTGCAAGAAATGATCAGCAAGATGATTTCAGAGAGGCCTGGAGAAATCTACATGAACTGATGCAAAGTGAAATGAGCAGAACCAGGAGATCATCATACACAGCAACAACAAGACTATGCAATGATCAATTCTGATAGACGTGGCTCTCTTCAACAATGAAATGATTCAAATCAGTTCTGCTTGTTCAATGATGAAGAAAGCCATCTACATTCAGAGAGAGACTTATGGGAACTGAGTGTGGACTACAACATAGCATTCTTACTTTCTCTGTTGTTGTTTGCTTGCATTTTGTTTTCTTTCTCAATTTTTCTTTTTCTTCCTTCTTGTTCTAATTTTTTTTGTGTAGCAAGATAACTATATAAATATGTATACATATATTGGATTTAACATGCATCTCAACATATTTAACATGTATTGGACTACCTGTCAGCTAGGGGTGGGGGTGGGGGGAAGGAGAGGAAAATTTGGAACAAAAAGTTTTGCAAGGGTCAATGTTAGAAAAATTACCCATGCATACGTTTTGTAAATAAAAAGCTTTAAGTAAAAAAAAATTCTGATCAACTCAATAATCATGATTCCAAAGGACTCATCATGAAATACGCTGCCTACCTCCTAATAGAGAGGATATAGACTCAGGTTGCAAATTGAAGCATATATTTTTAGAATGTGGCCAGTGAATGAACTTGTTTTTCTTAACCATTTATATTTTTACAAGGTTTCCCCACCCCCACCCCCAAACAGTAAGGGAGAAGTAGAAGGGAAAGTGAATAAATTTTACTTAATTGAAAAAAATTCATTTAAAAAACCCAACCAAGCCAATGATTAGATTGGCATTTTTATTATTGCTATGAATTTCAGTTAGCAATGGAAGCATGGGAAAGAGACTTGTAGATTTTTGGGGTTCAATGTAATTAGTACAATGTGAACTTGCAAATTATAAAACAGAAAAAAGTATAAAATACCTCTTAAGTTTCCTTAAGTTACTTTACAAAGTAATGTTGACAAATTGGTGAAAATTCAATAAAAAAATATTAAAAATCACGCCATTTCAATATAATCTGTTATTAATGGTATTAGTCACTATTGGTATTACCAATGAATTATCTTTATCCAATAACCACTGAAGTTTGATTTAGCCACATTAAATATTCTGCTATCAGAGATTCTCATTATAGCTCTTGTCCAGAAAATTGACCCACCTAATTGCTGACAACAGCAGCATTCACTTTTGTTTTGGCTAGAAACCTTAAATGTTATTCCCTTCCATCAATCAAACTAAGACCTGTTGAAGACTTCCCTTAAAAAGGCTAACATCTCCCACTGAATCCAGGGCCATCTCCAGTAGTCCTGGTCTGTATCTGGTCACTGGACCCAATTGGCTCTGGAGGCAAAAGTGAGGCAGGTGATCTTGAACAGCCCTCCCCACTTAAATCCAAGTCACTTGTTTATCACAGCATCACCTCCCTAATATTATGGACCCCTTTGAAAACAAAGGATAAGCAACAACACAGAATACACAGTTTGCAGAATTTTTAAAAGGGAAGTGTCACTGCAAGGTAGAAGAAAACAAAACAGAAGAGTTAGAAAATAGACAATTTTCAGCCAGGTGACAAGTATCTCTATGGAGTCTCAGTTACTTGCGTTATCAAACAGGCAATTTCTTTTTCCTGCTGCTCCCAGTGTCATCCACAAAGAAGCTAATAAACTTTCAACAGGGATATTGTAAGCCCAAACCTGCCACCCAGGCAAGTTTTATTCTGTTATTATACATGGTCTATGCCACCAAAGAAGGAGATGCCTCAGGGTTTTCCCTTAGAGTAGCTGCCTAACAGTTCTGATGACAAAGTGCTGTATTCTATGCCTGCCTTAAAAAAATCTTTACCAAGGAACAAGACCCTGTTGTTCTTTCACTTTGAGAGACTTTATCATCCACTCTAATTTCAGATATGGTACCTATAGATGCGAATATTCTTTCTCCCTCTGATTCCGGAGAATGACATTTTCCCCACTCCCAATTTGAGGGAATTCTCTCCACATGTTCAGGAGTCGGTAAACAGCCTAAATTAGCCCTGAGGATTTCTCTGAAATTACAAAATAGCTCTCTTAGGCAAGCTGGTGGTATTATTCAAATCACCTTACCTGGTATTGCCTCAAGGGATAGCATTTTCTAAAAAATTTAATTGTTTTTTTTGTTGCTGTCTTGAATAAATGCTTTATTTTTAAATGCCTTAAAAAAGGGGGGGGGGCTGTAGTTTCCTAATTGACCATCCTCTCCCCCCCTATAGAATCCTGCCTTATAACAAAAAAGGAAGTTAAATAAAAATAATGAATATATTTCCCACGACTGGTCATGTATGCCTCATTCCACAGTTATAGTCTGCTACCTTTACATTAAAAATGAAGAAACATGGTTTATTGTGAGCCCTCTAAAGCCAAAACTGCTCATAGAATTGATTCTGATGTTTTTTCCACATTCTTTTTTATTTAAAACATTATTTAGCATTGATACAATTTATTTTGAGAAAGGGACAAAAGAGAAATGTAATGCTACTGACTAAAATGAAAACTAGAAGATTTAAAGAGATAGCAACCAAATAGAAGGGCAGTTTGCAGATTCTCCCTCAAAGAGGCAAATGTAGGTGACAGAAATGAATTTCATTTGTGCTAAATGGTAACAAGCATCATTTCATAAGATATTCTGCCATCTTATCTCAATGTTTTCAATAAGAATAGGCTAGCAAACCACTGTGAAGGAAATGGTAACTCTTGTAGAAGCATTTGTGCTTGTGGGAGAGTAGGTAACAAGAGCTAAATACTTAGAAAGACACAGGTGAGTGGCATTAAAAGCCCATTAAATAAATATAGCTTTTATTGCCTGGCTCCAAGTTCCCAATATTTCTGATTATCTAAGTTCCTAAACTCTTAATTAAAGCCAATTCTCTACTAGTATATTGATCTATAATCTGCATATCCACTTCTCTATCTAATATTATTCATATGCCTAATTTGAGGATTATGGCTATCATCCAGCTCTTCACACTTCTATTTTACCTATTAGCATCTCTATGTGATAACCTACATTTTCTTGGATTATAATTAGTTGAAATAACTCACAAAATGCAATGGACTGTGATATCAATATCAGAAGATATATCAATATCTTAAGACTCTATAAATTTAAGTCAACCTCATACCCTCAAGTATTAAAACACACAAGTATTGCCATAGTGACAAAACCAAAAGAGCCGTCAAAGCACTAAAGCTCACAAAAACTTGACCTTGCTGAATTGAATGGTAGCCAATGGTGATACTGGTATAACAAAAGCTATCCCTGGAGTGTGCTCAGAGATGTTCTTCCTGAGGCTGCTTGTTCATGTTAAGAATAACAATGAGTCAGTCATATTTCTAACTGAGCCCACACAAGAGATAGTCTCTTTGAAATGAAGAAGTAATCCCCTCATTGATTGCTAATCGAGAGGAGCTCATGACTCAGTAGACTCTTAAAAAGAAAAGGCAGTTTTCATCATAATTTCTTTCTTCAATCCTTCAGATGCTATCACAATTCTTAGCCTTCCACTGAGGGGTATAAAAAGAATGGATCTTCTCCACCCTAACATCATGGTAATAGGGCTCCAAATCATAAGGTCACCTTAGTCTGGATAAATCTATTTTGAGACTAATGTTTAATAATCTCCACCATAAAGAAATAAAAAGCAGAAAAGGCATCCACAGACCTATGCACAAACTTACCCTATTAAATCCATGTAGCCACAGTCACTTTCATGCAGTGTGGAAAAGCTACAGTCCTTTCTTTCCCCTTCCTGAAAGGTTCAGAGTTGCATGATACCAATTAGAGAAAGGAAGAAAAAGAGCTAGATGGAAGTTGTCTCTTTTTTTGAAGACCCGTTGAGTCATCAGTTCCTCTGGCTTGATGGTCAATTGTTGGAATCCTTACTAACTGCTAAGTAATTAGAGTTGATCTAATCTTACAAGAAGATGTTTTGGCCAGAACCTGAAACAAGGTACTAAGTAGAACTAATCAAGACAAGGCTTGTGTTCACACCTTTACTCATTGGAGTTCAATGAGTTCATACCTCCCTTGAAGCTCTTTGGACCAGAGAGCACTATGGGAGAAAACCCATAATCCCTCTCTCTGGAAGGAGCATAAATAGGCCAATGGGCCAGTCGAAGAGGTTCTAGAGAGGAAGACGCTACAAGTCGAGATTTCACCGGAATGACATGAAGAGTTGGAGCTGGCTGGAGGCTGAAGAAAGCAGAGGCAGAAGCTGAAGGACCAGATCTTTGGATTTGGTGACATTCGGAGAGAGCTCTTGGAACCAAGCAGAGAGACAGGCCTCTAAGCTAACCGGGCTATATTGGGATAATAAAAGATCTGAACTTTTATCACCTGGCTGCGTTTTGAGAAGAAAAAGGTCACCACATTTTGGCGCCCTGAACGTGGGACAAACAGACCCCTCAGTGGATTTCAGTGGAAAAGCTCCGATCCTGATTCAAGTGGAAAAGCCTCTGATCCTGATCCAATGGAAAAGACTCTTCAACCCAGAAATTAGGGTGAGTGCAACAGCCTGTTTCTGTTCAAGGAAAATGTTTAGAGAGCATTGTCAAAATTATGGAAAGCCAAGGTTTAATTATAAGTTTACAGCAAATCACTGAACTTTTACAAACTGTAAAGGACATATGTCCTTGTTTCTCTCTTGATAAGGAATTAGATCTAAATGAATGGAAATTGGTTGGAGAGGATCTTTGTCAATTCTATAATAAAAATGGGCCTAACTCAATAATTAATACATATAATGTAATACAATTGGCTATAAGAAGTTATTTAAGTGATAGAATGATGAAAAGGAAAGTACAGGAGGAAGAAGTACCAACTTTACTAGGTGAAAAGGAGGACGAATCAGATGAGAATGGAGTTAATTACAATTCTGAGTGTGATACTTCACAGCAGGAGGAATTAGGTGATTCCACATCTCATGACCCTCCCCCCGCAATTAACCCTTCATGGGTAGAACAAGGGGGAGGGAGAGAGACAGAAACACAGTCAGCTTCTCCTGTAAAGCAGAATTTGACAAGATTAGAAAAAGCATTAATTAAAGCAAAAAATGAAGGAGAAGATATATCTGATTTTATAAATGCATATCCTGTGATTGAAGAGCTCAACTCCTCAGGTCAAAAAAGGAGAAGATACACTCCTTTTAATTTGGAAAAAATTAAAGATTTGAAAAAGGGTTGCACTCTTTATGGGGCTACATCATCTTATGTGAAGATGTTACTAGATAATTTGTCTTATGAAATCCTAACCCCAAATGACTGGAAATCCATAACGAAAACTTGTCTAGAACCGGGACAAAATTTATTGTGGCTTTCGGAGTTTCATGAATTATGTAGGATTCAAGCCCAACGCAATAGGCAAACAGGAGCTATTGTACAAGTTGCTTTTGACCAACTAGCTGGTGAAGGTCAGTATGCAGAGAGTTCAGAACAGATTTATTATCCCATAACAGTGTATGAGCAAATTTCTAAGGCTGCAATAAAAGCTTGGAATTCTCTCCCTGGACAGAAAGATGGAAATAATGTTTTCACAAAAATAGAGCAAGGTCCCAATGAACCTTTTGCAGATTTTGTGGGACGTCTGCAAACAGCTGTAATAAGAACCATTGGAGATAATGCTGCCACAGAAATAATGACTAGACATTTGGCTAAGGAAAATGCCAATGAGGTTTGCAAGAGAATTATATGGGGGCTAGACAAAAATGCTTCTTTAGAGGAGATCATTAGACGCTGTGCCACAGTGGGCACAAATGCTTATTATGCCCAGACTATGATGAACATGGAAAGACAAGGTCCTTCTTGGCAGAGGAATTCTAGAGAAACTCGTCGATGTTTTCATTGCGGAAAAGTTGGACATTTGAGAGCCCAATGTAGAAATGGAGATAGAGTGAGAAGACAGGGTGAGAGAAAACCCAAAACCCTATGTCCAAAATGTAACCGAGGCTTTCATTGGGCCTCTAAATGTATATTGACCCAGAGGAATGAGAGGCAGGGCCCAGCTCTAAAGTATCAATCAAAGGACAGGTGGGGCATGATAGCAGCTGAGGTTACACCCAGAGAGACTTTAGAAATTCAGAACTCTGATGTCATCAACCAACAGAAAAGCAATCAGGATTACAGTTGGGAAGAATACAGGCCTTTTAAGACAACAAGACAATATCCAATGCAAATAGCTCCAATGTAATTACCAGATGATGAGGAGAAATCCCAAAAGTGGTAAATAGAAGAGAATTAGATAGGTTAACTGCTTGGGGAAGAGGATCTGCTTATATTTCCACAGGTGGAAAAGGAATCAGATGGCTAACAATGAGACTGTCAAAAGAACTTTAAAATCTTCAGCTTTCAGTTCCAGAAAAACCAGCAAGAATCACTGGATTCCCTGAGATGAAAAATTGTTGATGAGACTTTTTGCAGTACTTCAGAGCTTACAGGAATTATTAGATTCCTGGCGCATGAACTAATGGACAATGGATTCCTTATGGACTATTTCTAGGACTTATGGACACGTGTAAATTTTCATGTTGATTCATGTTATTTGTTACATTACTACTAGCCTGTGTTATATTGCTATGTGCTCATGTAAATTATGTATAATGCCTCCCATATTGATGGATTTATGTATACCATGTATATCTGTTACAAAGTTCTGGCCCATATTGATGGATTTATGTATACCCCCTCAAAAACCCCCTATGTTTTAAAACAAAAGAAAGGGGGAGATGTTGGAATCCTTACTAACTGCTAAGTAATTAGAGTTGATCTAATCTTACAAGAAGATGTTTTGGCCAGAACCTGAAACAAGGTACTAAGTAGAACTAATCAAGACAAGGCTTGTGTTCACACCTTTACTCATTGGAGTTCAATGAGTTCATACCTCCCTTGAAGCTCTTTGGACCAGAGAGCACTATGGGAGAAAACCCATAATCCCTCTCTCTGGAAGGAGCATAAATAGGCCAATGGGCCAGTCGAAGAGGTTCTAGAGAGGAAGACGCTACAAGTCGAGATTTCACCGGAATGGCATGAAGAGTTGGAGCTGGCTGGAGGCTGAAGAAAGCAGAGGCAGAAGCTGAAGGACCAGACCTTTGGATTTAAAGACATTTGGAGAGAGCTCTTGGAACCAAGCAGAGAGATAGGCCTCTAAGCTAACCGGGCTATATTGGAAATAATAAAAGATCTGAACTTTTATCACCTGGCTGCTTTTTGAGAAGAAAAAGATCACCACAGTCAATGATGAAATAGCTTCATAATTTTTAAGAACTCACATCTTTCAGATCTGAGTCAGACGCATGGACATGTCATTGTCAGCATGCCCAAAAGCTAACCTAGCCCAAGTTGTTGGAGAACAAGGAAGGGCAACTCTGAGCATGTTGCATGGAATAGTCCTCACTATGCTGGTTTAGTATACAACTGTAATAAGGGATTGGTTTTCCTTCTAACTCACAAATAACAAAGTATTAATGAATTAACAATTAACAAGATATTAACATCCATGGAGCCTCTTGGGAAATGTATATGTATATTCCTGAAAGAGATACAAAAGTATCTCAAGGCAGCTTTGAGGACCACAACTTTGGACGATAGAAAAGAAAGCTGGCTATAGACTTGAGAAAGAACTAATCCTGGAACTCAAGAGACAAGTTTCTGACTAGAACAGACTCTGGGAGCTCAGCTGAGCAATCCAGTATAGATGTTATGTCAAGTGGGAGTTCCATCAGAAAGAAAGATTCCCAAATCCTCTACTACTGGATCAGTGAATTTTCTACATTATGTATACATGATAATATGTGTGTACCCACTACATGTATATATACATTATGATATATTTGTGCCCAAGTCCTAAGGGAACTATTTGTAATAATGGAGATTGTAAACTAAGATTACGAAGGAAAAATTTTGTGGTGACTGTTTTCTTACTACCTCATTTTAGTAAATGGCCTTTGCTAATAGTGAATTGTGTCTAAAAGATGATTGTTGGTAAGAACCTAGTTCCTAGTAGGGATTCATAATTTTAAGACTGGATACACACAGATGCTCCAAATCATTATTGAGCAGAGAAATGCAAATTAAGACAATTCTGAGATACCACTATACATCTCTCAGATTGGCTAACATGACAGGGAAAGATAATGACAAATGTTGGAGGGGATGTGGGAAAAGAGGGACACTAATACATTGTTGGTGGAGTTGTGAATACATCCAGCCATTCTGGAGAGTAATTTGGAACTATGGTCAAAAAGTTATCAAACTGTGCATACCCTTTGACCCAGCAGTGTTTCTACTAGGTCTGTATCCCAAAGACATCTTAAAGAAGGGAAAGGGACCTGTATGTGCACGAATGTTTGTGGCAGTCTCTTTGTAGTGGCCAAAAACTGGAAACTGAGTGGATGCCCATCAGTTGGAGAATGGCTGAATAAATTGTGGTATGTGAATATTATGGAAATATTATTTATTGTTCAGTAAGAAATGACCAACAGGATGATTTCAAAAAGGCCTGGAGAGACTTACATGAACTGGCTATGAGTGAAATGAGCAGGACCAGGAGATCATTATATATTTCAGCAACAATACTATATGGTGATCAATTCTAATGGACATGGCCATCTTCAACAGTGAGATGAACCAAATCAGTTCCAATAGAGCAGTAATGAATTGAATCAGCTACACCCAGGGAGAGATGACAATGACCCATTACATAGAATTCCCAATCCCTATATTTATGCCCATCTGCATTTTTTATTTCCTTCACAGGCTAATATACACTATTTCAGAGTCCGATTCTTTTTGTACAGTAAAATAACTGTTAGGACAGGTATACTTATATTGTATTTAATTTATACTTTAACATATTTAACATGTATTGGTCAACCTGCCATCGGAGGGAGGGGATGGGAGGAAGGAGGGGAAAAATTGGAACAAAAGGTTTGGCAATTGTCAATACTGTAAAATTACCCATGCATATAACTTGTAAATAAAAAGCTATAAAAAAAATGGGATACACACATAATAATTTTAGAATTCACACCAGTAACTTCCAATATGAATCCCAATCCATGAAGGTTAAACTGAGAGAATATCTAAAGGGGGAAATACAACCTATTTGGAAAACACCATAGATGAAACTGATAAAATTTACATAAAGGTTGAGAGAGCCAGCTATGCCAAATAATACCAAGAACATTGACACTGAAAAAAGAATAATAAAAATATTAAAAAAATGAATTAAATGCATTTCTATCTGTAATCTATATTCATGCACAACTGCAATGGAAGTATGACATTTGGACTTTACAACATGTAGATTTGATGAATATGCTAAGTGATAAAAATAGAAATAGTTCTCAAGAAAAATTATATATTATAATGTTTTATATAATACATCATATTACATACATAATATGTAATTACATATTTATAATATCCAAATGTTATATATATTCTCAAGAAATATCAATATAACAGAGGAAATGAATATTGGAGGCAACACCCTCTTTAAAACCCTAGAAATGACTTATAAAATCTCTTAAGAAGAAAAAAATTTCAAAGGAGCAGGGAAACACAGAATGCTTAAAAGTTTTTTTTTTTTAATTAATGAGAAGACCCATAAATCTATTTTGCTATTTCTACAAAAATATTTATGAGAATGGTCTAGCATATCATACTATTTCAAATAATGGCCACACTCTCCCTCAATCTTATGAAACTTGCATGTGATATATGTTTTTTTCAATATTTTTCCTTCTGAGACCTAATTTGGAGAGCAATGAACTGCCCCTTAGATGCACATTTTGTTTGCTGAAAGAAGCATTAAAAGAAAAGTCTATGTGAAATACAAAGGGAAAACAGTCTGAAGAAATACAAACAGTTCTCAGGAAACCTAAAAGAAAAAGCAGTCTCTCAGATAAAAGTACTTGAGAGATTCAGAGTATTCTGAGAGGACTAGAATGAAAAACATGTCCCTGGAGAGCAAAGGTAATAACTTAGATGCTTGTAATGCAATGTTTTTGAGCAGCTAATAGAAATACGACTTTTTAAGACTTTATTGGAGCTTATTATTGGGAAACTACACATCAAAAATTGTTTTTGAGACTATAGCATAATAGCCATTTGTCTGACATACAGTAGTGAAATATCTGACGATCATGGGTTTGAGGTTTTGCAACCTATGTTAAACATGAGTCACTATACATAAAAAGAACCGGATTTGAGGCATTAGAAACCAGAATGGAAAGCCAGAAATCAGAAATTAGATCAGGAATCATGGACAAAGAAACTGTGGGCAGAAGACAGATCAGAGAAGCCAAGATGAGAAGCTGCTTACAGGAACTAAGACATCAGAAGACAAAACACAAAAGCCTCAGGAGAAGAAGCTGACAGAACCTGAAACCAACTGAGTAGGAGCTTGCTATTGATGAAGAAAGCTGATCTTATTGGAAACACAGTCTGCTATTTGAAAACACTGATTAGAAGGAAGACAAATCCACTGCTATAATTGAAGATTTGGTAGGAGTAAGGTTGCTTTTTTTTTTCCTCTAGTGACAGATATGACTTAAAATGAGGAGAAATCCCCAAAGACTTGCCTATGTTCCTCTTTATTGCCCTACACCTCAAGAGAACATCCTTTTAACTCCTACAAAGAGCCAAGCCTGAATTGTTTTGTTGATCCTGGGCTTAAAGGGAACTTTTTTTCCACAAAAGAAATGTCATTCTGCTTCAGATCTAGCCAAGGAAGCAAACCTAGGAAGTTCTGTAAAACCCATGCCTAAGACTCCTGTTAACTAAAAGAGTTTAGCAGATTCCTCAGCCAAAGCACAGAAGAGGAGCAGCTTCTTCCAGAAAGAAATTAGAAAGGCTCAAGAGAAGATAACATGAGACAGACTGTTGGAAAGAGACCACAGACATCCAACTCTGCAACCCAGATTTATTAATTGCTCTACCATGTAGGGTTTTTGTTTTATTTTGTTTTGTTTTGTTTTTTTAACTCGTGTGGCCAGATTTCAGTGTATTCTCACTCTTCCTAAAAAACAGTGTGAATTGGTATGACTGAGATTTATGGGTACTCTGTTAGAATCTGATTATTCTTAATTTTGTGTTTGATACTGAGTAAATGCTATTATTATTCTTTTTTTCTTTTTGTTTAGTAATTTTTCATGTTTAAGAGCTAACAATATCATTGTAATTGATCTGTATAAATGAAAAGGACACTAGTTGGGGCTCAGAAACTACAGTTGTATTTCCTGGTTATCCCTAAGAATAATTTGAAGCTATGTAAATAGCCCCGGCAGGCACTCCACTCTGGGAAATCTGTCAGTCTGGTTGCAAAACAGGGTAAGTGAACCAGCCTAGAGGTAAATTAGGAAGGGAAAAAAGTGAGAGTACATTATGCTTTGCCCCATTATACTAATCACATAAAGAGGTAGTCTATAGTCACTGACAGTCTATATCCAAAACAATATGGCAATATGACATGTATATCAGATAAGACTAAAATTAAGGTTTATAAGAATATTAGCCAAATAAAGTCAAGATTAATCATAGAGATCTAAACAATTTTTATTTTTGTGAATAAGGACAATTGATAGCAACTATGAACATTGTTATGATCAGTAAATCATTTGTGAAATTAGAACAAATTATGTCATTTCCTTCTTAGAAAATGATTCCCAGAGAGTTCTAACATAAGAGTATTTAATATATTTCAAACTATTAAAAATAACACTCTTGACACTGAAAATCAGATCTCAAAGAAAATTTATTAAAGAAGAATCTCAAGGAATTGTCTTAACTTTTCTGGCCAGAAGTGGACCCACTCCTCTTTGGGAAGAGGGAGCCCTGAATACAGAAGTGGGGGAACTTTTATACTTGCTCTTATGACGTAGCTCCTCCCTTCAGAGAAGGGATTGGTTTGTTTCATCTGCATTAGTTTTTCTGATACGCCCACTACATGTTTCCTCTTAATATGTATAAAACATGTCCCTCCCCTATCATGCATCCCATGTTAAAAAATTATGGAAAACTCCTCTGGGGTGTGTTGTTTAATATTCAATTAGCCTATTAAGCGAGTGCAGAGAGATTTGGTCTAGTCAGGTCATTGATCCCAACCAGTTTGGGCTGGATAGGGTATTATCTTAAGTTTGTGGTTTTCTAAAAACCACAAGACTCTTTCTGATTGGCTGAATCCACCTATGCCTTCCTGGCCCCCCAATTCCTTGTTTGTTCAAGGCTTCTACTGATCATTTAATTGTTTTGTGAATCCTAATCTTCCTTAACCTCATTTTCTGAAAATCTCTTGGTCAGTGGTACCATTATCTCAATTCCACACTACCTCAAAGCTTGCAACAATGTGGAAATCCAACTTTTCAGCATTTTTCACAAAACAGTAGACATTTTTGAGAGGCTAGACCTGGCATCATGACTCAATCTGGCTAGACCTGGCAAATTCTACTTTTTCAAATTTAACCAAATTTAAGAATTTATTGCTCCAGTGCTCTATATTTTGGTTCTCTAGGCTGGTTTTTTGTTTTATTTTGTTTTGTTTTGTGAGGGAGCCCTTATATGAGCACTGGCAGGGTTTAGGAAATGAATTATTAATGAAAAAGCCCTTCTAGGCCTGAGAGGTGAGGCCAAAGGAAAAAAATATATATCTCCATGTTGCATAAAGCACTGATTATAGATTATTATAAAAATAAATCATAGACTACTGAAAATATGACATTGGTTTAGCATACTCTGCCAGCTTTAGAATACTGAAGATGATTATTGAAGTGAGAAGGTGATGAGAAGAATAGAAAGACTTGAAAAGGTAAGGTGAGAAGAAAACAAAGGAAGGTGCATTTTAAGTCATGTTTTAGTCAGAAGGATGTTAACTAATCATTTTGAAAGTTAAAACTGTAAGCTATTAAATTTGCTTAATGGGACATAAGTGAGTATTTAAGTCTTAGAGCCAAAACCCAACTTGAAATCTTTTCATTTGAGATTAGGGGTCCCTTTTATTAATCTTGTTTTTTCTTCATCCCTTTCCTCACCTAAAAAGTTTCATAAGACTGATATAATACTATCTCTTATGTGTGTGTACATATGTGTATATATATGAATATGTGTTATAAATGTATATAAATGATATAAACTGAGACCTTTTAGGGGGAAGAGTTGGAGAGGCTCTGATATGAACTGTGTCCCTTTAATCTGTAGAGGAAAGATGATCCTTTTGGGGGTCAAACTGTCCTCTAGAAGGAGCACACTCTTCTGTCCATAAGAGAAACTCCAAGATTAGGAATCTCATTCAATTTTGAATTGAATTGAATTGAAAAAGTCTCCTAGATTCATCTGGTGATAGCCCCCTGATTGGAGGCCAAAGATCAAAGCAGCCCCAATATATCTGGGGCTGTAGCCCAGACATCTCTGTAGAAGTCCTAACAGGACTTCACCGGCTGGTGAATATATTTTCTTTTCAGTGTTAACCCCACTTTTGCTATATCCTTAACAGGACCCTGCCCACTAAGAAGGCTGTCTTCCTAGCAAGCTGTTTTCTTAGTGAAAATAAATCCCATTCTTTGCCACAAACCTCATGCCTCTTGCATCTCATCATAAACACATATATATGCACATATGTATGTGTGTACACAACATAAAGAAACCAGAAAATATACATTAAACCAATAAATACATATGGGAACGATAATATGATTTCCCCCTCCCCACCTCTATTGAAACAGTAATGGAAAGTCAAGAATGTAATTATAAATATAAAGAAGGTATTATTAAAGAGTTTGTCCACAACCCCACAACAATGTGTGAATCTCCATAATCAACTTCTGAGTGAAGCTAACTGACATTTCACAGGAAACATGGAGAAGAGAAATGCCACTTTTATGTAAGCCCCGAAGTGGTTAAAGTTGGAGGCAGCTGTGAGGTGATCCCTGCACCCATACTTGAGAATGGTCAGGGGAGGGGGGATGTCTTTACACCTCTTGAGAATTACTGGACCAGTACATTGCATTAGAAGGGAACAGGGATAGATTTCAGGCAGACACGGAGGAAAGAAGTAGCTTCAAGGAGTATGATCCCTGACAGCAAAGTAGAAGTCAAGGTAACAGCTACCTTCTGGAGATCAAACCTAGTAACCAATTTATAAACATGTATTTCATGCCTACTATGTGACAGGCTTTGTGCAAAGCCCAGGAGATGCAAAAATAGGCAAAAGTCAAGGGAGAGAACTTGCAAACAAATATATACAAAATAAGCTATATACAAGACGAAATTAACAAAGGAAAGGTACTGGAATTAAGAGGGAAGGCTTCTTGTAGCATGTGGGATTTTCCTTAAAATTTAAAGGAAGCCAGGGAGATCAATCTGGGCATGAGAGACAGCAAGAGAAAAAGCCAAAAATTAGAGAAAAAATAAGGTTAAAATGAGATAATATCTCTAAAAAGGTTTCTGAAGAAATAAGAATAATACAAAATTCAGATAATAAATAGAGTACTATCTGATATTCTATACTAGAATTCCATAAGGCCTTAGGATTTTAGCGTTAAAAGGGATTCTAGAGATCATCTAGCTCAACTTCCTTATTTTTTGGCTAAGGAAACTGAAGCCTAAAAATAGATGAAGTGACCTGACAAATGGCACACATTTAATAAATAGCAGAACTGGTAAAAAGGCTGGAAAGCATACTGAAAACCTCTAAAGTGCCACAAAAATGTACAATAGTTATCTTATTCTCACCTTTTCTTGATGGTGTTCAGATGAAAATGGACCAAGGATGCTGGTATCCTGCTATTATTCTTTAAGTGTTCTTTGGACCATTATACAGGTGAATAAAATGACTGCTTTTTCATAATGGAATTTTTAAAAGCATGTAAAATCATCTTCTTTATGCTCATTGAAAATACCTTTTGGAAAAAAAAAAGAAAATACCTTTGAGACAATTCCAGTAACAGACAGGATGACAGAGCTGACATGGACCTTTACCTGTTCCCAAGTTGTTGGATTTTTTCTCTTACATCTCTATATTTTAAAATATTTTTCTTATGTAATTTGGAGATTACAAATATTATGCATGGTAATATTTATTTAAAAAGTGTAATTCTTAAATTTTATCTATTAATGTTATCTTTGAGTAATTATAGGCAATAGTTTTATTTATCAATATGTTGTAGTTCTCAAACAGTGGGAGTATAGAGTTCCAGTGCAGAGAATTAGGTGGTATAGTAGACTTGGAATCAGGAAGGCTCAAGTTCAAAGCTGGTCTTATATATTTCTTTGTTCTGTAACCCTAGATAAAACACCATTTTGCTTCAATTTCCCCAACTGTAAAATGTCAGAAGAATACACCTTCAGGTTTACCCATCATACTTGAAAGTAATTATCATCTGGGTACACAAACTTAAAATATAAATATAAATTGGGAGAACAATTCAGAGTAACCCAGAATAATCCAGAGTTACATATAGATATCCTACTTTACCTGGCCAATTTTTTTATTTACAAGAGAATACTTTTTGGGTTTTTTTGTTCATATATGGTAAATGTTTACTTCAAATTTTCCTCTATTTTAACTACATTTATCATTTCTGATTTATGTCTTTGAAAGCATTTTTCCTAGAAATTTTTCTTAATATTTATGATTGATCATAATAGCCTTGTAATGCATATCTGCATATTAATTGTGGAACAGTAGAGGTAATACACAAGATGTAACTAAAACAGAGGGCTCTTCCTCAATCCAGAACAGGTAGAGGCCTCTGACTTAAATTGTAAGAGAACCTTACATTTATGACTTTATTAATAATTTTTGATAAAATTCCCAAAAGGAAAAGCTATATTGGTGTGCTTTTTTTTCTTTGTCCTATGTTAAAATAAAATATTATTAAGCCAGGGCCAAGGATGGATTTTAATGCAAGAGCTTCAGGCAACATGTTGCTATACCACAAATGCAGACCTCAAAATATCCAAAACTTAACCAATAAACTATATTGAAATTAAATCATTATCACAGACAAATCTTGCCCATAATCATCTGGACTTTACTTTTATTCATAAAAACGTAAAACATTTTGATAGATGCCACCAACTTAAATACTTATAAATTCCAAGCTCCATGAAATGAAAGGCATTTATCATATAGAAATCCAACGAAAGAGAAAAAACTCATGTGGAAACAGAATGAGGTATATATCGTCACTTTTATCCTGTCTGATTTTAGACTTATATAAATGCTCTCAGCACAAAAAGGATAAATTAATTAACCACAAAAAATCAGTTATTCTAGCTAATAAAGTAATCATAGAATCATGTGATTTATCTGAACCTCAAGGAAATAAATAAAACCAAGATAACAATAATAATGCCTAGCAAGGCATGAATTGATAGCTAGAATTATGCTTCAGAATCTCACTGTTTTTCATCATCTAACAAAAGACAAATCTCTACACAACAAATAAGGACCTCAAAATGTCTTGGAGAACTCAACAAATAAACTTTTCCTGGAAATGCAACATTATCACAGACTGAACCTTTGCCCAAAGACTCTTGAATATAATTATCATTAATACGAACTAAAAAACATTATTTAAGAAATGCTTCCATACCAAATACTCATAATCTCCAGGATAAGACACACACTGTCCATATGGTCAGAAGCACCTTTCTTAAATCAGTGAACAAACTGATACACCAATGTGGATAGAACAGTGGCCCTTAGGTAGTGATAAAATTCAGGCCTTATTAGTATAGTAAAGGAGCAACTTGACCAAGGACACTTACAAACTTCTCTAAGTCCTTGGAATTCCCCAATGTTTGTTGTAAAAAAGAAATCTGGAAAATGGAGGATGTTGACTGATTTAAGAAAAGTGAATGAACAGATGGAAACTATGGGAACTCTTCAGCCTGGGCTTCCATTTCCTACTCAAATTGCCTAGAGAATGGCCTCTTTGGGTCATCGATATTAAGGATTGTTTCTATTCTATCCCTCTGGATAAAGAGGATATGAAAAGATTTGCCTTTTCAGTGCCCAGTGTTAACTTAGCTGAGCCTTATAAAAGATAGGAATGGACAGTTTTACCATAGGGAATGAAAAACAGCCCCGGTATGTGTCAAATGTATGTTGCTGCTGCTCTTGCTCCAGTAAGAAAAGCATTTCCAAAAGTTATGTTATTACATTATATAGATGATATATTGGGATGTGCACCTGAGGAACAAATGTTAGAGGCATGTCTACAAAAGACCATAGAAACACTAAGGAATTACAAATTGTACATAGCTGAAGAAAAAATTCAAAGACATGTTCCTTTTCAATATTTAGAATATGAAGTATACCCTAAGGTGCTTACAGTACAAAAACTGTCCTTAAGAACAGAGAAGCTCCTATTCAACATGTAAAGGATTGCTTGCCATCTGGGGGAGGGGGTGGAAAGAGGGAGGGGAAAAATCGGAACAGAAGTGAATGCAAGGGATAATGTTGTAAAAAATTACCCTGGCATGAGTTCTATCAATAAAAAGTTATTTTAAAAAAAAGAAGAAGAAGAACAGAAAAGCTAAACACCTTAAATGATTTTCAGAAATTGATAGGAGCTATCCAATGGATGCTGTTAGTTAGCCTGTTAGGCCTGTGTTAGGCCTGACTACCTATCAATTGTAACCGTTATATGATATTTTAAATTCACCATGCCAGCTTATAAAAAAAGCTCAAGAGGCTTTGAGAAAAGTTGAACTGGTTTTATCCAATGTGGTTGAAAGAGTCACTCAAAAACCCTTGGAAATATAAGTTTTTGCCACACAAAAGGCACCCACACCAGTCCTTCATCAAGGTGACAGTGTGATAGAATGGGTGAACCTCCCGGCACAACCAGAACAAAGCCTTACTCCTTACCCAGTGCTTGTGGCTAGAATTTTATTAAAGGCCATTAAGTGAGCAGTACAATGATCTGGGACAAGAGCTGACAAGATATACACCTTTTACACCAATACACAAATTAATGTGTGCTGTGAGACCATCCTAGAGTGGCAAATTTTATTAGCTATGGCTCCAAATTTTACACATGGGTCTCCATTAAAGATAACCAGACTATTACATAATTGGTGATGGATTCTTGAAGAAAAAGTTTCTAAAGTTCCTCTTAAAGGCCCAACTATTTTTACAGATGCATCCAAATATAATATTTGTGCTGTATACTCTCATGACTTAACTATAAAGAGAGTAGTCAGAACTCCTTTTCAGTCTACTCAGCAGAATGAATTGTATGCAATCATTCTAGCTCTTACTTATTATCCAGGAGACATAAATATAATATTTGATTCAGCCTATTCAGTAGGTGTGGTACAAAGAATTGCCACAGCCCAAATAAAATTTGCAGCCTCTAATATATATCAGCTCTTTAAGAAACTTCAAGAGCAAGTGAGAAAGCATCCAGATAAGATTTATATTTTGCATATCCACTCTCATAGTGGACTTCCAGGTCCCATTTTTTATGGTAATTCAAAGGCAGATAGCCTTCTAACTATTTTGATCAATACTCCTTTATTCAAAGAAGCCCAGGAATCTCATTCTAAATATCATCAGGCTGCTCAAATTTTACGTTTACAATTTGGAATAACAAAAGAGGAAGCTAACAGCATAGTACAGCTTGCCTTCCTTTCCATGCTCCTATGCTCCCTCCAGGAAAGAACCCTCATGGTTTGAGACCCAATGAAATTTGGCTAATGGATGTGACACAATATAAATCTTTTGGCAGTCTGTCTTTTATCCATGTTGTAGTAAACACCTTTTCAGGTTTTACTTTTGCAATACCAGTAGCAAAAGAGATAGCTCAAGTGGTCACTGAATTTCTTATCCAAACATTTGCAATTATGAGTATGCCACAAGCAAGAAAAACAGATAATGGACCTGCATATACTTCTAAACATTTTGCACACTTTGTGCACAGTATCAGATTTTACACACTACTGGCATACCTTTAATCCTCAAGGACAGGCAATAGTAGAGAGAAGAAACAGAAACATCAAAACACTCCTCCAAAAACAAAACAAAGGGGGAGCCACAGCTAATCCTGGAGAACTTCTAAATTTAGCTCTTTATACAATTAACTTCTTGATTTTTGACAGATGCACTGCCTCCAACAGACAGGTTTTATAACCCACCAGAAGGGCAGTGTCTAGTGCGAGCAACTCCACTATCTCTAGATAATCCCCAGGTGATGTGGAGAGACCCAGGAAGTGGTGAATGCATGGGACTAGATATGCTAACTGCTTGGGGGAGAGGATTTGCTTGTATCTCTACAGGTGGAGAAGGAGTTAGATGGGTGCCAACAAGCCATATTTGCCTTGTCCATCGCAGAGAGATGGAGATCCTTGAAACAGAGAAGACCCAAGAAATATCAGGTAGTTCTGTTGCTGATTGTGCTCACCATTGAAAGAGCAGTTATGGTGTTTGACTCATGGACATCGAAAATTGTTGGACTTCAAAATCCTCAGGAATCATTGGATTCTCTGAGACATGATAAGATTGTTGTAGGACTTGAAAATCCTCAGGAATCATTGGATTCTCTGAGATATAAGATTGTTGTAGGACTTGAAAGCCCTCAGGAATCATTGGGTTTTCTGAGAAATGATAAGACTGTTACAGGACTTTAAAATCTGCTAGAATCATTGAAATCCCTAACACATAAAAAGACTTTTGCAGGACTTCAAAAACTTGGGGGGATCATTGGATTCCCTGACATGTGAAGCAATGTACAATAGATTAGTTTTGGACTATCTCTTAGCTGCTGAAGAAGACATATGTGTGACTGTTGTTTACATACCCTCCTTTTAGGACTTCTGGCAATCTTTTACAACACCATGTTGATTTATATTGTTTGTTATACCATTACTTGTGTGTACAATTCATGTTTGTTACACCACACTGAGCCTGCACTGACTGAGGGGAGGGTCATCACTAATAGCCTCTGCGTTATTGCTATGTGCTTGTGTAATACCTCCCATGCTGATGGGTTTGTGCATAATAAGACCCTTCAGCCCAGAAACCCGCTACCAACCCCCACTTCCCTTTGGTGCTTTTCATCTCCCTTCCTGAGATGTCAGGGATGGCATGACCACCTGTGTTCTAAAACAAAAGAAAGCAGGAGATGTAATGGGTTGAGGCTTGAGTTGATGCACTGAGGTCCCAAGCACATGAGGCTAAATAGTAATTGGACTATACTCTATTAATATATATGCTTGGAGAAAGAATGGCACCAAATGTGATGACTACGTATTTTAAAATCAGCCAGAGTCTGGAATTCAGGTTAAGGGAAAATCTTCAATCTTTATTCTTTGTGGAAGTAAAGGGGGATCGCAATAGCAATGTGAGCAGCTGCAACAGGAACCAGCCAGCAGTCTCTTTCCGCCTCTCTCCTCTGCCTCCACCCACCAAAATCGTCATTTCCTATACAACACATCAGGACTTGCACATAGAGTGGGCCGGGGTGAAATTTTCTCAATCTCTGAAAGAGTGGGAACCCCTAGTTCCTATTCACTTTGCCTTAGGCATTTCTGCCCCATCCCCCTATCTCACTAATTCAGATTGAATTGTAAGTTCTTTAAACAGTCCTTTTCATTTTTACTCCTTGCTTAAACTTACTGGACTGTGATTGCTGATTATGCTTTAGCTTTGGAACCCCTTATTCTGTTGGAATTGCCCTGGTAGACTCAGTTTTGGGGCCTATTTTTTAGGAAATCTCCAAGATACAGACACCTGTCTTGGGACTGGCAGTCTCTCTGACCTGTTTCTCCAGTCCTGTAACCCCATTTTCTTAATTAGTATCTCAGCATTCTCAAAGGACATTGCAGTTTTGAGATCTGGCCTCTAAAGTTCGGGATTTGCCTGCCTTGATGGTCTAACTGTGCTCTGATACTCTGATAACTCTGCTCAGAAATCTGGATCCTTTCTGTATCCTAGAAGCATCTTCTGTTCTGATCAAGGACAGGTGGAGCTACTCCAAGCCTTACCCTTCTCCCCTGAAGAGGATTGCCCCTCTGAATGGGCAGCATGACTGTCTTGAGCCCTGCTGCTCTATAAGCAGAGACTGAATTAAATGCACAAATGACTGCAGACCACTTAACTCACAGTGAACTGTCCATTTCAAACTGGATTCTCTGGCTGAGATGGTGCCCCAACTGCAGAAAACCGGACATGCTGCAATAGGGAGCTTTTGTACTGCTATTAACTCTATGGTTGCCAGGGAGAGACTTGTCCTTGCCATAAGTCCTTGCATTTTTCTTTTTTCTTTTTTTTTCTTTTTTTCTAAATAACTTTTTATTGACAGATAATTTTTTATAACATGCCAGGGTAATTTTTTACAACATTATCCCTTTTTTTTTTAATTTTAATATCTTTTTATTGATAGAACGCATGCCAGGGTAATTTTTTACAGCATTATCCCTTGCATTCATTTCTGTTCTGATTTTTCTCCTCCCTCCCTCCACCTCTTCCCCCAGATGGCAAGCAGTCCTTTACATGTTGAATAGGTTACAGTATATCCTGGATACAATATACGTGTGCAGAACCGAACAGTTTTCTTGTTGCACAGGGAGAATTGAATTCAGAAGGTATAAATAACCCGGGAAGAAAAACAAAAATGCAAGCAGTTTATATTCATTTCCCAGTGTTCTTTCTCTGGGTGTAACTGCTTCTGTCCATCTTTGATCAATTAAGGCTCTCTTTATCGAAGCGATCCACTTCCATCAGAATACATCCTCAAACAGTATCGTTGTTGAGTTATATAATGATCTCCTGGTTCTGCTCATTTCACTCAGCATCAGTTCATGTATGCCTCGCCAGTCTTCTCTGTATTCATCCTGCTGGTCATTCCTTACAGAACAATAATATTCCATAACATTCATATACCACAATTTACTCAGCCATTCTCCAATTGATGGACATCCTTTCATTTTCCAGCTTCTAGCCACTACAAACAGGGCTGCCACAAACATTTTGGCACATACAGGTCCCTTTCCTTTCTTTAGTATCTCTTTGGGGTATAAGCCCAGTAGAAACACTGCTGGATCAAAGGGTATGCACAGTTTGATAACTTTTTGAGCATAGTTCCAAATTGCTCTCCAGAATGGCTAGATGTGTTCACACTTCCACCAACAATGTATCAGTGTCCCTGTTTTCCCACATCCCCTCCAACATTCCCCATTATCTCTCCCTGTCATTCTAGCCAATCTGACAGGTGTGTAGTAGTATCTCAGAGTTGTCTTAATTTGCATTTCTCTGATTAATAATGATTTGGAGCATATTTTCATATGTCTATAAATAGTTTCAATTTCTTCGTCTGAGAATTGTCTGTTCATATCCTTTGACCATTTATCAATTGGAGAATGGTTTGATTTCTTATAGATTAGAGTCAATTCTCTATATATTTTGGAAATGAGGCCTTTATCAGAACCTTTGATTGTAAAAATGTTTTCCCAGTTTATTGTTTCCCTTCTAATCTTGTTTGCATTTGTTTTGTTTGTACAAAAACTTTTCAATTTGATATAATCAAAATTTTCTATGTTGTGGTCAATAGTGATCTCTAGTTCTTCTTTGGTCATAAATTCCTCCCTGTTCCACAGGTCTATGAGGTAAACTATCCTATGCTCTTCCAATTTATTTATAAACTCATTCTTTATGCCTAGGTCATGAACCCATTTTGACCTTATCTTGGTGTACGGTGTTAAGTGTGGGTCAATGCCTAGTTTCTGCCATACTGATTTCCAATTTTCCCAGCAATTTTTGTCAAATAATGCATTCTTATTCCAGAAACTGGTGTCTTTGGGTTTGTCAAATACTATATTATTAAAGTTATTGGCTGTTTTGTCCTTTGAATCTAACCTATTCCATTGATCAACTAGTCTATTTCTTAGCCAATACCAAATGGTTTTGGTGACTGCTGCTTTATAATATAATTTTAGATCTGGTACAGCTAGGCCACCTTCATTTGATTTTTTTTTCATTAATTCCCTTGAAATTCTTGACCTTTTGTTTTTCCATATGAACTTTGTTGTTATTTTTTCTAATTCATCAAAGTAGTTTTTTGGGAGTCTGATTGGTATAGCACTAAATAAGTAGATTAATTTAGGTAGTATTGTCATCTTTATTATATTTGCTCGCCCAATCCAAGAGCATTTAATATTTTTCCAGTTGGTTAGATCAGACTTAATTTGTGTGGAAAGTGTTTTGTAGAGTCCTTGCATTTTTCTAGGTTTATTCACCTCACATAGGGTTGGTCAAAATTATGGTGCTGAGATTTCCTGGTATTTAGAGAAAGGTAATTCAATGATTTGAATATTCAGAAGAGAGAGTGTGGAGTGTGCCATAGTTCCCTTTTTTTGTTCTGCCTCAGTTTCCCTAATTGCCCTGTCTCAATTTCTCTGGTTGCAACCCCCCTTTTCTGCTCATTACAACTGAGATAATTAGGACTGTGAAGATCTGGCATTCCAGAAGATAAAACTCCAGATATCCTATCTCAGATACCTGATTGGTATCTCTAAGTTTCAGACTTCCTATCTCTAGTCAGACACCTCCTTAACTCCCAATTTGTAAGAATTTATGGTTCTAACCCCCAACTTGTCAGAACCAGATTGATGGTCCCTGCCTAGAGATTCCTGCCCATTAGAGTTTGGACTCCACTCCCTCCCTCCACCCCCGCCTTAGTTTAGCTACCCAAGCGTGGAGCTGTATGTGAGTGTGTGTGTGTGTGTGTGTGTGTGTGTGTGAATTATATGTCATTGAGAACTGACATTCACTGCTGAATTCTTTTAGATAAAAGTCTTATTCAGCCCTGGGATCAAAAATGGATTCTGCTCTTCCCCCAGACAATCTCTCCCTCTCAAAAATCCAAATAAAACATTAAAAACTCACTAATCTCTATTGTGCCTCAGTTTCTCTGGCATTACACTATAGGGAATGGAAAACTTTCAAAATGTCTCAATTTCAAGGAAAAAGTTTAAAAAAGGGGAGAATAGAATAAGGTCTACAAGGTCATTTCTGTCTATTACTGAAATTGCATTGATGATATTTTAGTAACTCTATTATAGATGACTTCACACTTTGCATTTTGAAGTTCATTAAGTACTTTCCTTTTTAAAATCTTGATGTAGGTTAAAAAAAAATTGATACTTGCTAAAGATTTGTACATGGCTTCACACGTATATTATTTCATTTCAGTCTCAGTGGTGCTGTTAGTATCCCAGTTTTACAGATGAGAACACTGAGGTTTAGAGAGGTTAAGTGAAGGTGACATTATGGAGCAAAATGAGCTGGTTTGGGACTTCACTGAGTGAAGATCTCTCATAAGAATGTGACTTTGATCTACACCCTGATTGTAACTTGAGACTTTGCAACAACTCGAGTTATAGCTAAAAACTGCATATATTCGATTATCTTAGATAAACATTTTCCTCCTGTCTACACACACACACACACACACACACACACACACACACACACACACACCTCTTAATTAGCATTTAAGTACTTAATGGGTAAGGAGTTTATTATTTACTGATATTCTTTTGTTTTAGGGATAGATATTTATATATTTGTTTTTGCTATGTTTCTGAAGGAAACATTCTTTTATAAGAACTAATCTTATTTTAAATGGTTAAGTAGAAATGGGGTGATAGTCAATAAGCTTTTTTTGCACTTTATATTTTATACTTTATTTTAAAAGGGATAAAAACTAACAGTTTAAAAAGCTGTGAAGAAATTATTTATAGACACAAATGAACTCTAAGATGTCTTTATACTCTTCTTTTCTTCTGAATGGGACTGATTAGATGAAATTTTCTCAGTTTATTAGACTAATTTATGAGACTAGGCCTAAGTCACATGATTCCTATTCCCAGAGCCAGAAGATGAGATCCTGAGCCTCAGGTTTCAGGAAGTCACATGATATCTGGGCATAGGTCTCTAAAGGTCAGAACCACAATAAGTGAGGTGACTCAGAGGAAGCAGACAACATTGGTGACCATTGATCAAGGATGATTACTTCCTTTTAGTTTATCCAATGAAAAGGCATGGGTCTTTTCCTATTTTACTTCCTGCCGGTCAGGTTGAGCACATATTGGGAGCAGAGAGCCTTTCCCTGCAGAGACTAAATAAATGCCTTCTCTTTGTAACTGAAGATGTCTCCAATTAGTTAATTTGGGAAAGGAGGTCTAGAACTTGTCCCACACACTTCCCCCCCTCTTTTTTTTTTTAAGTAAAACTTTTTATTTTCAGAACATATGCATGGATAATTTTTCAACATTGACCCTTGCAAAACTTTGTGCTCCAAATTTTCCTCTCCTTCCCCCTACTCCATCCCCTAAATGGTAATATATATTATACATGTTAAAATATATGCTAAATCCAATATATGTATACATTTATACAATTATCTTGTTGCACAAGAAAAGTAAGCTCAAAAAGAAAAAAAATGAGAAAGAAAACAAAATGCAAGCAAAAACAAAAACACTGAAAATGCTATGTTGTGATCCACACTCAGTTCCCACATTCCTCTCTCTGGGTGTAGTAAGTGGTATAAGTGTTGCACTCTCTTCGTCACAAGATCATTGGACCTGGCTTCAATGATCTCATTGTTGGAAAGAGTCATGTCCATCAGAATTAATCGTTGTATAATATTGCTGTGACTGTATTCAATGATCTCCTGATTCTGCTCACTTCACTTAACATCAGTTCATGTTAAGTGAACTCCAGACCTCTCTGAAACCATCCTCCTGATTTTTCTTATAGAACAATCATATTCTGTAACATTCATATACCATAATTTCACTTGAAGTATAATAAATTCTGCCTTAGATCTTCATTTTAAGTCAGTATTAATCTTTATGTTTCAAGTATATTTTTCAAAGCAGAATGATTGGATTATTGTTAGGGTCTTTCTACAATAAGTCAGCCCAGTGCAAACAGGAGGTTGTTGAGCGGCCTGGAGGTAATTTCTGTGGCCAGAGACTGCCTCATGGATGGAACCCTGTCATATTGAGATAGCTTCATAATGGGAGATGGCTCTCCCTCTGTTTGGCTGTGTGTGACCCTTCTTAAGCCCACCACAGCAGGAGGTCATTCTCTTTATCTTGGGGCAGCTGAGCCAGGTGGATGGATAGCCAAAAGAGGTAACACATGGCTTGATAGTGAACACATGGCTCTCTTGGAGTTAACAGATCAGGGCATTATGTGAGCAAGTATAATAAAGACTTTAAATTTGCACATGGCTGTTCTTGAGTGCACTTGTTATTAAACTACAATTCAAGAAATTGTAGCCAGAGACCTCTGAAGGCCTTAGAAGAGGTGAGTCGGGTTAAAGTTAGTTGACTCTGCAAAGATCAGTGGCCAGAGGATTCTCTGAAGCCCTGGAAATTAGGAGAGACTAGCAATGTAAAAGACTACAGAGTAACACTAGGGCATTCGCAAATGAAGTGACTGCCCAGGATTAAGTATTACTATACTTTATAGATTATGCTTACTAATCCATTCTCTGTTTTATGGATATCTCATCCCCATTCATATTTAATATATTGTTAAGTTAGTATTTTTACCTTCCTCTTATACTATCTCTTATCTCCCTGCCATCTTTTTTTGTAAAAAAGGATAATCTTATTAGCACTGGTAATCTCTAACTGATGAATTTTGTTCCTACTCCACTATCTTTCTTTCTCTGTGTAGTGATCTCTAGTTCTTATACTTTCTTTCTCTCTTAATACTCTCTTTATTATAAACCTACCAAAATTATTTCTGTTTTGCTTCTGACTATTCCCTTCCTGAATCTGTGCTATACTTAAAATTTTCCTCTCCCCTTGACCTGGCCCTGCTTGTTTTCTTATTGAATCTAGTATATTTCTAAACTCAAATCAAACTCTGTGTGTGTTGTCTTCTTTTGATCTCCCTAAAATGAAAGTTTGATCATGTTACCCCCTATTCAATCAACTCCAGTGATTTCCTGTTGCCTCTAAGACAAAATCCTTTATAAATAAAAAACCCTGCATAACCCAGGCCCTTCCTACTTTTTCAATCTTCTCACACCTTTCATCCCTCCATGTACTCTGTCATCCAGTGACCTTGGCCTCCTTCCTATACCTCAAAAACATCTCCTGTCTCCTATCTGAGCATTTTCACTAGTTTTCTCCCTACTTTCTGTTTCCCAATTTCTACATATTAGCTTTTTTAGTTTCCTTCAAGACTCAACTAATGTTTCACTTTCTACAAGTGGCCTTTCTTTATCCCTCTTAATTCTAGTGGATTTTCTCTGTTGAATATCTCCAGCTTATCCTTTATATATCTTGTTTATATCTTTGCATGTTGTCTCCCCCTTAGACCACCATAAACTCATTGAGAACAGACTGTCTTTATATTACCAGCATTTAACATAGTACCTGGCACATAGCAACTGAATAAATTCTGCTTGACTTATTGTCTTTATCCCATCCTCTTTTCCTTCATATTTGTATATTTTCTCTCTTTAATTATGTGAAAAAAGTAGATTTCTCTCCATTTTTCCTTATTCTTTCCTTAATCTATTCTTTTTTTCCTGTCCCATTCTTTGTCCTTTTAAAATAATTAAAACACCCATTGCTTGCATATTACTTAGAATCTGCAACACTTTAAAACACCAGGATCCCAAATGAATATCTTTCTCTCTTATTAGAATGTAGTCATTTAGTTCCTTTTAATTGCTCAGATGTTTCTGGGTATCTGTTGATTCTCAGGCATTTTTTGTTGTTTATTTGCTGTTGTTTTACATTTTAAGATTTGTATTTTGTTGTGGTGGTGGCTGTAGTTGAGAAGTTTCAGTAGCATTCAGTCTTTATGACCCCATTTGGGGTTTTCTTGGCAAAGATCCTAAAGCGATTTGCCATTTCCTCATCCAGCTTAGTTTATAAATGAAGAACTGAGGCAAACAAGGTTAAGTGACTTGCCCAGGGTCACACAGCTAGTAAACATCTGAAGCCATATTTGAACCCATAAAGATAAATCTTCCTGATTCCAGGCCCAGGACTCTATCCATTGCTTCCCAACAAGTGGATTTGTATTTAGCACTAGTCTATTCACCAACAATGTCTGAAAATTCTTCATCTGTTTAAAAGGCTCTTCTCTTTTGGGACTGCACTCAATTTTTCAGAGTAAATTATTCTTGGTTGTGAGACATGGAATATTATATTTTAAGACCTGTTTTCAAAAGATCTGTCTTCTGTCCAATTATAGTGGCCAAGTCTTGTATAATTCTGACTGTAGTTTCTTAGTAGTTGAACTCTTTTTTTCTCATTGCCTTCTCTGATTTTTCTTTGATTTGGAAGCTCTGGATTATGAATATGACATTCCCGGGTAGTTTCATATTGCAGTTTCTTTCAGGAATTGAGCAAAGAATTATATTTTCATTAGAATATCTGGTTCTAATAGATCTAAGCAGTTTTATATTATTAATATCTTGAAATTTTATATACAGAATTTTTTATCATAGTATTCAGGGAGTCTAGTGATTCCTATATTGTTCTCAAACTCTTTTTCAGGTTAATTGTTTCTAATAGTATATGTTTTATTCTATTTTCCTAATAGATCACCTGTATTCTAATATTTCTTCAAATGGGGTCATAAAGAATCAGACATGACAGAACAACATACAATTTAAAATCATACAAGATTCTATAGTAGATGTGGTCATGTATCCATTATGTATCCTTATCAAGCATGGAATCAAATAGGAAAACATATATTCACCATAGGCATTTTTGAATATCAAGATGTCAGGGAAGATGTCCAGACAGAAAAGAAATTTATTTTCAATATCAATCTCTAGATTTTGGTTCTCTAAATTCATTTATTTGTGGATGAATCAAATCATGAAACATTAAAGGAAACTTCCTCTATGAAATTCACAAGATTTTTAAATTTCTAAAGGAGAAAAGACTATAATCACTCTGAAGTCATAATTTCCAAAGTGTGGTGATGAAGCACACTAAAACATTCTGATAGCAAGATGATTAACTCAAGGTACAGAAAGGGATATACATTTTTAGGGTGGGGAAATGTTTTGCTTCAATCTACTTATTTGATATAAAGGTTTTATCTGTCTTTCAGTCTGATGAATGGAAACAAAAGTTAGCCTAAAAGAAGAAAAGAAAATAATAAAATTAGCTAGTATTTAGATGGTACTTTGATATTTGTGAAGCACTTTTTGCACCTTAGGTGATTTGAATCTCATAGCAATCCTGCTATGCAGATGCTATTTTTATTCCCATTTTATAGATGAGTCAACTAAGATCTACAATCTAAGACTGGCTACAGAATCACAAAAGCAGGATTTGAAATCAGATATCATTGAAGCATTTTTTAAATTCACAGGAAAAATAACATTAAAAAGAGAATAGTAGGAATACAGACACATGACAGCTTTGAAAAATAACATGTTGAATTTATCATATGCTTTAAAATACAAACTGTATATAATGATAGAGATCTAGTTTCATGTACAATTCTTTTTTATTTTATTTTGTCTATTGGAAGTCTTATCTTATTTCATTTCTAAATTTGGAATTTTAAAACTCTAAGAGAAAAGTATAATCACACAAAATAAGAAGACATCAAAGGACTGATATACTCACCAGTGGAAGGGACTAATGTATATTGATTGGATAACAGAGCCATATAACTACATTAAGTAATTGCTTCTTATTGAGTTATTCTGTTGTATCCAACTCTTTGTGACCTCATGGATCACAACACATTGAGCCCTTCTGTCCTTTACTATCTCTCAAAATCTGTCCAAATTCATATCCATTGTTTCCACTATACTATCTGTCCATCTCATCCTCTGCCATCCCCTTTTCCTTTGCCTTCAGTCTTTCCCAACATTAGGGTTTTTTCCAACGAATCCTGTCTTCTCATTATGTGACCAAAATTTTTAAGCTTCAACTTCAGTATTTTACCTTCTAGTGGATAGCCTGAATTAATTTCTTTAAATATTAACTGATTTGATCTCCTTGTTGTCCAAAGGTCTCTCAAAAGTCTTCTCCAGTACCACATTCTGAAAGATTCAATTCTATGGCATATTTCCTTGAAGTCTAGCTCTCACAGCCAAACATTGCTATTGGAAAAATCTGTTGGTCATACAGCTCTTTGTTGGTATGGTGATATCTCTACTTTTTAGTATACTGTCCAGATTTGCCATAGTTTTGCTACCAAACAGCAAGCATTGTTTAATTTCATGGCTTCAGTTGCTGTCTGCAGTGATCTTTGCCGCCAAGAATATAAAATCTGTCACTGCTCCCATTTCTTCTCCCTCTATTTGCCAGGAAGTAATGGGACAAGTTGTCGAGATGTTAGTTTTTTGATGTTAAACTTCAAGTCAGTCTAAACTGATCATTATACCTTTTTTTAGAAGAAATAAGCATTATGTATGTTGATGAAATTGATGAAAAAATAAGAAGAAAGGTAACTGGTTGGACAAGTCTACTAGGAATTACTCCATTACTATATATGTCTTGGATAGACAATGAGTTGGATACAAATTGAATAGGAAGAGAATATGGGATGAAATATTTGAGAAACTTTGCAGTGCTTTCAATAATCCCAATATGTTCACTGATGAGATTATTAAAATTTCTCTTCCTGCACTCTTTATCTGCATTCTGTCTACTGATACTTTTCTGTCCCTATCTTCTGTAGTGAATAGGATTTGGATGATGGTCTACCCCTGTCTCTTGCTGACTGCTTTGATGTTTTTCTTCCATCCAAATTATGACAAATATTAGACTTTCCCTTATGACAGTTTCCACCAGAACTGGATTGAGTAAATATCATTGATCCACTCTCACTAAGTGTAATAATAATAATAATACATATTTTTATATTAAAGTTCTATACAAAGGAAGATTTTTTTTTTCCATTTTCAAAGTCGGTAGTGGAAAATACAATCTAGCTATTCCATGAACTAGATTTAAAAGCATGAGTTTGGTAACTTGTTCAGCAAAGGGGAAGGCATGGATAGGACACTGAACAGTGTCACTCAAAAAATAATGGTGAATCTATTCAACAAACATTTATTAAGTACTTTATACATGTAGCATTGTTGGAATCTTTACAAATTGTTAAGTCATTAGAGTTGATAGAGACAATAATTATCTAAATTAGCATGGTTCAATATGATTGATCTGACCCTACAAGGAGATGTTATGGGCCAGAAGAAATAAGGTACTAAGTGAACTGAGGAACAATGCTTATGTTCACACCTTTACTCATTGGAGTTCATAAGTACGGAAGATTCACAAAGTTAACTTTGTAACTTTGTGAATTCACACCTCCCTTAAAGCTCTTAGGACCAGAGAGCACTCTGGAAGGAAACCCATAATCCCACTCTCGTATCCCACAATCCCACTCTCTCAGAGAAGGAGCATAAATAGAGCTTCGGGGAGCCAGTCAAGTGAGTTACTTCGGAACATTGCCAGGGGTCGGAGAGGAGCACTCTGAGCTCCCTCTCTCTCTCTCTCTTTCTCTCTCTCTCTCTCTCTCTTTCTCTCGGAGGCAAGACAGATTCATTTCCAACTTTCACCTTGGTACTAGCTGGAGGCTGAAGAAAGCAGAGGCAGAAGCAAAGGACAAAGCTGCAAGAGCTCTTAGAACCAAGGAGAGAGAGAGAGAGGCCTCTAAGAAAACTAACCTGGCTATATTGGAGACAATAAAAGATCAGAACTTTTAGTACCTGGCTGCATTTGGGTGACTATTGATCTGAACTGATACTAGGGCTACCTCCTCAAGAAACCTGCTCCCAGAGAGAACCATTATTTTAAAGAAGAAGAACACCACATAGCATTACATTTTGATTCTTTTTACCTGCATTTTTAAACTCAGTTAAAAAATTCTCAATTATAAGATTACAGTATACAGTCCTCAACAGTTCTTAATTATTAGCAAATATGCTCTGATTTTTTTTCTGTAATTTTATAGAAATTGATTTTTTAAAATAGGTAAGTCTTTTCTTCTTGAATACCTTCTATAAAGTCCTCAAATATTAATCAAAAAAATGTACAGCATACTTGTTTATAAAAGTCAATTACAATTTCAGGTTTGTCCTTTTGGGTTTTATTTGTATTCTGCTGGATTATACAAATGTAAAGTACACATTGTTGCTTTCCTTTCTAACATTATTTCATTAAACCCAAGCCCACTCATTTTTGTATTAGCATCACATATATTACATTACCCTATGTGAATTTTTGAAAAGAAAATTCAAAATGAACCAGAGAAAAGGAAATACTCTCCACCTTTGTTAAGTTACTAATAACTCTGGGTAGCTATTTCAGAAAAACTAAGAGGAAATGGTTACATATGATCTTAATTCTTAAAAGAATCTCTGCATTTTATAATAATTGATTTTATAACATAATAACAAATATTTATGAACCACTAAAGTCTGTCATTTAGAGATAATATCTATATGAAATGGGGATTTTTTTCATTTAGTATGGAGATTTATTTATAACCTTCATGTAGTACTTAAAAATGGGCATGCTACTGGGCTTAGAACAAGGTGGAATAGGAAATTGTGTGTCTGGTGGAAAAAAACGGTGATCGAATGTTAAGAGAATGCATGTGAAACAAAAAAGGAAGAAATGCTTTACCAAAAATTCTAGGTTCTTCAATTACATTGTATTTGATTTTAAAAATTGTATTTTTTTTGGAGAGAGGGAGTATATATTTAAATTTTCAATGGTAGCATCTTCTTCCACCCATGAAAATACATTATTCATTTTTATCTAACATAACCTTAAAGAGTTGTGTAGAGGAATTGAGAGGTTAAGTGACTTTGTCACAATCTCACAGCTAAAAAGTGTGACAGGCAGATCTTGAATCCTGAAATTCCCTACTCCACGGTCCATTCTCTATCTATTATATCCATATCCATCCACCAAAGTGGCCTCTTCTTTGTCCCTCATATCCCACATTCCCCATCTCTGAGCTTTTTGCACTAGACATCCCCCATGCTTCTGATTGATGTACTCCAGCCCTCACATCAATCGATATAGAATCTCTTCCTTTGTTTCAGACACAAATCAGATACTTTATTCTCCATGAATCCTTTCCTGATTCATTCCTAACTGCTAGTGCCTTTCTGCCCTAGTTACTTTGGACTGAAGTATCTTGTATTTATTTTATGTTTATTTAGTATGTAATTATGAAAACAGGTACTTTAAAAACTTCTCCTGAGATTCTAGTAAATTTTAATATCTCTTTAAGATCACTGAAGACAGGAATAACATTTCTATCTCACTATGGAATCAGAAAGAATATGTCTGTGTTCACTGTGACCTATGAGGATCTATCTATAAGTGATTTGTAAAGAAGGAAGAAAGAAGGTGAGGAAAAATTTGATTCTTGTTAGGATTCTCAACTGTTATTTTATAGAGGGAGTTCCCTTCCCTACATCAAAGTAATAACAGAATAAAATCAATTTGTGAGGGGGAATTTCCCTGCCTACATTACTTGATGTAGTCACAGAATCAATTAATCAAACCATTGCTGAAGGGGTCCAAAATGCACTATAAATATATTAATCAATATGAATATTTGGATGGCACAGTGGATAGAATGCCAGGCCTGAAATCAAGAAGACTCATTTTCCTGAGTTTAAATCTGGCCTCAGATAATTACTACCTGTTACCTTGGTCAAGTCTTTTAACCCTTAAAAGTTTCCTTATCTGTAAAATGGGCTGAAGAAGGAAATGGCAAACCACTCTAATAGGTTTGCCAAGAAAACCCCAGATGGGGTCATGAAGAGACAGACATGACTGAAAATGACTGAACAACAACAAATATGAATCAATCAATCAAGAGACTGTAGAACTTTGGTCACTGGATAAGACAATTTCTACCACAGGATACATCTTGCAATTAAGTTGAAAACATCAGAAACTCTTTGGGTCTATCCATAAATGAAGCAGTTGTTGCAGATTTTGAAAATTTAAAGTTCAATAGTGCTTTGTGAAGAGAAAGAGAAAGGAGAACCTTCTCTTTTCTTTGTCCTTTCTATTGACCATGTCATCTGAGCTCTAGACCAGCAGAAAAAAATTCATCCCAAAACAATAGCAAGATACATCATCATAAGATATACCTTACTGACTTCCAACTGTTAGAGCTAAGAAAATCCCTATGCCTATGGTGGAAGATCTTACTTTAAGAGAAATATTGACATATACTGATATGTGACCTGCAGATTTTGAACAAAAGAATTAAAGTGAATATAGTACACAATTCCAAGAATTCCATATAGTCTGGCTTATTTGTTAGGCAATCAATGGTTTTATACTGGATTTATACAGTGGATTATTATTGGATTCCTATGCAAAACCCAAAACAAACAAAAAAATACAAGGAGAACATAGATTTTTTTTTACCTATTGAGTTGAATTTTAACAATTTGAGTGTGCACCTTAAGTTATCTTGGAGGTATCTTACACTTCCCATTGGCTGATGGAAAAAGGATTTAGAGATAGGAATGATTTAGAAATATTAGAATTATAGATGAACTCATATTTTGAAAGAAGAAAGACTGATTAAATAGCCACACTAGAGTGGGCTGTTATGAAATTGTCATTTAATAGTTAACAGTTTTGCACTCTGTTAAATATGTAGATTGAGTCATTCTGAAGAGCAATTAGGAACCAAAGAGCTATAAAACTGTGTATATCCTTTGATCTAGAAATACCACTGCTAGATCTATAGCTAAACGAAATCCAAAACATGGGGAAAGGACCTATTTGTACAAAACAAATTATTTACAGAGGTTCTTTTAGTAGTGGCTAAGAATTGGAAATCAAAGGAGTGCCTGTCAATTGAGGAATGGCTAGAAAAGCTGTGGCATATGATTGTATTGGAATATTATTGTACTGTAAGAAATGATAAGCAGGATAATTTCAGATAAACCTGGAAAGATTTATGTGAACTGATACATAGTCAAATAAACAGAATCGGGAAAGTATTATACACAGTAACAGCAATACTGTTAGATGAAGAAATATAAATGACTTGGCTATTCTCAGCAATACAATGATCTATCATAATCCCAAAGGACTAATGATGAAACATACTATCCATCTCCAGAGAAAGAACTGATATCGATTGCATACAGACTAAAGCATATTATTTTTACTTTCTTACTTTCATTTTTTTCTTTTATAAAGAGTCTTCTTATATAAAATGACTAATATAGAAATATTTTACATAATTGCTCATGTATAACTGCTTATTTTCTCATGGAGAATGAGGATAAAGAGGGAGAGAGAGAGAGTTAGACTACAGAACTCAAAACTTTAAATAAAAATGTAAAAAAAAATTAAATAGATTACTTAATATCTAGCCAGTAGTATGCACTGATCCAAAGAAAATAGGAGCAATCTTTTAAAGTAGCAATATCCAAGGAAATTAAAAGAAATAAGACATTTCTAGGATTCAGATTTGGTCTTGTAAATTCACAAAGTATTATACTTCTATTGTTAAACCACTGGATGATAATATTCAAAAACCTATAAATGAAAAAGATTAATAAAATAAGGTTGGAAAAAATGGACAATCTTTTTATAAGACTTTTTCAGGTGTTTCATATGTGTACCACTGTTGGCTCATACAGTTCAAGATAAGCCTTTTGTTCCACATATAGCTGCTTGCTTGGAAGGTTTAGAAGCAGAATTGTACCAAGAGAGTGACTATTGTCACAAATCGATTGTCTACATCAGCAGAGTAGTGACCCTGAAGTTTACTATCCTGTGGACAGGACTTCTGAGTAGAGTCCTTGGCTTTTAAATGGGCCATTGTCAAAGAACTCTAGCTATCTATATAAAGCTAAATTTCAAGTATGGGCTGACAAGAGTCCAGTAACCTATTTTGACTGGTGCCAAAGTGGATATTGTTCGCCAAGTATGGGATACGGCTCTGACTAACAGTATGATATCTACTCAGCATCCACTGGGAATATAGCTGGGAGCCTGGCACTTGTACCAGACAGAATAGCAGCAGTGTATATGGACTTTGTTTCATTGAGCCACCTTTTTGCTTCAGTGGTCTGTGGATGAGCAGTGGAGAGGGCAGATGGCTCGTGCAGGACTTTGAGAAGTAATACAAACGATGAAGTGAAGCAATGATACTAAACCACTGAAATGAGCCACCTAAACAGCAACCTCCTGCTGAGACCCTGGCAGAAGTTGTCAGTTGTACAATGACATCTTACATAGGATTGTCCACATTGGGACACATGAGATTAAGAAGCAGCTGGTATTACCTAGAGCTTACTGATTTATAGCCATGAAAGTTCTACATGATTACTTTGTATATTTGGGTCACTAAATGTGGAGCCAGCAAGGAATAGATTTTACTGGCCTAACAGTCAATAAGAAGTTTGAGGATTTGTGCAGAAAACTATAATCAATTCTTGCTGAATATTTAGACCAGATTGGAGAATTATATTAAAAAATATAAAATACCCAAATTAACAGAACACCAAATAGATAATATTAAACAATTCAAATTCAGAAAAGGAAATAGAACTAGCTATTAAAAAACCTATCAAATGAAAATATTTTAAAGTACAATTAGTTCCATTCTTCACACATTATTTTCAAAAATTAAGAAAGTGCCAAACGTCTTTTATGAGACAGAGATCCAATGTTTAAATAAGGGAAATATAAGCAATGAAAAAGAATGATAGTCTAATTCCATTCATGAATATGATTCCAAAATTTTAAGTACTAAAATTGTATACTAAATTTTGTAAAAGTACTTTTTTATAAAATTTATAATTTATAAAATAAAATCATTCATTGTAACTTAATTGGAATTATACCAAGAGTGCAGAGGTTGTTCAACACTAGTTAAACAACCAATATAATTTTAAAAATAAAAACAGCAACATCCAACAACGCATAATTAAAACTTAAAAATTCCTTGACAAAGTTTAACACACATTTATGCTAAAAACTCTACAATGTATAGCCATGGAGGATCCATAGATCTTTTTGATGTGAAATATCTATCTAAGACTAAAAATAAACATCCATATGCAACCAGAAAACATTAGTTGGCTAAATATAGAAGTAAACAAGGATGTGCCCATTCCCTTCCATTATTTGATATAGTTCTAAAAATGCTGGAAATATCAAAAGAAAAATAAATTAAGACCATAAATATAGGCAAAGATGAGATAAAACTGTACTTATGTGTTGATCACACCATTTCCTGGAAAACGTTAGGAAACCAATAAAGAAACTGTTGAGAAGTTATAGACCACAAAATAAACATGCAAAAATCAATATTTTTTTCTTTTTTCTTTTTGCTGAGGCAATTGGGGTTAAGTGACTTGCCCAGGGTCACACAGCTAGGAAGTGTTAAGTGTCTAAGGTCAGATTTGAACTCAGGTCTTCCTGACTTCAGGGCTGGTGCTCTAATCACTAAAGCCACTTAGCTGCCCCATCAATAGTATTTTAAAACAACAACAACAAAATCCAAGAAATAATAGAAAGAAAAGCCCCAATTTAAATAACAACAAAATACATAAAATATTTTAGAGTCTGTCAATCAAATAATAAGCATTTATAAAATGTCTATTATGCCAGGCACTAAAGATACAAAGAAAAGCAAAATACAATCTCCACCACAGAAGAGTTTATAATCTACAGTCAATCTACCAAAGCATGTTCAGTGCTTTAGTTACAAAATGCTACTTAAGGGACAGCTAAATGCTTCAGTGGATAGAGCACCGGCCCTGAAGTCAGGAGGACCTCAGTTTAAATATGACCTCAGATACTTAACACTTCCTAGTTGTGTGATTCCAGGTAAGTCACTTAGCTCCAATTGCCTCGCAAAAAAAAAGGAAGAAAAAAGATGAAATACTCCTTAAGACAATAAAGAATATCCAGTGTACATTGCTGGCCCATGCCAATATAATAAAAATGACAATAATATCAAAGTCAATGAATAGATTTAGTGCTACAATCAGTTAAACCGCCAAAGGGCTACTTTATATAACTAGACAAAAGAATACCAAAATTAATTTGGAAGGCAAGAAATCTAGACTATCAAGAGATATGATAAAAAAAAGTTAAGAATAAAGGGAAAATAATAGTTATGAACCTCAAATTTATTAATCAATCATCAATACCATGTAATATTAATTAAAAACAAACTGCTCAATGGAACAAATTAGAAAAAGGAAAAAAAATTAACTGAACTCACTCAATAAACCCCAAGATATACATTATCTAGAAGAGAATTCCCTATTTAAACTTCCTGCTTTAGTCTGAGTAAAATTAAGCTTAAACACCTTATACTATATTCCCCAATGAATTCAAAATGGACAAATGATCTAAATATTAAAAATCATGCCATGCAAATTTTAGAAGAGAAACAGATTAAATAGCTTCCACACTTACAGCAAGAGATAAATAATCAAATGAAAGAGGCAATTACAAAAATAATAATTCTGATCATATTAAACTGAAAAACTTTTACACGGATAAAAAATTAAATAATTGATACAAATATTTTCCAAACCAATCACTTATCTTTGATAAAAGTTTGATATGCACAATATATAAACAACTAATAGAAATATATGAGACCAAAAGCTATTCCCCAAGATATGTATTCAAAGAATAGAAAGAAACAGTTCTCAAAAGAATTACAAAAAATTAGCAATTAGATGAAAGAATGCTCCAAATCACTAACAATGAGAGAAATGGTCACCTAAACAACCCTGAAATTCTGTTTCACAAACTGAAAATTGATGAAGATGACAAAAAAAGATGAAAAGTCACCATTGGAGCAGTTGCAGAAAGGCTGGCCCACTAATAATACATTGTTGGTGAGGACATAAATTGGAATTATTCAAATAAATTTACTAAAATATCCATATTCTTTGATCTAGAGATTTCACTGCTAGGCAATTGCCCCAAGGAATATTTATATCCACACTTTCTGTAACAGTAACAACTGGAAACAAAGTAGGGGAATGACTAAACAAACCATAGCATATGAAAGTAAAGGAATATGATAAATATAAAGAATAGAAATATTTTAGACATTTACCTGAGGTGAGGGTTCACAAGTGAGGAATATAACATCAGATCTTCTTCCGTATGTTAATTGGTTTTGTTGAATTTGATTTTTTATTTCATACAAAAAAACTCTGGGAAAAGGGACAGGAAGAGATATGAGAGAAACATAGATAATGTAAGCATAAAAGATAGCAATCGGTATCTATTTCTTCTTTTTAAACATGTGAGCTACTTAAGAACAGGGACCATTTTGCTTTTTTATTTGTGTCTTCAGTGCTAAACACAGTGTTTTGCACATAGCAAGTAAATCCTGGCTACACTGATGTACACTGATGACCGAAAATAGAGCTATCTGTTTGAGAGTCTGTAGGGACCCTTGTCGAGATAAAACACTCTGTTGTTTTGTGGATGGGAACAATCTATTTGCACTGGCTGCAGCAGATTGGGCTGTTCTTTAAAAAAAAAAAAAAAAAAAAAAAAAAAAAACAACTATATTGGGACAATCATATTCTCTTACTATCCAGTTTGTCCAGGGGTAAGACTCTTAAGTCATCATGCACTAAATCGGATGGGTAAAGGGGCTATTTTCTGTCTCTCCTATTAGGCCCTATGGCCTTGAGAAAAGGGTTTGTGTTTTTGGTCTTTCATATTTGTCTTTTTAAGTCCTATGTGAAGAAAGATTGGTCTAGGAGGAGGGAATAGAGTCCTCATATCCAGAAGCCCAAGGCACTATAACCTTGGAGCCATGATTTCAGGTGTAATTTTGCAGCTGGCCCAGCAGGGAAGTCCTAAAAAGATCCCAGGATGCAGGTCCAGGGAGGGCTTTAAACTCTGAACTTGTTAGGATTGATATAACGGAACTGAGTTACTGCCTACCTAATGCTCCTCTCCTCCCCAGACTATGGTGATGATGGGGGTGGCGGTAGGATGGGATTAATTCCTCATCTCACTTTGTGCTGAAGGGGAATGATTTTTTTTTTTAACATATCTTTGAAGTAAGTATTCCTTTATTTAAAAAAAAAAAAGCTAATCTGGAAAGTAGCTCAATGGAGTTCTGGGGGTCCCCAAAATTGGGGAAACACAATCAGTGGGGCCTTGAGCAATGGCAAAGATTAGATTCCTCTCAAACTCCTTTAAGGCTATTAGAGAACATAGGGATGGGGACAGTAAGCACATTACATAAGTGCTTAATAAATACTTTTTCATTCATTTATTCATTCATTCCCAGAGTAGATTTGAAAGGAAAGCCATTTCTACCAGGAACAGAATCAAGAATATGGGCTAAAAAGTCACACCTGAAGGGAAAGGCTGGAAAAGAATGTCACCATTCACCCTTAGGTGGAGGCCAGAAAGGAGTAATTTATTACCATTTTACCAGAATAAAATCCCCACTCGATACAAGTGTAAGAACTCAATCCCCATGTGCTTAGTGAGGGGTTTTCCCCTCTTTCCAGATTTTATACAACTCTGGTATCTATCTTTAAATTAAGAAAATCGGCATTTGTTTGAATATCTGAATGCTGAAACGTAATTAATGTTGATAATGCAAGCAGAACAGGTACACATAATAAGACTGCAATCTGGCAGCTACACCCAAAGAAAGAACACTGGGAAACGAATGTGAACTATTTGCATTTTTGTTTTTCTACAATATATGTATCTAGGATATACTGCAACATATCTAACATATATAGGACTGCTTGCCATCTAGGGGAGGGGGTGGGGGGAGGGAGGGAAAAAATCAGAACAGAAGCGAGTGCAAGGGATAATGTTGTAAAAAAATTACCCTGGCATGGATTCTGTCAATATAAAGTTATTATAAAATAAAATAAAATATTAAAAAAAGACTGCAATCTGAATATTAATTGTTATAGACTATAAACCACATTCTGTATATTTGAAAAATTCAAAATGTAGTTTTAGAACATTGAAAAATAAAGAAAAGACAAATTTTAGCGTTATACAAAAACTATGACAAAGCTGCATAATAATAATAGATTATAAATTGTTAAATAAAGGAATAATATTTTCAAAACATTTCCTGAAGTATTCTTGCCCAGGAAAGATCTATGCCTTTGGCATATATTCTATTAGTGTTGTTGGAGCAAAAATAGAACTCTAGCACCACAAATCTAATAAAAGAATCCTACTTTATTGACCTTCTCTGTAGAAGACAGTAGTCATATGCCACAGGCCTCTATTTCTCATTTCCCATTTCTGAAAGCCCTTACACAGAACTGCCATTAGGAGGTCATCATACATATATGGAAGCCCCAGTTGCTAATGAAGCCTTTGTTTCAGTGAGGATCACCTGCTTCTCCAGGGTCTTTATCACAGAAATGTATGACCAGAGACATTGCCCAGCTCTTTCCAAATTCCTTTAAGGGATGTTTGCAATGAAGCAATAGTCAGGGAGGAAAGCAGACCGAAGACCCCTCTAGGAGTCCAAGGGGAGTTGCATTCATGTTGATCGGGACATTTTCCTTTGGACTGGTATGAGCAAGTAGAGAAAAGCAGAGGGCATTGGTAATGAGAAATCTAAAGTAGTATAGTGTTGATGACTTTACAAAATTGCAGGGAAATTGTGACCATATATGGATATAAGGGAAAGTGAGTAGAGCCAGTATACTGTGGGATCAATGAGTCATACACATCCAATTCATAAAACTGCCCCCCTCTTCTCTTGCTGGAGTGGGGAAGCCATTCTCCATTTACCTGTTTTACTATTCACTTCCTGTTTCCTTTTAGATCTGGTAGAAGGAAGGATATGGAGGGGAGAAAAACATTTGTGTCCTCTTAGCAGCAGTCAAATCAACCCACATTTGGACACACTTTTTAATTGTTGATTTTCATTTTTATAATATTTGAAACTTATTTTAAAAATTAGATGGTCAACTAGCAGTTTTTCTATGATCATATGGATTTGGACTGAAAGAAGGTAAACCAAAACTCAATGGGGAAGTAAAACTCCAATGCAGGCTAGGAGAGGTTTTTTTATTAATTAATTTTTCAGAGTAAAAAGGCATTCACACATACTCTCTCTTGCTCTTCCTCTCCCTCTCTCTTTCCCTTCTTCCCTCCCTCTCCCCCTCTTTCTCCGTCTCTGTCTCTCTGTCTGCCTGTCCTTTGAGCTCTTTCCTCCTGAGACCAAAGAGTGAAGATCATACACAATTCTATCTACGGTACCACCTAGCTACTCAATGTTTCCAGTTTTTAAAAAACAACAATTGAAAGGATGATTATTTAAATTTTTTAAAATTAATTTTCAATATAACCACCATCTTGGGTTACATATGTGTTTAATTTTCAGACTATTAAAAAACTTTAATAAATTATTGACTGCAAAGACTGAATTTATCTTAGCCATAAAATAATCCAAATAATTCTTAAAAAAAAAAAAAAAAAAAAAGATTTTTTTTACATGACAAATTTAATGTGATCCTACAGGAAAACAACTAAAAAGTTCTCCTCAAATGATTTATCAGTCTGAGAAAGTGTATTCAGAAACTATTGTGTTATGGGCCAGAACGCTGAACTTGAAACAAGGAGCTAAGACAGTGGAATTAATAGAGACAATGGTTATCTAGTTTAGCATGGTTCAGTATGATTGATTTAATCTTACAACAAATAATGGTTTCCTAGTGATATAATGATTGGTTTTTACTTAGTGTAGAGCATGTAAGCTAGAAGCCTCAGCCAGGTAGATTCAGAGATTCACAGGGCCAGAGAAAACAAGCAGACGGAAGGCTGGAGGTTGGAGCACAAGCCCTTGGATCCAGATTCATCCCATCTCACACATCTTGGTGGCAGGCTATCCTCCTCAGTTTCTCCACTGAAACCAAGACCCCAGAAGGCCTCTAAGAAAGCTAACTGCACCCCAGGAAAGGAGACAAGACTTTGAAGGAGATAATAAAGGATTTGGACTTTAACACCCTGGCTACTCTTGTGGTGATTTACTGAATTGAAAGAAAGGCTGCTTCCAGAGACCCCAAGAAAACCGAACAAGAGAACATTATGCTATTGTACACACAATCCAGAATAACAGGGCCTCACCTAGTTAAAATTTAAATTAATTGTTCAAAATTCATAAAACTAGATAAATGTAAAAGAAATTTAAATTAGCTTCTGAATGATATTTTTGAAAGTTTGTAGCCTTTATATTTCAAGTTATTTAAATTTAAAACTGAACCAAGACTTTAGGGATACTCCATATTCCTTTGAATAAAAATCACTGACTTTGAGAATTGAATTTTAGTGACCTTCTAGTCTAAGTCAAACATGAAATGAATTCTACATATAAAATACATAACATATGGTCATCTAGCCTTTCTTTGAAGTCTTCTAAGGAGAGATAACCCACTATATCTTGGGACAATATATTTCAGTTTTAGATGAAGAAAGAAATTTGTTGTAAGAAATTTGTTCTTCACATCTAGCCTACCTATGTTTACTTTTCAACTTCTATTCATTACTGTCAGACTTGATTATTTTACTTAATTTTGCTAAACTGGTTTTTTTCCCCTTCTCTTTTGTTACAAAGGATGGCTGCCTGGATAAGGGTAGAGATAGGAATATATTCTGAAATTAAGATGATGTAAAAACCAAGTATATAATACAATAAAAAAAAAAACTAAATAAGTTACAACAAATATACTGGCATAAAACCAGAACATATCTTAAAAGAAGCATGTAAACCTAGAATCAAAAAGATTCTCTGATCCACACATTTCCAAATGAAGGAATTATTTATGGGCATCTCTTGACAGAACACCATTGTCTTTGCTTCAACTTTTAAAGTAATGGGTATAAATAAGCATTAGTTTACCCATAACTTACAACAACTGGTTCTAGTTCTGACTTTTGGAACAAAAGATAAAGCCTATTTACATAAGACTCTCTTCATTGATGGAGAATTAATTGAATCTCATCAAACAAGAATAGTCTTACATAAATGAGCTTGGGCCCTAGATTATAATAGGTACAACAGATCAACATATAAGAATATGAAATATTCAAATAAATAATGAGGAAACCAGTGTCAACTTTTAGGAAACCTGCTCCTAAAGAGATAATTCATCATTGAAAATAGACCTCTTAAGGCAAGCAGTAGAAAGTAGCTGGGTTTTTATAAAACTGGGCAGTTTCACACTGCAATAGGATGAATAGAAAGAGACTAAAACAGTTTCAATCTCAGAGTTAGGCACAGCTGTTGGGAGAGCATATGTGGTAGTAAAGAATTTGACTAAATTTGTGTGGAACAGGTGTAGACCTCTTACCCAAATTAACTAATCAGAGACATCTTCAGATACAAAGAGAAAGCATTTATCAGTCCCTTTCAACACGTGCTTGATCTGGCAAGCAGGAAATAGTAAAACTGGTTGGGGCAGCTAGGTGGTGCAGTGGGTAAAGCATCAGCCCTGAAGTCAGGAGGACCTGAGTTCAAATTTGATCTCAGACACTTAACCCTTACTTAACCCCAATTGCCTCAGCAAAAAAATAAAAATAAAAAATAGTAAAGCTGGTTAAATAGCAAAAGACCCAAGCCGTTTCATTGGATGAAAAAGTAACCATTACTGACCAATGGTCACCAATGTTGTTTGCTTCCTGTGGGTCACTTTACTTCATGTTATTTCCTGAAACTTGGACCTAGGTTCTGATCTTCCTAGAAACTTCTAGACCTAGAGATTATGTGACTTCATGCAACCTGCCTAAGGCCTGACCTTCCAGCCCTGCAGGCCTATGGGAATAGGGATCATGTGACTTAGGCCTAAGGTCTGACTTACTCCATCTCATAGAATTTTTGAGAAAACTTCACCTGGTCTCATTCAACTTTAAGAGTTTTTCACCTATTGCAGCAGCAGATTTCTCCCTGACTCTCAGGAATCTGCCTTCGAAGTTGGTTCTGATGATTAAAATGTATATATGAAAAATATTTATACCTCTACTGAAGTCCAGATTGGGAAGGGTAGGGAATAGACTTGATTTGAGAGCAGCTTAAATGAAAAAAACAAAAACACAGCAGTGCCTGCTCTAAATAGGTCAAGATGGTATAAGAAAAAAGCTCTTGATTAGGAGTCAAGAAGAACTGGGTTCTAACTTCATCTAACTCCATCACTCACTTTGTGACTTTCACTTCTCTGTACATTGGGATCATTTTGTGTAAAATGAGGGGTTTGAATTTAGTGATCTCTTCCAGGACAGAAACCTGATGCACAAATGTGTAGAACCATTTTCACAAGGACTTTTAGATTTGATGTTAGAGCATGATACATTCCCAGTCCTATCTAATATTCCATTGGTATATACAAAGAGACTTTTCTCTAAGAGAACTAGCTTTGATATGATCCTGAATTGTTACCTTTTTTTAGTCTATTCTACCCAAGTCAAACACTTTCATTCTTTCTGTGAAATGTCTTGAGATATTTTCAAAGTTATATTAATTCTATATTTACATTCATTCCATTTCATTATAAATTTTATTGAATAGCAGAATGCCTGGTCAGGTGGAAAAAGAGATATAAATCTCAATAGGGACTGGAAAATACCATGTTCCTCAGTGCCATCACTTCAGAAAAAGCCATCACTATGGAAGTTTATATTTTCCCATACACTTAGCACTGGAGAGACCTATGGTATAGTAAAGAATAGAGTTGGCTTCAAAGACAGGAAGACTAAGGCTTCCTCTGAAAATATTGGTTCCATTGCCCTGGGCAAGTCACCTGACTTCTAAGTCCTCATGCAACCACACTACATGCCCAAGTGCTGCTGAACCAGATCAAATATAATTGGGAAATATTTAACAAAATAAATAAAAATATAAGAGATCAATGGTAATGTTAACATGAGAGCAGCTAGGTGAAACACTAAGCCTGGAGTCAGGAGGACTTAAGGTCAAATCCAGTCTCAAATTCTTATTGTGTGACCTGGGCAATTCATTTAACCTTGTTTGTCTCTTCAGCTGTCAAGTGAACTGGAGAAGGAAGTGACAAACCACTCCAGTATTTTTGCCAAAAAATCCCAAATGGGGTCACAAAGAGAAACTGGGCAACAATACAAAGTTTAATATGTGGTTGTCTAAGTCAATATGTGACATCAAGAATCCTGATTTAGGATTTAGGGGCTCTCTTTCTATGTGAATCTGACAATTCTATGCAATACTCCAAGATGAAGAATTACCAAAAAAGATGACAACTCACATAGTCAGAAAGAATTTCATCACTCAAGAGTGATGAAGTAGAAATCACCAGCTAACTTAATTCTCTATTCAGTGGTTTTTAGCTGTGTCAGACTCTGGAACCCCATTTGGGGTTTTCTTGGCAAAGATCCTGGAGTACTTTATCATTTCCTTCTCTAGTTCATTTCATAGTTGAGAAAATTAAGGCAGACCAATAAGGCTTAGTGACTTGCCCAAGGATATATATCTAGTGTCTAAAGGTGAATTTAAACTCGGGAAGATGAATCTCCTTGATTCCAGGCACACTACTCTACCCACTGTACTATCTAGCTGTCCCTGTTTGCTTAGCATTGTGTGTTAAAATTCCAGTTAAATGATCAGTCATTGATTTTTCTAGTGCCTTTAATACAACAGGAGCCACATGATATTTTTAGGGGCGATTCCATGTTTTTTCTTTCTTTCTTTCTTTTTTCTTTTCTTCCTTCCTTTTTTTCCCTCTTTCTATCTCTATCTATCTATCTATCTATCTCTTATCAAGTAGTCACAAGGACTGATGGGAAAAAGTAGTGGCAGATAAGCCAAGGCATTTGCTAAGAACAGTGAGGTTTTTCTTAATCAAAGACTTTGGGCCAACTTGGATTGTTGAATCCAAGCAACAGTCACAAGCAGTACCATACTTTGCAAAGAGCTTCCCCACCAGCCCCAACCAAAGAATAGTGGTTCTGTGTGTCTGCTGTGAAAAAGTCTTTTATTTGAGCATTAATCTTTTCAATTTCACCCTCACACATACAAAATAGTCACGTTTAGTAGGTGTACCTATAATAAGTGATTTCTTTGAGAAAATTAAGTTAACAGTTTGCTATTAAATCTCCAATCAAAAAAAAATTTGAAGAAGATAACAAAAGAAATAAATATTATAGTTTATGTAACATTTTATAGAGTAATTTGATTTTGGGACAGAGATTAGGGGAAGAGGTTCAACTGATGAAGTGACAATGCCCAAACTCCCAATTTCCATCTTCCTCTCCAACCATTTTTTTAATAAGGGGGATTATAGGTAAAAGAATGAAAAATAAGAGTAGTGGAACAAGCCTAGCAAGCAGGAAGAAGATGAAACCATCATAAGTAAAAGATATGAAAAGTGGGAGAACTAAATGAGTGTGGAACTATGGGGAGCTAAATGGGTGAGTTAACACTAGAGAGAATGAAGGAGTAGCATCTGCTATAAGAATGGCGAGAATAAAAGATTAATGAAAAATAAATATTTTCCCTTCTTCCTTTCCAGAGTAGAGTGAATGTCCCTATAGTTTCTTTGCTTACTTAAAGTTTTTTGCTTCATTCTGAGCTAGAAAAAGCTTGGGTTTTGTTGTTATTTTGTTTTGTTTAAATTGTCACTCCAGCAAAAAATAATGTTATCCAACATACTTTGAGCTAATTTTTGCTTTACTTATTGTTCATGAATATAAAAAAAGGGAGAAAGAGAAAGCATTCCCCTTGTGAAGACAGGAAACTTGCTGATCAATGAAAGCTGTTCTTGAGCCCTAGAATTAGTTTAGAGTTACTGGGCAAAGTGAGTAGAATGTAGTGTACTCCTTTGCACAATTGGCAAGAACCCTGAGTCTTATATATCCCTAGTTTTAAAATTGTGAACTGGTAAGCACCCCAATTTGTGAATGGCCAAAGTTCAGGTATTTTTACTTTCCCTTTTCCAAACTGCAACATTTTGTCCAGAAGGTCAAAGATTATGAAAAGCCATGATCCCATTGCAGCAGGTCGGGGCAGAGAGTTCATGAATTGCATGAAAAAAGGACAGGTCATACCCCTGAAAAGGAATTAGCTGCTCCCATGAGGGATAGTGAGTTGCCCAATCATGCTTAGATATCTTCACTGGCCTAGTAAATGACTGACAGCTCAGTTTGCTAAAGATAATCAAGAAATATAAAGAAGAGATTTGGAGAAAGAAAGAAATAATAGCATTTTTATAACTCCTATTATGTGCCAGGCACTGTGCTAAGTGCTTTGCAAAGATTATCTCATAACTTCACAATAATTCTGGAAACTAGATACAAAATATAAGTCCCTAAAGTAATAAATTTTATATGAAAGAGTACTGGCACAAAGATTTGCTCTAAAGTTAAAGATACAAGAGATACAAAACATAAAAAAGCACTAACACTCAGCAGAAATAAATGAGTTTAGTACCTGGTTAGAAATAATATTTAAAACAGGAATCTCCCAGATGTTTATATCTGGTTAGCTCTTCCTTGGTCCCAAACCTCTACTTTCTGCTTCCTCTGTATTCTGCAATAGCAGTATTACAAACAGTATTTCTAGGATCTTTGTCTTTGGGACTTTGTGTCCAGGTGTCTACCACAGTCCATCAACTGAATTTGCTCAGAACTTTTAAGATTGGTGTTTTTGTTTTGTGGTGCCACTTGCTCTGGGTTCCAAAATTTCTAGTTAAGACTCAGAATAAGTTTATTCCAACTGGTCAGGATTGCTTTCTTCCCCCTCCCTATCCCACTTCTCAGAGGAATGTACAGTTTCCTTCCTATTTCCTTTTAACCTCATTCATTACTAACTATCAGAATGAAGGAAAAACGGAAAAGGAAAACACTTGAGTCCCCACTACATTGACATTATTAAATTGCCCAATTTTAGATACAAATTTTGAGCCAAATATCTATCTAAATGATCATAAATTTTGAATTAGTAGGATCTGGATGAATGAAATGATGTTCTATCAGTAGATAGTACTGGGAAGCCAGGTAGACTAAGCTGTCAATCTTTCCCTCAGCCAGAAGATCTGTGTAAATATGCTTAGAGAACTTGCTTTCCCCCTTTTTCTCCCTGTGAGCAGATATATTCCTTTTTGGAATTCATTCCTCTTCATCAGGGCTTTCCATTTCCAGGAATTTACTCCTCTTCTCAACAGGTTTTGGGTTTATTTTTTAAATCAAACAAATGACTGCACCCAGAGAAAAAGAAAATTGCCAACCAAACTTGTTCCCAGGTTGCAGGTTTTTATTTGCTTGTGAGGTGTTTTTATGATTTGTTCATTTTGTTTTCGGTATTTTTTTTCAATAAGGAAGATTTGGCTGGGGTTGGGGAAGGGGATGTCAGGTTTATAACATTCAAATAAAGGTCTTTCTATTTACCCCTAAGGGCCCTGCCACCTGGTCCAGTCACTCCATGTGTATAATAAATATTTCATCTTCTCTAAAACAGGGAGTGCTATATATTCCTTTCATGTAGATAGATGAGTGCTCAATATATTATAGACAGCTTGGGTTTATGTTGGACGATATTTTTATCACAATTTAAAAACTTGGAAACCAAAGTATTAATTTAAAACAAAGATGAAGGCTTTTCAAGGAAGGAAGTTAAAGAAAACATATATCCCAGAGGGATATTAACATTGCTTCTTGGAGAGAGGGAGATGATTAGAAATAAAAAAAACACCTGACTTGAATCAAGTTTTTTTTGTTTTGTTTTGTTTTGCCTTTACTAGACATCAGCCATCCCTTCTTCATAACTGTTAGGGGTGATGAAAATCCTTCCAATTTAGTTCAGCCCAATCCAGCCAGCAGATGAAGTTTCTGCCTTTATTTCCCAAGTCATTGTCTCTTATGGGTTTGACCAAAGGTGGATTACATACGTATCAAGAGAGAATTGACATTTTCTTATAATGTGAAAAAAAATTGTACCAAATATAGAGAAACAATGGAAGCAAATGAAGAGGAAACTGACAGTGGTAAGGATAAGTTTATTCATGGCTGATCTCTTAGTACATTTTGAGAATAAAGGAGGGAAGTAAAAGCCTTCTAAAAGAAAAGAAAGCGGGCATTAATATGACCTTGATTTCAAATCTCACAAACCACTCCATTTCACTTTTCCTATGTATTTAAATTCTCATTTGAATTATAACTATTACTTACTTCCTCTATTTAATCTATAAACTCCTTGAAAGTAAGAACTAATGCTTTTTTTCATCCCTGTATCCTTAGTATATAGTACAATTGCCAAGATCATAGCAGGGACATGATAAATGTATTTATTTATTACATCTGAAAGAACATGAACAAATTTAGAAATGAATCAGATTAGGCTAATCTGGAAATGCCAGATATTCTAAAAATGATTAAAAGGAAATTAAAATTACTTAATTTTTTCTTATTCTGAATTTAACAAATCAAATAAATGAGCTTTCCATTTCCACTAGAGAACCTAATGGAACAGAAAAACAGGATTGTACAGGAAACCATGAATCTTTCATATACAGTTTGATTTATTTTTAAATAGAAAATAAAATGAAAATGTAATTTTCATGACTGTCTTCTGTGATTTTTTTCCCTATGGCTTTAACTTCTGTTGTCTTCTGTTTACTGCTTTTTTTTTCAAGATTGATCTTTTCTTTCTTTTGGGGAAGAGGGTGAGGAGATATGATTACCCTATTTCTCTTCTTTCTCTACAAATTAGTGGGAAAAGAAAAGAAAAACAAAGATTCTATAATAAATGTGTAAAGTCAAGCAAAATAAATTTCCACTATGGCTGTGTCTGTTTTTCTTTATTAGTATATTGAATACATCACTTCTCTTTTAGTAGGTGACTAACATGCTTGATCATCAGTCATTCATAATTATGGTTGGTCATTGCATTAAGTCTTTAAAGTCATTTTTACTTATATTGTGGATGTCATTGTATATAAATTGTTCTTTTGATTCTGCATACTTCATTCTTTATCAGTTAACAAAAATTTTCCCATGTTTCTCTGACGTTATCCCTTTAATAATTTCTTATGAAACTATGAGATCCTATCATATTTGTATATTAATAGTCTATACTTTGTTTAGTTATTTCTCCAGCTGATGTCCTTAACTTCCAGCTCTTTGCTATAAACAAAAGAGCTGTTATACATTTTTCTGAGTTCAGGTACTTTTCCTTTTTCTTTAATGTCTTTGGGATATAATCCTAGTAGTGGTGTCACTGGGTCAAAGAGTTAGTGACACAATGTGATGATATTTTGGGCACAATTCCAAATTGCTTTCTAGAACTGCTGGATCAATCCACAGAAACTGGGACAGGACCTATTTTCCACAGCCCTTCAATAATTCTTTTTATTTTTCTCATCTTTGCCAATCTGATATATATGAGGCTAAACATTAAGATTACTTTAATTAATATTTCTTTAATTATTAATATTTGGAGCATGTCAACATATGGTTGCTGGTAGCTTGGATTTCTTTCTTTGAAAATTATCTGTTCATGTAATTTGTCTATTGAAATTAAAATTCATAAGATGTGAAAATATATACTTCTTAAAATCATGGACTAAGATGAATAGTGTGATAAAAGTGTTTGAGACATGGTGTCAGGAAGACCAGACTTCCTGAGTCACACACTTTCTATCTTTATGACTCTGAGCAAGTCATTTAATTTCTGTAACTCTTCATTTATTTATTTTTAAGATAAGATTAATAATAACGCCTACCTCATAGAGTTGTTATATGGATCAAACGAGATAATATGTTCAAAGGGCTTCATAAATGTTAGCTGCAATTATTTTTGGCCAAATTTTCAACAGCACATTTGTTCAATTTAACAAGGTCTCAATTAATATGTTGGGAATTGTGGAGACACACATTCCATGGTGTAGCAAAACCTGAGCTCTGTGAAAGAACCTGTATACAAATGCAATTACTGTAAGATCAAAAATCAGGTGATGGCTCTGATAGAAAAGGCTTTTTTGGCTAAATCTCTTGATGACTATTGAACTATTTGCCATAGGGCTTGATAACTGAGATCTATTCTTTCTTCCTTCAAAGGCACAAATTCCTTTGCCTCTTTAAATCTTCATGGGGTAGAATAAAGAAAATGATTGTAAATTTTATGGAAGCTAGAGAAGGTGTATGAGGGAAGGCCAAATCAAAAGGTTTATTAGAAGAATGAGTGGGAGTTGTCTACCAGGATTATTTTTCCAATGGTCTTTTTAAAAAAGTGGCTGCTGTGCAAAACAGCAAAGCTAGGAGAAATATGGAGTTGCCACAAAGGCTATATTTAAAAGAATCATTGAAGGAAGAAAAGGGAAATAGAGTATTTCAGTCATGTGAATGAACAGCTTCTGGCAAAAGCTATACTCCACAATGAGGAAAATTCTTTCAAATTTCAGAGCATGAAAGAAGAAAAATGGAGAAATAATGTGTTGTGCTGTGATAATTATAGGGTTTTTAAAGTAAAAGATAGAAAAGTGACTGAAAACAATGTAGTAATTTGTTTTTCCTGACTATGCATATTTTTATAAGGGCTTTGTTTTTATTTTTTCAATAAGGGGAATAAAAATAAAGAGGAAAGGAAATTAGAGAAAGAGAAAGAAAGATCAATGAGGCATCTTTTTAAAAAAAATTGCAGAGGGCTGAGGGATGGCAAAGAGTAGTTAGAACACTGACTGAGCTCTTCCTGCTTCCCTCAAAATCAACACTATGTCAAGCCTCCGAGCGGACTTAGGAGTGACAGAACCCAAAACCAGTCAGAGTGAAATAATTTTCCAGCTTAAGATATCTTGGAAAGACTGCAGGAAAGATCTGTCTCAACTGGGCAGGGAGCTTCAAGTAGGTGCAGCATGGGGAATCTAGCAGGAGGATCTTACCCAAAATATAGCAGTATTGGTTACTTGGTTTTGGTTTAGAAGGCCAAATTTGCAGACCAGCTGTGAGACCTGCAATATATCCACAGATGCAAATTGTGAGCTCCTGAATACTAGTATGACAGGCAGGACTTGGCCATGCCACTTAGCATAGTAGGGAAGCCTGCAGCCCCACCAGCCCCAGTGTAGTCAGCGAGAAGTCCCTAGGCACCCTGTAGAAGAAACTTGGGATACTTTCCCTTGTGCCTTAAGAGCAGACCTCAACCTTTAAAAAGAGCAAAAAAGCAAAAAAATCCCTGACCACAAAGAGCTACTATGGAGACAAGAAAGGCTAGAATGCAAATCCAGAAGAAGACAGCAAATGTAAGATGTCTTCAGATGAAGCCTCAAAGGGAACTGGTCTCCAATTCAAAGGGCTCTCTTGGAAGAGTTTAAAAAGGATTTAAAAAAGAGAGATAGAAGAAAAATGGAGAAAATAAATGAGAGAATTGCAGAAGAGTTATGAAAATTTGGGAGGGAAAGCCATCACTTTGAAAAGGAAGCACAAAAGTTGACTGAAGAAAACAAAACACTTCTTTAAACAATAAATTTGGTGAAATGGGAAAAAAAACACACTGAATAAAACAACTCTTTTTAAAGCACAACTGGACAAATGCAAAAGGAAATTTTTAAAAGGTAAGTGAAGAAAATAATTAATTAAAAATTTGAATTGGACAAATAGAAATAAATGATTCATCGAGAAATCAAAAATTAGTTAAACAAAATTTAAATAGTGAAAAAAAAAAAGAAAATGTAAAATACCTTATTGGAAAAATAACTGACCTAGAAAATAGATCCAGGGGAAAGAATCTAAGAAATATTGGACTACCTGAAAGCCACAATGAAAAAAAGAGTTTAGACAATATTTTTCAAGAAATCATCAAGGAAAACTACACTGTTCTCTTAGAACCAGAGGGTAAAATAGTATTTAAAAGAATTTATCAATCCCCTTTTAAAAGAGACCCTCAAAGTGAAAACTCCAAGAAATATTGTAGCTAAATTCCAGAATTATTAAATCAAGGCGAAAATACTGCAAGCAATTTGAAAGAAACAATTCAAATATCAAGAATCACAATCAAGATTACCCAAGACTTAGTATCTTCCACATTGAGAGATCAAAGGGCCTGGAATATGATATTCCAGAAGGCAGGGGAGCTTTGGACTACAACAAAGAATCAGCTACCCAGCAAAACTAAGCAAAATTAACTAATCTTTCAGGGGAAAAGAAAGGGATTTTCAATCATTTTTGATGAAAAGACCAGAGCTGAACATGAAATTTGATCTCTAACTGTAAGACTCAAGAGAAGCACAAAAAGGTGAATGAAAGAAAAAAAATTTTCTAAATATTAAAATGTTTACATTCTTATATAGGAAGAAGATATATGTAACTCTTGAGAACTGTATCTTTGTCTAGGCAGTTAAAAGGAATATATTTAGAAGATATAGTTATAAGTTAACTTTAATAGGATGATATAAAAAAGAAATTAGGGTGGAAAGGAATTGTACTAAGAGAAGATGAAAGGGAAGGTAAAATGGTGTAAATTAGATCACATGAAGAGGCACAAAAGACCTGTCATAATTGAGGGAAAGAAGGGAGGAGGATGAGCATTTTTTTGAAACTTTATCTCATTAGATTTGCCTCAAAGAGGGATAACAAACGTACTTAATTTAGTACAGAAATTTTTCTCACCCTACAGGGTAATAGAAGGGGAAAGGGGAAAGGAAGGGAGGAGGCTGATAGAAAGGAAGTCAGCAGTAAAAGGAGAAAGGAACAAGAAGGCGGGACTGAAAAAAGGGAGAATGGATTTGCAGAAAGTGGTCATAAGCAATATACTGGTGAGGAGAGAGAGGGTAAGAGGAGAGAGAAAAATATAACTTGTTTTCCCCAGGATAATACATCATGCCCAAGTAGGATTTATGCTTGGAATGCAGAGCTGGTTCAATATTAGGAAAACTATTAGCATAATTGACTATATCAATAACCAAATTAATAAAAATCATACAATTATCACAATAGATGTAGAAAAAGCATTTGATAAAATGCAATATTCATTTCTATTAAAAATACTAGGGAATATAGGAATAAATGGAGTTTTCCTTCAAATGATCAATAGCATCTGTTAAAAACCAGCAGCAAGCACTATATGTAATAGAGATAAACTAGAACCATTCCCAATAAGATCAAGAATGAAACAAGGTTGTCCACTATGACCATTACTATTCAATACTGTATTAGAAATGTTAGCTTTGGCAATGAGAAAAAGGGATTAAAGAAATTAGAGTAGGTAATGAAGACCAAATTTTTACTCTTTGCAGATATGATGGCATACTTAGAGAATCCACTAAAAAAACTACTAGAAACAATTCACAACTTTAGCAAAGTTCCAGGATACAAAACAAAAGTACATAAATCATCAGCATTTTTATATATTATTAACAAAGTCTAGCAGCAAGCTATATAAAGAAAAATTTCATTTAAAATAAATGTAGAGATAATATAAAATATTTGGGAGACTACCTACCAAGGCAAAGTCAGGAACTATATGAATACAATTACAACACACTTTCCACACAAATAAATCAGATCTAATCAACTATAAAAATGTCAGGTGCTCATGAGTAGGCCAAGATAATATAATAAAAATGACAATACTATCTAAATTAATCTACTTATTTGATGTCTTATCAATCAAACTCCTGTAAAATTATTTTAAAGAGCTAGAAAAAATAATACCAAAGTTCATATGGAAGAATAAAAGGTCAAGAATTTCAAGAGAATTGATGAAAAATGCAAATGAAGGTGTCTACTGTACTGATCATCAAAACTATTTGGTATTTTGGTATTTTTTTTGCTAAAAAAATAGAGTTGTCGATCAGTGGAATAGCTTAGGTTCACAAGACAAAATAGTCAATGATTACAGTAATCTAGTGTTTGATAAACCCCAAAACCCCAGCTTCTAGGATAAGAACTCACTATTTGACAAAAATTGCTGGGAAAATTAGAAATTAGTATTGTAGAAACTATACACTGACCTATACCTAACACCCTATACTAAGATAAGGTTGAAATAGGTTCATGATTTAGATATAAAGAATGATATTATAAGAAAATTAGAAGAACAAAGGTCTACTTCTCAGATTTGTGGAAAAGGAAGGAATTTATGGCCAAAGGAAAACTGAAGTAGATAATGGAATACAAAATGGATAATTTTGATTATATTAAGTTAAAAAGGTTTTGTACAAACAAAACCAAAGATTAGAAAGGAAGGAATAAGCTGAGAAAAAATTTTTACATTCAAGGGTTCTGATAAATGCCTCATTTCCAAAACATATAGAGAATTGACTCAAATTTATAAGAATTCAAGACATTCTCCAATTGATAAATGGTTAAAGGATATGAACAGACAATTTTTCAGATGAAGAAATTTAAACTATTTCTAATCATATGAAAAGTGCTCTAAATTACTATTGATCAGAGAAATCCAAATTAAGACAACTCTTAAGTAGCACTATATACTTCTCAGATTGGCTAAGATGGCAGGAAAAGATAGTGATGAATGTTGGAGGAAATGTGGGAAAATAGGGACACATATATTGTTGATGAAGTTGTGAATTGATTCAACCATTCTGGAACTATGCCCAAGAGGTTATCAAAATGTTCAAACCCTTTGATGCTGCAGTGTCTCTACTGGGCTTATATCCCAAACAGATTGTAAAGGAGGGAAAGGGACCCACCTGTGCAAAAATTTTGTGGCAGCCCTTTCTTTATTGGCAAGAAAGTGGAAACTGAGTGGATGCCTATAGAGAGTAGGAACTCTGGAGAAGTAAACTTAAAATAAGGTGTTAACTCAGTGGAATTGGTGAAATAATGGTTCTCTAGTTCACATATATATACTTAATACTTAGTATGGTGATGTGTAATGGTTCTCTAGTTCACACATAATCAGTATGCTATAGTGATGTAATTGCAATAAGGTATATAAGGGCTAAGAAGGACTGGAAGATAGACATTCTATTTTTGGCCATTCTCCTGGTGGCTCTCCTGCCTCCTGCACTCTTGCACTAAGATCAAGGCTGGTCCCGAGGTCCTCCAGAAAGCTAGCCCAAACACTACAGATGACCATCAGTTAGAGAATGGCTGAATAAGTTATGGCATATGAATGTTATAGAATATTATTTTTATAAGAAATGACCAGCAGGATGATTTCAGAGAGGCCTGGAGAGACTTACATGAACTGATGCTAAGTGAAGTGAGTAGAACTAGGAGATCACTGTACACATCAACAGCAAGATTATACAATGATCAATTTTGATGGATATGGCTCTTTTCAACAATGAGATGATTCAAACCAGTTCCAATGGCCTTGTGATGGAGAGAGCCATTTTTTCCCAGAAAGAGGATTGTGGGGACTGAATGTGGATCACAGCATAGTATTTTCACTCTTTTTATCATTGTTTGCTTGAATTTTTTTCATTTTTTTCTTTTCTTGTGCAGCATGATAATTGTGGAAATATGTATATAGAAGAATTACACATGTTCAACATACATTGGATTGCTTGCTGTCTAGGGGAGTGGTGGGAGAAAGGGAGGGAGAAAAAATTTGGATGCAAGGTTTTGTAAGGGTGAATGTTGAAAACTATATATGCATATGTTTGATAATAAAAAAGCTTAAATAATTTTTTAAAAGTATAATGGGAAAGTATAATAAAAAGTATAATGGCAGGAAATATAGAATTAGTAATCTTAACTTTGATGAAATTAAAGGGGATGAACTCTCCCATAAAATGAAGTGGATAGCAGATTGGATTAAAAGACAAGAAAGAAATTAAGGTGGTGAATAGAATTTTGGAAAATTAGATATGATAGACCTTTGGAGGAAATTGAATAATATTAGAAAAGAATATACCTCTTTTTCAGTGGTACTGATACTAAGTGAGGTGAATAGAACCAAGAGAGCATTGTATATAGCAACAAGATGGTGTGATGATCAACTTATATTTTCTTTAATAGAGAGAACTAAGAAGAAATTATCTACTCATTTTAAATTATTTTTAAACTAAGTAAATGTTTAAATTAAATAGACCCTCTTCTACATTAAAATAGCATCTATTATTTTATTTATTATTTAAAATACATTAAAATAAAATCTGTTAAACACTGTAAAATCAACGTAAGCAAAAATATAATTATAAAAAGCTCTGGTGTGAAAAGCCATCATCTGATGGGAGCAAAGGCAGGCGTTGTCAGTATACTCAAAGAAAACTAGCCATATCTCCTCCTGGGAACAATTCAAAACTAACAATCTTTTACTAAGCATTTACTATGTACCAAGTATTGTACACATGCTACAACTGATTATGTGAAGCAAATTGACCTATTTATTTTTCATTTTCAAAATGCATACAAGAAATTAACTTTCATCTTATCTGCAATGGCCTATTTTTAAAAAATTTGTTCAATGGTTAAGACAGTGACAATTCTACTAAGAACAATGTGGAATTTTAGCAATTTGATCTATCAGCAGATTCGTTTATAGTTATCCAAAGTGGTCCTCTGGAAGGTGGGGAAGGTGGGGAAACTGTTGAAGGAGTGAATGAAGTAGGATAATGCAAAGGTGGGAGGAGAAGATAAGGTAACAGGATAGAGTAAAAAAAGAGTCTGAAAAAGAAAATATTGAGTAAAAACAAGATGGAGGGGAATTAATATATAGAAATTACAACTTTGTGAATGCAATGTTTATAGCAGTTCTCTTTGTGGTTGTAAAGAACTAGAAATTGCAGGAATTCCCATCAATTGGGGAACAGCTGAACAAGTTGTATTGTGTGGTTATGATGGTGCTATAAGAAATATGAGCTTAGACCTTCTCCAAATGTTTTTAAATAGCGACTAATCAAATTGTAGAGCATTACAACCCACAAGAAGATGGAATGAAACAATTTTCCAGTCCAGGACAACCTGGAAGATCATCAGGAAAAGTCTGTTGCACTAGGATGAAAGAAGAGCCCAGTCTGGCTGCCCCAGCTTAGCCCTGGCCCCAGCAAATTAGTAACAGGCATCAGGGTCACTGAATCAGTGATAGCAGAGGTAGTTTCTCTCAGTGTAGAGATGCCAAAGACTTAGAAGATCAGCAGGAAAGATCTGTTGCATTTGGGTGAAAGTGGAGTGCAACCCTCTGCAGCCTTGGAAGCCATTGGGTCAGCAGCATTAGCAAGAAAAGCTTCTGGAGCTCCTAGCCCACAGATGATGGGGGGAGAGATGTTTGAATTGATCAGAAAGAAAGTACAGGCTCTCTTTACCAACACTGAAGTAGGACTCTATTGTTTTCATATACTCCAATCCAGGTCATAGTCCTGGGTGGCAGTCCCAGCAAGAGCACCAGCACTAGGATGGTAAAGCAAGAATTTTCCATACTGTTCCAGGGCAAAAAAGAGTGCTTGTGATTGCTCATAGACCATAAATCACACCTCTCCTTAGATTATACCATCTTGGAAGAATTGAAAACTCTCTGAAATATCTCTGAAAACAATTGTACCTAACCCCTGAAGCTTGACACAGTGTATGCTCCACCCTGGAAGAAGAGCCCTACTTCAACAAACCATTGCTGTGTCTACCTCAAAGGAGATTTTTTAAAAATAGGAAAAAAAAAACCCTAGATGTACTAAAAATATTTATAGCAGCTCTTTTCTGGGGACAAAGAATTGGAAACTGAGAGGATGCTCATCAATTGGGGAAAGGCTGAATAAACTGTGTATATAATTATGATGGAATACTATTGTGCTATATGAAACAATAAGGATATCTAGAAAAACTTCCACAAGCTAATGTAAAGCACAGTGTACTGTATAAAAGTAACTGCAATTTTGTAAGATGATCAACTGAAAATGACATAACTATTCTCAGCAATATAATGATTGAAGACAACTCTGAAGAACTTATAATGAAAAATACTGTTTCTATCTAGAGAACTGATGGATTCTGAATACAGATCAAAACATTTTTTCATTTATTTTAGTCTTTCATTTTTTTTTCTTCTTTTGATTTGTTTCTTCTTTCACAACTGTAATTCAGAAATATGTTTTACATGATAGCACTTGTATAAACTAGATCAAACTTTCTTTGGAAGAAGGAGGGGAGGAAGGGTGGGAGAAAAATTTGGAACTTAAAATTGAATGCTAAAAATTTTCTTGTCATATTCCTGGGGAAAAAATAAAATACTATTACATATAGAAATATGAGCTCAATGGTCTTGGAAATGCATGGAAAGACTTGCACAATATAACAAAATGTGAAGTGAACAGAACCAAAAGAACATTGTATATAGTAAAAGCAATATTGTTTTAAGAACAAATTTGAGTAACTAAGTAACTTTGATTATTATAAATACATATATTGAGAATAAAGGATGGGGGAGGATTGTGGAAAGATGGTAGAGTAGGTCAGAATATTTCAAGCTCTCCATATTTTCTCCATAAACAAAGCAAAATTGTGCCTCAGGGGAACATAAAGATCAGTGAAAGATTTGGGGTGAAGCAGGAGTCCTCCTAAAGCAACAGTGGGAAGTTTTTTTTTTTTTTGTTTTGGTTTTTTTTATGCCAAGGGACATCTTGATATTTATAACATCATTTGTGGGCCATACAAAATTATCAATTTATGAAACTCAAGCAGTGGGATATTGTTGTGTGATATTGATGGCTTTCAGCCCATCATTGCATGAAGTTGACTGTGCAAATGATTTCATAGGCCTAATTCAGCATGTGGGCTAGAGGGTCCCCATCCCCATCCTAGGACAAGTGGAGGAGCCCTAAAAAAGACCTCAGGACCTTTAACAGATGTGAAGTATAAATACCTCCAGTCTATCTCCACTGAAAAAGCAAGCAGGGAGCCCTGGGTTAGCTGGGTTCCAAGGTAACCTCAGCTTCAACCACTGGAACTTTCACCTCCTGGACAGTCTGGGGAGTCAGTGGTCTGGGTCTGAGAAGACTGAGAGAACATCTGCTGATTAGGAAGGCCCAGCTGGGCTGTAGAGACTCAGCCCTGGGCAAGAAGGAACCAACACATGCAGTGAGTGCAGAAGCAGAGGGGCAGGGACACTGCTAGGTATGGGCACTTGCAGGAGAATGGAGTTTTTGGTTTGGGGTTCCAAGTCAGAATAGAGAGCTGAAATGAAGCCAAATGAAATGAAATGAAGATCTCTTCCACCCCACCCCTGGATTAGAGATGGTTACACTAATATGTTCTCATTAAATATGTTCTCAAAAAAAAAAAAAAAAGCAGGCAAAGGAGAAAAATCCCAATCACAGAAACCTACTGTGGGAATAGGAAGACCAAAGTTCATTGTCAGAGGAAGATATTGAAGTAAAAAGCATTTCCCACCAAAGAGTAACATTAAATGGCTATCTGCTCAAAAAGAATATATAATAAATATATAAATAAAGAATGCAAAGACTTTGAAAATCAAGTGAGAGAGATGGAGGAAAAACTTTAAAATTAATAAGATTATGAAAAGTCCACCAACTAGAAAAGGAGATCTAGTCTTAAAGAAAAAAATTCTTTGAAAATTAGAATTGAGCATGGAAAGATAGTAAAGCTTTATGAAACCAAGAAATAACAAAACAAAATATAAAGAATAAAAAAAAGAACAAAATGTGAAACCATAAGCAAAATAACAGACTTGGAGAACAAATCAAGAGGAAAAAAACCATAAGAATAATTGAACTACTTGAAAGCTGTGACCAAAAAAAGAACCTTGACACAATATTACAAGAAATAATCAAAGAAAATTGTCCTGAAGTGACAGAATACGAGGAGAAAGTAGAAATAGGAAAAAAAAATCCATCAATCACCATCTCAAAGAGATCCAAAAGGAAATCACATAGGAATATTATTTCTAAATTTTGAAACACTAGATAAAAGAGAAAATCTTAAAAGAAACAAACAAAAAACCAATTGAAATATGTTGGAGTTGTGATTAGAATTATGCAGGATTATAGCAGCTATAATAAAAGATTACAAGTTGTGTAATATTATATATTGACAATCAAAAGAACTAGGCCTGTGGTCCAAAGTATTATATCCAGCAAAACTAAGCATAATAATGAATAAAACTGATATGGACATTTAATGAACTTGCCGATTTTTAGAATTTTGTCTCAATTAAACTTGAACTCAATAAAAAAATTAATATATAAAATCCAACACAAAGATTAATTTCAAGGAACTCAACAAGGACAAATTGCTTATGTTTCATAATGGAAATATAAACCATATGTCTAAGATTGAAATTAGTAATTGAGTAGTTCAAAAGAAAGATTGGAATAGAGCTGAGAGTATGATATGACTCTAAAAACCAAAACTGTCAAGGAAAAGGCAAAAATAGTAATTATACTAAAGTGTAGAGGATGAACCTACACAGAAGAATTAGATGGGGGAGAAGGGATGATAGTTTTGCAAATCTATTCATATCACAAATGAGTTAAAGAGGGAACTATATACACATGTGTGTATGTGCACATGCATGCACACACACACACACACACACACACACACACACATACCAGGAAGGATAGTGCACCCTCCAAAATCTGTAAAGAAATAAGGGAGGGGGAAAGGAATAGGATAAAGTGGGATACAGAAAGGCGTGTAGTTATATGGCAGTAGAACAAGATGTATAGATTAATGGGGAAAGAATAAAGAAGGAGGGAAACGATAAGGGGAGAAAATAAGGAAAGAATCCATGGGAAGGAAGGAGAGGAAGTTAAATAAAAGCAAGGTAAATCAACAGGTAAATTAGAAGAATTAGCAGGGATAGGAAATAAGATATATATACAAATATAATAACAATGATTTACTAGGGAATATAATTTACTAGGGAAAAAAGTAGAGGTAGCAATCATTGATCTTGGATGAAGTTAGTTTAAAATAGTCAATCAAGAGAGAAACCTATATTATATGCCAGCTATATTAATATTGTTTTAGATATATGTATGTGTATATGTGTATATATATATATGTTTGTGTATTTATATATGTACTTAGGTGTATGTGTGTGTATATATATATATATATATGTATGTTATGTGTCTGTATATGTGTATGTATACACACATACAAATTTATGTTTGCATATATATATATATATATATATACATACATATATATATGTATGTATTTATGTATACATAACCACATCCATGAGTAATTGCAGCTTCTTGGGGAGGTAGGAGTGAAGCAAGGGGAAAAAAGAATAAAGTAAAAAGTTCACAGTAGAGAATAAAAGAAAACTCACAGGGAAGCACAGAAAAGATGAACAATCATGAATATAATGTTTTTTATTCTTATATAGGCTTTCTTGAAATGGAAATTTTTTTTATTTTTAAAGCTTTTTATTTTCAAAACATGTTCATAAATTCTAGTTTTCAACATTCACCCTTGCAAAACCTTTTTCCAAATTTTTTCCCACCTTTCCCCATGCCCTCCCCTAGAAAGCAAGTAATCCAATATATGTTAAACATGTGCAAGTTTTCTACACATACTTCCACAGTTATCATGCTGCACAAGAAAAATCAGATCAAAAAGAAAAAAAATGAGAAAGAAAACAAAATGCAAGCAAACAGCAACCAAAAAAGTGAAAATATTGTGCTGTGAACTACATTCAGTTCCCACAGTCTTCTCTCTGGGTGTAAATGGCTCTCATCATTACAAGATCAGTGTTGTGATATGGGAGCCACCTGCTAGTGGCTGCTGGAGGTCTAACTCAGATCTGTAGAATGGATCCCTTCATGTGAACGGATGATGATGATGATACAAGGAGACTGAGGGGCACTTGCATTGTCTGACCTCTCTCCTTTTCCCTCTATCTCCAATTTGTTTCATTCCCAATCCACAAGCAACACCTGTGCCAGTAAAGGTTCAGATGTTATGATCCACAGCTGTGGAGGCTCTTGGAGAATTGACCTGCCTCTTCACCTAAGCATGGTCCTTAATAGGAACTGGCCTCAATCATCTCATTTTTGAAAAGAGCCATGTCCATCAAAATTGATCATCACATAATCTTGTTATTGCCATGTACAATGATCTCCTGATTCTACTCATTTCACATAGCAACACTTCATGTAAGTTTCTCCAGGCCTTTCTGAAATCATCCTGATGATCATTTCTTAGGGAAAAATAATATTCTGTTACATCCATATACTATAACTTATTCAACCATTTTCCAATTGATAGGCATCCTTTTTCAACTGATGGGCATCCAAAATGCAAATTTATGCATATTTTGAATCCTTTCCAATGTTCTTCTAGGCATACAGTTTTGGGGTATTTCTCTGTCCTTTTTCTATTTTTTTTCTTATTTTGCAGTTAAATTTTAAATAAATAAAATAAAAAAAAGGACATATGAATAGAGATGCTATATACATCCAAAGAAAGAACTGACAAACAGATGTATAGAATAATGTTAGACACATATATATACACAACACACACACACACACACACACACACACACACTATTTGTATCTAATGGTGGCTACTTCTAGAGTGGGGATGGGAAGAAAGGAAACAAAAAAGGGGAAAAACTATGATAATTTTGGAGAGATGAATAAGTAGATTTGCATGGTACATTTGTAGTTTCATGTAAAATCATCTTTTTTAATTCTACTGTTATGGAATTGCTTGTTTTGTTCTGTGAATTGAAAATAAAATAAACTAATTTATAATCTCCCCCCCCCCCAAATAACAACAATCACTATAACAAAAAACCAAGTTAGTTCTGGAATGGGGAGTTCCTGTGTATAGAATATATGGATAATTCTCTCTCTTTTTTTTAGTTGGTGTGTAGATCTAGTTCTAGCTCTAAAGTCAATAAGATCTGAGTTTAAATTAGGCTCTGGACAAGTCAATTAACCTCTGTTTGTCTGTTTCCTTGAATGTAAAGTGGAAATAATAATAGCATCTACTTTCCAAGGTTTTTGTGAAGATTAATGAGATGATGTTTATATTTAGCACTGCTTGCATTTGTTAAAAACAAAAACAAAATATAATCTTAATATCTAAATATATCCCTTCCCAATTATTTATCCAGTAAGCTATCTCTTTTAAAAAGGAGTTTGAGAGAAGGAGAGGGAGAGAGAGAAAGAGAGAAGTGGAAGAAGGAGAGAGAGTATTCAATAAAACCAACAAATCTACTGAACTGTATCTGACCCTGTTTTCAGTAGTCCACATCCCTAGTCCTATCTTCTTTTTGTCAGAGGCATGGGCAGGTAAGGATAATTTGTTCCAACAACCACGAAGGCACAGCTGTGGAAGGCTTAGAGCTTGGTAAGACATTGAATACATAATCACCCTCTGCATCTGGCCATAAGTTTTGTTCTCTCACTGTACTTCAATGTCTCAGGAACAGAAAGTGAGGCTGACAACTGTGCAACACTGCCTTACCTAAATCCAATTCAAAACCCAGTCAAGCTATCACCTGGGTGTCACTGATACTCTTTGAAAACAAAGAACAACAACCCCATCCACTACAAAGGGGCTATTATGACTAAAGAAGGCAATTTGTAAATATGAAAACAAAATACTTGTTATTCTTCCTTTTCCCTCACACCTAATTAATGATGAAATTCTGGCAGTTGTACTTTGACAACATTTCTTATTCTCATCACTTTACGTACAATGGCCATAATTTAGATCCTTTATTGGATTTTTTTCAAGTTTTATTAATGTATTTTGTTTTCATATTTACAGACTGCCACAAATCTGTGAGCACTCTCTTATAACAAAATAAAACAATCAAGCAATACTACCAATATAGTGACCACATCAGAAAATTCATGTAAAATTCCCCATCTGTAGCATCTTAAATCTAGTTTTTTAAAATTTAATTAATATTTATTTTTTTACTGGGACACTGATACATTGTTGGTGGAAGTGTGAACAGATCCAACCATTCTGGAGAGCAGTTTGGAACTATGCTCAAAAAGTTATCAAACTGTGCATACCCTTTGACCAAGCAGTATTTGTACTGGGCTTTTATATCTATGTATACACACACACACACACACACACACACACACACACACACAAATAATATATATACACACACATATATAAGGGAGAGAAAGGGATCCACATGTGCAAAAATATTTGTAGCAGCCCTTTTTGTAGTGGCAAGAAACTGGAAACTGAATGGATGCCTATCAGTTGGAGAACGGTTGAATAAGTTATGGTATGTGAATGTCATTGAATACTATTGTTTTATAAGAAATGAACAGGAGGAGGATTTCAGAGAAGCCTGGAGAGATTTACAAGAACTGATGCTAATTGAAATGAGCAGAACCAGATCATTATACATAGCAACAACAAGACTATACAATGATTAATTCTTGTGGACGTGGCTCTCTTCAACATTGAGAGGATTCAAACCAATTCCACTTGTTCAGTGATGAATGGAGCCATCTACATCTAGAGAAAGAACTATAAAGTCCGAGCTAACTCTCTGGAAGGCTTCAGGATCAGTCAGAGTCTGGATCAACCAAAGTCCTTGATCTTTAGAGGGAGAAGTGAAGGAGGCAGGCAAGCTGCCACGTGGTTTGCCAAAGATGTATCCTGGATGCTGGAGTCTGGAGTCTCCAGTCTCTCTCCTCCTCATCCTTTAGCCAAGTGACCCTGATCTCTCTCCCTCTGCCCACTAATCCTTGCCTATGATTATCTCATCACCACACATTCACCAAGCACCAATGATGAGAAGAGCCATCACATCACCAACTCATCTAAATATATGTATATAGAGCCATTATCTCACATTGAACAGGTAATTAGACGTAAGTGCTCTGCTGTCTGTTTCAAGCACACTTTTTCATAGTTTTAGCCTTCTACAACCTGCTTTCTTTTGTTTTAGAACATAGGTGGTCATGACTTCCCTGACTTCTCAGGGATGGTGAGAGCCCCCAAAAGGAGGTGATCATGCCCTCCCTGACTTCTCAGGAAAGGAGGTGAAAACACCAAAAAGGAGGTGGCCATGGCCCCTCTGACTTCTCAGGAAGAGAGATGAAAAATACGAAAGGGAAGTGAGGAGTCAAACTAGATATTATTAGAGGGTTTCTAGGCTGAAGGGTCTTACTAGAAGTACGTATATACAAATCCACCAGAATGGGAGGTATTACACAAGCACATAGTAATAAAGCACAGGCTAACAGTGATGACTCTCCCCACAGCCGGCACAGGCTCAATGTGGTTTAACAAAGATGAACTGTATATGCAATTAGTGATATAACAAACAATGTGAATCAACATGGTGTTGTAAAAAATTTCCAAAAGTCCTAGAAGGAGGGTATGTAAACAGCAGTCACATATGCCTTCTTCAGCAGCCTAGAGATAGTCCAAAACCAATCTATTGTCCATTACTTCACATGTCAGGGAATCCAATGAGCTCTGCAAGTTTTTGAAGTCCTGCAACAATCTTATCATGTCTCAGAGAATCCAATGATTCCTGAAGGTTTTGAAGCCCAACAATTTTTGATGTCCATGGGTCAATTGCTGTAACTGCCATGCTCTTTCAGTGGTGGGCACAATCAGCAACAGAACCACCTGATGTTTCTTGGGTCTTCTCCTTCTTTCAAGGGTCTGCTCCATCTCTCTCCAATGGACAAGGAGAATACAGCTTGTTAGCACCCATCTGATTCCTTCTCCATCTATAGAGACAAAAAACAAATCTCCTCCCCCAAGCAGTTAAACTATCTGGTCCCTTCCATTCACCACTTTCTGGATCTCTGCACATCACCTGGGGATTATGTAAAGATAATGGAGCTGCTCGCACTGGACAGTGCCCTTCTGGTGGGTTATAAAACCTGTCTGCTGGAGCCAGGGCATCTTTGTCAAAAATCAAGAAGTTAATTGCATAAAGAGCTAAATTTAGAAGTTTTCTAGGGTTACCTGTGGCTCTTCCTTTCTTTTATTTTTGGAGGAGTGTTTAGATGTCTCTGTTTCTTCTCTCTATTATTGCCTGTCCTTGAGGATTAAAGGGTATGCCAGTAGTGTGTAAAATCTGATACTGTGCACAAAGTGTGCAAAATGTTTAGAAATACATGCAGGTCCATTATCTGTTTTTCTTGCTTGTGGCATACTCATAATTGCAAATGCTTGGATAAGAAATTCAGTGACCACTTGGGCTGTCTCTTTTGCTGCTGGTATTGCAAAAGTAAAACCTGAAAAGGTGTTTACTACAACATGGATAAAAGACAGACGGCCAAAAGATTTATATTGGGTCACATCCATTTGCCAGATTTCATTGGGTCTCAAACCATGAGGGTTCTTCCCTGGAGGCAGTGTAGGAGCATGGAAAGTAAGGCAAGCTGTACTATGCTCTCAGTTTCCTCTCTTGTTATCCCTAATTGTAAATGTAAAGCTCGAGCAGCCTGATGATATTTAGAATGAGATTCTTGGGCTGCCTGAAATAAGGGAGTATGGCTAACATGGTTGGAAGGCTATCTGCCTTTTAATTTCCATTAAAAATAGGACCTGGAAGTCCACTATGTGAGTGGACATGCAAGATATAAATCTTACCTGGATGCTTTCTCACTGCCTCTTGAAGTTCCTTAAAGAACTGATATATATTGGAAAATACAAATTGGGCTGTGGCAATTCTTTGTACCACACCTACTGAATAGGCTGAATCAGATATTATATTTATGTCTCCTGGGTAATAAGTGAGAGCCAGCATGATCGCATGTAATTCATTCTGCTAAGTGGATTGCAAAAGAGTTCTGACTACTCTCTTTATATACTGACTTAAGTCATGAGAGTATACAGCACAACTATTGTGTTTGGATGCATCTGTAAAGATAGTTGGTCCTTTAAGAGGAACTTTAAAAACTTTTTCTTCAAGAATCCATCGCCAATTATGTAAAAGTCTGATTATCTTTAATAGAGACCCATGTGTAAAATTTGGAGCCATGGCTAATAAAATTTGTCACTCTGGGATGGTCTCACAGCACACATTAATTTGTGTATTAGTGTAAAAGAAGTATATCTTATCAGGTCTTGTCCCAGATACTTGTACTGCTCGCTTAATGGCCTTTAATAAAGTTCTAGCCACAAGCACAGGGTAAGGAGTAAGGCTTTGTTCTGGTTGTGCCAGGAGGTTCACCCACTCTATCACACTGTCTCCTTGATGAAGGACTACTGTGGGTGCCTCTTGAGTGGCAAAAACTTATATTTCCAAGGATTTTTGAGTGACTCTTTCAACCACATTGGATAAAGCCAGTTCAACTTTTCTCAAAGCCTCTTGAGCTTCTTTTGTAAGCTGGCATGGTGAATTTAAAGCACTGTCTCCCCTTAAAATGTCATAATGGTTGTAACTGATAGGTAGTCAAGCCTAACATTGGTCGTATCCATGGATATCTCCTATTAATTTCTAGAAATCATTTAAGGTGTTCAGCTTCTCTGTTCTTAAGGACAGTTTTTGTACTGTAAGCACCTTAGGGTATACTTCATATCCTAAATATTGAAAAGGAGCATGTCTTTGAATTTTTTCTTCAGCTATGTACAATTTGTAGTATCTTAGTGTTTCTATGGTCTTTTGTAGACATACTTCTAGTATTTGTTCCTCAGGTGCACATTCCAATATATCATCCATATAATGTAATAGCATAACTTTTGGAAATGCTTTTCTTACTGGAGCAAGAGCAGCAGCAGCATACATTTGACACATAGTGGGACTGTTTTTCATTCCCTGTGGCAAAACTGTCCATTCATATCTTTTATAAGGCTCAGCTAAGTTAATGCTGGGCACTGAAAAGGCAAATCTTTTCATATCCTCCTTATCCAGAGGGATAGAATAGTAACAATCCTTAATATCTATGACCCAAAGAGGCCATTCTCTAGGCAATTGAGTAGGAGATGGAAGTCCAGGCTGAAGAGTTCCCATAGTTTCCATCTGTTCATTCACTTTTCTTAAATCAGTGAGCATCCTCCATTTTCCAGATTTCTTTTTTACAACAAACACTGGAGAATTCCAAAGACTTAGAGAAAGTTGTAAGTGCCCTTGTTCAAGCTGCTCCTGTACTATATCTAATAAGGCCTGAATTTTATCGCTACCTAAGGGCCACTGTTCTATCCACTCTGGTGTATCAGTTTTCCATTGGATAGGAACAGATGAAAGTGTTGGCAGGCCTTCAACAGCCCTGCTTAAAAAACCAAAGTACTCATTTTTTAACCCTAATTGGTGTAAAATGTCTCTTCCCCACAGATTGATGGGTATTTTTTCAACTATAAAAGGAGTAAAAACCCCTGATTCACCTTCAGATATCCATCTCAAAGGGGCAGCATTAACTTCAGCTGCTATTGATCCTCTTACTCCAGACATGTAGGTGTCTGCTTTAATCTTTGGCCAATAACTGGGCCATTTGGCACCTCTAATGACTGTACGATCTGTACCTGTGTCTACCAATCCTTCTAATGGTAGGCCATTTATATAGATCATGAGCATAGGTCGGTCAGCTGTTACAGCTGCTGTCCAGTATATTCCTGGATTTTGTGGTCTGGAGTCAGAAGCTGGGTGACTATCACCAGGTTGCTTATTAGGATTCTGTATGCGTAAACCTGATGCTACTACTTCTCCTGGGTGATAAGTCACACACTGTCTACCTGTATTAGTGACTGGGATATTATCTACACATTCCCCAGTTTCCCACATCAGTGTGTAGATGGACACTGTTTTGTACATATAAAAAGGAGGTGAAATGGTGAAGCCTACTGTGCCTGGAGGTAAGGGATCCATAGGCTGGAAAGGAATAGATTTCACCTCTCGAGGGAGTATCTCAGTTGTCCCAGCTGCATACAGCTCTATTCTCCCCAATTGTAATTCCTTTCTCTCATCAGGTTGCTTCCTGGCTGGTTGATTGTGTAATCCCCTTCTCCCATCATATGGCTTTCTGGCTGATTGGTCATGTCTGGGTATTGGACTTCTAGGCACTCTCTGGGTGCACCATTGGCTGCCATCATTCCCCAAGTGTTTTTTGCCTTGGGCCCTGGGGCTGGGCCCCTCATCCCATTTCCCTGATTATGTCTACATTTTGAGGCCCAATGGAAGCCTCTGTTGCATTTTGGACATGGGGTATTGGGTCTTGTTCTCCCACCTTGTTTTCCCATTCTATCTCTATACCAACACTGAGCTTTCAGATGCCCTACTTTTCCACACTGAAAGCATCTACGAGTCTCTCTGGAAGTCCCTTGCCAAGAGGGACTCTGTCTTCCCATGTTTGGATTTTGGGAAGTCTGCATCATAGCCTGGCTATAAAAGGCATTTTTGCCCTCTGTGGCACAGCGTCTTATGAGCTCCTCTAAAGGAGCATCCTTGTGCAGTCCTAGTATAATTCTTCTGCAAACCTCATTAGCATTTTCCTTAGCAAGTTGCCTTATCAAAATGTCTGTTATTGCATTTACCCCATTTGTTCTTGTGATAGCTGTCTGCAAACATCCCACAAAGTCAGCCAAGGGTTCATTTGGCCCTTGTGTTATTTTTGTGAAGGACCCAGCCTTGTCGTCTTTATTGTGGAGAGAAGCCCACACTTTGATAGCATTAGCAGCAATTTGCTCATATGCTGCTATAGAATAATTAATCTGTACTGCAATGTCTACATAAGGACCTACAACTGTTAGTAGGTCACAGGTGATTGCAGCATGAACTCCACTTTGACAATTTTGTTGGGCTTGTATCCTACAGAGCTCACTATTTCAGAAAGCCACAAGTAATTTTGTCCAGGTTCTAGGCATATCCTTGCTATAGATTTCCAGTCATTAGGGGTCAAGATTTCAAAAGCCAAATTTTGTAGTAACATCTTAACATAAGCTGATGTAGCCCCATAAAGAGTGCAAGCTTTTTTCAGGTCCTTGAGGATTTCTATATCAAAAGGAGTATATCTTCTACTTTCTTGACCTGAAGAATTAAACTGTTGAATTACAGGAAAAATGTGGTGTTGAAATTCTGATACATTTCTCCCTTCCTCTTTGGCCTTAATTAGTTCCTTGTGCAATCTAGTCATACGAGCGGCTGAATGCTGGGGGGAGGTGATGGTGCTGTCACTGCCTCCCCCACTACCCCTCCTCCCTCCATCCCAAAGGGTGGAGTTGATGGAGGGGAGTCAATTACCTGCTCCTTAGGTGGGGCTGAAGTTGACTCAGATGCACCCCACCCTTGAATCTCACTTAAGTCTCCATGCCCTGTGAGGATATGGTCATTAATTTGTTCATTATCTTTCTCCTTTATCTCAGGCTTCCCCATTTGGCTATTCCTAGAGTTTTTTCCTTTTCTTCTATAACTTATACAGTATCTTAAGGCCAACTGTATTATATTGTATAAATAGAATGCCTCGATGGAAATTGAATGAGGACCATTTTCATTGTAATATGCGGAGAGTTGTTGTCCAATCAAAGTCCAATTATCTGGAGAGATTGCTCTTCCTCTAAGAACCAAGGGGCGGTGCGTTTTAATGTACCCAGAAGTCTAGCTGTCTGTTCCCAAGTTATAAGTAGCCCTTGATCTTCTATCAGCTTAAGCAGGCTTTCTATAGTGCCACTCCTGGGTGGGGCTGGGGGTGGGGGGATTGGGGTGGGGAATGGAGAATCTTTAGCTAGGATCTGTCCCATTTCAGCCAAAAAAGGTTCCTAGTTTAGTCTTTAAGAAAATAAGTTCCCTGTTTGTCTATTATACTCACCTAAGTTCCTGGTCACTGGAGACTTCTTCAGTGAAAGTAGGGTCCTTTAGGCCCACATTGGGCACCAAATGTGATGACCGTGTATTTAAAATCAGCCAGAGCCAGGAATTCAGGTTAAGGGAAAAATCTTCAATCTTTATTCTCAGTAGAGGTGAGGGGGGGATTGCAATAGCAATATGGGCAAGAAGGATTGCGATAGCAATATGGACAGGAAGGATTGCAATAGCAATGTGGGCAGCTACGACAGGAAGCCAGCTAGCAGAGGGAGATCGGAGCTGAAGGGCCATCGCAATGGCAATGCGAGCAGCTGTGTCAAGATGCCAGCCAGCAGTCTCTCCTTCCGCTTCCCTTTTCACGCCCTTGCCTCCACCTACCAAAAACGTCATTTCCTATACAACACATCAGGACTTGCACAAAGAGTGGGTGGGGGCCATTCTTTCTCCAAGCATATATATTAATAGAATATGGTCCAATTACTATTTAGCCTCACATGCTTGGGACCTTAGTGCATCAACTCAAGCCTCAGCCCATTACATGACAGAGCTATTTTTCATTACCTGTTGCAAAACTGTCCATTCATATCTTTCATAAGGCTCAGGTAAGTTAATGCTGGGCACTGAAAAGGCAACTCTTTTCATATCCTCCTTATCTATAGGTATAGAATAGAAACAATTCTTAATGTCTATAACTCAAAGAGGTCATTCTCTAGGCAATTGAGTAGGAGATGTGTTAGAATCCTAGTGTTAACTCAATGGAATTGATACAATACTTATTGGTTCACACATTAGAGCAAATCCTTACAAGGTGTTAAGTCACTAGTATTGATAGAAACAATGCTTAAGTTAATACCTTTGAGAGTTCACACATTAGCAAACACATTGGAGTTCACAAGTTCGGGAGATTCACAAATCAGAAACCCACAATCCCATTCTCTCAGAGGAGAAGTCAACCTTTGGGTTCACACCTTTAAGAGATCATATATAAGAAGCTCTTAGAGCTTCAATCAGTCAGTCAGTTCAGAAATTGACAAGCTAGAGACTGCAGTCAGGCAGAACGAAGGATTTGGAGGAGCAGAACCAAGATTGAGATTGAGAACTGGAGAGTCAGAGAGAGCTGCAAGAGCTCTTGGAACTAAGGAGGGAGAGAGGCCTCTAAGAAAGCTAACTAGGCCCAAGGAAAAAGACAAGACTTTGAAGGAGAAAATAAATGTTTAGATTTTATCAGCTGGCTGCATTTGAGATGATTATTAATCTGAATTGAAACTAAGGCTACCTCCAGAAACCTCCCCAAGAAACCTGCTCCCAGAGAGAACCATTATACATTATAAAAAAGAAGAGAACACCACAGAGATGGAAGTCCAGGCTGAAGAGTTCCCACAGTTGCCATCTATTTATTTACTTTTCTTAAATCAGTCAACATCCTCCATTTTCTAGATTTCTTTCTTACAACAAGTACTGGGAAATCTCAAGGACTTAGAGAAGGTTGGAAGTGTCCATGGTCAAATTGCTCCTGTACTATATCTAATAAGGCCTGAATTTTATCACTAGCTAAGGGCCACTGTTCTACGCACACTGGTGTATTAGTTTTCCATTGAATAGGAACAGGTGAAGGTGCAGGCAGGCCTTCAATAGCAGCCCTGCCTAAAAAACTGAAGCATTCATTTGTCATCCTAACTGTTGTAAGATGTCTCTTCCCCGCAGATGGATGGGGATTTTTTCAGCCACAAAAGGAGTAAAAACCCTTGATTCACCATCAGATATCCATCTCAAAGGGGCTGCACTAACTTCAGCTGCTATTGATCCTCCTACACCTGACATGTAGGTGTCTGCCTTAATCTTTGGCCGGTGACTGGGCCAGTTGGCACCTCTAATGACTATATGATCTGCGCCTGTGTCTACCAACCCTTCTAATGGTATGCCATTTATATAGATAGTGAGCATAGGTCGGTCAGCTGTCACAACTGCTGTCTAGTATATTCCTGGACTCTGCTGCTTGGAGTCAGAATCTGGGTGACGATCACCAGGTTGCCTTTTAGGCGTCTGTATCCATAAACCTGATGCTACTACTTATCCTGGTTGATATGTTACACATTGTCTATCTGTATTAGTGACTGGGATATTTTCTACACATTCCCCAGTTTCCCACATCAGTATATGAATGAACACTGTTTTGTAAGTGCTCTCAGGAGGTGAAATGGTCAAGCCTACTGTGCCTGGAGGCAAGGAATCCATAGGTTGGAGAGGAACAGATTTCACCTCTCCAGGGGATATCGCAATAGTCCCTGCTGCATACAACTGTATTCTCCCCAATTGTAATCCCTTTCTCCCATCAGGTTGCTTCTCAGCTGATTGATTATGTAATCCCTTTCTCCCATCATATTGCTTCTTGGCTGATTGGTTATGACTGAGTACTGAATTTCTAAAGATTCTCTGGGTGTAGCATTGGCTGCCATTTGTAGGGTATTTTACATTGTTGTTATTAACTCGAGTTATCATTACACATTACTGTAGACATAGAAAGTATAGGAGAATATGGTAGACATTTTGGTGCAAGGGAAAGACTGATGGATTTGAAGTCAGATAATATGAATTAAACTCCAAATTCCAAACTCCACTTACTTACTCTTACTTACTCTCAGTGTGACCTTGAGCAATCCCAGAGAGTTTACTCTCAGGATTTCAGTTTCCTTGATTTGTGTAAAATTAAAAAACTAGGTAATCTATGTGGACCCTTCCAACTATAAATCTAAGCTACTATGATATAATTTTAATTTATATTATATCACTCCCTGAAAGCAGGTTTTTTTTTAATTGCTGATATTCATTAGTTTAGATGTCTTTTTTTAAGTGTATTGAGCTGCTGAAGTTATGATGAGAGGTTTGTTTACTGAATTTTTAGCTTTCTGATTATTCAGATTCTAGATAAATAATATATAAATTGGAGTTTATTTATTCTTAAAGAAACTTTAGTCATATGCCATAAACATGCACAGAACTATAGAAAATGAGAATGATTTTATATCTAGGGAGCCAGGTAGAACAGTAGTGAGTACTGGAGTTGGACTCAGGAAGACCTGATTTCTTTTCAGGTGTTCACTAGCTAATCCTGGGAAAGTCACTTACATTTTATTTGCCTCAGTTTCCATAACTACAAAATGGTAATAATAGCACCTTCTTCACAGAATTATTGTGATATTCAAATGAAACACTTGACACATGGAAGATTCTTAATAAATGTTTGCTTCCTTAGTTCATTATTCACTTCAACATGTTGAGTTAACAGAACATAGTTTAAAATCTAGAGAATAGCAATATTACAATAATTAGCTGGCCAATGCAGCTTCATTGTTTGAGATCAGTGATATGTTTACCCTAAACCTTTACTTTAAACTTAAAACCAATCTTGCCACAGGTCATAGTTAAAATGTTCCATGTTTAAAATATTTTATGTGGGCCTTGTGAGTTGCCACATTCTGCCTAAGGTATAAAATGAGGATTAGCTTGTTAAAGAGAAAAAATGTCAAAACTGTCAGAGAAAGAGGAGTTAATTAGTTATTTAACTGGTTAGTTAATTGATTAGAACAATCATTCAAAACAATCATGTAAAATAATCGTTTGACATGTTAGATTTTGCTTGTTCCATTTTTCTAATTGTATATGTATGTAAGAAGAGGCACTAAAAATATTTTGTTTTTTCTAATTTTTAAAAGTTTTGGCTGCTTACTATCATCCTCTCAATGAATACATCCTCAACATTCTCTCAAATTTAGAACACAAGCGACTACTCTGATCAATTTTGAGGAGGAAGGTAGCCATAACCAAATGTGCCAGTTTTTCCCTTTTCCATCAAACACTGGTTACACAAAAGCCAAAAAGAACAGAGATAAGATTGCAGTTCAAACCAAGGAGTAGACTTCTAGCCAAGATGGCGGAGAGGAGACACACAGCTGTGTAAGCTCCGCATTTTCTCTCAGAATCCATTTCATTATAAGCCTCTGAATTAATGCTTGACTGAAAAAAAAAAAAACAAAAAAATCACAAATAGTTACAAAGAGAAGACATCCTTGAAATTCGCCAGGAAAGTTTGTCTTTGATTCTTCTCTGACAAAATGAGCAAAAAATTGAAAAGGACCTTAACCCTTGACAGCTTCTTTATGGATAGAGAGCAGACTCTAAACCCTGAGGAGACTAAAAACAGACTGTCTCCAGGTGAATCCCCAAAGGAGGAGATCATCTGTTCCTCAGCACAGATGAATCTCATAGAAGAAATTAAAAAGGCTCTCACAGGAGAGCTAGAAGAAAAATGGAAAAAGGAGAGGGAGGCTTGGCAAGAGAGGCTGGAGAAGTCATCCCACTCATTTAAAGACAGAGTGGATAAAGAAATCAAATCCTTGAAAAATAGGATTAGTGAACCGGAAACAGAAAATAGCTCTCTAAAAAATAAAATTGGTGAAGTGGAAAAAAATTCCATAGAACAAAAGAACTCAATTGGACAATTAGAAAAAGATATTTAAAAAGTGAGTGAAGAAAATACTTCATTGAAAATCAGAATCGAACAAATGGAATCGAATGACTCGAGGAGACAAGAAGAATCAGTCAAGCAAAACCAAAAAAATCAAACAATGGAAAAGAATGTGAAATACCTTCTTGGGAAAACAACAGACCTGGAAAATAGATCCAGGAGAGACAATCTGAGAATTATTGACTCCCAGAAAAGCATGATGAAAAAAAGAGCCTGGACACTATTTTCCAGGAAATTATCAAAGAGAAGTGCCCAGAAGTCATAGAAACAGAGGGTAAAATAGACACTGAAAGAATTCATCGATCACCTACTGAAAGGGATCCTAAAATCAAAACACCAAGAAATATAGTGGCCAAATGCCAGAACCCTCAGATGAAGGAAAAAATTCCGCAAGTGGCTAGAAAAACCCGATTCAAATATAGAGGAGCCACAATAAGGATCACCCAGGATCTAGCAGCATCCACATTAAAAGATCAAAGGGCCTGTAATGTGGTATTCTGAAAGGCTAAGAAACTTGGTATGCAACCAAAAATAACTTACCCAGCCAGAATGAGCATCTTTTTCCAGGGAAGAAGATGGACATTCAATGAAATAAGCAAATTTCACCTATTTTTTATGAAAAAACGAGAACTTAAGAAAAAGTTTGATCTACAAATATAGAACTCAAGAGAAACCTAAAAAGGTAAAAATAAATCTTGGGAACTATATTTCTACTATAAAGATGTTTAAAGAATACATGTATATCTTGTTCTAGAAACTAGATGTGGAAAGGACATTGTACCAGAAAAAGGGTAAAGTGGGGTTACTACATCTCATGAAGAGGCATAGGAAACCTATTATATCTGAGAGAAAGAATGGAGGGGGATGAATATAGTGGGTATCTTACTGCCTTCAGAATTGGCTTTAAGAGAAAAATTTTAGGTATATTCAATTTATGGTGAAACTTCTCCCACCACATTGAAAAGTGAGAAGGGAAAAGTGAAAAGGGAAGGAATAAGCTAAGCGGAAGGGAATACAGAAACTGTGAGGGAAAGGGGTAAGATAGGGGGAGGAACTCTAAGGCAGAGAGAGGGATACTAAAAAGGGAGGGCTGTGAGAAGCAAGTGGTGCTCACAAGCTTAATACTGGGAAGAGGGGGAAGGGGGAAAGAAAGGAGAAAAGAATGAACAGGGGTTAACAAGATGGCAAGTAATATAGAATTGGTAATTTTAACCAAAAATGTGAACGGGGTAAACTCCCCCATAAAGAGGAAGCGATTAGCAGAATGGATTAAAAGCCAGAATCCTACAATATGTTGTTTACAGGAAACACACCTGAAGCAGGGAGATACATGCAGTGTAAAGGTAAAAGGTTGGAGCAAAATCTACTATGCTTCAGGTGAAGTCAAAAAAGCAGGGGTAGCCATCCTGATCTCAGATCAAGCTAAAGCAAAAATTGATCTAATTAAAAGAGATAAGGAAGGGCACTATATCTTGCTAAAGGGTAGCATAGATAATGAAGCAATATCTATATTAAACATATATGCACCAAGTGGGGTAGCATCTAAATTCTTAAAAGAGAAATTAAGAGAGCTGCAAGAAGAAATAGACAGCAAAACTATAATAGTGGGAGATCTCAACCTTGCACTCTCAGAATTAGATAAATCAAACCACAAAATAAATAAGAAAGAAGTCAAAGAGGTAAATAGAATACTAGAAAAATTAGATATGATAGCTCTCTGGAGAAAATGCAATGGAGACAGAAAGGAGTACACTCTCTTTTCAGCAGTTCATGGAACCTATACAAAAAACTGACCATATATTAGGACATAAAAATCTCAAACTCAAATGCAGTAAAGCAGAAATAGTAAATGCATCCTTTTCAGACCATGATGCAATGAAAATTACATTCAACAAAAAGCCAGGGGAAAGTAGACCAAAAAATAATTGGAAACTAAATAATCTCATACTAAAAAATGACTGGGTGAAACAGCAAATCATAGACATAATTAATAACTTCACCCAAGAAAACGATAATAATGAAACATCATACCAAAATGTATGGAATGCAGCCAAAGTGGTAATAAGGGGAAATTTCATATCTCTAGAGGCCTATTTGCATAAAATAGAGAAAGAGAAGGTCAATGAATTAGGCTTGCAACTAAAAATGCTAGAAAAGGAACAAATTAAAAACCCCCAGTCAAACACTAAACTTGAAATTCTAAAAATAAAAGGAGAGATCAATAAAATTGAAAGTAAAAAAACTATTGAATTAATTAATAAAACTAAGAGTTGGTTCTATGAAAAAACCAACAAAATAGACAAACCCTTAGTAAATCTGATTTAAAAAAGGAAAGAGGAAAATCAAATTGTTAGTCTTGAAAATGAAAAAGAAGAACTCGCCACTAACGAAAAGGAAATTAGAGCAATAATTAGGAGTTACTTTGCCCAACTTTATGCCAATAAATTCGACAACTTAAATGAAATAGAAGAATACCTCCAAAAATATAGCTTGCCCAAACTAACAGAGGAAGAAGTAAATATCCTAAACAGCCCCATCTCAGAAAAAGAAATAGAACGAACTATTAACCAACTCCCTAAGAAAAAATCCCCAGGACCAGATGGATTTACTTGTGAATTCTACCAAACATTTAAAGAACAATTAACTCCAATGCTAAATAAACTATTTGAAAAAATAGGGATTGAAGGAATCCTACCAAACTCCTTTTACGACACAGACATGGTACTGATACCTAAACCAGGTAGGTTGAAAACAGAGAAAGAAAATTATAGACCAATCTCCCTAATGAATATTGATACTAAAATCTTAATAAAATATTAGCAAAAAGATTACAGAAAATCATCCCCAGTATACTATACCACTACCAAGTAGGATTTATACCAGGAATGCAGGGCTGGTTCAATATTAGGAAAACTATCAATATAATTGGCCATATTAATAACCAAATTAACAAAAACCATATGATCATCTCAATTGATGCAGAAAAAGCATTTGATAAAATCCAACATCAATCCCTATTAAAAACACTTGAGAGTATAGGAATAAATGGACTTTTCCTTAAAACAATCAGTAGCATCTATTTAAAACCATCAGTAAGCATCATATGTAATAGGGACAAATTGCAACCATTCCCAATAAGATCAGGAGTGAAACAAGGTTGCCCACTATCACTGTTACTATTCAATATTGTATTAGAAATGTTAGTTTTGGCAATAAGAGTTGGGAAAGAGATTAAAGGAATGAAAGTAACTAATGAGGAAACCAAATTACCATTCTTTGCAGATGATATGATGGTATACTACTACATATCTGTCAAATTGGCTAAGATGACAGGAAAAAAATAATAATAAATATTGGAGGGGATGCGGTGGGAAAACTGGGACACTGATGCATTGTTGGTGGAATTGTGAATGAATTTAACCATTCTGGAGAGTATTGGAACTATGCTCAAAAAGTTATCAAATTGTACATATCCTTTGATCCAGCAATGTTACTACTGGGTTTATATCCCAAAGAGATCTTAAAGAAGGGAAGGAACCTGTATGTACCAAAATGTTTGTGGCAGCCCTTTTTATAGTGGCTAGAAACTGGAAATTGAATGGATGCTCATCAATTGGAGAATGGCTGAATAAGTTGTGGTATATGAATGTTATGGAATATTATTGTTCTGTAAAAAACGATCAGCAGGATGATTTCAGAAAGGCCTGGAGAGACTTATATAAACTGATGCTGAGTGAAGTAAGCAGGAGCAGGAGGTCCTCAACAACAATACTATATGATGATCAATTCTGATGGACATGGCTTTCTTCAACAATGAGATGAACCATATCAGTTTCATTTGTTCAATAATGAAGAAAACCAACTACATCCAGCGAAAGAACTATGGGAAATGAGTGTGAACCACAACATAGCATTTCCACTCCCTCTGTTTTTGTCCGCTTGCATTTTTTATTTCCTTCTCAGGTTATTTTTACCTTATGTCGTGGTCCAATTTTTCTTGTGCAGCAAAATAACTGTATGAGTGTGTAAATATATATTGTATTTAACATATACTTTAACATATTTAACATGTATTGGTCTATCTGCCATCAGGGAGAGAGGTGAAGGGAAGGAGGGAAAAGTTGGAATCGAAGGTTTTGCAAGGGTCAATGCTGAAAAATTACCCATGCATATATCTTGTAAATAAAAAGCTATAATAACCCCTCCCCCCAAAAAAAAACTAAAAAAAAAGTTAATGCTGGATAAAGGATGTTATATTTTGATTCTGGAGAAAAAAAGGGAGCAAATGGAATTTAATGAGTGTCTGTGGCAGGGAAGGGGAGGAGAGGGAAGGAGGATGTCATGTTATATAGTTAAATGTAGGATGTCATATTATATAGTTAGACCTAGGTTTTTTGATTTTGTTGGGTTTTTTTTTGAAAATCAGTTTGGTTGTTGAGGGCATGATTTACTTAAGAGAAGAGATGATGATCCTTAACTAGGGTGAAAAAAGAGAAAATGAACCCTGGGCAAGTCACTTAACCCCAATTGCAGCAAAAAAAAAGGGGGGGGTGAGAGAGACAGAGAAAGAGACACAGAGAGAGAGAGAGAAGAGAGAGAAGGAAAGGAGAGAGAAGAGAGAGAGAGAGAGAGAGAGAGAGAGAGAGAGAGAGAGAGAGAGAGAAGAGAGAGAGAGAGAGAGAGGAACAGAGAAGATGTAAAGTAGATGTTATAAAAGTACACAAGACAAGATTTGGAAAAATATGGATATATGTAGGTGAGGGAGAAGCTGAGGATAACAAGGCTGTAAAATAGAGGAGAGGGAGTGCCCTTGACAGTAAAAAGAGAAGAGGTTGAAAAGTTGAGGAAGACAGTTAAGGAAGAGGTACCATAAGAAGATTGAGGAGAGATAAGGTTGAGAAACTCCTGTTACGGACAGTACATGAGAGAATCAATTAGGGAAGAATAGGATTGTTTTGGTGTGGTAAAGGTCCAATTGAAATTAAATAAGAGAAATTTGTACTGAATCCATTAAACACATTGGAAGCAGATGTGCAAATAATTCATGATTGGAGCAGAATAAATGATAGGAAAGGAGGCAAAGGAATAAAAGGTAAAACTATAATATAGAGTTGAATTTGTTCTCTGAGAAGTCAAGATTGGGAAAGAATAGTGAAGTCAGAGTAAGAAAAAAAATTAAGGCATTGATGTTGTGAGAATCAAATGAGATAACTAATTTTTTTTTTTTTGGCAAGGCAATTGGTATTAAGTTACTTGCCCAGGGTTACACAGCTAGTAAGTGTTAAGTGTCTGAGGCAAGATTTGAACTGAGGTTCCCCTGATTTCATGGCTGTGCTCTATCCACTGCACCATCTAGCTGCCCCCTAATGAGATAATTCTAAAACATTATATAAATGCCAGTTATTATTATTAGCCTCTAATATGGAAATGACTTCATTTCTAAGCCTTCTACTGCACCCTTCCTCTTACAGAGCAATAAAAAAGTATACTGGAAAATGTATTAGTAACAAAGTTCTTTGTCAAAAATAGATGCAGGATGCTTTTAAGTTTAATCTTCATTATTAACACTTTTAAATCTAGACAATCAACAAAACAATAAATCAAACCCAATTTGTAATTATTCTCAATTTTGAGGTGTAAATGCTAACACTGAAAATTTAACTGGCTCCCTACAATTTTTGTCAAATAATGCATTCTTATCCCCAAAATGGGGTCTTTGGATTTGTCAAACACTAGATTATTAAAGTTATTGGCTGTTTTGTCCTTTGAATCTAACCTATTCCATTGATCAACTAGTCTATTTCTTAGGCAATATCGGATGGTTTTCGTAACTGCTGCTTTATAATTTTAGATCTGGTACAGCTAGGCCACCTTCATTTGATTTTTTTTTTCATTAATTCCCTTGATATTTTTGGCCTTTTATTTATCCATATGAACTTTGTTATTATTTTTTCTAGGTCATTAAAATAGTTTTTTTGGGAGTCTGATTGACATAGCGCTAAATAAATAGATTAGTTTATGTAGTATTGTCATCTTTATTATATTTGCTTGCCCAATACAAGAGCATTTAATATTTTTCCAATTGGTTAGATCAAACTTAATTTGTGTGGAAAGTGTTTTGTAGTTTTGCTCATAAAGTTTCTGATTTTCCCTTGGCAGATAGATTCCTAAATATTTTACACAGTCAATAGTTACTTTAAATGGAATTTTTCTTTGTAACTCTAACTGTTGGGTTTTGTTAGTGATATATAAGAATGCTAATGACTTTTGTGGGTTTATTTTGTATCCTGCAACTTTGCTAAAGGTGTGGATTGTTTCTAATAACTTTTTAGTAGAATCTCTGGGATTCTCTAAGTATACCATCATATCATCAGCAAAGAGTGATAATTTGGTTTCCTCATTACCTATTCTTATTCTTTTAATCTCTTTCTCAACTCTTATTGTCAAAGCTAGCATTTCTAATACAATATTGAATAGTAATGGTGATAGTGGGCAACCTTGTTTCACTCCTGATCTTATTGGGAATGGTTGCAATTTGTCCCATTACATATGATTACATATACATACTGATGGTTTTAAATCGATGCTACTGATTATTTTAAGGAAAAGTCCATTTATTCCTATACTCTCAAGTGTTTTTAATAGGGATGGATGCTGGATTTTATCAAATGTTTTTTCTGCATCTATTGAGATGATCATATGGTTTTTGTTAATTTGGTTATTAATATGGCCAATTATATTGATAGTTTCCCTAATATTGAACCAGCCCTGCAAGATCCTACTTGATCATGTAGTCTTTTTGCTAATATCTTATTTAAGATTTTAGCATCACTATTCATTAGGGAGATTGGTCTATAATTTTCTTTCTCAGTTTTCAACCTACCTGGTTTAGGTATCAGTACCATGTCTGTGTCATAAAAGGATTTTGGTAGGACTCCTTCATTCCCTATTTTTTCAAATAGTTTATAAAGCATTGGGGCTAATTGTTCTTTGACTGTTTGGTAGAATTCACATGTAAATCCATCTGGTCCTAGGGATTTTTTTTTAGGGAGTTGATTAATAGCTTGTTCTATTTCTTTTTCTGAAATGGGACTATTTAAGCATTTTGCTTCCTCCTCTGTTAATCTGGGAAGCCTATATTTTTGGAAGTAGTCATCCATTTTGCTTAGGTTATCAAATTTACTGGCATAAAGTTGGGCAAAGTAACCCCTTATTATTTCTTTAATTTCCTCTTCATTGGTGGAAAGTTCTCCCTTTTCGTTTGTAAGACTACTAATTTGATTTTCCTCCCTCCTTTTTCTAATCAACTTTACCAAAGGTTTATCAATTTTATTGTTTTTTTCATAAAACCAACTCTTGGTTTTATTTATTAGTTCAATAGTTTTTTACTTTCAATATTATTAATTTCTCCTTTTAATTTTAGTAGTTGATTTCAACTTTCAAGTTGAATACTAGAACTAGAAATGTGTTTCCTGTAAACAACATATTGTAGGATTCTGACTTTTGATCCAGTCTGCTATCTGCTTCCTCTTTATGGGAGAGTTCATCCCATTCACATTTACAATTAAAATTACTAATTCTGTATTTCCTGCCATCCTAATCACCAGATTATGCTTTTTTTTTTTTTCTTGTTCCCCTTACCCCCCTTCCCTAGTATTAAACTTATTGGTGCCACTTGCGTCACACAGCTCTCTTTAGGATCCCTCTCTCCTCCCTTTAAATCCCTTCCCCTTTCTCATACCCTTCCCTTATTACTCTTTTTCCTTTTCCCTTTTCAAGTTTAGTAATTGATTGGGGGGGGTTAATTTGGTTTTTTTTCTAGCTTTTTAAGTTGCAAGCCCAATTCGTTGATCTTCTCTTTCTCTATTGTATTCAAGTAAGCCTCTAAGGATATAAAATTTCCCCTTATTACTGTTTTGGCTGCATCCCACAATTTTGGTATGATGTCTCATTGTCATTCTATTGAGTGAAATTATTAATTGTGTCTATAATTTGCTGTTTCACCCAATCATTCTTTAAGATGAGATTATTTAGTTTCCAATTACTTTTTGGTCTATTTACACCTAACTTTTTGTTGAATGTAGTTTTTATTGCATTGTGATCTGAAAAGAAAGCATTTACTATTTCTGCCTTTCTGCATTTAATTTTGAGGTCTTTATGTCCTAAAATATGGTCAATTTTTGCGTAGGTTCCATGAACTACTGAGAAGAAAGTATACTCCTTTCTGTCACCATTCAGTTTTCTCCAGAGATCTATCATACCTAATTTTTCTAATATTCTATTTACCTCTTTAATTTCTTTCTTATTTGTTTTGTGATTTGATTTATCTAAATCTGGAGTGCAAGACTGAGATCTCCCGCTATTATAGTTTTGCTGTCTATTTCTTCTCGCAACTCTCTTAACTTCTCCTTTAGGAAGTTAGATGCTATACCACTTGGTGCATATATGTTTAATATTGATATTGCTTCATTGTCTATAGTGCCCTTTAACAAGATATAGTTTCCTTCCTTATCTCTTTTAATTAGATCAATTTTTGCTTTTGCTTGATCTGAGATAAGTATGGCTACTCCGGCTTTTTTGACTTCACCTGAAGCATAATAGATTCTGCTCCAGCCTTTTACCTTTACTCTGTATGTATCTCCCTGTTTTAAATGTGTTTCCTGTAAACAACATATTGTAGGATTCTGACTTTTGATCCAGTCTGCTATCTGCTTCCTCTTTATGGGAGAGTTCATCCCATTCACATTTACAATTAAAATTACTAATTCTGTATTTCCTGCCATCCTAATCACCAGATTATGCTTTTTTTTTTTTCTTGTTCCCCTTACCCCCCTTCCCTAGTATTAAACTTATTGGTGCCACTTGCGTCACGCAGCTCTCTTTAGGATCCCTCTCTCCTCCCTTTAAATCCCTTCCCCTTTCTCATACCCTTCCCTTATTACTCTTTTTCCTTTTCCCTTTTCCTCTTCCACTTTTTAATGAGGTGAGAGAAGATTCTCTATAAAACAAATATGTCAATTATTTCCTCTTTGAGCTGACTCTGATGAGAGTGGGATTCACACAATGTTCCTCCCCGTCTCTAAGTTCCCTCAGATATGATAGGTTTCCTTTGCCTCATCATTGTATGTAGTTTCCCTCTTTTTATCTCCCCTTTTCCCTTTTTTTTGACACTCCCTTTCCATTTCTACTTCCCTTTTTTATGTTACATCAGTAAAATCAAATTATACATGTGGTTTTTATGTATATCCACAACAGAAATACAGTTCTCCAGAGTTCCTTTTACCTTTTTCTACTTCTCTTGAGTCCTGTTGTTGGAAATCAAATTTTTTGTTTAAGTCTGGTTGTTTCCTTAGAAACAAATGGAATTCTTCTGTTTCATTAAATGTCCATCTTCTTCCATGGGAAAAAATGCTCAGCTTAGCTGGGTAGTTTGTTCTTGGCTGCATTCTAAGTTCTTTTGCCTTTTGGAATATCAGATTCCAGGCCCTTCGATCCTTTAATGTTGAGGCAGCCAGATCTTGCATGACCCTTATTGTGGCACCTCGGTATTTGAATTGTTTTTTTCCTGGATGCTTGTAATATTTTTGTCTTTAGTCTGAAAATTCTGAAATTTGGCCGCAATATTCCTCGGAGTCTTTATTTTAGGGTCTTTTTCAGAAGGTGTTCAATGAATTCTTTCAATGCCTATTTTACTTTCCGGTTCTATTACTTCTGGGCAGTTCTCTTTGATGATTTCCTGTAAAATAGTATCTAGGCTATTTTTTTTCATCATAATTTTCAGGTAGTCCAATGATCCTCAGGTTATCTCTCCTAGATCTATTTTCTATGTCTGTTGTTTTTCCAAGTAAATATTTGACATTTTTTTCCAAACTTTCATTTTTTTGGTTTTGCTTGATTGATTCTTGATGTCTCAATGAATCAGTCATTTCTATTTGTTCAGTTCTCATTTTTAGTGAGTTAGCTTTTTTTTTTTTTTTTTTACTTCTTTTTGTATATGTCCAATTGAGTTTTTAAATGAATTGTTTTGCTCTATGGATTTTTTTTTCCATTTCACTAATTTTTTTTTTTTTTTTTTTTTTTTTTTTTTTTTTTAGTGAGTTATTTTCTTTTTCGAACTCACAAATCCTACTTTCTTGGGAATTCTTAATCTTTTCCAATTCATAAATTCACTTTCCCTGCACTTCTTGGGAGTTTTTTACCTTTTCCAATTCACATTTCAGGAATAGCTTCTTGCATAGCTTCTCTTTCCTGTCCCCATTTTTCTTCTAGTTCTCTTTTAAGGTTTTTAATAGTCTCTTCTAGGAGACCCTTTTATATTGGGGACCAACAATTGTCTGGAGACTGTCTACTATTAGTCTCTTCAGGGTTGAAAAGCTGCTCTCTTTCTATGTAGAAACTATCAATCGTCCTTTTGATTTTTTTACTCATTTTGTTAAAACCTGTAGGGTCTGCCTTCAGAGTCAGGAGGTTATCAGCTTCCTCTGCAGAGCAGTGATAGGGGTATGGACCGGTAGCTGTCCTGCCAGGCAGCTACAAAAAGCAGCGGTACTGGAGTGCTCTGAGAAAGAAGTAACTCAGGCCTGCAGGGCCGACCTGGGAAAGTGCCCTGCGAAGAACCTCCAGCTGTGTGGGATGATGAGCAGTGAGAGTTTCACTACCCCAAGCCCACTCTGGAGCTGTGGGTATTAGCAGCTGAGCAGTGAATGGCCCTTTAGGGAACGGATGTGTCTCTGCCCAGGGAAGTACAGTCTGCTGGGGAAGTTCTATTGCCCCAGGCTGAGCCCACACTGTGCAGATTAGAGGCTGCCCAGGCTGTGCCCCACTGCTGTGCAGATTTGTAACTGCCCCTGCAAAAGCCCCGAACTGCAGGATGTGGCTGCAGGACTGTGTTAAGAGTCTGCCTGGTTCACTTCTGGGTTTGAGTGGTTACAGCCAGATCTTGTTAGGTTCTGGCATTTTTTAGAGTACCCTCTGTTTTAGGCTTTAATTTCTCTGCCAGTTTACTACTTTGTAATCAAGGAAGAGCAGTTAGCCTATAGCAGAATCGTCTCTATAACTTCTCTAGCCACAGAGATCAGGTCTGTTCAGGTCTGCTCAGGATGCTAATCTCTCACTGTCTGCACTAGTCTGTTCCTGGCCCCTCAGGACAAACCTTTCCTGGCGATCTTCCAGATTATCTTCTGCTGGTAAATTGTGTGCTTCTAATGTTCATGAATTTAAGCAGTGAAGAACTATTTTTGAGGCTGAATTTAATAGTTGGTTATGAGGGGAATGAGAGAAGCTTAGAAAGTCATGTGTGCCTTCTCCGCCATCTTGACTCCGCCCTAACTGGCTCCCTATAAAGCTAATGAAAACTGCCTTCACTATACTATACTATGTGAAAGGAATGGAAATCACAATGTGGAGGAACATCAGTATTGATGCTGATATGACTCCTTATATGTATGAGAGCAGAAGATTGATTATGGACAAAGACTATGAGCCAGACATTGAACTCATTAAGAGTTCTTAAGAGTATGTGGGGCAAAAGACCACCAACTTAAATAAATCAGAGACATCTCAAGGTAAAAAACAAAGGAGTTTTAAATTGATAAATCTCGGGAGATTTGGGCATCTCACCACCACTCAGTGGGTCTGGCAGTGAAGAGGCAAGGTACAGTAAGCAGACAATGATAATATACGGCCCTGAGCTAACACTCCCTATAGACTGAACCTTTGCCCTTATTAATCAGGACAAATGACCTCATATTCTAAGTCATAAATGAGGAAAGATTTCTAACCCAAATACAACTTTAGGATTACTTAATTATCTTAATGCCAAGGTGGCCATAACTTAGTCTGACAAAGGAAAGGGGTACACGATCCCATTCTTTGTAAAAACCATATGATTTCTGGAGAAAGAAACTTGAGCCTGTGGCTCAGCTGATTTTCACTCAATTTTTAGAACAGTCTCCATCTTGTGAGACAGCTTGCACAATTCACTTCATTCAAGAGTTGGGTAGATTATAGTCACCAGGATTTGTACTCTATGAAAAATTCTGATAAAGTGAAACTCAAGGAAGGACTGTTAGCTCAGAAGTTTTAGAAATAGTAAAGAGGAGCAAAGGTATTCCAATTTCTGTGACCTGTGAACTATGGAGAAGGTAAAATTCTGCCATTACATGACTTCACTGTTGAGGGAAAAAACAAACAAACAAAAACACTGAGATAAAAATAAAGACATTTTTTTTCTATTATTAGGAGGGATTGCCAATTTCCATTATTACTCGTTTCAATTTTCTATTATAATCATGCTCTTAGTAAGGTTTAGATACCCAGGAAAATCTCTGAGTAAATGATCAATTTCCCTACCTTTTCATTTGTTTTAACTTAGCCAATGAATTGGCTCTCTTTCAGGGAATGGAAATTCCTTAAAACTCAAGAGGGTTTCTTATTTAGCTGCTGAATGTACTTGACACTTTTTATTTTCCACATGCTAGTAATCTGGGTTTTCAAAGATAGACAGCAAGCCCGGGAATGGTACATTTTGGAGGTGTTCTTATCCCTTTGTTAACCTCTTTAAATACTCCTCAAGTTATAGATCAGAGGTTGGCCTCTGGCTTTTCTACTGAAGGATTTGCTATATATGGCCAGAATCCAGGTAGTCAAAGTGCCAGGTTGTTCTTTCTAATTATTCAATGCTCTACTTCCTCTGCATTACCTTTTCCCACTACAATCATAAGGTTAACTAAGACATCATTTGAATCCAGTCTACCCATTAATATTCTTCTATCAGGCTTTACTCAGGTAGGTGCAATAGTTCAGGTTTGGGATTGGTGTGGAATCAAATACTTTTAGACCACTAAATGTTCAAAATAAGGAAATTTATTTTTAAAATAGCACAGAAAGGCTAATTAGCAAGGACATAGCATTTATTTATGTGTACCAGTTCCCATTCTGCATTTGCCACAGTGACTAACATGGTCAGAAGGGTGCAATGACTTGTATGACAATAGGAAAGATATTAAAAACTGATGACTCCAATTTATAAAAAATGCTTAGCACAATACCTGGAACATAGTAGATGCAACACAAATGCTTATACTGTTTCTTCCCCTATTCTCATCTACTCAGTTTTTTATGCCTTTAGGTATCCAGGATCCTATATAAATCATTTAAGTCTTTAGGTTCCTGGATTAATTACTTAATTAAATTAGCTTGGCCTATATGACACAGGCGTTATTCCTAAGACAAAAACATTTTATAAAGTGTCTCCTGGTATTCTTGTGGAAAGGAAGTAGCAACATAGGCTAGATAATAGCATAATTAGATAAAGAACTGGTTGAATGTTCAATTCAATAATTGTTGGTTTTATGTCTCTGTGGGAATTTGTTTTGCTTGATGTTACATTTTGTTACAAGGCTTTTTTCCTTTTTTTTTTTTTTTCAGCTGGTGAGGAGGAAGTTGGAAGAAGAGAGGTAGTGATGGCAGCATTGCCAAAAAAAAAAAAAAAAAAAAAAAAAAAAGGGTTATTGGAACAGTTGTTTTGCATGTGGGTTTTTTTTTTTTAATATGCAAAAAAGGCCAGAAGGAAACATCAACTAGCAGGGCAATTTTGAAAGTTACATGATAATTTTATTATATATTTAAAAGGAAATGTAAGCTTTACATAATAGATTTAGTTTGTGTAATATTTTTCTTTTCTATTTTGTATAAGTGAATGCTCACTAAATGTTAAATTCAGAATTTTAACAATTGCAGATAAAACAAAGCTGGGAGAAACAATTAACATAGTGGATAGTAGAATCAGTATTCAAAAGACCTTTAGATAGATAGATATAGAATTGTATTAAGATGAAATTTAATCAGAATTATATTCTTTTTTACCTTAGGTTTAGATAGTCAACTTTACATATACAAGATAGGGAAAACCTTTTTGACCATAAAAATCTGTTATTTTTGTAAACTGAAAGGTCATTATGAGTATGATAAGGGAATTTTAAAAAACAGCCAAATTAATGCTATTTAGGATTGTTATTAAGAGAGGTATAGTTTCCAGAAGGAAGAGACATTCCCTCTGTACTCTGCCTTTGAAAGACATCTTGAGTATTTTGTTCAGTTCTGATTTCCACCCATATAGAAAACACATTATTAACAAGCTGGTATAAACTGCCAGCTTTCACACTCTGGATCTCCCTACCTGTAGCACTTAAAATTAAAAAGCTCAGCAGCCTGGTAATCTATCAGTATAATTTGCCCCTGTTAAGTGTGGTTATTATAACTCTATAAGTGTGGAAAACAAAGGCATGTGAGCTGTGAAAATTAGTGCAACCAATTCTGTGGCAGTGACAAGATTGAGAGCGTAAGTGGGAATGGACAGGAATGAGAAAAATTTCCAAGTAATGGACTGTCAGGCACAATGAAGACTATTAGATGGGCTAGCTGGGGTGGGAGACTGTTATCTCTCTCCATGTTTCTGCTACTTTTTTTGTTTATTCTACTGAAATGCTGTTCCTGAATTCATATACTTCCTTCCTCTCATTATCTTCCAAGCAAGGTTTAGAAATACTTTTGGTCACACCTGAGATGTAGGGAAGAAGTTTCAGGAGATGATTGGGAATACTTATCAAGTCTTTAAATTTCATTATGTCTAACAAACAATTCTGTCAGTCTGTGGACCACGTGTGACCTGTAAATAAAAGGCTTCATTTGATAGGGAGAGGGAATTTAGATGTGAGATAGAAGTGAATTAATAGATTTTCCACTTTTTAGAAATTCTGAGGAATATTAAAAAATTACACACTATGGATTTCAACTTATCTAGTTCCTTGGAGCTATATAGCAGAGTAGTATGAGAAGCTCTTTCATGCACTTACACTAGAAGACTGTAATAGTAGTTTGAATGAAACGTTACTTAGGAGACAACTATGATTATCTCTTACTGGATAATTTATATAATTACAGACTATTTTTCTACAGGTTTAAGGAAATCTGTGTATGACCCAATTTGAATAGTTTACAGCACTGTGGTTCCCCAAGTGTCACCTATGGTTCACACCAAATGCTTATGTAGCTACAAATGTCACAGACACATTGAGTTTGAGTATATAGAGAGAACAAAATGGTTTAAGTATGGAACAGTAGAAAACTACCCTTATCTAAATGTCAAGAGAAAGAGGAGGAGACAGAGGAGAAGTTAGTAGAAAGAAAAGATATTAAGGAGATTGTGTTTCAACAGTGTCAAATACTGCAAAGTGGATATTGAGACCTGAGGAAACCAACTGGATTTGATTATAAGAAGTTCATTACTGATGTGGGAGAGAGAGCCTAGAATAGAGCAGTGGAGATGGACTCCAGATTAAAAGAGGATGACAAATGAGTGGATAGTGAGGACTCCATAATAAGTAAATTATTCTTTTAGGAAGTTTTGCAGTGAATAGCAAAGAGCTAGGATGATTACTTAAGGTAATGAAAGGGTCAAGAAAAGGTTCTCTTGGGATGGTGAGACCTTAACACATTTATGGGCTAAGAAAGAAGGCAGTCAATGAGAGATTGAACATAAATGAGATAGCAAAAATGATAAGTAATAGCAAAAAGATTATAAAAGATGCAGAAAGAACGGGATGAAAAGTACAAACACAGGCGTTTGCCTCAGCAATAAATATAACAATATAGCAAACATTTCTTTATTACCTAGTGTTTGTAGAACACTGTGCTACCGCGTTGTGAGAATCAAATGGAATATTTGTAAAGTTCTTTGCAAACCTTAAAGTGCTACAAAAATGCTAATTTGCTAAAAATAACTAATGCTAGTTATTAGAACTAGAAGTAATTTAAGAGACCAACTAGTCTAACTCATATCTGAATAATCCACTCTAAAATGTTCCTTAGAAAAGATCTTTCATTCTTTGCCTGAAGGTTCCCATTGAGGCAAAACATTCTATTTTTGAATAGTTCTAACTTGAAGTTCTTCCTTATATCACATCTACTTATATTTTGAACCCTAGATTACATTTATTATTAAATTTCATCTTTTTTAGATTCAGCTCAACTTTCTCGTCCGTCTAGATACTGCTATTGATGTCTTTTGAATTTATAATACATTCATTTTAAATTTATTCTTTCCCCTCCTCAATTCAGAAAGCATTCCTTTTTACAAAGGTTAAAAAAAAAAAAAAAAAAGGAAAAACAAAAACAACTTTATAAACCCAATCAATTCATCACCCTTCTGATAGTGTATGTAATCCACATCCAGAGTTTCTTAATCTCTGCAATAATAGGTGGGAGGCACTTTTCTCAAATTTTCTCTGCAGTTAAACTTGGTAATCAGTTTTGTTATATTGTTTTTCCATCTGTATCATATCAATCATGCATATTATATTTTAGATTCTGCTTTATTCTTTATCCATTAATTATGGACTTCTTATATTTCTCTGAATTCTCCATATTAATAATTTTTAGAGGGCAGTAATATTCATTTCTGTACCACAATTGGTATGGTCATTGGTGTTCTTCTTCTTTAAAATAATGGTTCTCTCTGGAAGCAGGTTTCTTGGGGAGGTTTTTTTGGAGGCAGTCTTCGTTTCAGTTAAAAGTAATAATTACTCCAAATGCAGCCAGGTGATAAAAGTTCAAACGTTTATTTTCTCCTTCCAAAATAGCTTAGTTAGTTTTTCTTAGAGGCTTATCTTTCTGCTTGGTTCCAAGAGCTCTTGCAGCTAGGCCTTTGCCTCTGCTCCCTTCAACCTCCAGCCAGCACAAAGTTGGAAAATGGAATGGATTTCTCCTGCTTCTGAGAGGGCTTCTGGCTCTCCCAGAGTGCTCCTCTCCAACTCTTGGCAATGTTCCGAAGTGAACTCACAAACCCCAAGGTAAAAGCCTCTTTATGTATGATCTCCCAAAGGTTGTCTCCTCCTTCTGGAGGCAGGGATTAAGGGAGATGTGAATTCGGATATCTCATACTAAACCCTGAAATCTCCCAAAAGTGTGAACTCCAATGAGCTAGAGGATTTGCTAAGTACCATATTAAATTAGCACTTTGTAGGGATTCCAACAATTGCCTAATCCATGGGCATCTGTTTTGTTTCTAGTTCTTTGCTACAACTGAGTGTTACTATAAAAATTTTGGTAAATATTGAATCTCTCTTTCTGCCTTTGACCTCTTTGGTATATATGACTAGCAGTGGAATATGTGAGTCAAAAGGTATGAACATTTGAATCATTTTTTTCAAATTCCTTTCAAGACTAATTAGATTAATTCAGAATTCCACTGATAATGTTTTAGTTTACCTATCTTTGCATATCTTGCATATGTAATTTTTTTGGTCATTTCTGCCAATTTGCTAGCTGTAAAATGAAAACTCAAGAGTTGTTTTAGAAATAATTTTGCAATTTTTATTCTGAAAACTCTTCCAAAAAGTCTCTAAAACTGTTCAAATAAATCCTTTGACCACTTATTAATTGGGAAATGTTTTTTATTTTTGTTTCCTATGCAACTTACATATCAGACCTTTTTCAGAGATATTTGATGCAAAGATTTGTTTTTGCCCAATTATTCTTATTCTAAGCTATGTTGACTTTGTGTAAATTATTTTCCATTTTATATAATATCAAAAGTATATTTTTTTGTGATTTTTCTGTTTAAAATTCTCTTATTATAGTTGTGAGAAGTCCATTCATTTTCCTCTAATCTTTAAATATTTTGTTTTAGTAATCATTTTGAGCTTATTTAGGTATATGTTGTAAATTGCTGCTCTAAATCCTTAAAAAAAATTTTTAAATTAAAATGTTTTCCAGTTTTTCTAGCAGCTGCTAGTGAACCCTCCCCTAAAAGTTTTTTTTTTTTTTTTTTTGGGGGGGGAAGCATTTATTGAACTTTGGGTTAATGAGTTTAACTTTTTCCCTTATTTTTGGAAAGTCTGTTGCATCGCTTTTTAAAATTTTTTAACTAATGCCAAATAATTTTGATTAATACATAGTATAGTTGGTTTTCCTTCCTTTGTTCCTACTTTTTCCTTATTTTTCTTGAGATTATACTTTTTGCTCTGTCAATAAATTTTATTGTTTTGTCTGGCTGTATGAAGTAATACTTTGATTAGGTATAGCATTACATTGAATTTTTAGTCTTATCATCTATTATGTTAGTTATAATTACACTAAAGTATTTAACACAGGCACTTGGAGATGTGGTTCTGCAAGTTAGGGGACAATTCTGAATTAAAGATATGGAATTGGGAGTTATCTGGGCAGCAATGAGAACTGAAGCTATCAAGATGAATGAGAATGCTAAGGGAGAGAGTGTAGAGTGATCAAAAATAGGACAGAAAAATAAGCACAAATTATGGAAATGTGTTAACATAATAAACTTAACAGACATTTAATGGAAAACATTTTAAGATTTAATTATCAGGGAAAGTAAAACTTAGTTGAAATTAAATGTTACACTTCAATTGGACTTCTATTTCTGAACAGGTGAAAAAATAGAGAAACCAAAACTAGTAACACTAACTATAAATTCAAATGTTTAGAAAAACTGGTCTCTATTTTGAGTACCAAAATCATATGGGAGGAGATTTCAGATATGTGTTTTGCCATAGGAGGGGTTAACTGTGAGGGCTATGTTTCAAGTCTTTCCATAGCTGTGACAATAATTGGTCTAATTCCAAATTATGTATCATTTAATTATAGGCTTTTGGAGATCATCTAGATCCATACCAACCCCCTTATTTTACAGATGAGAGAATCAACAGAGATGAAAAGTGACCTTAGAGAAGGTCCCACAGGTAATATTAGTCAGGGGTTTGAACTCTAAACCCAGTGTTCTTAGTTATGCATACTGACTCCTCAGGATTATCACTTAAATGGATATAAGAGCAGGATATGAAGTACAATTGAGGACATGATCAAGGAAAACAATTTTGCTATCCAATCCAAGCAGCATGCATTAAGCAAAGCGCTATATTAGATACTAGGAATACAAAGACTTAATAAAAGTAGTCTCTAACTTCAAATTTTTATTATCCATTCTATCTAGCAGGCCCGAGGCTATATGCTTCACATTTATCCACCCCAGACATCTTGCTATCAGCCTCAACAACTGTCAGTCCCTCCCCTTCGGAAACAGCACCCTCTGGATCTGACCTCCGGATCAGAGGAATACTGCAACTCTGCCCTGGGGCTAAGGCATCCTGATTGGTTAATGACTGAGTTGCAAACTCACCTAACTTTATCTCTAGCTAGTCCTAGATCTTGCTTCCTCTAGCAATCCAGCCTTATTGAATTGCCACCTACCTGGCCGCCCTTTGAACTGTCTGTAGTAATCAAATCCATACTACCATTGCTTCTGGAAAAGATCTTAATAATCAACTATCCCATAGATTCATTTGTTCTTTTGACTACCTTGATCAAAACGCTCTTCCTCGGCTACCACTTCCTTATTTGAATGCAAGCTCCTTGAGAGATGGGACTGTCATTTTTATATTTGAATCTCAAGCAACAGTGTCTAGCAGGAATTAGGTGCCTAATAAATTTTTCATTCATTTTGTTGGGAGTATACAGCATACTATAATTTGATAGAGTGAACACTAACAAAAAAGGATTAGGAATCACTTGAAGTACATAAGTTGAACTTGAAAGAAGCTAGGAATTCTCAGAGTCTAAGGCTGGCATGAGGACATCATATAGAGTTGTAATATAAATTTTTAAACTTAGAGAATAGCTAGAAGAGTCTGGATATAATGTAGAATGAATTAAGGACTTTCAATACTAAAATGAAGAGATAGTATTTTAATTAAGATTTAATAGAGAATTACCGAAGATTCTTGAGTTGAGAAATATAGTCAGATTTATGCTTTATATTATTTTGACAGCTGTGTTCAGTACTGGTAAGGAGAGACAGACCTGGGAAGCCAATTAAGAAACTATATATAAGAAACCCATTTTAAAAGGGGCTGACCTGGAGTAAAGGTAGATTAATTGGAGAGCTCAAAAATGGATATTTAAATGTGGAAGTAGAATCAATATGATTTATACAACTAATTAAATGTATGGACGGAAAGAGTCAGAGATGCCTCTGAGATTACAAACTTGGGTGATTGAAAGAATTCCCCCAACAGAAAAGGGGAGATTTAGAAGAGAAACATACTTATATTTTAGTCATGATGAGTCTGAGATGCCTACTTAGGAGATCCAGCAGGAAAGATATTGGATTGGATTCATGTTTAAGAATATTGATGGTCTTACTTTTCCCAGTCCCTGGTTCCCACCCCCACCCCCACCCCCACTGCCTGTTATAAACTAGAATGTGATAGCATTTCTAAAGGCATTAAGTATTTCCATATACTGTTTTAAATTTTCAAGTATGTTAACATGTACATATTAATAGCTATCACTTACGTAGTGCTTGCTGTGTTCAGCAATGTAATAAGTACTTTATAAATATGATTTCTTAACAACCTTATTATCCCCAGTTTTACAAATGAGGAAGCTGAGGCAAACAGATTACTTGTGCAGGGTGTCACAGAGCTAGTGTCAGGCTAAATTTGAACTCAGGTCTTCCTGATATTAGGTCCAGCACTAAATCCAGGGTACCGTCTACCTTTGTAATATGGCTTTATAACATCCAATATCTGGAAATAAGAACCTGTCCAAGTATTCAGTATGCATTTATTGTTTTCTTATGTGTCAGACATTCAAGTATTCAGATTTTTAAAAACTCTAGGGGCTTCCAGAGGGACTGGGAGTGAAGAACAATTCACATACACAAATAACTCCATTAGTTGGTAGAATAGGTCAACTGCAAAATAAAAGTTCAAAACAGGAGAAATCTGAAGAGGGAGCAATTGCTTTTCTTGGGGATAGCACCTACAATTTAATTGAGACTGTCTCCAAGCTTAAGTGTTCTCGTAGAAGGAAAAAGTTTAATTTTTTAAAAATTCCAGATCACAGATCTGGAACTGGGACTTCAGAAGACAAGTATGTCCAATTACCTCATGTCATAGAGGAAGAAACTGTGGTCCACGGAGGCCAAGTACCCATTTGTACCAGGTGGTCTGAGTCCTTAGTCTCCGTTCTTTCCCTAGGTCCTAAAGTCTTTCAACTGCTCCCACAAAAAATTTCAAGGTTAAAGACTCTGTAACTTAAGATGCAATTTGGTAAGCATCAGTGCTTTTACACAAAATTTCAATTTTGACAGACTTAATAGACGGTCACAACCTCTGCATTGAAGGTTTGCAAAATGTTTTATAAATATTTCGTCCTTATTACTCTGAGAACTATTATTTTCATTTTACAGAAGAATCTAAGAAGAACAGTTAAGTGACACTATTTTATGCATGGAATACTGTCTTCTAAAAACCTGAATTTAATGAATACTCAAATTTCGACTCATTTAAAACGCGACCAGTAACAATTCATGGCCAAAAACAACCTTGAATAGTGAGCATGGCTCTAGTTCTCTTCGTCCTCTTTACTAGATTTTACAAGCTTGCATTTTTTCATTTGAGGAGACGGTTTAGAAACTCTGCTGGGCTCCTGCCGAGAGTACAAGCCCCAGACCAGAAGCAAGACAAGGCGCGAGGTCGAAGCCGCTAAGCTGAAGCAAACTCTCGGCTGGGCTCCTCCTCCCAAGGGCTGGCGGCAGAGTACGCTTCCAACAGAGACATAGACGCTAAACAGTGCCGGATCTGTCAGCCACCCCTCTCCCTATCTACTCCGCACAGACCGGCACGGTACGGTAGGATACAACATTTCTAACCCCTCATTTCGGCGCTCTCCCCCGACAGGCTCCAGTCTCAGCAATAAGCAACATGACGGGGAGGGGAGAGAAGAAACACCCAATCAGCGATGCCTCTTCACCCCGAGTTCCGCTGGAGAGTCGCGTGAATCTCCTCCTTCCTCAAGCCGGGAAAAGGGGGAGGGGGGGCTGGTTGACGTCATCATCCGGGCTCTCGCCGGCGACGGCGCGGTTCACAATGGAACAAAAACAAGCGGCAGAAGTGAAACTGTCGGGACGCAGCTGCGTCCTGCGCGATTAACCCGTCTAATCCATGGCCCCAGCCCGACGCTTCCACCCCTGTAACCCCACGGCCGCCACCCAAGCCCGACACCATCCTTCCATTCACTCTTTTCTTACACCTACCTCCAGGTCTTGGACCCTTTTTTTCCCCCACGTGTCATCGTCCCTCTCCCTTAGTAGGACACCCTTCTCCTACCCCCATTCCCCTCTCGGTGGCCCTTGGGTCAGATCCTTCGAACTACCTCCGCCCTCCCGCCGCTTTGGTGCCCGGAGGGTGGGGGAAATTACGGCACTAGCCGCAGCGTGACCCGAAGATGGGTGGGTTCAAGATCAGGATAGCAAAAGGAGGAGCAAGTCCTCCAGCGGGCTTCCTTTCCCGCCTTATGCCCCCTGGTCGCAGCCCCTCTTGAATAAGGAGGGGAAGACGAGGGGTGGTTTTTCTGTTCTCCCGGGGCCGAAGCTTTGGCGTTCCGTACACGCGCTTCCAAGATACGCGAGACCGGAGCGGTGCGCGCGCTATCTCGGGACCACAAGCACCAGCTGGGGCGGGGGGGAGGGGGGAAGAGGAAGGAGGGGAGAAGGGAAGTGCATGTGGGGTGGGGGGTATAGGGGAGGGAGGAAAGGGAGGGCAAAGGGGGAGGGACTAGGCGGGGGCGGGGGGACACGGGGCTCAGGGTGGCGCTTGGGCTGGTGGGAGTCTGCGCCGCCGCCGCCGCTGCCGCCGCCGCCGCCGCCGCCCGAGCGTTTTTTTTTTTTTGGTCCGCCATATTGACGAAGACGGGACTAAGCGGTAGCGAACGGGACTTTCAGCCGCTGTCCGTCAGGAGCCGCATCCTCACTGTCCCCCAGTCGCACAGGCCTCAGGCGCCGCCTAGCCCCTCCCTGCCCCACGCCGGAACCTGAGCCCGTCAGCCGGTCCTCCCTCCCGTCAGCCCGCCGCCTTTCCCACTAGGGAGCGGGGCCGTACCCGCGCCGGGTACTGTTGTTGGAGCCCCAACTAACAGCTAGGGAGGAAGCGGGGCGGAGGCAGGCCCGAAGCGGGGGCAGCAGCAGCAGCAGCAGCAGCAGCCGCCGGGAGCAGAAGCCGCCGCTGCGGGGAGGAGGAGGAGGAGGAGCAGGAGGAGGTGACGCAGGAGAAACGCACCTCCCGGTGCCCGCCCGTCCGTCCGTCCGTCCGTCCGAGCCCGGCTAGAGCCCCGGCGCCAGGAAGAGCCGCCGCTAGCGGAGCCGGAGGCGGCGGCAGAGACTGCTGGACCGGCGCGGAGAGCCGAGCACCCCCGGGAGTCCCTTGGTGCGGGTGCCTAGCTGTGTCCGTCCCTTCCGCCCTCCCCCTTCCCTCTTCCTCTCCCCGCGCTCACACCCCCGAGCCGCGTCTCCTCCTCGGAGCCCCGGCTTTCCAGCTGCCTCTTCCGCAGTCCGCTGCCCGTGGCCTTTGCCTTCCCCCACTCCGGGGGGACGGCGATGCCCCTTCGCTCGTCCTGTGCCCGGGGCTGAGCCCTCCCTCCTTCGTTCGCAGCCGCTTTCCAGCCCTAGGCCGCCGCCGCCGCCGCCGCCTCGTTGTGTTCTCGGTGTAGGGAGAAGGCGCCTGTGTTGTGCGGTGAGTACCGACCCCTCCCCGGGCGCTGCGCCTCCCGGCATGAAACTGCAGGATCGGGGGCTGGGGGAGGCGGAGGGTTGGGGGTGTGTGCGTGTGTAGGAGCGCAGCGCCGGGTCTACACCCCTATCTCTCCCCGGAGGCTTGAGCTTTTCTCCTGCCTCTTCTCCGCCCAGTGTTCCCGCTCCTGGGCAGGGTGGGGTGGCAGGTTGCGTGCGGGGAGTCGGGGTTCGGGGTCCGCGGCGCCTTCGCTCCAGGCATTTCGGAGCCTGCCCGGGTTGCCCGTGCGTCTGTTCTCGCGTGTGTCTGTGTGTTTGTGTGTGTTTTGGGCTGTAAGGGAAAATGGCTGACGGCTTCGTCCCTCCCCCTCCTCCCCCTTCCCGTCCTGTCTGGGCCCAAGGAAGAGGATGGAGGCTTGAGCCGCGGCGTGTGCTCCTTGACATTACCCTGGGCAGCCTTGTCAGCCACCCTGCCCGCTGGAGGATCCGGCTTGTCGCGGACCAGCTTCCTCTTGCCTCTCTCCGGGCTCGTTCCACTTGACACCAAACGCCATTACTGAGGTGGAGTGATTTGGAGCAATGGAACTAGGCCCCAGCTACGCCTGGATATCAGGCCCGAGTCCTCGTCCACCCCCTCCCTCCCTCCCTCCTTCTTTTTCTCCTTCCCTCCCTCCCTTCCTCCTTCCTTCCTTCCTCCCTCAGTCCCTCCTCCTGCTCAGATAACCTGCAATTTCTTTGGAGCTCTCATCCTGCTTGGACGTCTGAAGCAGGCTTTCTGTCTCACGTCCCCGTCCTTCACTGTCCCTTAATTTGTTAACTGAAAAGAATCTTTGAGTGCCGAAACCGGTCTTCAACTTGCTTCAGAAGACCCTTCAGCTGCCCATTTATTCCTTCCTGTGCAAAGTTAACGCTCCTAAACGATAGTTATTACTAATAAAATCTGGTATCTATATGATGAGAACCTAAAGTTTGGCATTTTTTTTGTATTTTCTCAGTGACTGTGCTCATAGACTAAATAGCATGGTGCAGGTGTATACATGTTATATGAGTTGATTATGTACATTTGTTCAGGTTCCTGTGTTAGCTGAAAAAAGCACAGGAAAATGATAAGATTGGTCATAGTCTTTAGGATATAATTTTAGAGAGTGTTCTAAATTGAAAGGCTACTAGATTTTTCACCACAATTTACTAGCAGATACCCTTATGTAGCATATTTACTCTTTGTAGGAGTTGACTAAACTAATTGTATGAATAAAAGGTCTATTTTGGGAAGGAACTTTCTGATTTATGTGAATTAGAATGGTGTGTTTAAAAAGCTTCCTACAAGAGTATATTATTGTCCCTGTATGGTTAGTCAAGTAACTGTTACTAGGTGCTTAAGACTTTTTAATTAGTCATTCTTAACTTTCTTGGAGTAATGGTTGAAAATATTGTCTTGTTTTGATACATTACCTTGAAGTATTATGGCTAAACAGACTGGTTACTAACTACCTTTCTCCTTTAACTTTAAAAATATGCTTAAAAATCCTTGATGTATTGTAATTCAAGAATTCAGAAGGCTGCCATCTTGGCTTCATACAATAAATAACAATAAATGCTGCTGGTTTTAAAGCCTTCTAAAAGAAAGACATCTTTGGTCCTGGTTTTTAAACTTTTGTGATTTAAGTTTCATTATTACCTTGTTTAGGGACAGAGTCTAAGGTAGGTGGAAGTATAGTGTTTAAAGTGAACTCAGAACGTAAAGCTTTTTGGTAAGTTGGTGTTATATTAAATTTTTGAAAGATATCAATTTGAAAAACTTTGGAGAGGAGTGGGACGAATTCCTTTCCCCTGCTATCTTGCAAGTACCCTCTATTTTTCTTCTGGGGATTTATTCTTTTTGCTTACTTCTTTTCCAGAGTTACACTTTTAACAAGGACTTTTCTACTTTAAAAAAAAAAAAAAAGTATTTCCTTTCAATCTGTTAGCTGTTTTTAGATCACTGCTGCTGTTTGTTTGTTGACCTTACTTTTAGTGAAGGTGCAACTACAACTGACAGAACGGACTAGTCCAAAACCTGAACTTTTGTGATTCTGCATTCTTTGAGTAGTTTGAAAATGAGAATTCTTTCAAGTTCTCTTCCTTCCTTCCTTTCTTTCCTTCGACCTGTTCCTGAGAACTCTTTGTCAGTATTAGATAGATAAGGGTGGTGAAAATAAGCAAGTAATTGGAATTTTCTTTGGATCCTTTTTTCTTTGGTATGTCCAAATACCTTTTGCTAATATTTCAAGGAAATTGACACAATAGTAATTTCAATTTAGCTTTTTGAAAACAAGTGATCTTATAGGCTCAAGCCTTTTTTGGTTGATCTCTTTTGGTTTTACATCACTTACATAGGATGTTCTAAAAGTTTGGGAATACCCTGCATTTCCCATCTCCTAGAGTTATCTCTTAAAAAGAATAAAAAAGGGGAAAAGTTCCCCAAAATTAATCTAATAAAAAAAAATTATGTTATATGAAAGAGGAGATTTATCATCCCCTCTTTGATATAATCTCATACATTCACTTCTAATTGTTCTCATTTATATTATTGTCATTATGTACATTGCTTATCTGGTTCTGCTTAATTCTTTTTGCATCAATTCATAAAAGTTTTTCCATACTTTTCCAGTCATTGTTTCCATAGTTTTTTTACTGTATGGTAATACTCTATTATTCAGTGAGTTATAGTTTGTTTAGCCATTACTCAGGAAATGGTCATTTGCTTTTGGCTGCCACAAAATATGCTGCTACAAATTTTTTTTTTTTGGGAGGGGGTAGAATGGGGTTGTGTTGCTTTTCATCATTTGTCCTTAGCATAACTTTTTCAGTCCCTCTATTCACATTTCCAAATTGAAGACTCCAGTTCTTAATTAGATTGTAGAAATGCTTGTTTAATTTTTTGTTTTGAGTTTTTTTGGAGACTTAAATGTATCTTTCTAGTTCACTGTTCAGCATTTTAATATTGAAGTGCATGTGTGTAAACTTAGGTTGGTTTAGAGATCTTTTTAATCCTGTTACAATAGCATCTTAAAAGGAAGATTGATAGATATTAAGTAGAACTCATTAGTTATGCTTCAAGTATTTTGCATAATGAACAAATTTTTACTTTTTGTTTTTGGTGTTGATAGTCATATATATGTATTTAAGTAATACATATTGTAAAAAGTTTCTATGTTAAACTCATACACTTTAGTTCCATGACCTTTCTAATGTATAGTTTAAGTAATATATTGCTAATGTAATTTTCTTTTAGTCTTCTTTTTTAAACAGTTGAATTCTTGAAAGTGCCCCTGTCCTTGAACAAAAACCCCTTACATTTAGTCTCTTTTATCCTTTTTTGAGCATAGAATTTAATCTTGAAATGTTAAAAATAACTTTTGGAATATGTACCTCTTGTGTTTGAAATTGTCGAAGTTCTGGGGGGGGTTGTGTGTCTGATGATATTTGCAGCTATTTCAACATTGTAAGATTTTTTTGTCACTTCGTTATTCTTCTAAATGATGAAACAATCTTGTTTTGCTTTAGTTGAATACATGATTATTGTAGGAATTCTTTATAAATTGGGAGTTGTCACTTTGTGAATATAAATTTTTTGCAGTTTGGGGAAATGGTCTCATTGGGCATATTAACAAAGGTAGATTTTTTTACATTTATTGCCTTTGTTTAGTGGTATTTCTGTAGTCATGCAGACACAGATTTTGTTGGATTACATGATGAATATTTGTTCTTATAGTGTTTTGGGTCAACCTGAAGTTAGAAGAAAGTGACAAAATCCAGGTACTGGTCCTTTAGACTTTTAAACTTTCAGAGTATATATTTAGCATTGGATTAACATCAAGCTCTGTACATTAAATTTAGTTGAATATGTAAAGTCAGTTTTGTTTTTACAAAAATTTTAATTTTTTTATTAGGCTACTGTTTTTGGTCAGTGCTGATAATTATAATTGTGAAAGGAATGGAAATACAGATTACACAGTGGGTAGATTTTGAGGGTCTGTCGTGCTAAATTTTTTGATTTGATATAGGGACTGTTTGGAAAAATTCAGGTGCCTTAGTATGAATATAGATTTTTTTGGCAAATAAATTCTCAGAAGGATTACAATGGAAATTTAAGTGAGGTCATTTGAAAGATCCATATTGAAGCTAAAAAAGGACTTTGTAGAAGTTTCTAAGCTTTGCAGCTTCTTAACAGTCAAGCCAATTAAGTATCTCCTCAATATGGATATGTTGGTGGTGTCAGGTTTCTCTTAGAGTTTTAATGAAGCTTGTTACCCTTGAAATAATACTTGAAATGTAGTTATAACTGTGCATTATATTTCAAGCTTTTGTTATGGTTAAGTAATATTACTAATCCATTTCATTTTAAAGTACTTTGCGCTTTTCATTATAAATATGAATTACATTTTGTTATTTCATATTATGAATCCTTGGTCTGAAAGGATTTTCAAGTCGTCATTTTCTCAACTTAGGTCTTTTTTCTATTCCTATATGAGAATATTAGTAAAAAATCAGAGGCATCAGGTTGGATATTTGGTTACTGAAAAGCTTCTTTTAGTAATCTTTGCCTGTGTGTTTAAAGAAATGTTTTCAGCCAGAAATTTCATCCTGTACGTTTTGAGCCTCATAATTTCAGTCCTTTTCATGTGCTTTTGGTCAGTAAAATTGAATAATTTCTTATCCTTCTAGTACTTAAGAATGCCAAATTAACCTTTTCAAGAAAAATCCTGATTTTGATATTTTTCTACATTATTTGTATTTTTCACATATTAGGTATTAAAATTCCATTGTGGCAAACTTCACCCAGACATGCGCATTATTAATCAAGCAGTGAGTTGTAGTGGAAAATTATGTATGTTAAGAGGATCTAAAAGTGGAAAAAGATTTGAATTATTAACAAGGTAAATGAACTTTTTTGGATCCCTTAGGAAAATGAAAAGTGGAGGTTGGATGGGAAGTGGGGACACCTTATCATTTCCCCTTTTCCCTGAATGGTTTGTATATGTTAGTTCCTGGAGATTTAAGGAAGTGTGAGGATGTTTGTTGCTTGTTATTACAAGAGTAGAGTTGTAAAGAGTCTAGCTAGATGAAATAATCTCTAAGGTTCTTCATCTGGAGTCCGGGAACTTTTTGAAAAATTTTTTGATTATTTTCCATACTTTATTTTCTGCATTTAAAAACCTTATCTCTGAGGGGAAAGTCCAGTCTTCATAAGATTTATTAAAAGCTGGGGAGGGTTTTGACTGTGTTACAATATGCCACACTAAAAAAGTAATGAAGAAGCTTTTTTCTTAAATATTCTTTGTGATCACATTTTGGTTTTTTCTCTCACTTGGCCCTATTGTTTGTAGAGATAGCATATAAATAAATAAAAAAAACAACTGGTTTTTTTTTAGATGGACAGAGACTAGAAAAAAGTAGGTTATGTGGAATGTTATAGGATGAATGAAGGAAATTGCAACAGAGTAAGTTACAGGGACATAGCAGTGGATGACTTATTTGGAACTTTTTCTGGATGGTAGTACTTCTGATGGGATTTTGCCTGTATTTTTATTGTCTGAATCTCTTTCAGTTTTTTTTATATATTATATCAAAGGGAATTTCATTTGAGAATATGAAAAGAAGTGTCAAGTATGATAGAATTATTTTACAGTTATTACACACACCTTAAATTTAGGGATACTAAAAGTATAGGAATTATGTTTGTGATTTTATTAGTTTTTGCCTTGGCCAAGAAAATCACCAATGAAAATCAACACTTTCTCTGCATTTTATTATGATTTGTTCAAGTTCACAATCAATGTGTCAGAGGATACATTTGAACCTAAGCCTTCATGGGTCTAAGGCCACCTCTTTCCATCTTATCATTTCTGTCTTCTGTGTATGGTATAGAACCTTGTTTTACATTTTTTAAAAATTGGTTTTGAATTCTAACTATTCCTCAAAATATATTTTCTCAGTGCCATAAAATTTGCAGGCATCAGAATCCAATCTTGTGGATAATTAGACTACCACTGTTCATCTCCTGTTTGCTTAGCTCTGCTTCCTTATTGTTCCTCTTGCCTGATATACTATCCTTCCTTTGTTCGCATTTTCTGAATGATAGTTTTAAGACCTGAGTCAACTGCTACCTTTTCATCAACCTTATTCTCTAATTGTTTTTGTAAATTTTTTCCAACTGCCCTGTAAACTTAGGTTTGAAGACTTAAGTTTTTATACTTCTGTACTTTGGAGTGTACAAATTTACACATAAGTGTTCAGTAAATAACTAAACTTACTAGTTGAGTGTCTGAGTCATGATCATTCTTTGCCTGTTAGAGGAAATCCTTTTGTGAACCTCTGTTGAAACCAAATTCTATTTACATGCTTATGATGCATCTACACATTTTGGTTTTCCTCCCTTCATTGATCAGTTTATAATGTTTTCTGGGTTTAAAACATTTGCTTTTCATCAAATTAGAGATTATGCTGCTTGTCTCTGAAAGATTACAAGCCATGAGGCTTTTTCAGTATACAGTTTTGGTGGGAAGAGGAGGGAGAATATAATTTTATGTCCCTGAATTATTAAAAAGATAGGATGAAAGAGAAAAAAGAATAACGCTTCCCTCTTTCCTCCTTTTGTGTAGTTATTTCTTCTGCCATTTGATAAAAATCTTTGAATTTAATGAGGAAAAACCAAAGTGCTCAATTAGTTCTACTCCTTGGTCTGTCTACTCAGTTGTCTGTCCACTCAAGTTGAATAGAAAGCATACCTCCCAAATAATCTGCATTGCCCTTATGATTACATCATTTCTGAGTTCACCTAAGCCTTTTTTTCCTATGGAATAATTCAATAAAGATTTATTAAGTACCTACTATGTGTAACATTGTGATGGGCACAGAGGATAAAAGACAAAAAAAGGAAATAAATATTTTACTGAATTAATGTTGGAAATGTGAAAGCTGGTTTTTTTTTTCTTTTTTTGCAAAATACACTTTACACACTGCATATTCTTTTTAAAAACTAATAGCTTTTTATTTTTCAAAATAAAGGCAAAGATAGTTTTCAACATTCATGCTTGTGTTCCAAATTTTTCTCTCTCTCTGTTCTCCTCCTTCCTCTAGATAGCAAGGCATCCAATATAAATTAAACATGTGCAATTCTTCTAAATATATTTCCACATTTATCATGCTGTTCAAGAAAAATCATATCAAAAGGGAGAAAATGAGAAAGAAAAAAAACAATCAACAACAGAGATGAAAATATTATGTTGTGTGATTCTCATTCAGTCCCCATAGTCCTCTCTCTGGATGCAGATGACTCCCTCCATCACAAGTCTGTTGGAATTATACTATATATTCTTTTAAGATAAGCATATCAATGGTATACTATGCATATTTTAGGTTAGAAAATTGTTAAGAGAGGATTGGGGGGGCATTGATAAATCTCTAGGACTGGAGTGAGGAAGACTCAGTTGAAAATTAGTCCTAGACACTTAGTAGCTCTCTGACCCTGAGCAAGTCATTTAACTCTGTTGGTCTCAGTTTCCTTGTCTGTATAAATAAGCTGGAGAAATGACAAACCCAATCCAGTATCTTTGCTAAGGAAACGTAAATAGATCATGAAATGCCAGAAAAAGCAACAAAATTTGTTGAAGGGCGGTCTTGGGAAGAAGAAAAGAAGGACTTGTACTTAATTTAGCAAATACCTCTTTTTTTTTTTTTTTTGGTCTCGTGTTCCAAATAACAAGCTTGTTTTCCTCTAAAGTATTTTAACCTTTTAAAAGAGGAATTTCCCTTTAGTGTTTGAGGCCTTCTTAAAGATTTTATTTTACTGAAATCTTTTTTTAAAAAACGACTATCGCATCATTATTACCATCCTTTATTGTGACATCATCCAGTAATGTTCTCAAGAACATTCAATATATACCCTTCATTTGAACAGATAATAGGTGCCTACTATGTAATTCAGACTTGCAAAAGAAAAGAAAAAATGTATATGGGAGAATGGAAATCCAAATCCCAAATTCTATGTGACCTTAGGCAAATAACTTTTAAAAATCTCATTATACTTATAATACTGTATTCCTCACAAACAGATCTGTGAGACAAATAGCAAAATCATCATCCGAAGCAGTATTCTTATTTTTAAAATTTTAATTATTTTAATTAATTTTTTTTTTAAATTTCATGTTACACTTTTTTAATCAACAAAAATATATTTTCTCATCTCTATCTCTATCCCTCTCCCTCTCGTAATAAATGTTGTATAGATAAGTAAAATAAGTTTCCCCATTGCCCATGTTGGTGCTTTCACTCTTAATCTCCCTCTGTCTCTCTTTTTCTCTCTCATCCATCCATCCATCCATCTCATTCTATATCCTGAGCCCCTGTCAGGAAGATAGATCGCTTGAATCACTATCAGTCCTTTGTAATCCCAGGTGGTCATTGTATTAATCAAAGTTGTTAAATCTTTCAAAACTTTATTGTTGCAATATTGTTGTACATATTTATTTTCCTGAGTGACCTCATATATCTGGGAAAACTTTTACTTACTGATGAAGAGGCAGGATTCTTATTCAGATCTCCAGATTCTGGGGTTAGTTTTTTTTCCACTATACTAAATCTTCTTTCCTCTCTCTTTCTCTTCTTCCACCCTTCCCTTTCATCTCCATCCTCAGTAAAATGGGGATAACACTTTTACCAACTAGCTCTTAGGGTAGTTGTGAGAAAAGTGCTTCATCCTGATTAAAACTCCATACCAATGTATGAGAGCAAGGAAAGAGCAAAGTTCCTGTGAAAATTTCTATGGGGAGAGAGATGACTTTGACAGGGGAGGGGGGTGTCAAGGATATGGGGATGAGGTACGTATGTTTGTATGTTGAGTTAGCCCTTTAAAATGAAGGGGAAAGGGAAAAGAAAACTGAGACTCAGGAATGTTCCTCCAAATCATACAGATATTAAAGAGTGGAGCTGAAATTTGAACTCATGTCTTAACAACTATAAATCCAGCATCCTTTTTATTGCACTATGAGCATTTTTCTGGAATTTCAAAGAAAAGAAATTAAAACCTAAACTAGGGTATTTCAATGAGAGTGGAGACTGTGATGGTGATAGGGTTTGGTGGTTGATCGAGTAGGGGACAGAGTGAGGGAAATAACCTGAAAGGGAAGAGTCATGATAATTACCAAATTGGGAGACTTGGAAAGAAATTTGTGAAGGGTAGGAGTTTTTGTGTCTTTGAGGTATGTAGGACTGTTTATTCCCTAACAAAATAGCTTTAAATTGCTTTAATTTTTGTTTTTTTGGTTCTCCTTTATAAATCGAAAGTTGATCATTTTTTCAGTTTCCTCCATTAGCATTGCTACTGTTTCCCCTTCTTCCTTTGAAACATGGAATTTCTATTTTCTCTGTTTTAGAAAATCATGTTCTAGGGTAGAATTTTACGCTACTAAATTTATATAAAGAGATACAAAGCACATTTTCTATTAATAAGCATTTTTGTGACATCTCTTTTGATTAGCCAGAGCCTATTTACTTTTTGATTCCTATTGTATTTTAAATGATCATTGATTCACACCTGTGATTTCATTGATGTAGGTAACATGATGAGAAATACTAATTCAGTTCAACATCATCTTTGTCACTTAATTTGTGACAGTTGTCTCTGGTGTTGTGCATTGAGATTGGGTTAAGAGACTTATATAACCTTAATATATTTGAAGTATTCTTATAGTTACCAGAGCTAAGAAAATGAGTTAGTTTCATGGTGCTGTATGTAGAGGATTGTTATCATTTGAGAATTATTAATAATGTGATAATTTTAAGTTTTGCAAAATATTTTCTTCATAAACAACCCCATTATTATATTGTTGCTTCCATTGTTACTGAAGAGGAAACTTAAGACTTTTAAGGGATTTAGAAACCTCTTCATAGTCACACAGCTTAATAGTGTCTAAAGTGGAGATGGGATACAAACTCCTTACCTGCATGCTGCAGTGCTTCTCATTTGTTAGTTTTGGTTCTATTGATGTTTAAATATAGAAAGAACTTTCTTCTATGTGTATCCCTAACTTTTTTCCCCCCATTCCTCTTTTTGGGAATAATTCCCTCAAATATGATTGTATTACAAAGAAAAGGTCACAGACCATTCAATATTTAATATACTTATACTTATGTACTTTTTTTGCATTAAGTGGTTCTCACCTTCCAAAGTAATCACCTTCCATAGTTTTTTATACTCTTGGAATAAGGGTTGTAAATGGAAATGATGTGATTTTCAAGTAGATGTGATCTTTTATGTATAGTATTAAAGATCATTAAAGATTAATCTGGGGTGATAATGTCCGATTTTTTATTAGAATAATTGCAAACACCATATTTAATGAGCTACACTTGAACACTGTACAATATTATTATTATTATTATTGTTATTATTATTATTATTTTTGCTGAGGCATTTGGGGTTGTGACTTGCCTGGGAGTCACACAGCTAGGAAGTATTAATCTTTTTAACATATGTAAAAATAAATTACATAGGGCAATATAGTAACTAATAACAAAATTGTATTTACTATGATACAGTATCAGTCATTTGTATGAAGTCTCTTAGTTTACAATTCCAGACTCCTTTTTTTTTTTTTTTTGAACAGAAAGTAAATAAGTATCATGGAATTCAGAAAGATTTGTGTAGATATTCACAAAATCTTGGAAATTACTTTTCGAAAGATTTCGGGCCACCTAATAAATAGCTTTTTGAGAAGTTGAATCAGTGATCTCCTCCCCCCCCCCCCCCCCCTTCCCCCTTTTTTTTTTTCCTTCTCCTTTTCATCAAAGCTTTAGAAATCAAACATTTGGTCCTTCTGAGATAGGAGTCTTTCTCAGGTTGAACTGAAATCTTACAAAGTCTTAGCATTTCACCTTGTATCTTATTATGATGCAACTATACTTAAAAGCTTGATTTCATTGCTATTACATCCATTCATTACATTATAGTGTTGTATGAGCATAATGAATATGAAAGTATGTTTGGAAAAGTTGCACATGTTTACACTTTTCTCAGATTATTTGCTATCTTGGGGGGAGAAATTTGGAACACAGGGTTTTGCAGTGGTGGGTGTTGGGGATTATCTTTGCATGTGTTTGAAAAAATAAAACAAAATTGCAGTACTGTAGTGGATACAACACCCTTCCCTGCTGTCCTTCCTCCCTTCCCCCCATGAATTGCTGTAGCCAAAAATGTCTGTTACCTGTCTAATGGACAAGCTTCTGTTGATGAGATTCAAGGCATATTAGACTTTAAAATGTACAAAATAACTTTCACTTGAACGAGATTTTCTATCTTTCAGAGTTTTTGCTTTTTAGCCTTCCATTGTGGCTAAATAGTATGATCTTTCCTTCTTAATGCTAAGCTATAGAAAGACCAAGAATTAATGTATAGGTTTTAGCCCTAGATCTGTTCATTTCTTTCCTTTCTTGTGTGAATCTTGTGAAATCAAGCTTTTAAGTATTTTACAAATGAAGGAGTTAGACCAAATCAATGGTTTATAGCCTTTTTTTTTGTGTCATGGTCTGAAGGTTTATGGTTTCCTTCTCAAAATAATGTTTTTAAAAATATAAAAATAAAATAGGATTATAAAGGAAACCAATTGCATTGAAATGCAGTTCAAAAAAAATTTTAATGGGTACAACTATCCAAGTTAACTTTTGGATTGAATCATTTCTAAGGTTACTTTCAATTCCTTAATCAAATAAAATCTTTATGTGTGAGACACTAATTTTGCACCTAAATGAATTCACTGTTTCAATTTTCTTTTCATTAGTCATTTTTAAGAGTTGTCTGAGGGTTAATTACAATGCTTTAAATTTGTTTCCATAAGTTTTCTGGAATTTATTTTGAGTGTTGTCTTTCAAGAAAGGTATCTTGCTCAAGACATGAACTACCTTTTTGAAACTGATTTTTTTAAGTTTGGAGATACAGAGAAAAGAGGAAACATTATCTGTCTTATAGGACCTGGAACTCTCCTGGGAGAAAATACAGCTTGTAAATAAGAAAATAGATAAAAGATAATTTGAAGAGGGAAGGAACACTTGGGGGGAATGTATTGGGAAAATCATAGTATAAAACTATATCTACAATATAATATAGATAGAGGAATCAACAAAGATTTCCCAAGTCAGTACCTCAGAGATATTGATCACTTCTAAGATGTTTTAGTGAGTAGTGAGTACATTCTGTAGGTTTGAAGGACAGGGTCCAGAGATACAGAAGTAGGAGATGGATGCCTAGTTAAAGGAGCAACAGCTAGTTATAGCCATCTTAGCTAAAAATTAGTGTGTGGGAAGTGGCAGGTGGTCATAAATGGTAAATATGGAAAGGGAGTCACATTGTGAAGGGTTTGGCACTCATTACATTATTAGTCAAGCTGTTCAGTGTTATGTTTTTTACCTTTTTCATTACTTGACTGTTCCTACTTTCACTATTGTAGGCATTAGAAATCCATATCCATAAATATCCAATCCATAATTTGAGGATCTTCAGTCAAGAGGGACTGTGCTGAATGGAGTAGGGGAGAAAAAAAGCAAATGAGGTGCCTTTTAATACAAATCTAGACAAAGTCATTTGCACATAAGTAGGTGGAGTATTGGACCATGGGAATAACTGTAAATCAAGGACTACTTATAATTGGATGTATGAATTATAATGTACATAGGGTTAAGGGACTGTTCTGTTTTTTCTCCTCCCCTCTCTCCACAAAAAAATAAAAAAAAATCCTTGTAACAAATAACCATGATCTAGCAAAACATTTTTATATTGACTATGTCCAAAAATGTCTCTTAATTTTTGGGTGAGTCTATCATTTCTCCAGGACATGGGTAACATTTTTCATTCATCATTAGGTCTCCCAGAATCAAGATCGATCTTTGTATTGATTAGAAATTAAAGTCTTTCAAGGTAAACTTGTTTTGACAAGTGTCAAATTATTCTCTTTAGTCTGCATGTTTTACTCTGTATAGAGTCTTGTGAATTTTCTCAGAGCTCTCAAAAAGTCTGTTTTTGTTTGTTATACCACAGTAGTATTCCATTATATTTATAGACCATTATTTGTCCACACCCATTTGATGGGTACAACTCAGTTTCCAATTCTTTTTTTTTTAACTTTATTTTAAGCTAAATACAAAATAAGAAAAAATAAAAAATAAAAAGGAACATTTTTTAAAATTGTCATGTGCCCAGCAGAACATAATGGAAGATTCAGAATATGTAAAAATAAATTTTCATTTCAAGAAAACATAATAAAAGGCATATTCATGACATCCATCTTTTCTTTGTTTCCTTGTTGGTTATTCTTTAGTTCTCTGCTGTGCCCTTTTAACTTAAATTCTTTTTTCCTTCTTTCATCCTACTTACCTCAAGTAGGCTTCAGGTAGGCATGGATATAATTAAACACACACACACACACCTCTGTATATACACATAAACACCAATATACATATCTACATATACATTTATACATATGTAGGCATACATCTAAAACAATATGGCTGACAAAATGTAGATCTCTCTTGATTAAAATATCAAGTTTGACTTTGTCTAGGGTCAATGTTTATTAACCCTATGTTTTTCTAATAAATGCCATTCCTGATCCTTGTTAGTATATCTGTGTATGTCTTATTTCCTATCCCTGCTAACTCTTTTTATTTTAATTCTTGTTAACTCGCCTTGCTATTAACCTCCCTCCATCCATTGATCCCTTTCCTGTCTTCTCTGCTCATCTTTTTCCTCCTCCTTTATCCCATTTCCCTTAATCTACATAGTTTTTCCAGTTCCCGTTAATCTAAACACTTTTCTATACTATCTTATCCTGTGTCATTTTCCCCTCCCTCTTTATCCCTTCCCCATCAATTTATCTTTCTATGACTCATCATATTCCTATTCCCTTCCCCATTATTTATAAATTTTAGAGGGTGCTATGCCCTTCATGGTATATATTATATGTTTTACATATATATTATTCCCTATTTAATCCATTTCTGATGTGAGTGGGTTTCCAGAACAATCAGCCTTCCCATGTTTAATGCCTCTTGTCAGTCCTTAATTCTGTATCTCATTTGTGTAGCATTACTATTTTTACCTTTTCCTAAACAATTGTTTTTTAGAGTCAGATCATACTCACTTCTGCCCCAGTCTTTCTTTTGAACTACCTAGTTACTGTTAGATATTACTGATATCAAACTTAGACATAATGATTTATAGTTCTACTTATAAAAGAAACAATTTGTCCTTGTTGAGTCGCTTAAAAATAGTCTTTGATGTTGGCTCATATGTTAAATCTTTTTATTGAGTTCAGGTTTGGTTGAGACAAAATCTTGAAAATCTGCGTTCATTCAATATTTTGCTTAGTTTTGCTGGATAAGGTATTTTTGGCCATAGGCTAGTTATTGGCAATACACGATGTTCCAGGATCTTTTATTGTAGCTATTGATAAATCCTTTATAATTCCAAAAGTAGCTCCAGCATATTTGATTTTTTTTTTGGTTTGTTTCTTATAAAGTTTTCTCTTTTATCTGGAAGTTTCAAAATTTGGCAATGAAATTCCTTTGTATTTTCCTTGTAGGATCTCTTTGAGATGGTGATCAGTGGATTTTTCCTATTTCTACTTTGTCCTATCACGTCATAATAATTTTTTTATTATTTCTTATATTATTATGTAAAGTCACAGCTTAGAAGTAATCCAATTATTTTTATGTTTTCACTTCTTGATCTGTTTTTCATATGTGTTGTGTTTTTTTATAAGCTGTTTCATATTTTGGTCTATTTTTTCATTCCTTATGTTTTATTGTGTTATTTCTTGGTCTCTTACACCTTTACTGCTTTCCCTTGCCCTATTCTGATTTTCAAAGAACTATTTTCTTCTTTACGACCCTGAAGCTCCTTTTCTATTTGGTTGGCTTTCTCTTCATAATCTTGTTTTTCTTGAATGACTCTTATTTTATTTTTAATGGTTTCCCTCAATCTCTGTCATTTAATTTTCAAAGTTTTTGAACTCTATAGATTGTTTCTTTGCAGGTAGCATTTGGGTAGGAGAAGCTTTTTGTTTTAGTGTCCTCTAATGAAAATGAACTCTGGTTTTTCGTAGTCCTATAGTAGGTTACTCTGATTGAGTTCTTTCTTCTTTTCCTTCCCTTTTTTTTTTTTTTTTTTTTTTAATTGAGAACTTTGTGTCACCACTTCCAATATTGGGGTAGGAGGATAGTGCCTCTCACTTCATTTCCGTTTTCCTCTCTGACCTGGAATCCCAAACCAAGAGCTCTAGTCTCCTGCAAGTGTAGCCAGTAGCTTCCCTGTTCCTCTCCTATTGCACTCATTTGAGGTTCTGGTTCCTACTTGTCCAGGACTGTCTCTTTAACCAGTTTAATCTTCCTGTTCATTCTTCTGTGACTCAGACCCTAAACTCCAATCATGGAAATGAAAGTTCCATGATTGGGACTGAGGCTACTTTGGAACCCAATTAAACTTCAGGGCTTCTTGTTTGTTTCCCTGGGGCTAGCCTGGAGATACTTACACTTCACAGGGTGGGGTTAAAGCTTAGTTTTCTAAAGGTCTTCTAGGGTTGTCCTAAGAGAATCCTCCTTCCCCCCCACCCTCCCATTTGCCCCATATCTTATTTGTTTTTCACTGGTCTTTGTTTTCTTTAAGGTGCAATTTTGTTTGTGAGGGAAATCTGGAGAACTTGGAATTTTCTAATCTATTCTGCCATCTTCCTAGAATCCTTGTCCCAATTCTTTGCCATTAGAAAAAAGCTTGTAGAAATACTTTTGAAAATATGATACCTTTTCTTCTTTGATGGTTTTGGGGTATATAGATCTAGTTAGCGTTATTACCAGATCAAATTGAATGCTCAATTAATTTTTGAGGCATGATTGCAAATTGCTTTCCAGAATGGCCATTCCTATTCACAGCTTCATAATAGTTCAATCAATTTGCCTGTTTTCCCATAGGTCCTCTTTTGTCAGATATACCATATATGGATATGAAATGAAACCTCAGAGTTGTTTTCATTTACATTTTTCTAATTATTAGTGATTTTGAACATTTTTTTCTTTTAGCTTCATATAGCTTGGATTTCCTTGGAAATTGCCTATTCATTATCTCTTGACCATTTATCAACTAGAGAATGAATTTTTTTATTTATAAATTTGAATCAGTTCTTTATATGCCTTAGAAGCTTTATCAGAGAAACTTTGCTATGAAGAGTTTTTTCCTTAGCTTAATATTTTCTTCATTGTCTTAACTATATATGGATTTGTATGTGCAAAATTTTTAAACATTTTATAATCAAAATTGCTTATTTTATCCTCTGAACCTTCCTATACCTTTTTTGTTCATGCTACCACTGTTCATGAATCTGAAAGGTAACTTTTTTTTCCCCATGTTTATCTAATTTGTTAATTTTGTGAAGTGTTGGTCTAAATCTAATTTGTGTTAGATTGTTGTCTAGTTTTACCAGAAGTTCTTATTAAATAGTGAATTCCTTCCCCGTTAGTTGGAGTTTTCTTGTTTAGGAATATGCTAGGGTTTTACGTAAATTTTCTTTAGTATGTTTTATACCTAATCTAATCCAGTGATAGATCTTTCAGTTTCAGTATTGGATTTCTTTGATGGTAACTGCTTTGTAATATAGGTTAAGATCTAGAACAATTAGGTCCCTTCTCCTACTTTTTTAGTAGTCTGGATATGCAGAAGTTGGGGAAAGTTTTTGTCATCAGCAGCTCAGTTCCAACTGAGAAGTGTGGAAAATGCAGCTGGATTCTCAGGTATAGATAGGTTCTTTCCCAGGAGGTAAATCCCTAAAATGTGCAGAGATCCTCATCCTCACTCCAAAAGCTATAATATAGTCATTGCTACCATTTGTAATGCTGTTTATATATGTAAGTTAACCTTAGACTGTACCTAGAAAATCCTATATACAGTAGCTGATTTTCAGTTGGCTTGAACATTTTGTACCAAGAAGTTTTTGCATATGCATTTATGTAGGTATCTCTGATCTTTTCATAAACCTTTTCATAACCATTATGCATCTGACAAGAAATCATAGAGTATAGATGCAAGTTATTCAGAAACACTGATGAATAAAAACTATACTTTGACATAGTAATAAACTAAACTTTGACATAGTAATAATCATTTCAGTGGGGAGGAAAATCTTGGTAACTGTACCACCAGTAGTGCCACCAGAAGATATTCTTAGATTTTTTTGCAATTTTTTACATCAGTTATAAAAAGTAAAATAATTTATGCTTTTATTTTAATGTTTATATAAGACAGTGTTTTGAGTTTTCTGTAACCAATATTTAATCAAAGACAAATGCTGTCCATTCTTAAACTGCATATATGTTTACCACGGGCAAGACATCAAACTGGCGAAACAAAGATAAAACCTAAACAGTTTCTGCCATTATAGAACTAAAACTGTATTGGAAGGATATTATAGTACATAGCACTCATTTATTAATAAACCAGTCACTGTGCTAAGAGTAGGAACAAGCACAGATAAGAAATACAGTACAAATTGTTTTATATATGTATGGAGGTAAGAAGTGGAATGTTGTTTTGGGGAGGAGGTAGTCTAGCTTAGGGTCTGATAAAGAATACATAGTACAAGTAAAGGAATAATATGAAACTGGACTAGTCAGATAGGTTGAAGCCAAATTGTAGTATGCATTAAATGCCAGATTAAGGAATTTATATTTTATTCTACTGGCAGTCTTCAGGAAATCCTATAGATTTTTGAGTAGAGTAAGTGACATAGATGTCTTCTTTAGGAAATCATTTTGGCATTCTTGACTCATTTACTCTAGCTTTTAATGGAGAAGACCTTTTTGCTTGTCAAGGCCAAGCCTTCTTAGAGACTCTCAGTAAATCTCCTCCATCATATTGCCCCCATCATTTATCCCCTATTTCTCTCATCTTCAGTTTAATCATATCTATTGGTTCCTTGTCTGCAAACATGCCCAACTAAAAACACACACATACACAAATCAAACCACTGATTAGGGCCCATTATCCCTTCAAAATATCATCCCAATTTATTTCAATTCCCAGTCAAAGTCTTAGAAAATGCTGCCTCTGTCATCACCTTAGTTTCCTTTACTCTCAATCACTTTTTATCCCTTTGCAGTCTGCCTTCCTAACTAAAATTGCTGTCATCAAAATTAATATCATTCAATCCTCATCTTTCCAAACCTCCTTGTTACTTTTTTTTCCCCTGAGGTATTTGGGGTTAAGTGATTTGCCCAGAATCACACAGCTAGGAAATGTTAAGTGTCTGAGAGCAGATTTGAACTCTGGTCCTCCTAACTTCAGGGCTGGTGTTCTATCCACTGCATCCAGTAGCTGCCCCCTCCACTTTACTTTTGCTGTTACTACCCTATCTTCTCACCTTTGAGGTTTTTGGTACATTACTTTCTCTTGGTACTACTACTTCCCCTTTGGATCATTTAGCAGACTCTGTTAATGCATGAATTCCATCCCCCCAAATGTTGAGTTATCTTGTGACATCTTCTTTATCAGTAGGATAAAATTCTCTAAAAATAAGTGCAACATAGAATTTGTATTAAAAGAATTTACTAACAGATACAAAGTGCTGGAAGATTCACAAATTATCCTAAAACTTGACAAACTATTTTAGAATGAAAATATTTTTATTATTTTAAACATTGGTTGGCTATATTGACACAGAAGAGTTAAGAAATGGTAATTTTGCTTTTGTTTTAACGTATTATAACTAGTTTGGTTTTGGTGTTTTAAGGGAAGATGAAAAAAGTGGGACTTAGAAATAAGGGGCCTAGACAGACCTCACGAGTTTAGGCTCGAGACCTTAGCAAAGTCACTTGGTTTGTGAAGGAAGACCTTTTTTTCCTTTTCATGCAATTTCTAGCACAAAATCCTAGTAATAAATAATTAGTTTTCATTCATTTTTCAGTTTTGTGATTCTTTATTTTATATTGTCTTATTATTTTTTAAGGAGAAATGAGGTGGCACAATGGATGGAGTCTGGGGTCATAAGGACTCATCTTCCTGAGTTCAAATGTAACCCTCAAACAAGTATTAGCTGTATGACCCTAGATAAGTCCCTTAACTCAAAGGGAAAAAAAGTTTGCTTCAGTTCTTCATACGTAAAATCAACTGGAGAAGGAGATGGCAAACCACTCCAGTATTTTTGAGAATTCAGTCATTCGGTAAAAACTGTGGAGAACAGTAAGATAAGAAATGGGTTTCAATCAATATTCTACATATACTAAACCTAAATTAGATCTCAATTAAAAAAAATTAATTACAAAAAATCTGGAAGAAAAACAATCTATTATGGAGAAAAGAAATACAGAAATAGAAGAAATCATTGGGAACATAATTTTATAACAAAAGCAGTTGCCAGGTTAAAGTATATATATATATATATATATACATATATATATATATATATATAGTATAACAATACATTAGTATAACAATACATTCCCCAGTGGGGCAGTGGTCAGAGTATACCTAACAATTTTCAAAGAAGAAAATGCAAATCAGTAAAACAATGAAAAGCTTCTCCAACTTAAATCAAGAGCTCCTTCCAATTTTACATATCTATAATCTTTTGATTAAAAGACTTTAAAATAGCACCTTATATTTACAAAATTGACCAAAATAGCAATTAATAATATAACAATTAAAGGGACAGGATGGCATTTTGTGTATTTTTATTTTGCTAGGAGATAAGATTTCTCATAGGCATGGAGTTTATTAGACATTAATCAGTTACATATATTAGATTTTATTCTTGATTTCTATATTATGTTTATCTTTCTGAATTCTCTGTCTCCCCCTCCCACTACCAGAAGTTTTTCTAACTACATTTAAAAATATATATATCCTTTTTATTATCATGAACTTGATAAACATCAAGAAACAAGCATGTTTCCTTATAGAACAAAAAAAGAAATTGTGGGAAATATGTTTCTATAACATATAGCTTGATTTTTCATTGCGGGGGAGAGGAGTGGGGGAGAGCCATGTCAGTTAACACACTGCTCTGCTTATCTCTGTTCACTACTGAACTTCCTTATTTTCTCTTTTTAAAAAGGCTCATTTATACTTTTAGGGTGGAGAAAGTGTGGTGCTAAGAAAAAACACTTTTTGGGAGTCTAAGGAACTGGATTCAAATCCTGTCTCTGCTATTACTAACCCCCCTGACCTTGGACAAGTTGCTTGATTTTTTCAGCACCTCAGTTTCTCAATTATTTAAGACAGGGTTGGAATATGTAGCTTCAAAGATTGCTTCAGCAAGAAAATGATTCTATATGCTTATAATCTCCCCCCCCCCAAAAAAAAAAAAAAAAAAAGAGTATCACTATTTCCCTTATTGCCCTAAGGAAAAAGAAAACAAACCTTGTAACAAACTTGTGTGGTCACATAAAACAAATCCATATATTGTCATGTCAGGAAAATGTGTGTTTGTTTCATTTTATTCCTCTTAAGTTCATCACTTTTCTGCCAAGAATTGGGAGGTTTGATTCAACCTTAGTTTTCTTGAGTTATGATTGACCATTCCATTGATCATAGTTCCTTTCTTTCACAGTTGTTTTCCTTTATAATGTTGTAGACATAATATAAAATATTCTTCTGTCCTTGACTATCAGTTCTTACAAGTCATCAGGTTTCTCAGAATGTATAATTTGATTCATTTATTACAGTACAATATACTCCATTGTATTCATGTATTGTATTTTGTTCAGTCATTCTTCCATTTCTGAGCCTCCATGTTGTTTCCAGTTTTTGTTACTGTTTTTATTTTTTATTACAAGAAATTGCTAAAAAAATTTTGTACAGATAAGTTTTTTACCTCTCTAATTTTTTTGCCCAGTAGTGGTGCTGTTGAGTCAAAGGATTGGTGGTAACAGCGCACTAACTTTTTTGTTTGTTTAAAAAAAAAAAAATTCTTATATTGAGATATAATTTTTATTGTTGTAATTATTAATATGCTCTTATTTAGTTTATAGCTTTCTTAGAAATTGGAGATGAGGATTAGATGTGTATGATTTTATTGGTATAGGAAGGAGGAAATAGAATGAGGGAACTTCACCTTCTAATTCTAGTCTTACCATTTCTTTAATTTGCAGTTTTAGGATGTTACCTAGAACACTGAGATAGATGAATTGACTTTACCTCTCATCCAAGAAATGTCAGAAGTGGGCCTAGGTTGGTTCCTTCCACTGTGCCATGACAATGGATAATTTTTATATATTTATAAATTATATATATATATATATATATATATATATAATTTTATATCAGTATCTATTATATTGCTCCGTAGTTTTCTTTTGTGCCTTTTTTTCCCCCCCAGGTCCAATTGTCAGGATAATATTTATGTCATTGAGGAGTTGGATAAAATCCCTTTCTGTTATTTTGCAATTTATTTAATATTAGAATTTTTTTTTTGAATTTTATAACATTTACTTGTAAATCCATCTGGTCCCGGGTGTTTTTCCTTTGGAAATTTCTTTGGTTCAATCAGTTTGTTTCTGAGATTAAGAGGACTGGGAAGGAGAATCTGGCATTTCAAATTTACTGTGATTTTTTTTCTTTTTTATAATCTAGATTTTTTTTTTTAATTTTGGTGAATATCCATTTCTGAAATTATCGATTTTGTTAACAAATATTTGGGCAAAATAGTTTCTAATAATTTTATTTCTTTGGGAATTATTTTTCATTTATGATATTGACAATTTGATTTTAATCATTTTAATCAGATTAGCTAATGGTTTCCTCTATTCAATTTCCCCCCCCAAAAAAAACCAAGCTCCTAGTATTGTTACTGGTTTTTTTTTTGTTGTTAGAAAGTTTCCCTAATTTTTCAGAATTTTTATTTTTGTATTTAGTTGCAATTTTTCTGTTTTTTTTTTAAGTTAAGTGTTTAATTTTAATATGTTTTTTCTCTTGCTGATAAAAGTGTTTAGACAGTATTTTCCTTCAAGAACTGCTTTGTCTGGATCCCAAAAGTTTATTTTTATTATAACTTTTATTGACAAAACATATGCATGGGTAATTTTTCAATTTTGATTTTTGCAAAAACTTCTATTCCAGCTTTTCCCCTCCTTCCCTCCATCCCCTCCCCTAGATGGCAGGTAGTCCCCATACATGTTAAATATGTTGAATTGTATGTTAAATACAACATATGTATACATATTTGTACAGTTGTCTTGCTACACAAGAAAAATCGGATTTAGAAAGAAGGTAAAAATAACCTGGGAAGAAAAACAAAAATGCAAGCAAATAATAACAGAAAGAATGTAAATGCTATGTTGTGGTCCACACTCATTTCCCAATGTTCTTTCTCTGAGTGTAGATGGTTTTGTTCATTACTGATCAATTGGACCTAATTTGCATCCTCTCATTGTTGAAGATAGCCACTTCCATCAGAATTGATCTTCATGATGAAGGGACAGGGGTACTGTTCCCTTTAAGATTATCACTCTGAGATATTGTGTCCTCTTTTCTGATCTCAAGAGATCAGGATCTTCCAGACTCCAAAGAGTTGAGACAGAGCCCAAACTTTTCAGGGTAAGGGAAGCAATACTATTCAGGAGCAATTCAATTTCCATAGAAATTCTAAATTTTCATTCAGTTGAGGAATCCTGATCTGATCAGCTCAGGCTGTCCTAGCCCCCACTAAGAATCCTGGTCTGATGAGGTTGGGCTGTCCCAGTCCCCATCAAGATAGATACCCAATATAACAGCTTCCCTCAACTAAGGTCTTTGCAAATGGCCCATGCACTTTGCTAGGACCCTGTCCGATGATTTCAGTGCCAAAACTCCATTTCTTTAATAGATCTTTGTCACTATAGAAGTCAGCCTCTTGGCAAACTGATTTCTATCCAATAATAAACTTTCATTTTGCAATTAATAATTCGGGAATGAGTGAATTCTTTCACTTTAAACTTTCGGCTGATTTAAAGGGGATATTTAACAACTCTCTTATTGCCACTAACCTCTTGATTATCATTCCTATTTTGAGAACATTCAAACCGCATCAATATAGTATTGTTGTTTAAGTGTATACTGTGGATCCCAAAAGTTTTGGTGGAGTATCTTTTTGTTGTTTTTTATTATTTGTTTTTTGATCCATAAGTTCTTTAGAATTAATTTTTTTTGCTCCAGTTCAGTTTGAATCCTTTTTTAAATGCCCGTAATTATTGCCCTTTGGGCAATAAAGAATGTATTAAATATTTGGTTTATAAGGTTTTTATGTGTTAGCACCATAATTAATTTTTGTGAAGGTCCAATGCAAACTACAAATTGTGTATATTTCTTTTCTTATTTATTAAAACTATTCAGACCCTTGACTTCTTTGTTATTCATCTTGTATTAATTTTTCTAGTTCTGACAGAGACCTGTTGAAGTCCCTATCACAATTTTATAGTCCGTTTTCCCTATGCAGATAGTATTAACTTTTTTTCAGTACTTAAAATGTACCATTTAGTCCATTATATATTACTGATATTTCATGTGGTCCTTTAAGCATAGTGCAATTTCCTTGTTTTATCTTTTAATCATGTTTCTTTTTACTGTTGTCTCATCCGACTAGTTTAGTAATCTATATTAATAGCTATTTTAGCTACTTAGCTAATTAATTTATCTGAACATAAGTAATTCTGCTTTGTTTTCATTTTAATTTTCTTCTTCAGGGTTTACCTCCTCTTCTTCTGTCATCAATCATAGTTGATACCTTCTCATGTTTACTCATTTTCAGCCTTAGGTTTTTGGGTTAGAATTTGGGGCCCATTCTTTCTCATCCTCTTTGATGGGTTGGATAGCACTTGTTTTATCTTGTCCTCATTGTAGCATGATGCTTTTGTTAATTTGGACAATGACTAATATTAGATCTTCATTTTCCCTCAATCTTTACTTTCTGTCTTAGATTTCTGGTGATCCACTGCAGATTTAGACCTTACTTGCTGTGTGTAAGAACACAAAACTGTTAATATCTGTTGTTTGCAGCTTGTTTTTCTTTTAAAATATATAATCAATTCAATATAACTTTCAAAGTGTTTTTCATTATTTCTGGCATTCTCTTCTGTGTATTTTCAAAAAATTTTAGGGACCCTCTTTCTTTCAGCAGCCCAATTCCTAACCGGGGTTATTCCTCCTACATTCTCTCCCGTTAAAAACAAAACCTATGCTACACATGCATAGTAAGGAAAAACAAAGGGCCATGTTGGTCAAGTCCAAAAATATGTATCATTGTGCAACTTGAATCCATCACTTGTCTTATCAGGAGGTAGGTAGCATGCCTCCATCATTTGGTATTTTGGAATTTTGATTAGGTGATGGCATTGATCATACTTTTAAAGAAAGGCTTTTAAAATTATTTGCCTTGTAATGTTATTGCATAAATTGTTTCCCTGCTTCTGCTCATTCCCTTCTGTCTGCTTCTGCTCATGCAAGTCTTTGCTAGGTTTCTCTGAAACTGACACTTCATTGTTTTTGCTGGCATAATAGACTATTGTATTCATGTACCACAGCTTGTTCTACCATTGACTACCTTTTAGTTTCTAATTCTTTGTCTTAATCAAAAGAGCAAAACAAAAGGACAATAGCGGTCTTATTTCTCTAATTTATTTCTTTGTAGAATAGGCCTTCTAGTCTTGGTCTAAGGATTAGTGACAGTGGATTGACTTTTTGGGCACATTTCCAGATGCTTTCCACAATTCTGGATCATTTTAATTGTTCTGACAATGTTTTATGATTTCTTTCCTTTAATCCCTCTAACAGTTGTCATTTTATCTTCTCCGATATCTTTTTCAATCTGATGGCTGCAAGGCAGAGCTTCAGAGCTATTTTAATGTTCATTTATCTAATTATGTGTGATTTGAAGTATTTTTTATGATTGTTGATAGCTTGGAGCTTTCTTTAAAACTGTTTTATATCCTTTGACTATTCTAGTATATCTTAGTATATTGGGGGATGTATTTTTTTTCTTACAAATTTTAATCAGTTCCTTGTACATATTGGATATAACACCTTTACCAGAGAATCTTGCTACAAACATTTACCACCAATTAACTGCTTACTAATTTTAATTTCATTGATTTTGTTAGGAAAACTTAATCATTTAAAATCACTTAAGTTTTTGTAATAAAAACTCATTTTATTTTCTATTATCTTTTGCTTCTTATTTGATCATGAACTAGCACTTAGAGATTTGCAAAGCACTTTCCATAGTTGTTATCTCATTTGATCTTCACAATATAATATTATACTTTAATTCATTATCATTAATGAATTATTACTTTACAGATAAGGAAACTTATGAGTTTAATGACTTGCTTTGAGTCATATAACTAATAAAATCTTTGGGGTAAAAATTGAACTCAGAACTTCCTGACTGGTAATTCTTCCCCTTGCTAGAATTGTAAAAGATATATTCTACCTTGCTCAGATTTGCTTATGATGTAACCTTTTATGTATAAATCATAAAATCCATTTGGAGCTTGTTATTTGAGGTCTTTCTCTTCTTTCCATGATTCTTATTGGAAATTGGTTTCTTTTCCTTCTCTTGCTGTGACTGATCTTTATTTGCAAATAAAATGATTTCAGGCCACCTTCATAGCCCTTGAGGTTGAGTTGTTGAGTTTGGTTCTGGCTCTTGTTATGCTGAGATCTACTTACGTTGATTTCTTCTTTCCACCCCTCTCCCCCCACCCCCCTCTCCCCTCCCCAGTTTGTGTGTGTGTGTGTGTGTGTGTGTGTGTGTGTGTGTGTGTGTGTGTGTGTGTGTGTGTTTTAAAGCAGTTCCTTATGGCTCTTTTGTTGCTATCTTTTATAGTTTTTCTTATTGAAGTCCTTTATTTGCCTCTTCTGAATCTATGTCTGTCTATATAAGTTGATTCTGATAGTTCTGGACAGGATGGAGAAGCTTCTCTTTATTGTGTTCTTATGTATCGATGCTCTTTTCTCAAATATGTATTCAGTTTTCTGGATGGTGAAGTTGTGATATTTCATGACCTCTCACATTGCCATCTTAATCAGAAATCTTTGTGTAACATATATTACGGGAATGCCTAGTGAAATTAAAGAGATGTAATGATAAAGAGGCTTTTTACATGGCTTCCTCAAGAATAGATAATCATGCACTTATCCTAACAATAAAAATTTTTGAGGATATTCTCCAATATTTACTTATTTATAAATTACAAACATGTGATTATACACTGATAATGTATATTAAACTACCCAAAATGGCCATTTAAAAAGGATGAGATAAAGATGAAATTATAGTGGATCCTATACTTAACTGGGGGCCATTGGAGTATACCAAGTATAGGAGAGTGCTATGGTCAGTCTTTGGTGTTTTAGGATAATTGCATAGACAAATTTGTGACGGATGAATTGAGGAGGGGAGAAACTTGACAGAGAGTTTGTTCTCTTTTAGTAGGTTAGATACAACTTTAATAATGCTTTTTAATACTGTAAAATTCCATGGAAAATCTTTCTATTGCTAATGTAAAAAGTAAATTCCTGTATAATAAGCCCCCATGTTCCTTAAGCTCACTTTGAATTATAAAAGTTAGATTAAAAAAAAATTTAAGTAAAACTTTTTTTGTAAAGATGGTGTTTTTTGTTATTTGTTTTTTGATATTTTTAAGCCTTGAGCTGTGATTTCACTCAAGTTAGGGATCTCCCCATGAAGAAAATCCATCTTCTAATGCTGAGGGGTTATGAAGAGATTGTCCAGGGTGACACAGACATAGATCAAGTAGAATTTTCTTGACTCTGCAGCAGGCTTTGTTATTCTGTTTCCATATAACATGTGATCAATATGGAATATCAGTCCATCTTTTTTCTTCTCCAAAATATTGTTCTTCCCATCAATCCCACTCTTTGATTTATCTTGTGTAAGTGAAATTACCTTGCCTTCTTATTGCTTTCCTATTGTTTGCAAGCATGTTCATATCTCCATCTCAAAAAGACTTTAATTTCTCTATCCACATCAGCTGTTGCTTTAGTTATGTTCTCTCTTTTGGGGCTAAACTGTTCTTGAAAGCAATTTATGCCAGGATATTTCCACTTGATCTGTCATTTATTTCTATACCCACTGCAATCTGACTTCTGACCTTATCTTTCATCTGAAACTATTCACTTTAAAGTTATGAATGATCTTTTTTTTCCCCTCCAAAAAAAAAATAACCAATGATTTCTTAATTGATAAATTTAGTGGCATTTTCTCAGTTTTTATCCTTATTGAGTTCTCTGCTGTGTTTGATACTGTTGGTTACTTTTCCTTTTAGGTTACTCTGTCCTGTTCTACCTGTCTGGCCACTTATTTCTTAGGGATTTTCTTCTAACTCATGCCTCTTGAAGGTTGGTCTGTATCTGGGCTCTCACTTGGTTATCTCATCAATTTCCATAGATTTAGTGATTGTTTCTATGCAAATGATTCTTACATCTATTTATCCCACCTTAACTTCTCTTAATCTCCACACTCTTATCTCCAGCTGCCTAATTAGAAGTTCATAGACAGTCTAAAACTGAACTCATTTTTCCTCCTTTTTCTGTGTTTTTATTGGGGGTACCAATATTCTTCTGGTCACCCAGGCTTACAATATAGATGTCATCCTGGATTCCTCAATCTCTTACCCTCCACAGAATAATTAATGATCTCTAAATTGCCAGATCGTATGTTTTGAACCTCCGTAACATCTCTCAAATATGTCCCTTTCTGTCTAATGATATTGCCATCACTCTGGTACAGGTCCTCATCATCTCACATGGAACTACTATGCTAGTCATGCTAGTCTATCATCTTTCAGTCAACTGTCAAAGTAATCTTCCTAACATTCTGATCTGATCGTGTAATCTCATGTAATCCATATTTTCTTCTCCATCTAGTCATTACACTCTAGTGATTCTCTTTCACTCCTAGGACAAATTAAAAAACCCTGTGCGGGACTTTTATAGTCTTTCATAACATCCTTTTTCCTTCCTTACCCATTTTCTTAGACTTTATTCCCCTCCATGTTCTATTTATATTTATGTGATACATAAATATTAACATACAGCCAAATATATAAACCACTGTGTATGTATAAACAACATATATGCAAGATAAATTGAAGTTAATTCATATATTGGATTGCTTGCCATCTAGGAAAAAGGGGTAAAAGGAAGGAGGAGAAAATCTGAAACAAAAGGCTATGCATGGTCAGTGGTGTCAAATTATCTGTGCATATGTCTTGAAAATAAAAAGACTTTAAAAATTAAAAATAAAAATAAATTGAAGGTTATCTCAGGGAAGACACTAAGCATTAAGGTAGGCTGGGGAAAGGCTTTTTGCAGAAAATTGAATTTTTTTTCTGAGATTTAAAGGAAGTCAAGGAAAGTAGAGATGGAAAGAAAGTTCTAGGAATTGGGATAGCCAGTGAAAATGCTTAGAGTCAGGGGATGGAGTATCTTATCCAAGAAACATCAAGGAAGGCAGTATCACAGGATCACATGAAGGTATAGAAATAAAATCAGGTAAAGGAATCAGGTTAGAATGGACTTATTTAAAAAGACAGTATTTTATGTTTGATCCTGTAGTAATAGGAAGCTAGTAGAGTTCCAAATAGGGTAGCTAACATGGTTTTATATACTCTTTCTCCTTTAGTAAGATCATTTTAACAGCTATATGTGGAGGAAGACCTAGAGTAGGAGAGATTTGAGGCAAAAGACCGTGTAAGCAGATTGTCATAATGTTCAGGTGTCCTTATGAAGGGCATTACCAAGAGGATGGTGGTGATGAGGTCTAGATTTCAGGGTTCCCAGTCAGGGAACCAAATGAACCAGGGTTCCTGGTGGTCAGGGAGTTAAATGAGATGAGGTTACTGGCAGGTTTGGGGTTCGTGGAATCAAATGAAGTTTGGCTCCCCTAGATTTTCCCTAGGGTTTGGCACAGGGTAGGGAGTTGTGGGAACCCCTTCTGGGAGCGCAGAGGTTCTTCACAGTGGAATTTATGAACCCAAAAAACTAGACTGGTTAAAAAAAAGTTTATTATTGGTACTGGGAAGTCAGTCTTTGCTGTGCATGAATAGAAAGACTGAATTCCTTGGTGGCAAGGTGCCAACAGAGAAGTAAAGTTTCTAGTGGAGGAGTGCTGGCAGAGAAATAAAGTTTGTAGCAGAGAAATCGTGACAAGGAGGAATAAAGTCTTGTTAGGGAAATATGTGACAAAGATAAAGAGAGGGTAATGCTGAAAGAGAATATCATTTCAGCAGGCAGAGAGTTGCTGCTATGCATGGCCTAGCATGACATGTTAGGTCCTCTGCAAGGACTGAGCCCTAAGTTGGCTCATTTTATAATTGAGGCTTTGGTTACAAGCTGGGGGTTGCTCTTGATGGAGGCTGGGTGTATCTTGAGCTGGAATTAGAATAGGGAATCTTAGAATTGAATGTGTATCCCTAGGCTGATCTTTAAGTCAATGGAAAGCTTAATCAGTAGTGTTATCAATGGGAGGGAGGGTGCCCCTCTCTCAGGATAACAGAATGAGCTGTTTATCCTGTTTCCCTCTGGTGGGGTCTTTTACAGGAGGGTTCAAGGAGAATTTCTCCTTCAAGGAGCTTCCCAAGTGCTTTACCTCATGGCTCACCCAGAAGTCAGAAAGAGAGAAAGAGAAAGAGTTTCAGGGCTCCCCTTGTCATTGGCAATCTCAGAGGAGAAAAGGGGACATTTGTAGCTCATGCTAGACTTATGACAATTTAGACTCTTTGTGAAAGGCAAACTAGAAGTTAATAAATAACTACCAGGAGGCTGCCTTATAGAGGTAGACAAAATAAGAATTCATTTGAAAGGGAAATGATCTATATCATCAACAGAAATTACAAAAATCAGGAATAAAGGGAGAATAGCTTTTTTAGAGTTCAAACTATTGTAGTAATTTTCAAAATAATTTGCAGCCTCTTATTAGACAAATTGATTAATGGAACATAAAAAATAAGAATTATAACTAAGCTGAATAAATCAGTATATGATAAACATCATAATAATTTGCCAAAGGAAGAATATCTTCTTTCAGTGGTAATCTTGGGAAAGATTTTTTAAATTCTCCATCCCAGAATTTAAAAAATCTGGGAAAAGTAGAAAGCAATCTACCAGAAATTTGGCTTAAGCACACACTTATGTGATTATACCATAATAAATTGAAAATGGATATGTGACCTGATCTGATTTTTAATCAGATTCATATCTCTGGCTAGGTAGTAAATTCTTGACCAAAAAAAGGTTAAGGGTGATCACAGAAGATAAAATATATAATTTTGGTTACATGATTTTGAAAAACATTTTGTACCAACATGCATCATGTAATGTGAAAGGGAGTAATCATGTGAGAAAAAAAAGTTTTATCAGATAACTTTGTAAAGTGTCTGAGCTCCAAGATTTATAGACAATAAACATATAAAACAAAAGTAATCCCTTAATCGATAATTGGATAAAGAATATAAACAAAACTTTCAAAAAAGTTGCAGGTTATTAGTAACCATATGAAAACCATATTTCAGTAATTTTTTTGAAAATGCAAATTGGAACAAAAAGGTTTCATTTCACACCCTGCAATTTGGTTAAGACAAAACAAAGAAATAGTTAAATGGAGAAATATGCTCTACTGTTAAAGAGTTGTGAATTGAATACACAGTGAAGTAAGCAGAACCATGAAAACAATAAAAATGCACTATGTATATGTAAAGAACAGCAACACAAAATAGAAACTTAACAATTGTAAAATCATAAGTAACTAAGTTTGGTCGTGGAGGAGAGAGATAATGAAGGTACCCTTTTTCCTTTTTTATAGAACTTGGAGGCTCTGGGATAATATTAGATCGCTTTTAATGTATTGGGTTTTATGAATTTTATTTCCTCATAAAGAGTGGTTCTTTGGGACAGGACTACATTAGTAATTTTTTTTTTAAGTTGGTGATATAAAAAGATATCACAAAGTTTCTAAATTTAGAGCATACTTAAGAGCAATTGGGATTTTTAAATCATGTTACTTTTAGTATTTACAGTTTGTTCATCTATCATTAATGAAACAAATGAATACATAATTTTAGGTAAGTATAGAGTTAATTTAAAATTGTAAAACACTTAAGGAAACTTTATTTAAAAATAATCTTACAATAAATTCTTAAGGGATTTGGACTCATTGACTGAAACCAAGGAACACTTGTGGAGAAGAGATGATGATATTGGAGTTCAATTTTCAAGAGTAACTAGGAGTGATGAAGGAGATTTTTCTAGGCAGAGGGAACACATGAGCTGATGCAGAGAGAGGAATATGAAAATTCCAGGCAAAATAATTTCGACTTTATTTGCTTGACAATAAAAAGGACTAAGTTTTCTTAGCAGAAATGTTGTGTGGTCAAATATGTGAATACAAAAGTTTATCCTAGTGGCATTATAAAAGAGAAATTGCAGAGGGTGGAGAAAAAATACGATTATAGATTAAGATCAGGAAGGGGTTATAGACTAAATCATTGAATAGAAACTCCTTTAATTTGTAGATGAGGAAAGTGAGATCTAGAATGGTGAGTTGTTTAAGGTCATAAAAATAATAGACATAGGATAAATAAAGTCAGGAGGAATTAGTTAGAAAGCTTTTAGAAGAATTCAAAGTAGGTAGTAATGAATTTGTATGTTAGTGGGTGGAATAGGGGGGATGAAAGATTGGTAACAAATTAGATTAAATTATACTTACATTGGATACATTCAACAGTAAGTCCACTTTGTCTTCCTTGATAGCAACTTAGTAAAGAAAAAATTGTTTCACTTTTGTCTTTTTTTCCCAAAAGATTACCATGGTACTTGGCTTAACTTTGTTCACTGATGTATTGAGATGGGAGAGAAAAGATGAGATAAAGATTATATTAAAGGTTTGAATTTAGGAAGTGAAATATATGGTAGAATGTCTTTATGAACAGAATTAGTGAGGGCAATTAGTGGAGAATGTTTTAGGATAAAGATGTTTGGTTTTAGACTTGCTTAATTTGAGATGCTAGTGAAGCATCTGGAGGAAGATGTATTAGACCGTTGAAGATGTATTTCTAAGGGTAAGAAGAGAAATTGGGGATAGAGTTATGGTTTTTTGAGAGTTATGATTTAAAAGATTGGTAATTGAAGTGAAAGTGAATGAATTTGTTGAGAGAGAAGAGCCTAAAATGGGAAGTCTAAAGAAAAAGCTTTAGAGCATTGTTTTTCCGAGTGTAATATGAGACCCTACTTGTCACTTCTCCAGAGGGATGATCAAAATTAATGTATGTTTTTGGGGGACATGTTCCACAACCACATCGTGTGTGTGTGTGTGTGTGTGTGTGTGTGTGTTGAAAACATGGTTCTAATTAGGGAAAAAGCAAAAATGTCAAATTATCTCCAATTGACACCTAGTTAGAGGGTAGGGATTATTTAATATAAACCTCAATAAGGTGTAGCTCTGCTTGCTACATTTGAACATAAAATACGGGAATTAAAGTACCATATAATCACTTAGATTTTTAATTATTATTTGTGGGGTATACAATAGATATATTGTGACTTTTAAGAAATTAAAATAACTTCAGATATCTGTTTTGCTGTTTGAAGTGAGAGACCCAAGAACTTTCACAACTGGTAGCCAAGTAAATCCTGGGAGTGCTTCTAATAAGACAGTTTATGGACTCTCTCCTGAGTTGACTATCAGGTCTGACAACATTCCTGCTTGTATTTTTATACTTGACTACTGTCTATCCATATCCCAGTGTCAGGGTTTTTATGCTGTGGTGTTATTCTGGAGCAAAGCTTCCTAAACTCTTGGTCACAACCTCCATCTGGGATTGTGAAATTATGATTTGTTATCAATAAATGTTTGATTTGTATACTTATTTTATAAACCTATATATTTAGGGTCACGTAAAAATTTCTCAGGTGAAAAGGGGTCATAAGTGGAAAAAATTGAAGAAGTCCCGCCCTAGAGTTCGTTATTCTTGCCCTCTACCCTTGCAGGTATGTCTCCACTTAACATTTCTAATACATCAAATAAATGGATCAATTGCTTTCAGTAAAAGCAACAGCCTCTCACTAGAAACAAAACCTTTCAAGGTTTAAGTAATAATTTGAAATGTCCCAACTATTAATTTAAATTTAAATTTAAATTTTTATCATTTTCACATTTGTATTCTTAAAAGAGTGAAATAATGTCCCTTCGTGAAAAATTAAGTATGTAATTATCAATCTGGGTGTGCCAGGCACAGTGTTAAGTGCTGGGGATATAATAAAAGACAGTCCTTGATCTCAAAGAGCTAGCAGTCAAAGGGGAGAAACAACTTTCAAATAAATATATACAAAGCAAATTATATATGGAATAAGTAGAAGATAGTGACAAAAGGAAGACACTAAAATTTTTTTTTACCCAATAGTATTTTTCCAAATATATGTCAAAAATTTTCAACATTCATTTTTGTAAGATATATGTTCCAGATTTTTTTTCTTCCTCTTCCTCCTCGTCTCTCTACCCCTCCCCAAGATAGCAAGTACATTATAGGTTAAACATGTATAATCTTTAAACATATTTCCATATTGGTCATGTTGTGCAAGAGAAAAATCAGACCAAAAGGAGGAAAAACACAAGAAACAAAAAAACGAACAAAAACGTGAAGATATAATGCTTCTATCCACATTCAGCATCCACAATTCTCTCAGAATGCAGAAGGCATTTTCCATCCCCAGTTTATTGGGATTGTCCTGAATCTCCACATTACTGAGAGAGCTAAATTTGTTATAGTTGATCATTACATAATCTTGTTGCTACTGTGTACAATGTTCTTCTAGTTCTACTCCCTTCATTCAGCAGCATCAATTTGTATGTCTTTCCAGGCTTTTTTTGAAATCAGCTTGCTCATTTTTTATAGAACAGTAAATTATATTCCATTACATATACTGCTATTCATCCCCAATTGATGAACATTCACCCTCAAAGAAGATAGTAAAATTAAGAGGGGATAAGAAAGATTTCATATAGAATAAAGGATTTTAGTTGGGACTTAAAGAAGTCAGTAGGTAAAATAGAGGAGGGGAGAGTATTCCAGGAAAGGGGAAGAAGGTGGTCAGGCAGAGAAAATGTCTAGAGGGGAGAGATAGAAGTAGTGTTTGCAACAGAAAGGTGGCCAATGTCACTGGATTGAAGAGAACATGACAGAGAATATAAGGTGTAAGAAAACTGGAAATTATCAGTAAAAGATAGGTCTTGATTATAAATGAATGGCAGAGGATTTTGTATTTCATCCTGGAAATACTAGTGAGCCTCTACAATTTATTGAGGTAGGGTGGGGAAGAGACCTGCATTTTAAGAAAATTATTTTGCTGGCTGAATGAAGGATAGATTAGAATGAAGAGAAATTTCAAGCAAGTTGATCCACCAGCAGGCTATTTCATGAGATGACGAAGACCTGAACTTGAATGGCAGCAATGTCAGAGAAGCAGGCATATTCAAGAGATATTGCAAAGATGAAATTGATGTCAATTTGGATTGGGTAGGGAAAGGGTTTGGGGGAATGACAAATAGTGAGTTAAGGATATGATCTTGAAGAGGATCTAAGAAAGAAAATTGAGTAGGAACAGTCAGGTAGAAGAACTAGGAAAAAGTGGTATTCTGAAAATAGAAAAGTTAAAAAGAGAATAGAATAATTGTGTCAAATGTTGTAAAAAGAATGAAGATTAAGAATAGTGGATTTGGCAACTAAAGCATCTTTTGTGACTTTGGAGAAATCAGTCTTGGTGGAAAGATAAAATTTAGAAGGCAGATTGTAAATGGATGAGAAAGTGGGAAGAGAAAAAGTGGAGGCTCCTGTCATTCATGGTCTTTTTGAAAAGTTTAGCTACAAAGGGCAGATGACATTTATGGGAATATAGTTATTGAGATAGAATCAAGCAAGGTTTTTTAAAGATAAAGGAAATGTGGGCATGTTCGAATGCAGTAGGGAAGGAGAAATTGAAAATGAGTGAAAACGTGGAGATGACAGAGGGGACAATCTATTGGAGGAGAAAATAAAGAATGAAGTTGCTTGAATAAATTAACTTGGGTAAGTTAGTTCACTTACAAATGTGAGCCATGGTTGAAGAAGATAATAGCAGAAGGTAGAGAGAGAAGGAGAGAGAGAGAGAGAGAGAGAGAGAGAGAGAGAGAGAGAGAGAGAGAGTGAGTGTGTGTGTGTGTGTGTGTGTGTGTGTGTGTGTGTGTACACATATATATTGTATACTATATGAAGAAGAGGGAGCGAGGAAGCTCAGTAAATAGCCTTAATTTTTTTCCCCCTATAAGGCAAAGATTTCCAGTGAGAAACATGGGAAAGGTGGAAGGAACCATAGGAAGAATCAGGAGAGATGAAGCAGTTTGGAAGAGGCCTTGTGGAGATTTGGATAGTAAATTGATAAAGGACATAAGTCAGCATTACCTAGTGCCAATGAGGGCTCACTTGAAGTTGTATAAAATTAATTTATAGTGGCTCCAGTCAGGTAGGTTTTGTGATTTCCACCATTTTCATTCTGTGGGAGTGAACCAAGGCTGAGACTTGACCAAGCATAATCAGTTATATAAAGGGACAAAGGATTCAAGAAAGATATTGTAGAATTAAATTGGTTCATCAGGAGATTGGGGTGGGGAAAAGAAAAGAGATTCATAGGAAAAAAATGAGTCATGGAATAGATGAAGACTAGTGTTTTGTATGGAAAAACAAAAGGTAGAAATGAAAAGACAATGGAATATGGTCCAGTAAGAGGGTTTCAGAATTCTTGAACATGGAAATGGATACATTTGTGGGTAATGGCTAGATCAAGAGTATGTTGAAGTCTCTACTTCAACTTGGAAGAGGAGCTGATGGGAAGTGAGTAGGTAAAGAGAAAATCCACTACAGTACAGGCAAAACCAATACAATTTTAAGTTGTGAAAATGTAGAAATACAAAAGTAAAAATGTCTGGAACCAGAAAATAAGCAAACACTGTAGGAAAACTTGAATTCAAATCTGGCCTCAGACACTTACTGTGTGATCATGGGCAAGTCACTTCGCCCTGTTTGCTTCAGTTTCCTCATCTGTAAAATAAGCAGGAGAAGGAAATGCAAACCACTATACTGTTTTTGCCAAGAAAATCCCAAGAGGGAAGAATACCCCTCCACACATACACTTATGCACCTCACTCTATTTCTGTCTCTCTGATGCAGCAATTAGATGGTTCATGAATAGCACACCAGGCCTGCAGATAGGAAGACTCTGAGATCAAATCCAGTACCAAACACTTTGGATCTTGGGCAAATGACGTAACCTCTGTTTGCCTTAATACAGTGTAGAAAAAAAAAATCACTCCAGAATCTTTTCCAAGAAAACCCTATGAATGGTATTGGTAAGGTATGGTTCACAAGGTCATGAAGATTAAAACACAACTGATAGCCTAGATATCATTTTTCCAAATGATTTTTAAAATTATTTTACCAAGTTCTATAAAGTATTCCTTTGGTAATTTAATTGGTATAATGTTAAAAATGTAAATTAAGTTTGTTAGCAATTCTGCAGTTTAGTTTTGCCCATTTTTGGCACTTCTGCTATTCATTTTGTAATTAAATAACAAGTCTTTTGTGTGTTTTGGTAGATCTATATTGATCTTTTGTGTGCTTTAGCCTGTGTGGGTCATAAATTGTCTTTTAATTCTCATTTTTGTTTCAAAACACTCAAGATTTCATGTTGTAGTTTTATCAGTGTTTTTTTTTAAATCACCTCAGTATTTTCTAGTGAACCTCTCCTTTACTTTTTTTTGACCTTAATCTCCTTGAAGTAGTAGTAATCTCCTGGAACTTCTGGACTAAAGTATATAAACATTTTCATCACTTTGATATATAATTCCAAATTGTTTTTCTAAGTTTTTGAATTAATTTATAATTGTACCAGCAGTTTATTAGAATACTTGTCTTCCTTCAACCCTCTTTAGCACTTATGTTTTTTGCCATCTTTGCTGTTTCCTGGGGGCTAAAATACTGTTTTTTTTTTTGATTTACATTTCTCTTAATGATATGTATCAGTCTTTACTATGGGTGTAAGTGCTTTGCATTTCTTTATACTTGACTATGTCTTGGGATGCTTTTTGTTCTTAACTATATTTACTAATGCCTTATATATCTTAATACGTGATGCTTACCAGAGATACTTGATTCAGAATGTGTTTATGCCCTATAAGTAGCAAATTTCATTCTTAGATATGTTGATTTTTATTACAAAATATTTTAGTTTTATGGAATCAAAATTATTAATGTTATCTTTCATGTAATAACATCTTTGCCTGCCAAGTTAGTAAGGCTTCTCCAGTTTTGGCATATTCTGTTTTTAATGATGGGACTATATTTTCATTTGGAACTTATTGTCATATATGGTAAGATGGAAAATATATATTTAATATTTAATAACATATATTTCCAGTATTCTGCATTTAATAGGTCATCCTTTCAAAAACTATTTCATATTCTTAAAACAGGATATTAAATTTGATGGCTTTTAACTCTTATTTAGTCTTAACAATTGTTAAACACCTATTATATGTTTAATACGTAGGCAAGATTATGGTTTACCTGGGTGGGAGTGGGTGTAGGAAAAAGTAGAGCTGATTAAAGTAGAGATAACAAAAAGTCCTGATGTTGGTATGGTCTGCACAGAAGGTAGCAAGACTGGATTGGGGAACTCTACTACAAGGATAGTGTCATGTGTCATACTCTACTGGCCCAACTTCAGTGATGGAATATTTGCATAATAATTCAGGTTAAGATTGAAGAGCTCTTCCCTGTCAAACCAGTTATGTGACATAATTAATGAGCATTTATTAAATGCTTACTATTTTTCAGATATTGTGCTATTGTGCCTAAGCCTTGGGGATATAAAGAGAAGTAAAAGTGCTTATCCTGGAGGAGCTCACAGTTTAATAGGGGAAAGTAATTTTCTTCTGTTTCTTACATATTGAATTTTTTAGCTCCTTTATTTTTGCTCTTTTAAAACCAACAAATTAGAAAGAAAAAAACATCTGAATTTTGCTTTTATATGTTGCATTTGTGATTTTTGAAGACGGAATTTTGAAGATAAGCTGTTCACTACTCCTTTTAGAAGGTCAACACCTTGTCTTTATTTAGCTTTTTCCAGTTGTTCAAATGTATTTACTTTTCTAGCTTTTTTTTGGACTTTAATGTTTTTGCATTTCAGAGTTTTTACATTGTTCTGGCTTTTTTCATCAGCAGTATTTCAAAATCTATTGAACTTAGTTTTTCAGAATAAGTTACTCTTTCCTCTTAATGGGTAATATCCTAAAACATTTTCTATTTTATATTAATTGTAGTATCTTGTGCTCCAAACTGTGGTCCTTTTACTACTTGAATTCTTTTTAACTGCTTGCTGTTTTATATGTTTGTTTTTGATTTGGAAGCCCTGGATTTTCCTGGGGGTTTTTGTTCAGAAGGTAATCAGCGGATTCTGTTTTCATTTTTTCATCAAGTTCTAATAAATTCTGAATGGTTTTATTTTATGATTTTTTTAAAATCTTAAAAAAAATTTAAAATTTATTTTTTGTGATGGTATTGAGTCTAATGATATACATAAATTATTTCCTGGATCTGTTTTTCAGATGAGTTATTTTTGATAAAATATAGAATTACCTTACTTATCAATTTTTAAAATCTTGACTTTGTTCTAGTATTTTTTTGTTGTATCATGTTCTAATCATTCCATTCTATTTTTCAGTGAGTTCCTTACTTGGCTTGGATAAGGGTTTTCTATTTTTCCTTTTTTACCCCTCTTTACATCTAGGGGCTGGTTGCTGGCAATTTGTTTTTGTAGGCTTGTGAGATAAGAATGGCTTTTATATTTTAAAATGAAAGTTAATTAAAATCTTGCAAAGTGACATTCAGAATCTTTCTAAGATAATTCAAATGGAAGTGATTCAGTTTCCTGACATGCTGTGAGTACACTGTTGCAAGGTTTGGAGGCATATAACAATGAGGCCAGCACAGGGCTCAGTAGACCTTCAATTTGATAAGCAGCTCTATACCTATTCTCTTATGCTTTCCTTCAGAACATCTCAAACACTGAGCTAGCTAAGCATATTAAAAGTACTTAATAAAAACTTGTTGAACTGAAGAGGTTTTGGTGAGGTTCAAAACCTGACAAAGGGGTCATTATACTCATCAGGAGATGCAAAAACTGTCTCATTTTTGTAGTGATTAGTTATATAGCTTTTTCCCACTATTATTATTTGATTATGAATATATCTTCTACCAGTAGCTATAAGACATAAGTAATCCCTTTTGAAAAATAGTATGTTTTGTGATTTTAAGGTCATATATACATATAAAATGCATTGTGGAATATTGTGTAAGGTGTTGGCCTAAACCGAATTCTCTGACTGCTTATTTTTTATCGCATAGATATTCCACCCCCCCCCCCCCCATATAATTTGTTTTCCTGTTCCTCAAACAAGAAAGTTATAGAATTGTTTATTTCCAATTTTCCCTGATTTAGTCTGTTCCATTGATTCTTTAACCAATACCAGATGGTGTTGATAACTGATGATTTTGTAATATGGTTTGAAATTTAGAACTATTATTTCATCCCTACTTGTTTCTTCATTTCCCTTGATAGCCTAGATATCATTTTTCCAAATGATTTTTAAAATTATTTTACCAAGTTCTATAAAGTATTCCTTTGGTAATTTAATTGGTATAATGTTAAAAATGTAAATTAAGTTTATTAGCAATTCTGCAGTTTAGTTTTGCCCATTTTTGGCACTTCTGCTATTCATTTTGTAATTAAATAACAAGTCTTTTGTGTGTTTTGGTAGATCTATATTGATCTTTTGTGTGCTTTAGCCTGTGTGGGTCATAAATTGTCTTTTAATTCTCATTTTTGTTTCAAAACACTCAAGATTTCATGTTGTAGTTCCAAGTTTTTCTCACATAGCATAGTGTCTTTTGTCTCATTAGGTGTTGGATCATTTTCCCTTTTTTGTAGTAGTGATTTACAGATATCTGAATAATCTGAAGTTACAGAGATCTGAAAGTGATCTGGAGATCACTTTCTAACGTAATGTTTTTCCTCTTGATTTATTTATTTATGTTTAAGGTCTTCTGAGTTTTTTCTTCCTTGAAACTTTGATAGTTTGAAACTCAGCTCCCTTCCCTCCCACCAAGTTTTCCCATACTCACTTTCTGACCCTGTCCCCTCTGATGATGATTTCTTTTAAAGCTGCATTTCAGTATCTCGTCCTCAGTGAGTGTTACTTCATAAGGGGAGTATGTGTATGTTTTTTGGATTCTGGATATCATAAATCATAGAAACAGCTGGTGTTAACTTTATACTTGGTGTATAAGTTTTTGTTTTTAGGAGTTAATAGGAATCAGAGAATATGTCTAATCCTCTTTTTTTGTTCACATCCCTATAATCTTCCAAATATCACAGTGCTTCTAGGTCTTGAGCATTAGTTTGTTTTGACTGTATGACTTGAATTCATCAAGGGCAGTTTTCTCATATCTTTTTATTTGTATGTATCTTTCTCATTATTTTTGTTTTATCATTAGCAGTATACATATAATTTCTCCTTTACAGAAAAAACACAAAAATGAGAATTGAACAGCCTTCTTAGTTATCTATGTAATCATCTCCCTTCTTGATCCTCTTCCTTTCCAGTATAGCTAAAATCTCTTTGTTGTCCTTAGTTCTTTATTTGTCTCATTCTGAACATTAACATTTCTCACAGTTTTTATCCAAATTTAGTCACTAGTACCTGTTTACCTGGTTACCTTTTTATTACTTGCCTTTTACTTTTTGTACATTTATTTAAAAAGTCTTAAGTTGGTGAGTTTAATTCCCTTTTTACTTAGGTCTCTTCAGATGAATCTTATTCTTACTGTATCTTGGAATTGTTGTCCTTTATATCTTCAAAATTTCATTCTTAACGCACCTTCTGATTTCTGCTGAGCTGACTTTTCCTAAAGGAATTTAGTCTGTAGGATCCTGACTCTTCAGAACACTTTGAAATTTGCTTTCCCAATATTTGGGTGGGAAATTGCCCTAATTTCCTGTCATTCACCATCATCAGCTTTAGGAAGGGAATGGTCATTTCCTCATAGGGTTCCCATTGCTTTAACTGCAACAATCAATTTTTAGTGAGAATCAGATCTGAAATAGAATTTCTTCTAATTGGTTTCTCCATTTTTGGGTAGTTTATTACTAAAGTAAGATAAGAAATTACTGGCAGAAGTAACACTAAGAGATATTTGAATTGAAATACCCCATCACCACTTTGCTGTTCTTTGTGCTAGTCTTGTGATATCCCCAAACTACTCACTGATTTCTTTTTTTAATCTATTCCAATAGGTCTGTATATACTCCAGTGACAAAAATCATTCCTATTTCTTCCTCTTTTGAACTTTACACATACATTATACATATGTACTCACCTGAGTACGTATGTTTTATACAAAACGTGTATTTTAACAAACATTACTTCCAAGTGTTACTGACAGCCTGTGAAATTAAATTTCCCTCCTTAGGATCTCTTTGATGCATTTTTCCCCCTGTTCCACAACTTTTCTTCATTAGTTGAATGGCTTTGTTAGTGCAAAAGCTTTTCAGTTTTTATGTAATCTAAATTTCTGTTTTTATCTTTTCCAATCTATTTTTCTTTTGAATGAACAAAAAAAGAATTTTAAGTACTTACTGTGTGTCTCAAGTATTGAAGAAATAAATAGAAAATATAGACAAGTTCTGTTCTCATAGAGCTTGCATTCTTCATGGGAAGACAAAATATAAAGAAAGGTTTAGTTGGAGTGCTTATTATGTAAAGCGGTTATTAGGGTTCAGTGGTAAAGTTAATGATAAGTTCAGCAGTTGACAAGGTTTTACTTACTAAGTAGGGGTACAGCCTGATGGTCTCCTGTCTTGCTGGTATGATTTTGGTTAGTGAAACCTTGATGTTCAATGTAAAGGAGTTACCGTGGCAGTAATCTTATTTGCCCTATTATAGTGGGGGGAGAGACTTAGCACAGAAATTGGAAAGGGTTCCCTGATGTTCTTATTGGAATGCGCCTGCTCTCGGGTAAGAATGATAGAAGATTGTAAGAAAAGGTAGTAGGAAAGATTCTTTGGGATTTGTATAGGGTTGAGGGTTTCAGTGGCTTGGTCTTTTCTATTCTCTGCCATTTAATTTGGGATTTTGCTCTATGTACAATGCTATTTGTTTCGGCTTATTTCATTTTATATAAATCTTCCTAGTCTTTTCTGTAGTCTTTGTTATTTCTTATGGTATAGAAATACTCCAACATAATCATATGCCACAGTTTGTTGAGTCATTCTTTCAATTAACTAGATTTTTTTTTGTTTTCATTTTTCCTAATATATAAGAAGTTAAGTATTTTAGTGTCTATAGGGCTTTTCTTTTTGACTTCCTTATAGGGAATAGAATCCCTGGGTCAGTAAACAATCACTTGATAATTAGAATTACATGCAATTAAAGCTTTTCATGTATCAATACAACTAGAAGGAGGAAAACTGTAGTTGAGAAAAAAAATTTACATCTGATAAGGGTCTGAAGTATATGTGCATGTCTGTTAAATTAATACATATGACCACATAGAGTCTTGTAGATATGTAAGTTAAGAAGTCATTCCCATATTTATGATAAGAAAGATAAAAACAAATAGTTTTCAAAAGAATTAGAAACTCTTAATTACTATGTAAAGAATTACCCTAAAATCACGGGTGAGTAAAATGCAAATGAAAACAGCTTTGGTAGTTTACCACACCACTAGGAAATGTGCACTGATGACCAAAGAAGAGAATAGTCAGTGTTGGAATTGGCTGCTACACCAAGGCATTAGTGGAACTGGTTATTGTTCCAACACTTCTGGAAACCAGTTGAGAGTTTTCATAAGAATGTACTAAAATGTACATCATTTTTTCTATGTTCTTTAAATGATAATTTTTGTTTTTACTCACACTGCTTGCTTACCACAATTTTATAGCTATTGTGGATATATGGAGGTGCCACCTAGAGGACACTGGATCTAAGTCATGTTGGCTGTTGTTTGCATTCTTTTTTTTCCTTCAATTATTTTAACACCTGCTTTAATATCTTCCTTTCTTTTCCAATGCCTTCCCGTAAAGTCAGGGAATTTCAACATTTACATTGATGTTTCTTCTCATTTCCTAACTTCCCAATTATTTACCTTTGCCCTACTACTATTCTTTCTTTTCATTTTAGCCATATGTAACAATGATCACCTGCTGGATGTGACCGTTCCCCACAAGAGATCTTCTCTAATTAGAAATAACTGACTTTCCTCTATTTCAGGAATTTTTAACTTAGAATCTATAATTGTATTGTTATTGTTTTAATAGTATTTTGGTAAACATTTCAACATAATTAGTTTCTTTGTGCATTTACAAACATTATTCTGAGAAACAGATCCCAAATTGCAAGTGGAGATGGTCCATGACACGAAAAGAACCCTTTTTAAAATCTGAATATAGCCTATTATTCTCTGTCCTTATGTCTTTTCTCTTCCAAATTTAACTTTTGCTGAATTCAGATCTTTAGTCCCTCTGCTCCCTAGTAGTTTTTTTAGGCCATTGCTGCTATTAATTTCCTCTCTTTCAAATTTTGATCCTATTGTTAACCATTTCAAGTCTTTTCTCTCTTTTTCACCAAAGTCCTTGTCCTCATATCCTGTTGCTTCTCATCTATTGCTAGATAGATTACATGCACCATCTGAACCCTCTCACTATAAATGTTCCTTCCCTCCCTCCTTTCTATTTCTATTTCTCCTCTCTCCATTCACTCTCAAGGGTTTAATTATCACTTTATGTATTTGACTCACAGATCTACCTAGCCCTAGTTTTATCCCCTGAGCTTTAATCTTGCAATAACCAATTGCATATGGGTTGTTGTAAACTGCATGTTCAGTGACGGTTCACATTCATCAGCTCCAAAAAAGAGCTCATAAACTCTCTTGTTTTTTTAGCCTTTCCTGTTTCTATTGAAAGCATCTTCTAGTCTCCTAGGTTTTTAACCTATATATTATCCTGGTCCTTCACTCTCTCCCTCACCCTAAACATGTAATCAGTTGCTAAATCTTGCCATTTCTATCTCTACTAACCTCTTTTTCCTCACACTACCAAGTTAGTTCAAGACGTCGTTATATAGATATTTACTTGATCCCATTAGATGTATGAATTGTTTTGTATCCCCAGTCCCTAGCACAAAACCTGGAACATTTAATAAATGTTGGGTAACTGATTAAAAGATGACAAATAAGCAAACTGATAATTGTTATTGGGCCTGTGGATATGCAAGTCCACTAATGAATTGTTGGTGCAGGTGTGAACTGATCTGACTGTTTTGGAAAGCACTTTCAGATTGCCTTCCAAAGTCCCTGAACAATGTTTCTTGACCTTGTAATAACTACACTAGGTATATCAGCAAGCATATATGGAGGGTCTTTACATGCCAAGCACAATATATCTAAATAGTAAAAGGAATCAAACATACCCCAAAGAGCAAAAAGAAGGATTTGTATGTATAATATCATCAGCTATAATAGAACTTTTTTTTTTTTTTTTTTTAAGAAACAAAGGACTGGAAACATGAATTGGGAATGGCCAAACAAAATTCCATATGTGAATGTTATTGTGACTTGAAAATGAGGAGGAGAGTTGGGGAAGAGAGAAGATGAAAGGAATGGATTACCTTGATTAACTTGTATGAATTTAGGCACTGGTAAAGTTAAGAACAAAGAGAATAATGTACACATTGACTACAGCAATGTAAAAAACAATTGTATGAGCCTTAAAACGATACTGCTGGCAATGACTAACTACTGCCATAGAAATTAAGTTATTCATGCTTCCTGCCATATATGGAATACAGATGTAGAATGAATGAGACAAAGTTCTAAGATATTGTAACCAATGTGTACTGGGTTTTTTTTGTTGTTTTGTTTGTAGGTGCTATAAGGGAGCTCTTTAAAATAAAGGAGTATGTGGGAGTAATGATAGCAATATAAAAACAGAAAAGTGTGTCAATGAAATATTAAATAATACACAGAAGGAAACAGAAACAAGGAGAGCTATGTTGGAAAAACTGAAAAATTTAACATACTTTTAAAAAATTTGAGTAAAGATTCAATGTCACAGTCTATATGGAAATTTTCATTCTTGACATCTGTTAAGATTAAAAAAAACCAATGGACGTGTGAAGAAACAATTTAAGAAAATTACTCAATTACAAGTAAAAGTGACCTATGTAAAAAATATGTACTGTTTGGTAAATAAAATATTAAACACATTTCAAGCTTTAAAGTAATGTTAAGAAATCATCTGGTCTATCTGACTTTATAGATGATAAAACTATAGCTAAGAGAAGTTGAATTACTTGTTCAGGTCACATAGGTACTAAGTTATCCAAGTTGGTTTTTGAATCCATGTCATCAAATCTAGTGTTTTTTCTACTACATCAACAAATAAGTAGATCATTTCTCCAAAAATTGAGAAACTGTAAAGTTGCACAAAATGAAAAGACCTATTAAAATGCTGTATTTTTCTATGTTTACTAAGAAACATTAAAGGAGAGAATAAAAGAAGAATGAGAGGAAGGTGAATGGTGTCTTGCATAATAGATTACTGCAGTTGGAGGTGCACATTTTAGTCTATGTAATGCACTGGCTTAATGTTTGATTTTTGGCATTTAGTCTTTGCAAGCATTAGTGTCTTCATTTATAAGATGAGGGGATTGGACGATGATATCTTAGGGCCCTTCCAATATATTTCCTATCTGTTGTAAAAATTCATTTAAGTTGTCCAATTATATGTTTTTATATAAATATAAATTACTGATGGGGTAAAATACATTAAAATATCATTTAATGGTTTTCTTAGATTTAAAAAAAATTTTATCCATTCATTTCATTTATTCATTTATTTTTTGCTGAGGCAGTTGGGGTTAAGGACTTGCCCAGGGTCACACAGCTAGGAAGTGTTAAGTGTCCAAGGGCAGATTTGAACTCAGGTCCTCCTGACTTCAGGGCTAGTGCTCTATTACTGCACCACCTAGCCTGCCCCGTTTTTTATTTTGTTTTAAGTGGAATGATTCTTGACTGTTTAGTTATTGTTAGATTGAATAAAGGACTGGAGTGATAATTTTGTTGAAATGTTTGCTGAAATTTCATTTACTATCACTTCCTATTTGGCCTTTTTTTTTTTTTTTCTCTTTCATTTGTCCACATTGCTTTTTACTTTTTCATAATATTTATGACAGTTACCTTTTATTTATTTTATGCATTGCCTTGGGAAGGTCAATTAAGTATTTTAGAGATCTTGGTGGAAGCATTTAACTCATTTTATATTCTAGATGTTGACAACTTAGGCCACTTGAAGAGCTTGTGTGTCACACCATAAAGGTGAAACTGTATAATGGAATGAATAGGAAATCCAAACTTGAGCCCTTATTATTGCAATCTAGAACTTTTGTTTGTGTGTATAGGCAGGTTAGAATGAGTAATGTTACTGGAAAATATTCCATTAATCAAATTGATATCAAGAAAATTTGAGTTCTAGTATAAGAATTGTTACATTTGGAGATTGGTTTCCTGATTAGGGGCTTCATATTTATTGTTTTGTAGAAATAACAGTCACTAGATTAAAAAACAAATTCATGAACTATGAATGATAACATTCACATTTTATATTGTTTTTTAGTGAGCATGTAGTCAAGTAGCAGCAGCCATCACTGCCAGTAATGGCAACAGCTATTATTAAATAGTCTTTGTTTATATTTAAAATTTGTATGTGGTTCTTTTAAATTAGTTTATAGAATAACTTATACATACAATATGATTATAATTGCATCATATTTATTATGTTAATATTTTTTATTTTTGTAATGTGTTGTCTTCCTGTATTAGAATATGAAGTAGAGATCAAGGATTTTTTTCTATTTGTATAATCAATTCTTAGCAAAGTTTTTTGCATATGAGTGCTTAATTAATATTTTTTCATTCATTTATTCCTCTTCCTTTCTACTGCCAACTTACTGAAAAATGAATGAAATTTCTGAAAGGTTTCTTTGAGAACATATTTATTGAATAGTATTTTTGAGATGAAAAAGGCTCCACTTGATATTTCTTTGAGAAAGACACCTGGGAGCTATCTCTCTTGTTTCTTTCACACTATGACTGTGACAAACATGCCCTAGAGATCAAGTTGTTAGTATTTCTTAGAAAATAGCACCTATTTTCTTGAATTGCTGTCTTGTTATTTTTAATAGTTTTTTGTTTTGGGTCTAGGTGTTATAAGGCATCTTTGGTTTACTTGTTTGCTTACTTAGGTTTTACAGATTCTTTCATTTGTTTCCAAGTTGGTTGACTATAAAAAGAAAAAAACTTCAAAGCTTTTATTTAAATGATGGCATACTATAAAGCTTTTTCAGAGATAGCTCTAGTAAGTAAAAATCTGCACAAAGTCAAGAATTTTATCTGTCACAAATGCAAATAGTCTTAATATATTGTAGTAACTGCCTTTTCATTTATTAAGATTTTAAGGATTGAATATTTTAATGAGATTTTCTTTTAAGTACATGTAAGTTGGTATCCAAAATGAATTTTGTCTTTAAAGACAACAAAGTAGCTTCTTGGTTTATTATTTTTTGGTGATCACTGATTTAAAGTGAAAAGAAATTTGAAGATCATCTAGACTAATGTTAGAAATACACTCTTGACACTGAAAATCAGATATGGAGGAAAATTTATTAAAGAAAAATTTTAAGGAATTGTCTTAATGTTTCTGGCCAAAAGCAGCTCCTTTCCTCTTTGGGAAGAGGGAGTCCCAAGGCACAAAACGTTAGAGACAACCTTAATACTTGATAGTGTGGCACAACCTTTATACTTGATAGTGTGGCACAACCCCTCCCTTCCAAGTCTGGATTGATCTGTTCCCTTCCAGGCTACAATTTTTCTGCTAAGCCCACTACATGATTCCCTTTAAATATGCATCAACATGTTCCCCCTCCCTCATCACATAGCCCATGTTCAAAAATGGTGGAAAACTCCTATTATGGAGTGTGTTGTTTAATAGTTAGCTTATTAAGCAGGCCCCAAAGTGTTTTGGTCAAGTCAGGTCATTGACCCCAACTATTTTGGGTTGGCTTGGCTATTATCTTAAGATTGTGGTTTTCTCAAAACTACAAGAGTCTTTCTAATTGGTTGAATTCACTAGCCCTCCTATTCCTTGTTTACTCAAGATTTCAATTGCTCACTTACCTTCCTTAACTTCTCACATTCTGGAAACTCCTTGGTCAGTGGTACCTACTACCTCCTTGAAGCTTGCAACATTCAACTTTAAAGCATTTCTCACACTAATGTCTTTATTTTAGAAAAATGACTCCTAGACTTTAAGGGAGTTATTTCCCTAAGATGGTGCAGTAAATAGATATTTTAGGTTCCTAATACTGAAAGTTGATGAGCAGACTTACTGTAATCTAAAAAACTTTTATTGGGAACTCTATAAAGATACACATCTAATATTGGAAAGCAGTAGTACAAGAATTTTGTTTTAGTAATAAAATAAGAATTTTGGATCGTTTTGTATAGGATAAACTGAGTGAAGACCTCTCATAAGAATGTGACCTTGATTTATGCCCTAATTGTAACTTGAAACTTTGTAATAGCAAGTTGAGCTATAACTAAAAGCTGTAGGTGTTAGATTACCTCCTGTCTCTTAATACCTTCTTTTCCTTTCATTAGCATTTAAGCACCTAATATAGTAAAGTGTGTTTTGGGGTCCATAGACTTTGGGTAAATTAGAATTCTCCAGCCAGTGGGAGAAAAGGTCAGAAGGTGGGGTTGGGAGCTTTTGGTTAGGTCTATATAATACTATATGTGCATTTTGTGCTTTTCACTGTTCTACTGACACCTTGTCTGGTAGGTATTGCCCTTTCTCAGGAGATCATAATATATCTGTTTTGCCTTTTTTACTTTGAGTCTGATTTTAATTTTGGTAAGGGTCACTGTCAGACACAATTTGGGGGCTCGTCTGAGCAATTTCCTATTGGTGATGGGTCTCTTCTGGACTGAAACCCCAGGTTGCGCCCTTCTGAGAGTTCTCCAATGGTCCTAGGTAGGAGTCCTCTCGGGAAATCCTGCTCATTGGGTAAACTTCTGAAGACAGAGACATTCAGAGAAAGCAAAAAATGATGTGGATTAGCAAAGACGACTGGGGATTTGGCTCAGAAGACAAGTCAGCAGAAAAAGTTTTGAATTGGTTACAACAGGTCGTGCACCACCCAGATGTGTGAGAACCTGGTGAGAAAGGGAGAGATTAAAAAGAGGATAAGGTACTGTGAACTTGAGAGGGACCATTTCCCTTGATAAGATGGGCGAGTTCTCCATACTTTCTTCTGCTAAGAATTGGTGAGCTGCCTGGGTAACTGGGATTGGGAATTTAAGTTGCCTAGTTCCCTTTGATACTAGGAAAATTGTAAACATTTTGAGTCCATAAGGATTCTCCCATTTTCCTTTGGAAAGATTGGGTGAGTCCTCCAGAGGACAAGATACTGTAAACTTTGGAAAAGGAATAATCTAGCTGGTTCTATCTAGTGTCTCTTGAAGATAGCTCTTCAGAAAGAATTGGGATAAAGTACCAAAATGTATAGGGATTAAATACTGTTGTTTTGTTTGGACAGATGCCCCCACTTACTGGGAAAACTGCCCATTTCCCAAGAGTAGGGGTATAAATTCAAAGGAGCCTTCAATACCTGTTAGGTCAGCTGCTAAGAACTCCCAAAACATTTCCCTCCTCTCAGAAAAAGAGTGTGTGTGTGTGTGTGTGTGTGTGTGTGTGTTTTGTCTTCTGTGTTTCAGTCAACCAGATTAAAAGATCTGGCTATTTGGGATTTTAAAACATCTGCTTTGTGCATAGTTGCTTTTTATGCATACCTTTTAGAGAGAGGAAGAGCTAGTTCTGAAATGGGAAGTTACCAAAAAGGAAAAAAAAACTGACCTTTTTATGGACCTAGAACTGCCCAATTTAGGTCTGCAGAAATAAATAAAATTAAAATTATGAAAATATAGCACCTCTAATATTGTGCTTAAGATTGTGCTTTTCTCAAAACCACAAGAGTCTTTCTGATTGGTTGAATTCACTTGTGCCTTCCTAGCCCTCCTATTCCTTGTTTACTCAAGATTTCTGGGATTTTGAGTTTTTGAGACTTTGTTAAGTTGCTCAGCACCATCTCTCAGTCTAATTGAATTAGTCTATTGTATTTTTAAGTATGTCTAATTTATGACTAAAAGTCTTCTGTAGATCAGAACTTGAGGCTTACAGAAAAATTGTAAAAGGAAGAAACAACCCTTTCTGGGATTTTCCAAGCTTCTCAGGTTTGTGGAATCTGTCCTGGCTAGCCTGGTGTCCCTGGCTGACTTGAATTCTTCTGGAATTTGTGCTGGTGCTCCAATGTCTTTGACATGGCCCTTGGGCATTTATGGCATCAACAGTAGTCTAGTCACTGGGCCACAGACCTATAGTCAGACACCTGGGTCCAAATTTCTCTTACACTCTCCCCCAGGTTACTAAGGGCTATCAATTTCTTCTTCTTCTTCTTTTTTTTTTTTTTTTTAAATTTTCTCCCCCCCCCCCCCTTTTTTTTTTTTTTTGCCAATTTTTTTTAAGCCTTGTAGACAGACTTGAAAGGGAAGTTTTCTGTCACCTTAAATTTTGGGGCTTTGTGTATTTAAATTGGAATTTTGATTCTGAAATTGAGATAATTGCTATTAACTAGTATGTGCAACAATTGAACTTGTTTATTCTGATACAAGATTTTAGAAATATGTGTGCATTGATATGAAATTATGCTACTAGAAATTTAAATCTGTATTTGATTTACAAATCAAATTTGTAATTTGATTACAAATTTTAAGTTAAAAATTTTGGTTCTCTGGTAACTTACCAGAAGTGGTCACATTTCTGTATTTCCTAATTAGACCATGTTGCTTTCTAAATTGTATATTAGGTAATTGTAAAAATTGTATGAGCTGTGCTTTTAACATTTTGCCAGCTTCGATGGATATATGCTATAAATTTTGTGACATTTGGTCCAAAATTATTTAGATATTACCTATATTTATAATCTTGAAGTTTGTATTGCTTTTTCCCTTTAACAAAGAAGTAAAAGCAAGAAAATTTGTTGTATAGAGATATGTATGATTGCAGAACAACTTGCATCTGACAAGTATGTAATATATATAAGGATAAATAAGAAGGTGTTGAAGAGGTATCCTTCTGGAGGGGAGAGAGCCTGGATCCAAAAACATTTTGTTTAGGTTTTAATAAAATAGCACTAGTGAGGAACTGAAATATGGTGGGGATGAATGGAAGTTTTCTCCTGGACCCTGCTTCTTTAAAAGAGATTAGTGGAATAGCAATGGAACATACCTTAAGTATGGATTGGTAGAAACTATTGATTCTGATAAAGGAACATATTTTTTACTAATAAGGTTTTATAAGAAAAAATGGGGAGGGATTGCAAATTGAGTGCCAATTCTATATATTTGGCCATCTGCCCTCATCAGGGAAAGTGGAAAGAATGAATCAGATACTTAAGAAACAGATTACCAAATTGATGTTAGAGACTAAATTGCTTTGGACCAAATGTTTGTCTATTACGTTTTTAAAGAATTAGAACTATTCCCAGAAGTGATTTGGGACTTTCCCCTTATGAGAATGATTTATTTTATTTGGAAGGAAAAAGGGAAAAGACTGTCTATTGAAACTAAGGATAAGTTTTTAAGGAATTATATGCTGGTAGTGTCCTCATCCTTTTTTAGTTCTTTGGAAGCAAGGATTTCTGGCCCAGACAATACCTTTGGAATTTGTACTTCCAGGAGAGTGGGTGCTTACTAAATCCTGGAAGAAGCAGAATGGAGACCTTACCAGACAGTACAGATGACTGAGACTGCAGGCTGAGGAACAAGGCTTAAAAGACCTGTGGAAGAACTTCAAGAATGGATTGTTAAAGACAATTTATAATTTCTAAAATTAAAACAGCAATTAGGAATGTTTTGATGGGAAGGGAGATTAGCTATGTTTAGAGAAATTTGAACAATATTGATATTGTACCTATTATTTTATTTCCAGAAAAGTTTACAATATAGGAACTCCTTGATTGGAGGGAATAGAATGAACAGTTTTAGGATGAAGAATCTGATAGTGTTTTTTAATGTAAAATTAGGATATTCTATATTTTATGTGAGTTTTAATTTGTATTGGGTCATTTTATAGCTGTTACCATTGTTTAGGGAAATTCTGAGAACAGTGGTCTATAGCTTTGTTTTTGAACATGGTTAATAACTGAATATGTATAGAGTAGTTATTGAGCATCTTAAAGCAAAATGATTTGTGTAATGTTGAGTTTAAAACCCATCTACTTAGATAAGAGGATAAGCTGTGGACTTCCTAGGATGAATCTTACTGTTATAGTCGATATTTATTTAAGTTATTTTATCCTTGAGCTAAATTTACCTGAAGGTTTGATTAATGAGACTTATCTGATATAAAATCTCTTGGGGACTGTAGTTGATGTATTTGGAGTTTTGAATTCAGGTATGATTGTTTGATGGATCATCAAGCCAGTAATTCACCATGCCACAGAGGAAAGTGATTCTGAATTATTACAGGTGAAGGTTAGTAACAGGGAAAGAGTTGGGAGGATAACTGTGGCCTCCATTTAAGGTGGTAGCCTTCTGACTCAGTTTCCCAGTAGTGTTCTTTTGAATAAGAACCTATCTGATTATCTGTTGATAAGAACCTATCTGTATATCTGTGTTTCTTTTAGCATTTTGTTGCTGCTGATTTTCCTGATAGGCATTTTTATATGTGTATGGTTGTGTACTCCAATTATTAGGAACACAAATGGTTGGGGTGATAGATGGCTGCAGATGGGAGTTGGGGCTACAGAACCCCAATTTGTATGCTGAATAGGCTTATTAGATTCCAAGACATGGTTGAAATAATAAGCAGAAGACAAAAGCACTGGATTTGTTAGCAGACCAGACCACTCAGATTAGAGAAGCAGTACTCTGGCATAGATTAGTATTAGACTACTTGTTGGCTGAACAAGATGGAGTTTGTGAGAAATTAAATTTTTGCTGTGTGAAAATTGAAGATAATGGGCAGGTAGTGAAGGAAATTGCCAAAGCAATCAGAAAATTGGCCCATGTCCCATTCTAGACCTGGTCCTCACTGATGTGATCTATGGTGTAGGGTTTGTCATCATGGCAAACACCAAAAGTTGAGATTTGGTCATGTGAAGAATTTATAATGGCCATTCTCTTTGGCAAAAGATGGATATATTTGAGAAAATCGGTTACAGACAAAATGAAGGGATGGTAACTTTGAAATAGTGTTGGGAGAGCATATGAAACACAAGTTCCTTAATGGAACTTAGAATTTCCCGGTAGAAAGGGAGCATACTATGAGGTTGGGGCATGCCCTTAGCTGGCAAACTAAATCCTGAAAGGGACTCAGCACCCTAAAAGAGTTAGCTATAAGGAAGAGAAGTGGGGCTGAGAAGCCTAGTATGGAGGTAAGATAAGGAGCTGACCCAAAGGAAGGTAGCAGCTATGGGATGACCCACAGATAGATTTTTTGGGGAAAGTTAAATTCAGGGACATGACCAGGATTTCCACAAAGGAAAGATTGAACAACCTAGAGGGGGAGATCCAGTTATTTATGGGGGGACCAAGGAATCAAACTGAAAAGAGGCTCTTTGATTTCTGGCGAGGGTGGACCCCAGTAGAGAAAAAGGACAAACCAGGTCCAGAGGGATTGAAGATTGAGAACAAGATGGTTGAGGAAATCTACGAAGAATTAGTGAGAGATTTTAAAAGGTTAATAAGAAGAGGGATTGTATGGATAAACTGAGTGAAGACCCCTCATAAGGATGTGGTTTCAACCTATGCCCTAATTGTAATTTGAGGCTTTGCAATAACAAGTTGAATAATAGCTAAAAGCTGCAGGTGTTCAGTTATCTTAGATGAACATACATTTTCCCTCCTGTCTCTGTCCCTCCTTTGCCCCTTTTCATTAGTATTTAATGGTAATGTGGTAAAGTGTTCTGAGTTCCATATTTAGTTTCTGCGTTAATTAAAACTCTCCAGCCAATGGGAGAAAAAAATTGGAGGGTGGAGTGGAGGCTTCTGATTAGGGTCTGTATAATCCTGTGTTTGTAGTTTGTGCTTTGCATTCTTCTTCTTTCCTTTTCTCAAGAGATCATAATAGATCCTTTTTTACATTTTTTATCTCGAGTCTCTTGATTTTAATTTGGGTAAGGGTCACTGTCCCATACAATTTGGCCTTAGAAAATAAAATATTAACTGTTTGAAGTATCACTATCCCCGTTCTTAATACTTAAATCAGCCTCATCATTCTGCTCTTACTAATATTAATGTAGAACAACAATATCTTTATAATCCTAGGAAAGAATTAATTTATTTTGTTTCCTCTTTTGAACTTTTATTCATGTCTTTTTTCTATTTCATTTATTTTAACATTTGGCTAGTCACTTACCTTTTCTTGCATGCAGGCTGTGTTGGTCCCTGTCTATTCTTGCCTGGAATTAGGTGTGTAATTAGGGGGATGTGTGTGTATGTGTGTGTGTGTACACTTTTCCAGCTTGCTTATGAAATGAAGAATTTATGATTATCCAAACTTGGAAGGAAACCCTTTCCTATTGTGAAAACTCTTGGATAGAGGACACTTAAGAGTTTCTCTTACAAAAATCGAGTAGAGTAGATATGAATTAATTTGCATAGTACCAAACATGTTTCTGTTTAGATGCCTTGTACTGTGCTACTTTAGAATGTAAGTGTAAGGCCCATGTGAGTAGATATTATTTAATTCTTTGCATTTGTATACTAAGCAACCACCAGTATAAGGCATAGAAGTGATTGATTAATAAAAGTTTGTTAATAGATTTTATCACAATCATAAGAATTTGCTGACTTCTGTATTCACATGGCCAGTGCCTTATTTATTCCTGACATCTCTTAATTGGATTGTAGTAACTCTGCCTTAGATCTTATCTTCTCCAAACATTTTCCTCCAATAATTACCAATTACCATATTTTGTGATGTAAAGTGATAACCCTAAAGCACAAGTTTGAGCATTCCATTCCCCTGCTAAATAAGCTCCTCAGGCCACTCACTATAGCATATCAATTAAAAAATGATATTAATATTTATTGCTTTATATAATAAGGTATAGAACATAGGACAATATAATGTAATATTGCCTCTGTATAAATATAAACTCCTTTGTTGGGCTGTTAAATTGTTTTAATAATCTTAATATTAGTCTTCCTTTCCAGGCGTGTTCTTTTATTCTATGATTCAGCTGAAGTGCCTCCTTTGAATATTCCTGACAAATGACATTGCATCTTCTATTTCTATTTCTTTGTACTTAACTAAACTTTCCTCTGCTGGAAATATACTCCAATCTTAACCTCATGAATTCTTTCCTGATTCCTGTAATTGATAGTGCTGCTTTCCCTGAAATAACTTTGTATTTACTTTGTGTTTTCCTCATACCTTTTGCATATTGTAATGTGCAGTGTAATGTGTATGTTCTGTTATCTCTGATAGAATGTTAAACTTCTTGCCATTAAATGATTGGCATATAGATGTCCAGTAAATACTCGTTGTTTGAGAAATTGCCAAATTGGGTATAGAGAAAGGGTCTCTGAGAGAACACTATGTTTTCTCTTTGAGTAGGCATAGAAGATTAAAATAAACACATACATTTTCATACCTTCGTAGTAAGCAATAATGGATTTTAATTATAATTTAAATAAAGTAATATTAATCATTTTAATAATTGCTTTAAGTATTTATTTTCACTTGACATATGATGAATAGAAAATACAAATTATACATAATTTTCAGACAATTTACTAAATTTCATTTGATCAAAGGAAGCTTCTTTAAATAAATTTAGGGAACCATGGATAGAAATTTTAAGTTTGGAATCAGATACTCAAAGAAATAAATGGGGTGACTTAAGTAGAAAGAGAACTTATTACACAATAAGCTGAGGTTTAAGAGATAATAATGAAAAAAGATGGCAATGAATATGGTAGGCTGAAAAGTTCATTTGTCAGTGGTGACAGGCAAATTTCTGGAAATGAGGCAGAGACAAAAAGCATTAATGAAAAATTTAAGGCTGTAGTCACTAGAACTTTTTTTGTGAGGGTTTCACATTATGAGAGTTTGGGGAGAGATTATTTTGATGGTTTTGTTTTGAATGATCTGAAGGAAAGGGAAAACTAGAGATGGAAATAAATTCAGTCTTGGAAGCAATTTTCAGGAAGTGAAAGAAATATTTCTTAGAACAAGAGAAATAGCAGGACAATTCTCATTATTTCTGAAATTGAAAGGCAGGGAAGGAGATGAAGAAAATAAGAAAATTTTGAAGAGTGTTAATGGTTAGTGATTAGTAAATAATAAATTATGAAGGAATGCACATATTTCTGAAGAGCAATATAAAATTTGAGGTAATGGAGAATAACAGAATTATTTTTAATATGCTGAATATTGTGGTTTATAAGTTAGCCTTTTTAAGATGAGGAAAAATACAGTTTTCCCCAGTTTATGAGGGTCTAATTCTATTTTTAGGTATATTGGCAATTGAACTTGGAAAAATAAAATACTATTTAAAATGTTTAAATACTATTGTTTTAAATAAAATAAAAATACATATTATGTTGGAAATATTATTTAAAATTTTTTTTTAAAAAAGGCATCTCTACCAGTGTTCCAAACTTGAGTAATCATTATTCCCCAGACTGACTTCAGAGTACTACTAGCAGTAATCATCAAGTTTAAAAGTTAAATAAACTTTAAAATGCAATAATTGAATTTAACTTGCTAAAGTCAAATGTAGTTTTCAAAATTCATATGTAATATCTTTTAGGTTGTTTATCAAAATTATGTACTATGTTGGAAATGACTAGAATTACCTTTGTTTAATTAACTTCATTGAGGTTTCATACTTAGCAAGTTTTTAGATTGAGAAAAATATATTGCAGTGCTATACATCTCATGTAAGGGCCAAATAAATTTTTTTTTTATTGACAGTGATACTGATGACATTGTGCTTCATTGTATTATTCACCAGAATATGAAACTTCCTTTTAAACTTACTAAAATCTACAATAATGTGGAAAACTTACCAGCCTAGTTATTTCACACTGGAGGAAATAGATTGGAATTAAAATTTTAGAGTTGGAAAGTACTTTAGAGGTCATTGAGTTTTAACAACTATTCATTGTATAAATGAGAATGTTGGTCTATAAATTTAACTGATTCTACGTTCATTGCTATTTTCACTATGCTGGCCTTTGAATTATTCTGTGTAGCTATATTTCTTGTACGGACATTGCCAATTAATAACGAGATTCTGTTTTTTGAGAAATTTCAGTTCTTTGAGTGATCCCAAACTACTAAAATCCATCTCTTGAATGCCGGTATTCCCCAAATGATGCTATATAACTATGAATCAAAGAATACTATAAACTCAGAAGAATGTAGATTATAGTTTACCCAAAGAGCACTTTTAAAAGTCCATCATTTTTAACAATCAAGACCATTTACAATCAGGCTCCAATACAATTTTAAATTTTATTTTATATTTTTATTTATTTTTAAAATGAGACCTTTCTTTTTATATTACTGTCTTCATACATCCTTTTTATCCTACCATCATCCCTTGTTTAGCTTTTTAAAAAGCAAAAACAAGCATTTTAGCTTTGTCTGATAGCATATACAGAACTCTGTACCTATAATAAAGGGACAGGGAGTTTAATTTTCTCAACTCTTTTCTGCCAACTCACGTATTTAAAAAAATAAATTTTGTTTCTACATATTATCCTTCCAAAAATGAAGTTAAATCTTTTGCAAAATGTTTCATAGAAACAGTTAAAACAGCATAAAAGAGTGATTATAATAAATGCAACTCTAATTTTTAGTAGTTACTCTTAGTTATAAAAAGGTGAATATATACTTTAACTTGAAAGTACAGTAGTACCAATATACTTTCTTTCTACTCTTTCTCTTTACTTCTGAGATGTGTTGTTTTTCAAACTTGCCTTTTTATGGTTGTAGTTACTGTGTTTGTTTATTTTCTTCTATCTGTTGTCTTTATTTTGCATACCTTCATGGAAGTGTTGGGTTTTTTTCAGATTTCTTATTTTCCATTATTCCATTCATAATATCATTTGACTAGTTTGTCTACCTCTCTCTCAATTTATGGGCACATAAATTTGATTCCAATTTTGGCTAATCAGGTTGTTGATAATAGGAAGAAAATTATTTGTATAATAATAGCTTCTAAGCTTCTTTTGCCCCTTTAAATCCATGGCAATTAAATGTTTTTAAGAGGTGGGTTTTTTTTTTTTTTTTTTTTGGGGGGGGGGTTTCCAAATGATACAGTAGCATGTCAACAAGGTAGGCTCTGGCATTGGAGAGAATCTCCAATCATTTTCACAGTAATTTTTCTCTGATTTTGAGCAGTATTTGAAGATTTTTGAACTCATTTAACAAAGATTTATTGACGACCTGTTATGTTTACAGTTTGTTTTAGGCACTTGAGAGATGAAGAATAGATAAAAGTCCTCCCCGAGCTTTCTCGAGTAAAGTAGTTGAGGCAAATATTTAATTAACTATTATAAATTATAGAGAGAATTTTTGGCTGAGGATATCTAGGAAAGTTTTGTGGAAGATATAACATGGATCTTTAGAAATGGGTTGAGTTTTTTTCTTAATTTTTTTTTAATCGATGATTTCAATAGGAAATGCTAGTGTTTTGTTTTTTTTTAATTGCCATTTCCACCGACTTTCTTTATCCATAATAGAACTCTCCATTTTAACAAAGCACAGTTAATCAAATTAGTACATTGTCCAGGCCTGCCAGTGGAATTGACTGTTGAAGGTAGAGAATTGTAAAGGGCAGGGGAGGAGGACAGATTGTTAATAAGAAGGGTGTTTATTTTTAGGGGGCAGAAAGAAGAAAAAGAGAATCAACCGGAGAACTAAGATAACTAATCTAAGTTGCAAGGTAAATGAGATAAGTTTCTATAAAGAACTAATGAATAGCACAATGGGAGGTAATGGAAAATGAAGAAGTAAAACCGATTTTCAAATTGTGGCAATTATTAAGTCTTCAATTACTTTTTAGGAGAATAGTGTTCAGAGTTGGTAGGTTGCAAAGAGTTAATGGTTGTGGAAAGCAGGGTTATTCTTCCAAGAAGTTCAGACAATAAAGGGAAAGAGAAAATATAGTCACCTTAATTTGATAACAACATTGAAGAAGAGATTTTTGGAGGGAAAAAGAAAAGGAGGGGTTTGACTTACATGTTTTGTATATGCAGGGAAGATATACTATGGAGGAAAGCTCAAAGATGCAAGAAAAAATATAGGATAATTAATAAGTCCTCAAAATGTAAAGAAGTTAGCTCAAAAGTTCACAGGTAGAGAAATATTAGACATGTTGAGAATTTTTCTGTAATTGTTGAACAAAGAATGTATGAGAGAAGAGAGAAATGTTGAGGTATAGGATTTGTTAAAATGAGCAGCTGAAAGAGGTGATGAAGCACGGGAATTCTGGATTCTACTTTTTAAGGATTTTTGTAGTGGAAGAAACCTGATCATTCCTAGCAGCAGCAAAAAGTATTTGTCGAGGATAATTTGGTATAACTCAAAAGGTTATTGAGATGGTTCTATATAAAAGATGGCCTTTTGTTTACTGCAAACTTAAGATTACAAAAGAAGGAACAACAATTCAGACTTGCCTAAAAGACATTCCAGTTTCTTTCTTTCTTTATTTTATTTGAGCATCTGGAGTACTTCATATTATTCTACCAAAGCCTTTATAAGTTTTAAGAAGACAAGCAAAGTTATTCTTGTTTTGTTGGTGTTTATTGTTTAGGTCGGGTCAATTTATATCTGTCCGAAGTGTGTGTGTGTGTGTGTGTGTGTGTGTGTGTGTGTGTGTGTGTGTGTGTGTGTAAATAATACAGTTGCCCTAACAGCCTATTTTATGGCACCCAAAACGATTTACTATTCTAAATGAAGCTTGTTTATAATTCTGGAACATTTATTTGATGAAATACAATTTTATTGCAGTATTTTGTTTTCATGTTTCCTACATTTTCTGTGTCTGTCCTTGAATCCCTTCCTGTTTCCTACATTTTCTGTGAGTGTCCTTGAATCCCTTCCTACTTTACGTTAATTGAGCAAATTTACCAAAACATGGAAAGAGTCTGCTGTTATATGCAGTGTTCCAACCAATAATCTCTCACCTTTCTAAAGAAAAGGAGACTTGTACCTTCCCAAAGTCTTTGGGTACAAGTTGAGTCAATAAAATTATTTATAATTCAATTTCTATTGCTTTTATTCTTGTTCTTTATGCCATCAATATGTATATTTTCCTAGTTCTGTGTACCAGTTTTTCCATGCTTCTCTGTATTTCTCACATTTATGCATTATTTATTATTAGTTATTTATTTATTACTTCTCAGTAATTTACACCTGCCTCAAATTGCAGACTCCTGCTTCATATCCATAAGGCTGTAGGACTACTGGCCCTCATGAGACATAGCACTACCGCTTGGTGTGTAAGGTTGGATCTGATGCAAAGAAGTTAAAACAGTTTGATCACCTATCTTCCTTAACAGATTTTTTTTTTTCTTATTCCTAATATTCTGCCTTGGTCCATTTCTTAATGACTTATATATTTCTATCTTGTCATATTTCTCAATCTCCTAATTATGCGTTGCCAGCTGCAATTGTGCAAAATATATTCTCTGTCTTCTGCTGCTTGCTTTTAACTCCAGGGTTTTTAGTCTTCTCAGTTCCCATGATCTACTATTTAGGAAAAAAATTTTAATTGTGTTGTGTTTTATTTTAAATTTTCTCTTCTTCTTTATAATTCTACTTCCCTACCCTCAGAGAAGGCAAGAAAAATCCATTACAAATGTTTAATCATGCAAAATAAATAATCTCATTAGCAATGTCCACAAAAAAGAAAAGAAAATGATTTAATTTAAACTCTGAATCTATATGCTCTCTATTTGGAAATGGATAGCATGTGTCATCCTAAGTCTTTTGGAGTTTTCCTTTTTTATCATCTTACATCAGCCAATTAGATGGGCCTCAAGTGATTATTTCATGGTCGTTTTAATTTGAATTTTTCTTTTATTGATTTAAAGCATTTTTCATATGGCTATTGAAAGCTTTAATTTTTTCCTCTGAGAACTTCTTATTTATAACTTTTGTTAACTTATGAATTGGGAAATGTCTCCTTTTTGACTCAGCTACACTTTTTTGTGTATATCTATACCAATACATACATGTGTATATTATATATGTATTTTATGTATATAAATGAGACCTTTATCAGAGAAAGTATAGATAATTCTTCCCTTTTTCCATCTTTTCCTCCAATTTTAGTTGCATTGGTTTTGTTCATGCAAAAACTTTTGAAATTTCATTTCTTTAAAAGTTGTATTTTTCCAGTTACATTTAGACAGTCAATATTTATTTTAAAAAGTTTTCAAAGATTTTCTCTCCTCCTTCCTCCTGTGACCCTAATTGAGAAAGCAAGTGATTTTATATAAGTTATGCTTGTGTAGTCACATAAAACATTTGTCATATTTAAAAAAAACAAAAAAAATAGGAAAAAACCCCAACAAAAATGAAGGTAAAAGGATGCCACTATTTGTATTTAGATTCTTATTCTTTCTTTGGAGGTGGTTATTAGTATTTTCATCATAGGCCCTTTGTAATTATTTTGTATTATTATATTATTGAAAATAGCTAATAGCTAAATTATTCAAAGTTAATCATTATATGATATTGCTGTTAGGGTGTAATGACCGCGTATTTAAAATCAGCCAGAGTCAGGAATTCAGGTTAGGGGAAAAATCTTCAATCTTTATTGAAGTGAAGAGGTGAATAAGGATTGCGATAGCAATATGGGCAAGAAAGATTGCGATAGCAATATGGGCAGCTGCGACAGGAAGCCAGCTAACAGGGGGGATCTGAGCTGAAAGCCGTCACAATGGCAATGCTAGCAGTCTCTCCTTCCCCTTCCTTTTCCATTCCCCTGCCTCCACTCACCAAAATCGTCATTTCCTATACAACACATCAGGACTTGCACAAAGGGTGGGCTGGGGCCATTCTTTCTCTAAGCTTATATATCAATAGAGTATGGTCCAATTACTATTTAGCCTCCTGTGCTTAGGACCTTAGTGCATCAACTCAAGCCTCAGCCCATTACATTAGGGTGCATACTTCTCCTTGTTCTGCTTGTATCAATTTGTATAAGATTTTGCAGGTTTTTCTGAAAGGATCCTGCTCATCATTTCTTATTACATAGTAGTATTTCATCATAATAATATACTATAGCTTGTTTAACCATTCTGCTATTAATGGGCAAACTCTCAAATTCAAGTTAAGCTCTATAAAAAGAGCTGTTATAAGTATTATTGTACATATAAGTCTTTCTTCTTTTGGGATTTCTTTGGGATAAAAATCTGGTCATGATATTTTTGGATTAAAGAATATGCACAGTTTTAGACTCCTTTGTTCCTATTACACCTTCCTCCCCCCACCCCCCACTCTTACAGTTCCAAATTATTCTTTAAGAATGGCTGGATCAGGTCACAACTTCACCAACAGTGTGTCTCAGTTTCCCAATATACCCTTCAATCTTTATCATTTCCTTTTTCTGTCCTATTAGCCACTCTCTGATAGGTATGAAATACTACCTGAGATTTATTTTAATGTCCATTTCTCTAATTGGTAGTGATTTAGAACATTTTAAAAATATGACTATAGATAAATTTAATCTCTTAATTTGAAAACTTCCTGTTGATATTTTTCAACCCTCAGTTCTCTATATATTTGAGAAATGAGGAATATCAGAGAAACTTTAAAAACTTTTTCAAAATTTTGATTATTGTTTCCCTCCATCCTGCTTTACCTTCTGTTTATTTTTTTCTCTTTTCCTTTCACTTGTTTTTCCTTAAAAGTGTTTTGCTTCAGACCTTCACTTTTCTCTAATCCACCCTCCTTTCTGTCAGGAATTCTGTCAAATTCTGTCTGCCTTTTTTCTCTTGTCCCCTCTCCCTCCTTCTTCTCTGAAAGATAAGATAAATTCATGTATCTAGTGATGAGAGTAAGATTCAAGTGTCCTCCTTCCCCTTCATTCTAAAAACTCTTTAACAATTCTTTTATGTGAGGTAATTTACCCCATTCTGTCTGTCTTTTCCTCTTCCTCCCAATGCATTCTACCTCACCCCTTAGTTTTATTGTTTTAGTTATTGTGCCAACACAAGAAACTCTACCTTCTACATATGTATATTCCTTTTAACTGCTCTAATAAAGAGAAAGGTTTTATAAGTTAATAACTATCATCTTCTCATGTAGGAAAGTAAACAGTTTTATCTTATTGAATTCCTGATGATTTCTATATTTCTTTTGAGTTTCATATTTAAAAATCATATTTTTTCAGCCTTGGTCTTTTCATCAGGAATGCACGAAAGTTCTTTGTTTCATTGACTGTCCAGTTTTTTCCCCTAAGGGATAACATGCAGTTTTGCAGAGTAAATGATTTTTGGTTGTAATCCTACATCCTTTCCTTTGCCTTCCACAATATTGTTCCAAATACTCTGATTCTTTAATGTAGAAGTTGCTAAATCTATGTAATCCTTAATGTGGCTTCATGATATTTGAATTGTTTCTTTCTGGTTACTTGTATATTTTCTCCTTGACCTGGGAGCTGTAGAATTTGGCCTTTAATATTCATTCCTGGGAGTTTGCATTTTGGGATCTCTTTCAGGAGATGGTCTGTGGAATCTTTCAATTCAACTTTTATTTTAATTACTCTTTTGAGGATATTGGGGCAGCTTTCCTTACTAAATTTCTTGAATTTGAAAATTTCTAGATTCTTCTTTCTCTCCTCTCTCCTTCCCCTTTTAATCATGGCTTTCAGGTAGTCAAGTAATTTAGTCCAATGAGATATTTCACATTTTTCATTCTTTTGATTTTGTTATACTGTTTCTTGTATTCCAGTTGCCCAGTAATAATTTATAAGGAATGACTTTCTTCAGTGAGTGTTTTGTACCTCTTTTTTTCATTTGGTCAATTCCAGTATGCCTCCTTGTTCTGAGACTGTGACCCAGAGTCACATATGGACAATGCAACAGAGTTCTGTACCTATTGCCAGCAAAGGGCAATTTTCATTTGACTAGTTATCTGACACCCACCCCGCCCTCACCAAACCTTCTGTGGGCTTAGAGTTCCACAATTCTCTGCTGCCAGTCCAGTCACTTCCAAGGCTTGCTGTTGACTTGCCCAGTCAGACTGCATTGGACTATGTTCTACTTTCACCCCAATGAGATAAACCTTTACTTCATTTTTTAAGTTGCCTTGGTCTGGAAAATTGTTTCACCCCATTCTTTTATTACAGAATTTGTTTTTCAAGGTTTTAGTTTTTTGGGAGGGAATTTGAGAAAGCTCAGCATAGTCCATGCCTTTACCTCCACTATTTTGGGTCAACACTTTTAGAATCTTTATACTATTATTTAATCAGAATGAGTCCATCCATTTCATTATATATTAATCTCTCTCTCCTTTGGATGATCTGACAAGTACTTTCTTTCATGTTCCATTTATTTGCTTATGGTGTCATGCTTTAAATCTAGATCATCGACCTGGATTTTTTTATACATATATAGTTTCTTCAAGATTACTTTGCATTTTTCCCGGTAGTTTTTATATTGAATAGTAAATTCTTGCTATAGTAGCTGAGATCTTTGAGTTTATCAAACATTAGGTTACTATGTCCGTTTCCTACTCAATCCCAAATTGTGTTTTTTTTTTTTTTCCTTTTGTTTGTTTTTTTACAATTACAGCTTTACAGTATACTTTGAGGTCTGGTACTGTTAATCCCCCTTCTGATTTTTTTCTCATTTTATTTCTTTGTTGTTCTTGACCTTTAAACTACTTTATAAAGTAATTCTTTAGTAGTTTGTAATGCTGTTAAATAAGTAAATTATTTACATTTTTTCTTATATTGTCTTGGTATATTTACAAACAATATTTTCCCAGTTATTTTGATCTGTTTGTGTAAAGAGTTTTACAGATATGTTTATATAGTTCTTGTTGTGTATTGGCAAGTAGGCTTTCAAGCTTTCATACAATCTGTAGTTATTTTGAATGGAATTTCTTTTTCTATTTTCTTCCTTTTGTTAGGTAATAATATTAGAAGTCTTGATGATTTGCTTGAAGTTATCATTTTGATTAATAAACCATTATGTCATGCTTATAAAATGCTGTTTTTGTTTCTTCTTTGTCTTTCTTCCTCCCTCCCTTTCTCCTTCAGCTAGCATTTCTAATACAGTATTGAATGGTAATACTGATAATGAAGATCGTTATTATCCCTGATCTTATTGGAAAGATTTAGATTATTTTCATTACAGATAATACATGCTTTTCGTTTTTATATATGTATGTGTGTGTATATATATATATATATATACACATACATACATACATACACACATACATACACATATGCACACACTTTTTTTTATTTTAAGAAAACCACTTATTTTTGTGCTTTCTACTGTTTCTTAAAGGAATAGATGTTGTATATTGTTAATATGTTTTCTCCATTTATTGAACTAACTGATCAGTAATATTCATTTTTTCCTAATATTGAGCCATGTTTGCATTTCTGATATGAATGAGGCTTTGTTATATTGTATGATCATCTCCTTGCTAGTATTATATTTAAAATTATTCTGTCAATATTCATTAGAAAAATTGGTTTGTAGTTTTCTTTTTCTGTTTGGACACTCTGGTGTTGGTATCGATTCCATATTTATTCCATAGAGATAATTTGATAGAATCTGTTCTTTGTAAATTCTTTCAAACAATTTATGAAGAATTGAAATTGTTCTCTAAATGTTTTGTAGAATTCTTGTGTAAGTTCTAGGCAGTTTATATTTTTGTATTCATCCATTTTAATTTAGATTGTCAGTTTTATTGGGAAATAGCTAGGCAGAATAATAGCATTAGTTGTTTTTGCTTTTATTTCTTTTTCAATGTTTTTAAATTCACCTTTTTTGGTTTTGGTGGCAGTAATTTTTCTTTTTCTTAAATAAGCTAATGCCTTATCCAGTCAGCATCAGTCGAATGGACTTCCAGTGGAAGTCTTTTCAGAAAGTTTTACCGAACTCCACCTGCTCATCATTTCTTATAACAAAGTAGTATTCCATTACTTTCATATACTATAACTTGTTCAGCCATTGATTGTTTTAACCAATTGATGGCTATCTCCTCAATTTCCAAATCTTTGCCACCATAGAAAGAGCTATTAAAAATAATTTTACATGTGTTGATCCTTTTTTTAAATAATCTCTTTAGTATACAGACCTAGTAGAGGTCTTGCTGGATCAAAAGATATGCACAGTTTGCCTTTTGGGCAAAGTTCAAAATTGCTTTCCAGAATGGGTTACATTAGTTCTTCAGTTTCTTTTTCTTTCATATTAGCTAATCTGTAGGTATAAGGTGCTATCTCAGAATTGTTTTAATGCACATTTCCATAATCAGTTGGGATTTGGAACATTTTTCATTATGGCTATGGATAGCTTTGATTTTCTTTGTCTGAAAATTGTTAACTATTTTTTGTTAGTTTTAATTTTCAAGGAGTTACTTTCTTTTTTTATTTACAAAACATTCAACATATACATGGATAATTTTTCAGTATTGATCCTTGCAAAACCTACTGTTCCAACTTTTACCCTTCTTCACCTCCCCCCCTCCCCTAGATGGCAGGTAGTCCAATACATGTTAAATGTGTTAAAGTATATGTTAAATACAATGTATGCCATTCTGGAGAGCAATTTGGAACTATACTTAAAAAATTATCAAACTGTACATACCCTTTGATCCAGCAGTGTTTCTACTGGGCTTATATCCCAAAGAGATCTTAAAGGAGGGAAAGGGATCTGTATGTGCAAGAATGTTTGTGGCAGGTCTCTTTGTAATGGCCAGAAACTAAAAACTGAGTAGATGCCCATCAATTGGAGAATGGCTGAATAAATTGTGGTATATGAATATTATGGAATATCATTGTTAGGTAAGACATGACCAGCAGGGTGATTTCAGAAAGGCCTGGAGAGACTTACATGAACTGATGCTGAGTGAAATGAGCAGGACCAGGAGATTATTATAAACTTCAGCAACAATACAATATGATGATCAATTCTTATGGACGTGGCCATCTTTAGCAATGAGATGAACCAAATCAGTTCCAGTACAGCAGTAATGAATTGAACCAGCTATACCCAGTGAAAGAACTCTGGGAGATGACTACGAACCATTACATAGAATTCCCAATCCCCTATTTTTGTCCGCCTGCATTTTTGATTTCCTTCACAGGCTGATAGTACACTATTTCAAAGTTCGATTCTTTTTGTACAGCAAAATAACTGTTAGGACATGTATGCTTATATTGTATTTGATTTATACTTTAACATATTTAACATGTATTGTCAACTTGCCATCGAGGGGAGGGAATGGGGGGGAGGAGGAGAAATATTGGAACAAAAGGTTTGGCAAGTGTTAATGCTGTAAAATTATCTATGCATATAACTTGTAAATAAAAAGGTTTAATAAAAAAAATACAATGTATGTATACATATTTATACAGTTATTTTGATGCACAAGAAAAATAGGATTTAAAAAGGTGAAAATAACCTGAAAAGGAAAACAAAAATGCAAGCAGACAATAACAGAGTGGAAATGCTATGTTGTGGTCCATATTTCTTTGACTGAGTATAGCTTGTTCTCTTCATTACTGAACAATTGGAATTGATTTGGATTATCTCATTGTTGAAGAGAGCCATGTCCATCAGAATTGATCATCATATAATCTTGCTGTTGCCATGTACAGTGATGTCCTGGTTCTATTTACTTCACTCACATCAGTTCATAAAAGTCTCTCCAGGCCTCTCTGAAATCATCCTGCTAGTCAATTCTTTCAGAACAATAATATTACAATAACATTCATATACCATAATTTATTCAGCCATTCTCTAATTGATGGGCATCCACTCAGTTTCTAGTTTCTTGCCATTACAAAAAGGGCTGCCACAAACATTTTCGCACATGTGGGTCCCTTTCCTTTCTTTAATATCTTTTTCGAATATAAGCCCAGTAGTAACACTGCTGGATCAAAGGATATGCATAGTTTGATAACTTTTTGAGCATAGTTCCAAATTGTTCTCCAGAATGATTGGATTCGTTCACAATTCCACCAACAATGTATTAGTGCCCCAGTTTGCCCACATCCCCTCCAACATTCATCATTATCTTTAAAGAGTTACTTTCTTTACTAAGGATTTGTATCTCTCATTTGGTTTTTAGAACCATTTTTAATAGTATCTTATTTTTCCAAATACATAGTTTTCAACATTTATGTTGGTAAAACTTTGCTTTCTAAATTTTTCTCCCTTCCTTTCTTACCTCCTCACTGCCTCCTAGTACAATAAGCAATCTGATATATGTTAAATTTATGTCTAATACTTTAAAACATATTTCCATATTTGTTGTGCTGTGCTAGAAAAATCAGATCAAAAAGAAAAAAAAAAACACAATAAAGAAAAACCAAAAGGGTAAAAATAATGTTTTGACTCATATTAAGTCTCTATTGGATCCATTTTCAATATCTATCCTTCTCTTTCTGAATGTGATTGGCATTTTCCATCCCAAGCCTCCTGGAATTGCCTTGAATCAACCACGTTGTTGAGAAGAGCCAAGTCCATCACAATTGATCATTAAATCTTGTTTTTGCTGTGTACAATATTCTCTTGGTTCTGTTTGTTTCATTTCATCTCAGTCTTTCTAGGCTTTCCTGAAGTCATCTTTTCTTGATCATTTCTTATAGAACAGTAATAGTCCATTAAATTTATGTACCATCATTTATTCAGCCATTCCCCAATTGATGTGCATCCACTCAATTTCCACTGCCTTGCCACTGCAGTAAGAGCTGCTACAAACATTTTTGCCCTTGTGAATCTTTTTCCTTTTTCCTTTTTTTTTTTTTTAAATTTATTTTTTTATTAGTTAATGATCTCTTTGGGATATAGACTCAGTAGAGATACTGCTGAATCAAAGGATATATGGATAGTTTTATAGCTTTTGGACATAGAACCAATTTTTGGCTCCTTTAACTCTTGGCTTTTATGCTTCTGGAAATTTGAAGGTTTCCTTAAAGATTTTTCACACCTTTCTCTTTTCTCTTTATATTTTGAGCCTTTCCTGTCTCTAAGTTGTTTATTGTTGGGTTCATTGTCATATTCTTTAGTTTACTTTTTACTTTGGACTCTGTTAATTTTGGTACTGTGTACTCTTCAGGAAGGATGTGTCTACTTTGAACTTCATTCTTTGCATGCCCTTCTATTCTTATAGCTCTTGTTGGTGGTCTATAAGCTTTCAGTGCTTCCAAAATTGTGTAATTCAAGGAAGGAGGGTATCTATTCTTTACCCTCAGCTGATTTCTGTACATTTCAGACCCAGATATAGATGTTTTGTCTTTTCTCTGTTTAGGATCTTCCACAGACTATTTTCTGTTTGACTTAGTCACTACTGACTCTGAGTGAAACTCTGCAGGTTTAGAGCAACTGTAATGCTGCCTCCTTTTTGGTACATGATACATAGCTGTGCTGCTGAAATCAGAGACACACAGCTCCTGTGGGTCCTGGAACTTATTCCTAGTTCAGGGCACTTGGAAGGTCAGTGCCCACAACTGTTCTTCTTTACCTTTGATCCATGACCTAAAACTTAGGGATTTCCTAGGATCTTTTTTTTTTTTCCCTCAATGCCCTTCCTTGGTTGTTTTTCTATTCCGGCAGAGTGGCATGGTGACTACTGTTGCTGATGCTAGCTCACATGCTCTTTGCCAGACCGCTTTCTCAGTCCCCATAGACCTGTCTTCCTTGGCCACCCTAAATTGGAAAAATTCTGGTATCATCTCTAGATTTTCATTGAAGTAGTTTGGAGGGAATGAGCTAGGCTTAAATGCTTCTTCTAATTCTATTATTTTGACTGCCTCCCTGTGATTGCTTTTCCAGCTGATCTTGTCAAGACCCACAAGCATTTAAATTCTGTTTGTAAACTCTGAAATTCCTTTCTCCAGCCACAGTTGTTTATTCTATCTTTTCCTTTTTCTTACAGCACCTAACACTTTTTTCCTCTTCACTATTAACTTGCAATCCCTCTACTCTTCCGATCTTGATCAAGTCATGATCCCTGAATTGGCTGGCTACTTTCTCCCTTCATTCTCTTTTGCTGGATACTTTTTCCTTTAATTGTTTTCTTGACAACTGCTAGAATTTACTTGATTCTCCTATGTTTCTGATAACTCTTTCCTCAGTCTTCTAAAGTGTATCTTCTGGTCACACTCACTAATCCTGGATGTTTCCCCATTATTCTGTGCTAGATCTTCTAGTTATCATTTTTGATAGGTGCAGATGTGATTATATTTAACATCTTTTTATTCAAACTCAACTTCTCACTAAACCTCCAGGCTTGCATCTGTAATTTTTCATCGACAATTTCAAGAGTATATTCCATAGGTTGTAATGTTCGGGGCTGCCTTTTTCTGGAGGTTCTTCTGACGGGCCTTGATTTCAATGGAGGAGTGCAGAAGGCAGGAGAGCCACCAAGTGAAAAATGGAATGTTCCATTTCCAGTCCTTCTTAACTCTTATATACCTTAGTACAATTACATCATTACAGCATACTGGATATGTGTGAACTAGTGAACCTTTACATATCATAAGTATTAAGTATATATGTGAATTGGAGGAACCATCATCTCATCAATTCCACTGAGTTAACACCTTCTTTCAAGTATACTTCTCCAGAGTTCAGGCCCTTTACAATAAGCACCTCAAACTCAACTTGGCCAAATAACTCATCTTACTACTTAAAGTTAACTATTAAGGGTACCTCCATTTTCCCATTTATAAAGACTATGGTCTCTCATCCTTGATACTGCAGTTTTATTCATTTCACAAATCCATTTTGTTGCCAAGTCCTGTCAGTTTTATTTCATAACATCTCTTCCATCCCTCACGATCCCTTCTTTTCTCTGGTACTTCTGCTACCCGATACAGGTGAGCATCTTTACCTCAGGTCTGGGCTATGTTAGGCGTTTTCCAGGTGATCTCTTTCCCTTAAGTGCTACCTTTCCATTCCATTTTATCAACTGCCAAAGAGATCTTACAGAAGAGCACAGGTTTGACCATATCATCTCCCTTATCTCTAGGACACAATATAAAGTTCCCTGTTGAATCTCTTAAGCACTTTATAGTCTGGCTCATTCTTACTTTTCCATTGTTCTTAAATTTTGTTCCCTTTCATGAACTTTAGGATATAGCTACAATGATACTGCTTGATTTTCCTTGTATATGATTATTTGCTTAGTTCTTTTTCACTGACTACATCTTCCTCATGCTTGGAATGTTGTTCTTCATCTTAGGCACTTAGGTGGCATGGTGGAAAGAGCACTGGACTTGACATTTGGAAGGACTTAGGTTCAAATTTGACCCTAGATACTAGCAGTGCGATTCTGGGCAAATCACTTCAACTCTGCCTCAGATTTTTTAATTTGTAAAATGAGAGATTTGTTAGAAGGATAAAATGACATATTTGCAAACTTTAAAGTGCTGTGCTTTATTTATTTTTTTAAAACAATAATTACCTCTGCTTCCTGACTAATTTGGCTTCTATCAAGACTCAACTAGGATCCTATCTTCTATAAAAGGCCTTTTTTGGTCTCTCCCCCTGATTGTACTTTCCTTCTAGATTACCTCCCTTTTATCTTGGGTGTGTAAAGTTGTTTACCTGTTTTTTCCTGCAATAGAATGTGAACTCCTTGAGGGCAAGAGCTGTGTTTTTACCTTTTGTGGTAATCCTTAGCATTAGTATAATGCCTGACTTGTGGTAATCACTTAATGTTGTTGACAGTAATTATTGCATTGTATTCTTGTACCATAACTTGGTTAGCCATCCCAGTTGATGGGCATCTACTTTGTTTTTGCTGTCTGCTCCATAAAAGTAGGATTATGAATATTTCTGTGTATGCAGAGCCATTTTTATCATTGATCTCTTTGAGGGATATATCTAGCAGTAGAATTTCTGAGTCAAAAGCTATGGCTTTTTAATAATTTTTTTTCTCATAATTCCAAATTGCTTTCCAGGATAATTGGACCAATTCAGTAGTCTTCCAAAAATGAATTAATGTGCCCATCTTTTCACAGCTTCTTTAACAACTTTTGCACATGTGAAGTAAAACTTAAAACAGATAATGATTTGGTGCATCCTTTCTTATAGTTGTTAATAATTTATGATTCTTTTTAGACCTGTTTTTTTAGGTCCTTTGACCATATAACTATTAGGGGTATTGTTTCTTTGTTGTACAGATCCATCCCCACTCCTCCATCCCTCTATTGATAGCATCTCTTAAAAGAAACTTTTATTCAAAAGCTTTTCAATGGAATACATTATATTTTCCCTAAAGCCTTCTTCTACCCTCTCCTCCCTTTCCCCCCAATCCTCCAACACACTTTAATAGGCTGTCATGGGTTAGGGTTAGGGTTAGGCCTACAACTCAGATGATACCTTCAATTCTTTACTCTCTTACCCTTCCTTCTACTCTTTAGCTCCCTGCCCCCCAACCTCATATCCATTATCATGCAAAGACCTGCCAATTTCACTTTTGCCACATCTCTTGAATATGCCCTTTCTCTTCTCTGATACTGCTATCATCCTGTTGTTAGCCCTAATTACTTCATATATACTTAGACTTAGTAAGTCTCTTCCCACTACAATCCATTTTCCCATTCAGCCACCAAATGATTTTTCTGAAGTCTTTGTCTGAACATATCACATCTTCAGTTAATTCTAATGGCTCCCTATCTCTTCCCGGATCCCTAGCCTTTTAGACTTTCCAGTGTTCCCCACCACCACCTTCATTGCCCATTATGTACTCTTAAATCCAGTCTTGCTGGCTTCTTTTGTCATTTCTGTTAATAATAATAAGTCCTCTTTCAAACAATAAAATTTGGTTGAGACTTAAAAAATGCCAGGAGATAGAGGAAGGGAGAATATCTAAACAAAGGAGTTTATGAAATTATGAAAATTCATAGACCCTGGAGATATCATGTGAAAAAAACAAGCAGATTGATGTTACTGGAGGCAAGAAGAGTATAGTATAAAAAGGATTGGAAAAGTTGATTGGAGCCAGGTTATAAAAGAATTTGGATTTCAAATTTTGAAATCCAAACACATTTTTATATTAGATCATGAAGACGATAAGGAGATGTTGAAGTTCATTACTAATTAGTGAGGACAAGGTCCTTTTTTTTTTTTTTTTTTTTTTTTGGCTATTATTTTCATTTATTTTTAGGGGAATCACTGTGCTAGCTAAGAAGATGGATTGAAGTGTGTTTACTTCAGGAATGTATTTTTTTGTTGGTATTTTTGATTTGAGTATGTTTGCCTTTTAGATTTTTGTTAACTCTTTGAAATGTTGCTGAGACTATTTCTCAATTTCTGCCTTTTTTAATCTTAGAAATTTCCAAGTAAACCATTATTCAGCAAATAGGGTTAATTTTATTTCTTTTTTGCTTATGTTTCCACATTTTATTTTTTGTAATTTTAGATATCGCTAATGTTTTTAGAACTAAATTGAAGAGAAATCATCCTTGCATTACTCATTTATTGGGTAAAAGTTTCCAATGTTATCTCCATTGCATGTTTTTTAGTTGCTTTTATTTTTACATAGATACTTCATATAATAGTTTAAAAATATAACTTTGACTATACTTTCAAGGGTTTTTAGAATAAATGAATGGATTTTGTCAAACTTCATATCTTATTGAGAAAATCATGTTTGAATGTTTTTGTTTTAAATATATGATGATTATTTTTCTAATGTTGAACATCTTTGGTATAAATTAAATATGGTTAAGATGAATGATTTCTTGGGTGAATTGATGTAGTTTGACAGAATTTAATTTTTAAAAACATTTTTACATAAATGTTCAGTGATATTGATATCTTATTCTTTGTTTTGTGTTCCTGGATTAGGTTTTAAGGCTTCATCTCAAAAAAGGAGTTTAGTAGAGTGCTTTGTTTTCTCATTTTTCGAGGATAATTTACATAATATTCTTTTTAAAAGAAATTTTTTTGTTCACTTTTTCGTAATTCTTTTTCCTTTTCTCATATTAGTTCTGTTTGGACAATTTTTATTTTTGGAAAATGTTGATTTCATTATTTTTTTTCAACTACATAAAGACATTTGTGCATATATAAGTTTATATAAATATATATTGTAGCTACACACATGCATATATACAGCTTTTTAAACTTTATGAAATAATGGGTAAACTCCTTGAATTATACAATTTAGGGAATAAATGGAAAGTTGAGCATTACTTGGGGAAGCCAAAATTATGGATTATTAATCCTGAAAGGAATCTCAATCGTGGCTATTACATAGTTTACTGAAATAGTTTTTTCAACATCTCAGATTCTCTGCTATGTTGTTTCAGTGCATTCTTCTAAAATCTCCATTGCTTTTTCTACTTTCATTTCTTGATGTCATTTGATTTTATAGGACTTGTTTTTAAGATCCCATTATGACTTTTCCTTTATGCTTGTGAAGTAAAGTTGTATTACAGAAGTTGTCATTTCTAAGTCTACTGAATTTGTGTTACAATAGTTGTCATTTCTAAGAGTTTCCTTGTAGCTTCTCACTCTCCCTTTTAATAAATGATATTTGTAATTAATGCTTTTGACACAGATATAGTTCTTTTCTCTTTTCTTTTCGAGGCAATTGGGGTTAAGTGACTTGCCCAGGCTCACACAGCCAGGAAGTGTTAAGTGTCTGAGGTCAGATTTGAACTCTGGTCCTCCTGACTTCAGGGCTGGTGCTCTTATCTACTACACCACCTAGCTGCCCCATAATGCTATTTTTATGACTGTTTAACTTGGGCTACGTATAAAGTTATATATATGAAATATATTCTCCTCTGTCAGACTTTTAGGAGGAATTGAAAACTTTTTTTTGGAAGTTTGAATATTTTTGTTAGGTTCTGAATCATTATAAATAAAATATGACCTATTTCTTACATTTGCTTTACTTTTAGGGCTTAGCACACTATTTTTCTGATTGTTTCTTTTGAATATTCCTTGATATTATGAGAGTGTCACAAAAAATGATGATGATAATGACAGCTAGCATTTGTATAATTATTTTTAAGTATTATAAAAAATTTTGCAGATATCTTTATTTTCACAAGAATCTGGGTATTAGGTGCTATCCTCACTTTACAGATGAAGAAACTTAGGCTGATTATAGTGATTTAAGTGTGGCCACACCTCTAGTACCTATAGCTGGATATGAATTCTGGTCTTATGAACTTCAAAGCCATCATTGTCTACTGTGGCATCTGTCTTTGTGAAATAATATTGACATTGTGAATTCTGATGGTGTGTGTTTATTGTTTTGTTTTTGTTTTGATGGGGGCTATGATATAAATTTAAATTCTAACTTAAAAGAAAACATTTCAGAAATCTGTTCAGATTATCTGTTAATTTAAGAATTAAAAGTTACCTTCTCCTTCCAACTCCCCCCAAATCCATTCTTAAAAAAGACTTCCCTTCTAATTTAGAGATTTAAAGCTGAATTCCATATGCCTTGGCCATGTCAGTTAAAACAGGATAGAAGTTTTGGTGCTTTTCCCTATATTATTCCACTTTTTCTTTTGTACTGAACATAGGTGTTTGTATAGGTTGGCCTAAAATCACACTGTGGTTCTGCAAGTAAATACTTTGTTGACTATGTATGTGCCTGCCATGAAAACTTTGGCTTAGTTCTTCTCAGCAATGTTATAACGAGATCTGGTGGAGAAAGAGGAAATAATTTTCAACTTCTTCAAAAATAACTTTCTGAATTGTATTAAAATTTAAGTTGGTCCTAATTTTCTTTTTTAAAGTATATTTTGGGCCTTGAAGAGAGAAATTTCACTAAGTTGAAGTGAGTGTGGGAAAGCCATTTTAGGTATGAAAGATAGGGGAACAAGAGTATGGACATATAAGCATAGTCAACATAATTTGCTGAGGTTTATTTTCCACAGAATTAGTATTCTGTAACATATCTAGTGCTGAGGCTATCATGTCTTTGAGAAAGTGTTACAAAGAAATTTTTTTTTTTGTCATAAGTTGATAACATTTGTTTTAAATTTAGTAAATGGAACTTAACAGGACAGAAGTGTCAAGCCAGATTAAAATGTAATAGAGAAATATTTGCCAAAATAAAATAAAAAATGCAACACCACATATTGTTAATTTGTGGTTTTATGTCAGCATGTGGTGGTCCATAGTCTTTCTGTTTATTTGACACCATTCATTTAGAGGACAAAACTTCCCCCCCCTCCTCCCCCTTGAGCCATTGTCTTTCTCTCTAATATTCTCCCTTTCTCTTTCTCCTATCCAGTCAGCCTCTCATTAGGATTTGAATATAGGATAACCTCAATCAATAGTTAATGAATCTTAGCAGAAGTTACTTCAGACTTGTCACTTGTGGTATTGCCATAGATAGATAGATAGATAGATAATCAAGGAGCTTATTCTTTGATTTAGTGCATCTAAAATAAGTGCATCTTTTCTTTCTATTTTAGGTTATGCAATGGTCTCTGCAAGATGGTTTGTCCTTAATTTGGAGCTTTTTAAGACTGACATATGCTGGTACTTCATCTTCTATAAGCGGACTTTAATTTCTCCTCTCACAACAACTACATAAGCAGACAAAATTGCAAAGATCTGCCCTGTGTCGAGTATGACAGCCACGACCCGTGGCTCTCCAGTAGGAGGGAATGACAGCCAGGGCCAGGCTCCTGATGGACAGTCCCAGCCCCCCCTCCAACAGAATCAGGTATGAAGTAGAAATATTGGAAACAATATGTAATAATACAGTGTTAAATAGTAATGTGATAGATAGATGAGCATCATTAAAAGTATTTTTAAAAAATGTATTATCTTAAATTTTAAGGCATTATAATAGATATACATTATACCTCAGTAGAGAAAATATTATTTTAAAATGTGATTCAGTAATTGTGGGTTCTTTCCCCTTTGTGATCTTATAAATATAGTTGTTCTTTTTGAAATAACCATAAATTTTTTCCAGAAAGAATAAAATTACTTTATTGAAGCAGTGAAAAGAACACTGGATTTAAGTCAGAAAACATGGGTTGGGATTCTGGCTGTGTTTTTTTAGTACCTGTAAGACTCATAGCAAATAATTTAATCCAACTTGGACATTAATTTCTTATCTGTAAAATGAAGGGGTTGTATTCGGTGATCCCCAAGGTAATCTCTAGCTCTAAATTTATGATCCTGTTTTTTTCTGTTCAAATTACAATTTGCATACCTGTCTGGTAATATTTTTTAAAAATAAATTTTTGATATCTATTGATTTTATATTATCTACTGTATCCTTCCCTTACTCACCCCAGGGTGCAGTCCCATATATTCAAGAATTTTCTACAAAGTATATATATTAGAAGAAGAAATTATATTCATGAATGTCCAACTTGTAAATTGTTCTTTTGTTCTTCCCTGCATACCTTTTTTTACTTTATTCTCTCCCTTCTCTCTCCCCCCCCCCCCAATTCTTTTCACGAGGCTATAGTTAAGAAAGGATATATTTATGTGTACATATGTAGATATATACATATATATAGAGAGAGAGAGACACACACACACACACACACACACACACACACACACATTCCGTCCCTCTTCTTTCCTATCCCTGCTAAATTCTTTAATTCTGTTCCTTAACATGCTTTACTATTACTTAACTTTCCTCCACCCACAGATCCTTCCTTTGTCTTTTCCCTCATCCTTTGCTTCCTGTCCACCCAACTCTCCAAGGCTTTATTTCTTTATAGGTTTTGGAGGGTGCTATAACCTTTGTGCTATGTTGGTAGTTGCCTATTTAATACATTTCCAATATGAGTAGGGTTTCAGAACTATGAACCCTTCTCCCCCATGTAATACCTCTGTGTCTTTTTTTCCTCTGCATCTCATTTGTATAACTTTACTTTTTTTTTTTTTTAAACCATAACTGCCTAATCTTTCTTTTGAGCTACCATATTATGGGAATGTCAATCTTAAACATACGATATACATTTTTCATGTAAAAAAGCATAAATAATTTGCCCATTTTGAGTTCCTTGGAATTGATCTTTGATATCGACTCTCATATGTTAAATGTTTTATTAAGTTTGGATTTGGTTGATAAATCCTGTACAATTCTAATTGTAGCTCTAGCATATTTGAGGTTTCTTTTCTTGTTTCTTGAAAAATTTTCTTTGATTTGGAGGTTTTGAAATTTGGCAATATTATTCCTATGTGTTTTCTACAAAGAATCTCTTTGAGATGGTGATCAGTGGGGTTTTTTTCCCTCCTATTTCTACTTTCTTATATTCTATCATGTTCTCAATATGAGAACATTCTATCATTCCAGAACAATTTTTCTTGGATTATTTCTTATATCATTGTGTCATGGTTCCTTTTTTTTTTTTTTTTTTTTTGATCACAACTTTCAGTTAATCCAATTCTTAAATTTTTTCTTCTTGATCTGTTCTCCAGATCTGTTGTTTTTCTTATGTTTCCCATTCTGTTCTATTTTTCATTTTTTATATTATGTTTTGTTATTGATTTCTCATGGCTTAATGGGCTTCCCCTCACCCAATTCTAATTTTGAAAGAAGTAATTTAATCTTTGAGACTCTTCTAGTTGGTTGACCTTTTTCATATTCTTGATTTTCTTGGATGGTTTTTATTTATCTATTTTTAGTTTTTCCTTGATGTCTCTCATTTGATTTCTAAATTCTTTTTTGAGTTTTCTATAAATTCTCTCTGGGCAGGGATCTATTTCACATTACTCTTTGGTGTGAAAGGTATATATATATTTTTTAACTTAAGTGCCCTCCCCTGAAAATGAACCTTGATATTCCCTGTTTGTTTTTTTTTTCTTTTTTCTTTTTTTTAAATAACAGGTATTAGTGTGAGCACCTCTAATCATGGAATGGGAGAATAGTACTTAAAGCTTCTTTTTAGTCTGGAACCCCAAACCAAGAGCTCCATCCCTCCTGCAAATGCCACAACCAGCATCATCCAGGTCCCACTGCTTCTGAGGTGTGCTGATTCCTTCTTCCCAGGGCCAAGTTTCAGCACATTTGGGCCTGACTTTTCCAATAAGCAGAGGTTCAGTCAATAGTCCAGGAGGTGAAAGTTTTTGTGGTTCCTGCTAAGGCTTCAGCCATACCCAGTAGCCTTAGGGATCCCACTTGATGTTTCTGCTTTATATAGATTAATCCCCTGTCAAGTGTCTTTTTTCTGATCTTCTCAGACTGTAATCTGGAGGACTCTTCTTCTATCCTTAATCTTGATTTTTCACTAGTCTATGTTTGCCCTAAGGCAAAGATTTATTCTATTTGTTGGGGGAAATCTGGAGAGGTTGAAATTTATCAGCTTGCTCCAATATCTTCCCCAGAATTCCTCTCCTATTCAAGAATTTTCTAAAAAGAGCACACAAGGGAAAAATGTGTATGAAATTAACCCATATGGCAAAAATGTTTGATGTTATAAGCAGTATTTCACCCTTGTGATCTTTAATCTCTACAGAAAAGGGGGGTCCCTAACCAAATATATGAGCACCTCAGAATCTTTTGGCCCATAAATGGACAGAAGCTACTAAAATGAATGTAGTAGAATTGAAGTGATTGAATCCCTTCCAACTGTTGTCCTTTGAATTCTTGGCTTAGAGTATTTGAAGATAAATCATATGGTTATCAAAGTGGCTGTGGAGAGGAAAACTGAAAGTTAAGTGCCAATGTGACCAAGTAAGGTGGGGCAATATTCAGAAGGTAGAGAGTCACAAGGAACTATAGAGAATGATATAATATGACATGAATTTCCAAGGAGGAAATATTATTGAATGTTAGTAGTGCTTAATGACAGTGGAAGCAATGTTGTTTCACTCTTTTGAGAGATGGAGTAGAGTGTGGTAGAAGGATCTACTAGCACTGAAGGAAGTCTTCAGAGATGCTAAACACCTCAAAGCAAAAATAAGTTAAGGCAGTGAAGAATTTTTAAGGGATCAATTAGCAGTCTTTTAATAAATGCCTTTTTTTATATTCTAGGCCTTGATGCTTTGTATTTCCACAAAAACTCTCTATGGAACTCCCATTCTCCTTACTCAGTTACTTATACTATCAGTATAAGTGTTCAGGCACTTGTTATCTTTTACTCAACTCCCTATCTTTAATGTCTTCCATTTCACTAAATATATCCTTCACACAGCTGTCAAAAATTATTTTCCTGAAACATAGATGTGAACATATCTAATTCTGTCTTCCTTCCCAAGTAAACTGCAGTGGCTCCCTATGAAATATGAACTCCTGTTTGGCATTTGAGCCTACTCGTTTCCCATGAGCTCCCACCTCAGCCACAAACAAATTTTGCTAGCTGTATGACCCTGGGCAAGTCTCTGTTTCAGTTTTCTTATCTGAAAAATTAGTTGGAGGAGGAAATGGCAAACCATTCCAGTGTCTTTGCCAAGAAAACCTCAAAATGGGGTTATAAAGACTGTAACATGACTGAAAAAAAGTAACAAAAAAATCTGGCTTCTAATCTTATTTCACCAAAAATTTTTTCTACTGAGTTATTAATGGGTATTTTAGTTGCTAAATCCAGAAACCTTACTTGATCCTCATCCTCTTTTACCTCCCTCTAGCCTTTGAGACTCTTAGTCATTCTCTCCTACTTTTCCTCTTAACGGGACTGACTATTCTTTCTCCATCTTTTCTGAATCTTCCATTTCATGTACTCTTAAGGATACGTTTTGATTACAATTTTGTTCTAGATTTTCTTCTGTTCCTTTTTACTGCTTCACTTGATGATCTCATCAGTTCCCAAATATTTAATTATGCTTTAGATTCTCAGATCTCCCAACCTGATTTGTTCCAAATTCTGCTGATTTCCACTTTTGCATTCCAACCTTTTAGATGCCTCAAAATGGATGTCCAGCAGGCATCTTAAACTAAACATGTCCAAATCTTAACTCCTAATCCCTCCCCTCCCCACCTTTCCTTTTGCTCTAGAGGGCAACACAATTCTCATACCTTCACAAACTGTAAAAATCATCCAGAATTCTTCACTATCTCTCACCTCCCATATCCAAACTATTAAACTAGGTCAGCAGTATCTTTTCACCTTTACTTTCTTGAATATTCTCCCTTCTTTTTGATATTGTCATCACTTTAGGGCAGGCTCTCATCATCTCATTCCTGAACTATAGTGTGTCTACTTATCGCAGGCCTCTTTCCCATTCTAGGCTAATTTCCATTCAAATACAAGGTCCCACTATGTCACCTTTCTACTTAGTCAAGTTCAGTGGCTTTCTATTGCCTACAGGATCAAATGTAAAATGTTGGTTTTGGCATTCAAAGCCCTTTACTTGGCCTTCTCTGACCTTTCCAGGAAGCTTTTCTTTTTGTTAATTGACTCTATATTCCCTGTAAATAGCTTACTTTGAAGGTATTTGTTTGCATATTTTCTGCCCCCTTAGATTACAAGCTCCTCCAGGGCTGGGACTTTCTTTTACCTTTTTTTTGGGGGGGTGAGGGGAGGGGATGGGGAAGTATGGCCAGTATTTAGCTGGGCCTAGCACTTTGTAGGAACTTAATGACAATGACTTGATAAATATTGACTGATTGAAATCAGTTAACCTGTAACAATAGCTATAACTAGGATTTGTCTTAGATTCACTGTGATCTAGTGAAAAGAACATTCATTTGGGTTTGAATTTTGTTTCTATTATACTTGGTGTAATTTATTTAACTTCTCTGGAGTTAATCATAAAAATCGTGTTATTATCTTATGGTGTTTATCTCAAAACATCTCAGAATACATATAGTCACTGCTATAATTATATCTGGTTTTTGCTTGCATTTAATACTTTTCTGTCTTATTTTTTAGTGGTTTGTTATTCATTTATCCAATAATTCTTTATAATAGCCTTGTAATACTAGTATGTATCAGTCTCATTTTTATTTAGGACTGTTCCTCTAGGATTTCATTCATATTTTGCATGGTCTTGCAAAAATGTTGATAGCACTTCTCAATTATTACATAATTATTATATTATGTTCACTGATGAATCTAAGAATCTAAGAACTAGTTGTTGCTAGTAACTTGACAATTCATCCTAATAGTGATGAAAATAGTTAAGTATACTGTAAAAATCTCAATAATTTGGATTTAATTAATTCAGAATTTGTAATAAGTTTGACTAGGACTGGGTTGAATTTTAATCTTTGATCAATATAGTTACTGAGTGTAAAATATTAAGCAAATCTAGGATTATTTTAGCTTATAATAGGAAGTAGATTCACATTGTTATCTTTGTTACCTTCTCATTGGGATCTCCAGGTAGTATACAAACCCTTTTTTTTTTTAAACAGGGATTGATTGTTTATTAAGCTTTTGGGCTTTCTTATGTTGGCTTACCTGTGTTTAATATCAAATCTGTCTCTTCTGCTTCCAGTCACTCAGATTGATCTTTTTTACCTACTTAGGTTGAATGATTGAAGGAATATAAAAGCTGTTTAGGTGTATTGTTTCACCACATAAAAACATTTTTTACTTTTTTTTTTTTAAGATTAATTTTGGCTTATTTTTAAAATAAAGTTTTATTATTTTAGTTCCTCTGTCTTCCATTTTTATCCATCATCTTTCTAGGTTTATGACCACTTGAAATTTACCTATTGTTCTATATTGTAAACAAGCACCCATAAAATGGAAAATCACAAAGTATTATGTTGTTTTTGCTTCTTAAATTATATTTGATGGTTATTTTCTATTTTCTATCAAATAAAGTATAAACCCTTTAGTGTGGCATTAAAAATTCACATAATCTTAAATTCCACCTATGTTTACAGTCTATGTTCTGCCAATCTACCAGCCAGCATCAGCCACTCACAATTTCTAATACCATCCTTTGCACTCCTGGCTCTATGCCTTTGATTTCACTATTCCTTCTTCCTAGTATGCTTTTCCCATTCTGTTTTTGTATGAATCCTATTCATCCTCTAAGAGCTAGCTCAGGGCTGTGGCTTAAAGGACATCTGCCTTGAATCCTTCATATACACAGGTAAGTACTTTGACCCTACTCTATCTTTATCTCACCTTTTATTAGGTAGTTTTCCTCAACCTCTCTTAATGCCTTCCCTCTGTTATTTCTTATTTATTCTGTGTATAGCTTGGTTGTATATATTTGTTTGCATGTTATCTACTCCATAAGATTTTGACTTTTTTGAGGGCAGAAATTGTTTTTTTGCCTCTTTTTGTATCCTTTGCACTTTTCATAGTACCAGGCACATAGTTAGGTGCTCAATAAATATTTATCGAGTGACTTGATTTAATTTTATTTTCTTTTATAGTACATCTTATTCTTTCTTGTTTCTATTCTCTTTCAGACTGAGGGGTGGGGTTGGGTGGGGTGGGGAGGGAGGTTGACCATGGTCATTTTACATAGCAGTGCATTTTACAGAATAATAGCATTTCAGAGTTGGAAAGGATCTCAGTGATCAGGTTCATTCCCAAAAGCAATCTTTACTATAACATTACTTGAAAAGTGTGCTTATAACTTCTGAAGATGGAAAGCTTACTACCTCTTAAAGAAGATTAATTGTTTAGGAAGTTTTTCCTGACGTCAAGCCTAAACTAACTTTTTTTTTTTTTTTTTGGCAAAGCATTGCTTTTGCCCTAAGAGAACTAGGAGTTGAGCCTCTTTTTCACAAGATATCTATTCAGGTACTTGAAGAGAGCAATAATTGTCTCTCTTCTCCAGGTGCCTTTAGTTCTTGTAATAAATAGACTGGTTGTTGCCAAGGTCAAGGTCCTTCATCATCTTGGTTCTTCCCCTGAACTCTTCACCAGCCTTTCAGATCCTTAAAACTGTGTTACCTAGAACTAAAGACCACTATGCTGCAAATGTAATTTCATTAGAGCAGTTTACCGTGGAACTAACATCTTGTTATTTCATGAAGCTATGACTCTCTTAATGCAAAGTATGCTTTAGCTTTTTTTTTGTCTACCACCTAATGCTGCTGATCCTTTGAGTTTGTAGTTAACTAAAAACCCCAGAGAATTTTCTGTTAAGTTGCTTCTGACCATTTTCCTCATCCTATATACTTCAGTGTAAATTTAATTTTTTTTTAAGCTCTTGTCTAAGATTCTTTATTGTAATTGAATTTTTTTCTTATGAGATTCAACCCAGTGTTTGTCAGCATCTTTTTGGATCTTTACCATCTGACAAAATGTTAGCTTTTCCTCCCAATTTTGTTTCATTTTCAAATTTGATGAACATGCCATTGTTTACATTTTAATGAGGGACGCCTACAGACCACACATAAAAGAAAACTTGAGGGTAGAGTTAGCTCCTGGTAGGGGCATTATGGAGAAGTCTTCATTATAGCAGAATTGAAGTGATGAGTGACTTTGAGTATCCTCCTTAAATAGAGATTTGGGGAGGAACTGTGTGGTGTAAGAGAACTTTTTCAGCTAGATCTTCATATTTGTCCCTATGGTGTCCCTGTTGGTGAAGAATGACTTGATGTCTCACTTGCTACTTATTCAATGGTACACTAAAATGAGCTACTTGTGTTTATGGGAAATTTTTCAATTCAAAGCTATGAGAATAAGGTTTGACTGTTAGTGTGAAATACCAATAGACTCTTATTTTAGTTCTTTGAATCTGTGATTTCATGTGTATAGATAATCAGTCCAAGAATAGAGATTCCCTTTCATTGATTCAAATTACAACATATCTGTGTCGTTCCATTTAGGGCATATTCTTTCCTTAAATCTTATGGAGGAGTGTTTCCTTCAGTTTTCATGATGTGAGGATACTGGTAGAACATATCACCTGTCCAATGGTTGTTTCTCCTCCCCCCACCCTTAGATCTCTAAAATGATGGTGATAATATTTAAATAGTGCTTTCTGTGTATAAGGCATTGTGCTAAACTCTAAACCCTTTAAAATTTTCTCATTTGATCCTCACAACAACCCTTGTAGTAACTACTATCATTATTATTATCTCCATTTAACAAATAAGGAAAATTGAAGTAGACAATTTGTTAAGTGACTTACCCAGGGATAGATATTAGTATCCCAGCACTTAGCACACAGTATCTAGCATATAGAAGTGCTAAATAAATGTTTATTGAGTTTAAAATAAATGTGGCAAAAGTAGAAACAATACAACCACAGGTTGGATATATGGGATAAGTTTAAGTGGAGACTATCTAGACTATTACTTGGGAGGATGGAGATATTCTTAATTGTAATAGGAAAAATCAAAGAGGGAAGGAAAGTTTTAGGGGAAAGATAGTTTTGTTTTGGACATAATTGAGTTTGAGATACCTATGGGTTAACCAGTTTGAGGTGTCCAAAAGGCAATTGGTACAGCAAGACTGGAATTTGGGTGAGAGGTTAAGAATACATCTATCATTCTGGGATTTATTTACGTAGTGATGATAATTGAGCCTATGGGAGCTTATGACATTATTAAGCATAATATAGAGGGAAAAAAGAGCCCAGGATTAAACCTTGAGAATCCTAAGTGTTAACTGGTGTGACTGGGATGGTATAGCAAAAGAGACTGAGATAGAGTAGTCATTTAGGTAGGCCTGGAAGAATTGTAAGAGTGACACAAAAACCTAAAAAGAAGTATTGTCACAGAGGAGAGAAATGAAAAATTCTACTGGTGAGTGGGATAATTAATTTTGTTGTTGTTTTAGTTGTGTCTAACTATGGCTGTATTAAGTTTTTCTTGGCAAAGTTACTATAGTGGTTTGCCATTTCCTTCTCCAGCTCATTTTATTGACTAAGAACTGAGGCAAATAGAGTTAGATGACTTGTCCAGGGTCACAGAGCTAGTAAATGTCTAAAGCTGTATTTGAATTCAGACTCCCTGACTTCTGACCTAGTATTTTATCCATTATGCCATCCAGCTGACCCACAATAATTAGAGAGATGTAAAAGAACCACCATGGGGCAGCTAGGTGGCAGAGTGGATAGAGAGCGCCTCAGACACTTAACACTTCCTGACTAATGTGACCTGGGCAACTCACTTAACCCCAATTGCCTCAGCAAAAAATAAAATAAAATAAAAGAATCACCTTGCTGTAGTGAGAGCACAGATTAGATTATGTAACATGAATTGAATTCATGCTGGACCCAATCAGTGTGATTTTGTCATTTTTTTCTCTGGCTCCATACAGCACCTGATGAATTCCAACAAAGATAGGATGATGAAAGTGATCCTAGCTTAGAGTTTGGTAAAGAATGATGAGAATATATGGATATATGAAAATGTATAGTTTTTTTTTCTGATTCTTTATCTTAATGACGTAAGTTATTGATGCACTTTTACTCAAATTAACTATATATATATATAGGTACTAATTTTAGACTCTTAAATTAGAGTAACATAATGAAAGTATTGTAAGAAAATTAAGACGTGTTTGCTAGTAATTTTTAACTCATCTCTTGAATTACCTTAGAAAGAAAAGTAGCATGGGTCAATTAGGTTTGTTAACATTGCATACAAAATAAATGTGCCTACAAGTTATATTTCATCAACCCAGACTCCAATAATTAGTTTTTTGTTTTTAGTCTTTAAACATTATGGAACTTTGTGCATGTTAGCTATTGTTTTGAAATGTCCTTCTTTAACAGAAAATATTAAAGGGAGGGAAGGAATATTTAGACAAAATCTGACTTTTTTATTATTGTGTTACGTATTCTATGTATACAACATAGAATTTTACAACAGATCACAAAATTTCTTCACTAATAGAATTTTGATGTGCTTCATTGTGACATGGAAATACCTCTGAATTCCATAAATGTTATAAATAAATAGTAACATTTAATAATGGGCAAGACAGCCACTTCCTCTGGGAATGTGCATTCTACTTTTAAAAAATGTAGAACTTAAATGCCAAAAATAAGAGCCTTTCTCTAAATATAATAGAACACAAAAAAGAATGTTCTCTATGAAACCATTTCTTTCTTTTTCATTATTGCATTTTATGGGCATATATAATTTATTATACACATTACTTTCAAAATATGCTTTTTACTGAAGTGCAGAATATTAGTCCCCAAAAATTTATTTTGATTTTCATGTTGTTTGAATCCTACTCATTGGACTAATTCAAATTGTTGGTTATTCATCCAATTGCTATGTCATAATATGAGCACATTCTCTTTTGACATTTCATACTGTCAAGAAACAAAAGAAAAATTCTAAATTCATTTTATGGAAAAGAGCTTAAGTTTTGATCAAGGTAAAAGTTGGTAGATAAAGGTTCTTCCATATTTTGTAGAAAAATTTGTGTTAAAGATCAGCTGTGAACATTTCTTTTCCCTTATCTCCTTCTCTAAATTCTAGCTAAAATTATTACTTATTGTTGATTATTTTATATTAAATTCCATACATAACATTTTATTTTCTTGAGCCCAACTATAAGTGAAATAAGCCCTATTTGTACCTTCTCAACTAAATTTTTTAATTGTATTTTTCCCAATTACATATAAAACAAATTTTTTTTTACATTGGTTTATAAAACTTTTGAGTTCTAGATTTCCTCCTCCCCCTCTCCTTGAGAAGGTATATGTCAAGTTATGCAAAACATTTCTATAAAAGTCATGTTGCAAAGGAAAACATAGATTCCTCCCACCCCCACCTCCCAAAAAATAAACAACTATCAAGAAAAATAAAGTTTTTTTTAAAAAGCATGCTTCAATATATATTCGTACACAATCAGTTCTTTCTCTGGATAATGGATAGCATTTTTCATCATAAGTCCTTCATAGTAGTCTTGGATCATTGTATTGCTGAGAATAGCAAAGTCATTTACATCTGATTTTTCCACACATTGCTCTTACTTTGTACACAATACATTTCACTTTGCATAAGCTCATAGAGGACTTTCCAAAGCCTAAAAGTGAGCCTACAAGAGCCTACAATGAGCACATCCTGCTAGTATTCCATCAAACTCAAATACCACAATTTATCCAGCCATTCTCTAATTGATAGGCATCCCCTCAGTTTCCAATTCTTTCCCTTGAGAAATAATTATAAGTTATTATAGCTTCTATAAGTATTTGTACATATAGGTCCTTTTTCTTTCATATCTCTTTTGGGATACATGCCTCGTAGCAGTATTGTTAGGTCAAAGAATATACATTATTTTATAGTTCTTTGTATGTAGATCATATATTTTGATCATTTAGCAATTGGAGAATGATTTTCAAACAACTTTTAAAAATTTTATTTAAAATTTTTTTTGTATGGTTCTTTTGCATTACATAATTTTCAATATACACTTATTTGTGTCTCTCCATCTTAAAATAAAGAAGAAAAAAGAGGAGTTTAATTTAACTTACACATTATTAAAATCTGGCAATATAATATATTCATTGTCTCATACCCACAGTATCTAACTTTGCAAAGAAGAGAAATATTTCATCTTTCTTCTTGGAGTCAAAGGTTTGTAATACTTATTAGGTTCATTTTTATAACATCGTTGCTTTAAACATAGAAGGAAGGTACTTCAGAGTCTATTATTGCTATTTTTTCCACTTGTGTTTTTATAGTCATTGTGTTTATTGTTCTGGTTTTTCTTGTTTCATTTTGCATCAATTCACAAAATTCTCTTGTTGCTTTTCTGTAAACTTCATATTTAAAATATATTACAATTAAATTTGTTTACCCAATCTCTAATGAATGTGCATTTACTTAGTGTGTTTCCAAATCTTTTCCTACTACAAAAATATTGCTGTAAATATTTTTGGTGTATATGATCCTTTTTAGTTTTATTTTTGATATTTTTGGTTTATATGCTTAGCAGTGAAATCTCTTGACTCATACCATTTGGAAATTCTTGTGTTATTTATTTGTCTTTGGCTATCTGAATAATTTATCCATCATCTCTATAATATTTTTGGGTATGGAAGAATTGTAAACTATTAGATGCCCGTTAATTGGGTATAAATTACAGCATTTGTGTAATCTAACATTCAGTAAGAAATGACACAAGGGATGGTTTTAAAACAACCTAGAAAGATATGTATGAATTAATGTAGAGCAGAATGAGCAGAAACCGGACAGTAGTTTATACGATATCAATATTGTAATGAAAAACAACTTTGAAAGACTTAAAAAAACTTTAATCAATGCAAAGGATAACTCAAACAATTAGTAATAAAACATGCTTCCACTTCCTGACCAAGGTGTGATGGATTCAAGATATGAAATGGATCGTACTTGTTTGGAGTTTGTCATTGTGAGAATGTATGTCATTTGACTTGGCTTTTTTTTTTTTTTTTTAGTAGGATTTTTCTTTGTGGTTTGGAGGGTAAGTGAGAAGTGAGAATGGACTAGGAATTCATCTCTTATACCTCTCTCTCCATACATAAAAGAACAGAAAAAAGGCAAGAAGGGAATTGCAGGTTATAGAACTGTTTTCAAAATTATATGTTGAATTCATATTCTTAAAAAAGAACAGTCTACATAATATAGATTGTCAGTTTCATGTAGTGAACTTTATAAAGATATGGAAAGATTTTTTTCCTTTAAAAAAATTGAAATTTGCTTCCAAAAGAAAAATCTATAGTTACTTAGGATTTTTTTTGTTTTCCTTTAGGCTACCTTAATCAAGAAGTAAATAGGAGCAGAGGATGTGAGGGTAGAGCTGGAGTTTGGCAAAGGATTGATCCTGCAGTAGGATAAGAGGTTGAGGCATTCAGGACTTTTTTGATCACTTATCAATGAGTAAATGTTTTTGTCTTACATGTTTGTGTTAATTCTCTATGAATATTGTTTATCAAACCCATAGCAGAGGTATTTGGTGTAAAAGATTTTTCATGAAGTTATGACACATGTGCCTGATTTTTTTTTTCAAAATTTTTATGTGATCATTACTGTTCTGATTACATATCCATTTTGAGCTTATTTTGATTCATAATGTTAAGATATATGATACAATAGAAGACCACATTGGTTTTGGAGGTAGAGAACCTGGCTTCATATCCTATGGTCCATCATTTGCTAACTTGTGTGACCTTCATAATTTCTCTGGCCTACAGTTTCCTTGACATTAAAATGTAATAATTGGACTGGGCAACTTCATTGTACTCTTTCTGCTCAAAATCTAATTGAAAGATGGTCTTTGTTGGTTTAAGCCTAATTTGTGTCAAGTAAATTTGTAGGGGAAGGCAGGCAAAGAGAAACAAATCATTAAGACCTGCTATCTGTATGGGAAACTTTTGGCGTAGAAATCATTAGTTGCCTGAGCTAATTGAGGTAAAGTGACTTGGCCATGATTATACAGTTAACATTTATCAGAAGTAGAAGCAGAACTCTAAGGCTACCTTAGATAAAAAGGAATCTTTCCAGTAACTCTAAGTAATTATGTTTTCTTTAAGATGAGATAGGTATATACATAGATAGATAGATTGATTGTTTTTAGTTAGGGCTTGAAGATCGGAAAGCTAGGAGATTGTGATACATGAGAAGAGCATTCTTTTTTGAAGAATAGCCAGTGAAAATGCTCAATCGGGAAATGGAGTTTTTGTTCATGGAGCAAGATGGGGGTCAAGGGAAGGATGAGGTTGCTTGTAAAGTATAAGAAGACTGAAAAGGTGAGGGGAAGGGTGTAGGTAATGAAGAGATTGTCTGCCAGGATTATATAGTTGATTGTTATAATGGAGGTGATAGGGAGCCATAATATGTTCAGCTATGTGCTACAGGAAATCACTTTGGTGACTAAGGGAAGAATGCCCTGGAATAGAGACAGATTTGTGACTGGTTTATATATATACCAATCACTAGGCTATTGAAGTAATTTAAGTGTTAGGATATGAAATTCTATGTTAGCATCTTAGCAGCATTAGATGAGAGAAGAGTCTATATTCAAGAGATATTAGACAAGTAAATCAGTCGACCTTGACAACAGATTTGCTATGGGTGGGGTAGGTAAAAGAGAATACAAAGTCGAAGATGACAGCTTAGACAGGAATAAGTTTGAAAGTCAGAGTGGTTGCCCTGCAGGGACAGAATGGGGGATTCACTTCTACCTGGGAACTACAGGGAAAAGAGAGAAAGCCTTCCTGAAACTCCTGTTTCTACTGGGCTTTCCAGTGAGGGGAGTTTGACTTCAAAATATTTACATCTAAGGCTAGTCAGATTAATATAAATCAGAAATGTGTCTGATCCTCAGGAAATCTGGTTATATACTTGCCACTACATGGGTTTCCTCAAGGAAGTTCCTTCCTGATTTGATCAAGTGAAGGCACAAATCCCTTCTTCATATAAGTGTTGCAGTGGGATAAGGACTAGTTTTCTTAAGATCTTAAATACTTTAAAAGATTATTTTTAACATTCCCTCCCACTTTTAAAAATTTGAGTTCTAAAATTTTTATCTTCTCTCTAGCCTCTTTCAGTAAATTTCATTTTTAAGGGACATTTTTGAAGGATTTAATAAAGTAAATAGTGCTTTCCTATTACTACTTAATACTACTACCTATTATTTATATAGTGCTTAAAAGTTTGTGAAGTGCTTTAAATGTATTTACCTTATTTAATGTTACAATATTGCTTTGAAGTTATTGGCACTATTGTCCCCATTTAACTATGAGAAAGGAAACAGACTGAGAGGTTAAATGATGTTGAGTCAAAAAGATAGTTAAATGTACAAACTTGGATTTTCTTGAGTTTAGATTTTCTACTGTGACACCTAGCTGCTTCTATTAGGTTATTTCCATACAGCTTTCTTGGGGTCCTTTTAGTTATTATAATTGAATGGCAACTAACTCAGTTTGACAAAACTGATAAAAGGTTTTCCCCTGCCCCACTTTTTACTAAATTGAATCAAATAGTCCTTATGAAATTAGAGTGAAATTTTTATTTCTATTTCATTTGTTAAATTGTGGATACTTACAGATTTCAAATTAGAGAGTTGAGACATTTAAATTGAAGAAAATAAAACTAAATCCTTAACTTCACTAATTTATTTTTCTTTTAAAGTATGTATATTCATGGTGATGTAATATAATTAATCTATATTGGTACTATAGTATCTAATTTGTGTGGGGGTGTGTATGTACACATGATAATAATACAATGCAAAGCGATAAGTTAAAAGCAATTCATAAACTTTTTAATTACATATTTCTTACTGATTGTTTGTGCTTATGGTCTATAAACTGAATCTGGAAAATTTCATTTTAAATTAAGACTTCATCGCCTGATTCTTCTAATGAGAACTCCCCAGCAACACCCCCTGATGAACAGGGTCAAGGTGATGCCCCACCCCAGCTTGAAGATGAGGAACCTGCATTTCCCCATACTGACCTGGCAAAGTTGGATGACATGATCAACAGGTTAGTTTCTATTTTTACCTACGGAGAGAATTTGGAAAATTGGCATTGCTTCATACTATCTTTTGGCATTTAAACTTTAAGCCATCTAATAGGTCTTAAGTGATTAGTGGAAAAATATAATGGTGCTGTGACTTGTTCTCCCAAAATGAGAGAACAAGTGTGTAATAGTTTAAAAGAAAGTAGAAGAAAACAATTAGAAGAAAGAATATTGTTTTTTGCTGTAATTATGAACACCTAAAGAAGTCTTTCCACTAACTTTTCTTTTAACTCATTCCTCTACATGTTTGTCGATTTGGTCATTGTAGTGATATTTGTGAGTTTTAAATATAGTCATCTGAACATTTTTAAAAATTTGCTTGCTTACTGCTTTTTCTTTTTTAAAGCAAGAAAAGGAGAAAAACATATGACTGAATGTTGCCTTTGCTATTGAACCAAATCAATGTGTTCTTGGCCTAGTACTTAACTAGTTAAGGGTTTAATTTCATTTTCTTCAATTTAAATATTTCAACTCTCTATTTTAAAATCTTTAAGTATCCACAATTTAACAAATGAAAAGTATTTAACTTCTTTGTTCAATAGAAGACTGTTGATATTTTCTTTCACTTAGAATAATAAATGAGAATCTCAGATTTCCTTGAAAGATTGGGCATAAATATTGAACCTATCTAAAAGTTATCCATCCATAGTTTGGATCTTGTTAATTGAGTGGGGGTCTGTTATGAATTTCTTTAGTCTTAATTTCTAGTCCTTTTGGGCTGATCTAGATTAGACCTGCCTGGGAGCATTTAGCAGAATATGCTTAACTGGGAGTTGTTAATCTTAATATATTCTTTTCTTTTTCAGGAACTACTGTTAAGACTCTTCATTTATAACACCTCTTTTGGTGTACTTTAGTCCACTTTTTTTGTCATAATCATACCAGTTGTTAGATTTGTGACATAGGTGTATTTCTCTTGATTTCAAATCTAGTAATCTCTCCACTATATCCCATGTTGTCTATCTGGAATGGGGCACTAGCTACTCAAGCTGTGTGTCTTTCCTTGCGGTGTGGTAGATGCCACCTGGGTTGTATCATCCAAATTACTAATTAGGTTGTACCTTTAGAAGTAAGACTGCCATCATTGAAGGGCAGGGATTTTGCCTACCTTAGAATTGATGGTACCTATTGAACATTAGCACAGGAGTTTATATTTTAAATGAATCTTAGCATCTATACATCACTTTTACTTCTGATAGATATTTCTAACACATCTTTTTCAGTGATAGGAATATTGCTGCATCTGAACATGTAACTAAGTTTTCTTTGTATTTCATAGCAGAAAGTCTCTATTTAATTGACATTTATCATTACAAAGCCATTTGGATATCATGTTAAGCTTGTTAAAATAGAATTTAATATTCACTTGTCTTTCATTACCATGTATATTTTGCTCTATACTTAGAGAACTGAGTGATTTTACAATAGGTTTCCCTGGCCCCCATATATTGTGATTTATTTAATTGACCTAGTAAATTTTCTAGCTATATTCTAATGTGATAATGATGAGAATGTTATAATTGGTCAGTTCTTTATAGGACCTTTTTACTACTAACCAGTGAAAAACTTTTATTGCAACCCTCAGGCCCCGATGGGTGGTTCCAGTTTTACCAAAAGGGGAATTAGAAGTTCTTTTAGAAGCTGCTATTGATCTTAGTAAAAAAGGTAAGTTTTCAGTATTATCACGGCTTATTAAAGTGTATATCACTAAAATGTGACTTTGAAGACTTTAATTTTTGTGTTTATGTATTTTACTTTTTCTAAGGGAATATGGAACTCTGCCTTCTTAGAATCCTAAGTAATAAATTAACTAGCAGATACCTTAAAAATTAGGAATACTGAGCTCGTGTACTTTTGCTTTATTTTTATTTTTAATATGACTTCAAATCTCATTTTTTCCTCTATACCCTTGCCTCAAATTGATTTGACAGTTATTTCTGTAATATGATTGTTGTGTTGTGTTAATTTGGAAACTTTTCATACATAGAAAAAAATGATTTAGAATTATATTATGACTACCAGAGATACCAATTAATTCAGATAAATTCACCTTTTAATTATTTTTTTCTTATTTAATTGGGTACCTGAATTACAGTTATTTGTATAATTTCATTGATATAAATGGTTAATTTATTTGTATCTATATAAACACATAAACGATCTATAAAAACATAAATACATACACACATCCATTCCCTTTTCTTGGTTTTGTTTCATATTATATTACAGCAAAAACTTAGTAATTTTAAAAGAAGTTCTTTTAGTAGAATTTGGGAAAAAAAGAGAGGCCCCTCTTAAAACTAAGGAAGCAGATCCAGAAAGCAGTATTGCCTATTTTTTTTTATCTTTTGTTTGACAGGTCAGCTCAGTAATTTTTAAGCTCACCTCAGAGGATCCAGTTTGAGGTAGAATTTATACATTGAAAAAATTGTTTTATATATTTTTTAAAAGAATTATGCTAAAATAGTAGATATTAGTTAGCAATGCTTCACATGAAATAGTATGTCCAAATATAAGATTGTAAGTAGGTGGCCTCATTGTTTTTTTTTTTTCAGCTTTTAGCTTCTGGTTCATACTGTTTTTTTTTGCCATTTTTAAACACTAGGAATACATGGAGCAACTAAGCAACTAAAAAAAAGAGCAAAGAAACCAGTTTAAGAGAAATATAATGTAACGTTGTGTGATTGCATTTTGTTTTTATTTTTGCTGTGTAATTTATGGAATTTATGAAAAATTATATATATGTGATTTAAAGGAAAATATTGACATGAAACTTTGCAGTAGGTAATGTCTACTGGAGCCAGCTGTCAAAATGATTTTAAAACTTGATTTACTCTGTCAAGAAGTCTCCAACTTAGAGTTGTAGTTCCTTTCTAATTTTCTCTACTACATCATGATGTGAATAAATGAAATATTGATACTGCCCTAACAGATTAGACACCATGTATTGTACTATAGGAAATAATGCTGTGCGTGGTATTAAGTCTCTTTACTAAAGTTACAAAGTTCCATTCAAACCATTTGTACCTACAGGTATTATGCAGTATATAACAGCAGTAGATAAATTATCATTTTACTTTAGTTATATTGCAAGATATAGTTCTTCATCCCTCACTTGTACTGTAGTAAAATTCAGGAACTCAACTTTCCTTTCTATTATAGAAGTAATAGATAGATTCTCAAATCTAAGCTGATGGAGGTAATGATTCCCCTGGCTTGAGATAACTACCAGGGTGGATAATGGAGGATGTCTCATCCTTCAGGTTCATGGGAGTTTTTGTTATTTGTATGAACGAATCTTATAGCTATTTCAGCTTTCTGTAAGTCTCTCTAATCTGTTCCTTATATGTACAGACCATCTCAGCTTCTGTCATTGTTTTTATCCCAATGCCTGGAACATAGTAAATATTTTTAAAATGCTTATTGAATGAATGAAGAAAATTAAATTTTCCATACTTCCCCAAGAATAAACCTCCTTTCTTTGGGATATTGTGGTGAATATAAAGAGCCCCTTACCTTGGGGTCAAAAGAGCCACTTCAGTTCAGATCTGTCCCCTGATAATTGCTAACTATGTGACCTTGCACAAGTCACTCAGCCTGCTCAAGTTCCTCATCTATAAAATGAACCTCTAAAATCCCTGCAACAACTGCATTTGTCAGTTGCTTTTGATTTAGGCTTACTGTAGAAATTAGGTAACAAATCCTTCTTATGGTTGTCTAACGATTCTCTCCTTTACCTTGCCCTTTTTCCTTTTCCTTCTTTTAACTGTTAGTAAATAAAAAAGGGAAGATAGCCTCATGTACAAAATAAATAATATAATTCTTAAAACAACAAACAAAAACCCAGCATATGTATTTGAAAGGAAATGAAGCTTTGTTTTAGGATATGAGACTCTGAATTCAAGTTCAAATTCAAGAAAGATGCCAGGAAAAACAAAATTAGGATGGAGATGAGGGGGGCGGCGGGGGGGGAGAGGAAGGTACTTCTGCTGGGAAGCAGTGAGGAATGAAAAGACTCATAACAATTTGTCTTGCCACAGCCAACCTATTTGTAACACTCCTGAGCCTTAGCTAACTCTGGTCAAGGGAAGGGGTCTAATTTGACTAGTGGTAAATTCTAATATCTGAACTTAATAGGAGGAAAGATGGTAAAATCTACAACAGGAAAGGAAACAGAGCTGTTCATACATCAACCATAGGCCATTTCTTTGTTATTTATAAATAGAGACATCATGCTATGAATTTATATTAAAAAGCCATTAAAATAATGCTAAATTTTTATCTCTCTACACTTTAAAAACACCAAACAATCATTTTGCCTTTTAATTTTAATGTTTGGAAAGGCTTTTGCAATTTGGTGGGTTTTTTTTTGTTTGTTTGTTTGGTAATTGAATTATTGATTTATCAACTACTTGATTTACTAACCAGCTGAATGAACAAAATTGTATTTCTTGTTTCTCATATAGGTCTTGATGTTAAAAGTGAAGCATGTCAACGTTTTTTCCGAGATGGGCTAACAATATCTTTCACTAAAATCCTTACGGATGAGGCAGTGAGTGGCTGGAAGTTTGAAATTCATGTGAGTTTTGTGTATTATCTGTGGAAAAACCATATGAACTCATGGCAATTATTTTATTGCATAATTTTGAGAAAATCTGCAGAATTAACAATGTATAGAGGATTTAGCATTGAGATTTGTCCCTTAGCTTTGTTCTTCATTATCTGCTACTTTAGGAATTCACTAATCAATCTAGAATCCTTTATTCCTTCACATACTATTCAGTTATCTTTCACCCTGGCTTTAGAGCACCGTCAAATTTCTTTATTACGACTCCCAGAAAAGGTAATGAAATAACTGACTTGACTTGCCTGTTCTGTTACTTACTAGTCCAACTCCTCTACTCTTATTGAATATCTGTTTTATTCCCCAAGACTTTTTCAGACCTCTTCTGTCACTTAAAACCTTCAACTATATTTCTATCCTCCAAATAGTCACTCTACTCTGCCCTTTATTCTGTTATCCTCCTTTTCATAAAGGAGGATCTTATCTCCCATGTACTTTAAATCTCTTTCTTTTGCTTCCTTGCTGTTTCTTGTAAATGTATAATCCTAAAAGGGGGTAGGGGAAGTGATGATTGAAGGAGCTTCTCTTGTATTCTGTCTTCCTTGCATTAAAAAGTTGTCTGGTGTTTTTATTTTTTCTGACTTTCATAGCTACTTTGTCCTCAGCCTTTTTTATAATCTGGCTTTCAATTTTAATTCTAATGAAACTATTTCCTCAAAGGTCATTGGTGATCTCCTAATCACTGAATTACCTCTTTGACCTCTCATGTATCATTTTATGTTGTTGATCATCCTTCCTTGTGGGATATACTCTTCTCCTTTAGCTTCAGAGATGACATACCTTTGTCTTTGCTAGGAATTTTTGATCCTCAAAGATTGATGTTCCTACATTATTCGTTGTTCAGCATTATTTTCTTTTTACATCTTGTCCATTCCCAGTATCTTTCACTTGTACAGTTTCATCTTTTGTTTCTCTGCCTTAAAATGGGGCTTCTTAAACTTTTTTCCTTTGCAATATTTTTTTCACCAGAAAAATTTTTACATGATCCCTAAGTGGGGTTGAGATTCACATATTAAGAAGTATTGCCTTAAAGTGCCGTATAATTGTCAACTATTTGCATGTTATTTAATGACATAAGTCTCTGCCTGTCCTTATTTTGCTTTGCTTTTGTTAATGATGATACAAAATAGGTACTACTATTTTAGAAATTTGTATATGAATTAATATTTCTTACCATATCACCTATCTTAATTTATTTTCTCCTATTTTTACCACCCTAATATAAGCTTATTTTCTATTTTGGATTTGTTAAATGATTATTAGGTCTTTTTACCTTTTCTTTCAAATTTGCCTTTGTTTTATTCCTGGAATACTTATAATTTTCATGGATCTTCTATTATTATGCAATGAGAAATTAATGAATCCTTACTTTGTAATGAGTAAAAATTAGAAGTCTTTGACTGGCATTCAGTTATCTCCACACTACATAACCATGCTTTTTCTTCAGACTTATTTTATACTACTCATAATACCTTCTCCTTCCCTCCAATGGAATAAAATCTTAACAAAGAGGCTATAGTAATAGATTCTAAAGCTTACTATTACCAGGTCAGATTTATTTGTTTATTCATTCCTTCATTCATGTAGGCTTTTACAAAGAAATATCTACTTCACATTCACATTTACATAAAGCATATAAATAAACAATTTAGCTCAGTTATTATAGGCAAGTAGTCCAGAGTCAGTTTGAATGACAGAAAACAGTAAGAATGTTTCTAGTAGACAAAAGCAATCTAGTGATTAGCGATTTCTCACATTAAATTTACAATCATTACTTACATAGAACTTAACAACATCAGTAAACCTATAAAACATACATATATAGAAGTATATTTATTCAGTAATAAGAAAGTATCATAGAATCAACAAATGATATTTGAAAATTATACAAATAGAATTGACTTATGAGGAGGAAGCACTCATTGAAAAAAGTGAACTGTACATTTACTGCCTAAAACCATTCTCTCAGAATGTCCTAGACTAGAGTAATCCAAAATAAATGCTAAGCAAAGAATCTTTAAGTATTTGCAAAAACAAACAGAACAACAACAAAACCATTACAACTAAAAAAAAAAAAAATCCCCAAAGGACTCTTTTTTTTTTTTTTTTTTCCAATCATTGGAAATCTTCATTCTTGGGTAAATTATTATTATTTTTTTAATTTAAATTTTATTTTATTTAATAATAACTTTGTATTGACAGAATCCATGCCAGGGTAATTTTTTTTACAACATTATCCCTTGCACTCGCTTATGTTTCGTTTTTTCCCCTCCCTCCCTCACCCATCCCCCCCAAGATGGCAAGCAGTCCTATATATGTTAAATATGTTGCAGTATATCCTAGATACAATACATATTTGCAGAACCGAACAGTTCTCCTGTTGCACAGGGAGAATTGGATTCAGAAGGTAAAAATAACTCGGGAAGAAAATCAAAAATGCAAATAGTTCACATTCATTTCCCAGTGTTCCTTCTTTGGGTGTAGCTGTTTCTGTCCATCATTTATCCATTGAAACTCAGTTTGGTCTCTTTGTCATAGAAATCCACTTCCATCAGAATACATCCTCATACAATATCGTTGTCGAAGTGTATAATGATCTCCTGGTTCTGCTCATCTCACTTAGCATCAGTCCATGTAGGTCTCTCCAAGCCTCTCTGTATTCATCCTGCTGGTCATTCCTTACAGAGCAATAATATTCCATAACATTCATATACCACAATTTACCCAGCCATTCTCCAATTGATGGGCATCCATTCATTTTCCAGTTTCTAGCCACTACAAACAGGGCTGCTACAAACATTTTGGTACATACAGGTCCCTTTCCCTTTTTTAGTATCTCTTTGGGGTACAAGCCCAATAGAAACACTGCTGGATCAAAGGGTATGCACAGTTTGATAACTTTTTGGGCATAATTCCAGATTGCTCTCCAGAATGGCTGGATTTGTTCACATCTCCACCAACAATGCATCAGTGTCCCCATTTTCCCGCATCCCCTCCAACATTCATCATTATTTTTTCCTGTCATCTTAGCCAATCTGACAGGTGTGTAGTGATATCTCAGAGTTGTCTTAATTTGCATTTCTCTGATCAATAGTGATTTGGAACACTCTTTCATGTGAGTGGTAATAGTTTCAATTTCTTCATCTGAAAATTGTCTGTTCATATCCTTTGACCACTTGTCAATTGGAGAATGGCTTGATTTTTTATAAATTTGAGTCAGTTCTCTATATATTTTGGAAATGAGGCCTTTATCAGAACCTTTAATTGTAAAGATGTTTTCCCATTTTGTTGCTTCCCTACTAATCTTGTTTGCATTCGTTCTGTTTGTACAAAGGCTTTTTAATTTGATATAATCAAAATTTTCTATTTTGTGATCGGTAATGGTCTCTAGTTCATCTATGGTCACAAATTTCTTTCTCCTCCACAAGTCTGAGAGATAAACTATCCTATGTTCCTCTAATTTATTTATAATCTCGTTCTTTATGCCTAGGTCATGGACCCATTTTGATCTTATCTTGGTATATGGTGTTAAGTGTGGGTCCTTGCCTAATTTCTGCCATACTAATTTCCAGTTATCCCAGCAGTTTTTATCAAATAATGAAATCTTATCCCCAAAGTTAGAATCTTTGGGTTTGTCAAACACTAGATTGCTATAGTTGACTATTCTGTCTTGTGAACCTAACCTTTTCCACTGATCAACTAATCTATTTCTTAGCCAATACCAAATGGTTTTGGTGACTGCTGCTTTATAATATAATTTTAGATCAGGTACAGCTAGACCACCTTCATTTGATTTTTTTTTTCATTAATTCCCTTGAGATTCTTGACTTTTTATTGTTCCATATGAATTTTGTTGTTATTTTTTCTAAATCATTAAAATATTTTCTTGGAAGTCTGATTGGTATAGCACTAAATAAATAGATTAGTTTAGGGAGTATTCAAAGGACTCATTTTTATCAGAGTTAAGACCTCCACATTTAAAACTAGCTGCCTTAGGCCGCATATATTACATTTCACCCCTCCCCCAGGGTTCTCTGATATTCTTTAGGGGACTAATGGATGACTCATCCTATCTCCCTACTAACTGTATTTCATTTAGAAGGGCTTTCCCTATTCCCCAGTTTAATTTAAACACTGAAAGATTAGCTTTCACAAGAACTATTTATTTCCAAAGTATAAAACAAATCCATAAATGGCTTAATTTGGTTCTTTCCTATAAACACAGTCCCAGCTCTAAATCCAAAATCATTGGGTTTCAGTCCCAGACACTCTGACCTTTTTAGGGCTTCCTATCAGGGCAGCTACCTGCTATCCTGGATGTTGTCTTACCATGGCTTCAACTCCTGGGTTGGCCACCTGATATGGGAAAGCAAGGTAAAGAATACAGAAAAATCAAGTACCTCCTTGTTAGTCTATCTTAACATCGTCTAAAGGTACCATTATATACTTTTCTACTTTTCTCTGTTTCAGAATTGGAATCTATAGCATGGGTGCTTTTTTTTTTTTAATGTAAACACGATCTTTTTTGTTCCAAATTCAATATAGGTGGTTTTGTTTTGTTTTGTGATCTTTGGGGAGGAATAAATAATTTCCATTCACTTGTTTCTCTAAGTCATACAGTCAGGTATCAAAATAGCCATTGTTGAATGATCTTATACACATTTTCACATGTCCCCCCCAAAATCATAGTTATCCCCAAATATTCAGTGATTCAAAGTCACAAAACAAGGAACATTTCACAAAATTTGTCAAAATATTTCTGTTTGCTTAGCCTTACAGGACTCATTTAACCTATAAACAAAAGAACAAAACTAGGCAAAGAAGAGTGATTTCCCATCTCAGAAAGAAACCTAATTCACATTAAACTTTCCAAATGATACAGAGTTTTCCTCATAGGGATTTGGAGCCTGGATTTGACTAAGAGCTCATTCCTTTCTCGAGAAAATTGCCTCAAGTAGAAATGCTTCTTTTATTCCCTCAATGAATGAGACTCTCCAAACTGGGTTTGGACATAAGTGTCCTTTTCTACAAAGGTCACACAAAAGTTATTTAGGGGAATTGCTCTGTATTATAGGCAATTCTCCCATAAAGATTTAGGTAATTTCCTGTGTCCTTATTCCAAAGAAAACCCAAATTCCCTCTGTGTATCCATGCTAGTGCTAGAGTAAACCAAATGGAATTAGAAACTCACTCATCAGGATCCATTTGAAAAGTAGAAAAGATTTGCAGCTATTTGAGGATTTTAAATATAGGTAACTCAGCCTAAGAATTTATAGGACATTTTGTTTTCACAAAAGGTAAGTGAGCCTATGGTGGTTTAAAATGCACATGAGCATTTTCTGTTGGACAGTAGCAGTTTAGGAATGCTGAATTTATCGCATTAAACTTAACGTCTCTAATTACAGGACTCAGAGAATATATCAGTAAGTCAATACTTAATAGACAATCCAGTAATACAAAAAATAAAAACATATGAACAGTTAACAATCAACAAATGAAAAATTCACAAAATTTCCTTTGAATTGTAGGGAAAGAGCTTCCCATTTAACTACTGATAGATTACCTTTAAAAATATATATATTTGCTCTGAGATAGGAAGCAAATATACATAAAGCTTAGTTTACTTTCTATAGAGCACAATTCCAGTTCCAGGTTCAAAACCTGTCTAGAGGCTCGTTCCAGCCACCTTGACTTTCTTGCCAGACTGATTAGCTGCTATATTATGCCTGGAATCCTGGCTCCATCATTCTCGTTCCCAAGTCCATTGGAGCTCACTTCTAGCATCTGGAATTGAGAACAAAAACAGAGCAAGACAAAACACTCCCAGCCACAAAATGTCATGAGGAAACATGAACTTTATGATATCTGTGCTGTGGCTGAATGTGATTTTTCATTCTTTGCACATGACAGAAAAGAGGACCAGGTTGTATTTATACCACAAATTTAGCAATAGATCAGCATTAGGGAAAATATAATTGACTATAGTAATAAGCAGACAACAAAAAAAATTCATATTTTCTTACCAGTAAATGCAGAAAAAACTTTGATATCAAAATACAGAACTCACTTTTATTAGAAGTTCTAAAAACATAGCTAGTGAAAGTTTTCATTATTTTAATATGTAAAAATAAGTTACTTATTTTTATAGTTCTAGAAATGATAACTATAACATGATAAAGATAAATTGAATGTGAAAATAAGGCTAACAAGGTAAAAAAATCCTTTGCATTTGCACCAAAAATTTCTTTGGAACAGCATCTAATCCAGAATGATACAACATTTAGACTATAAAATGGTTTCATAAATCCAAGACCTCAAAACAGCCAGGAAGGAATTCACTATTTTATAAAAATTTGGGGGGAAATTGAGTAATCTAAAAGGAGGAAGGAGACTTCATAATCCACAGTATATCTGATAAACTCAGATGGATTAAAGACCTAATGATTAAAAACAAGTTGTATCTATCACTGTTGTAGAGAAGTGAAAGCATTTTTTTCTATTCAATAAATAGGAAAAAAAAAAGTCAGATTTAATTAGCTCTTATATAAGGAAAAGTGTTGTGTTCATGGAAAACAGGAAAGAGACCAAAAAGTCCACTTTGTTTTGGATATTTGAGTAAGTTTTCATCTAGTCTATAAAAAGTTGCTTCAAATATGTAAAAGCAAGATATATTCTTTAGTAGACAGATAGTCAAGTGAAATCAACAGGCAGTTCTTGAATGAAGAATTATAGATTATTAATAACCACATAGAAATACTAAAAACTCTGAAGTGTTCCATTTTACAACCATTAATAATTGTTATAAATTTCAAAATTAAATTTAAATGATAAAATTCAATTTTGTTGAGGATGTGCCCTCAACAAAGTAGTTACCTTTTTAAATGGTGCAAATTGAATTCAAATATTCTTTTTTGTAATTTGTAATTTGAAAATTACAAAGCTAGTCATGCACATTGAATCAATGATCTAATAGACTATCTCTCCTAAGATACTCCTGGCTAGGAAAAATCTGCTTATGTCAAAATATTCCTAGTAGCATTTTTCATCAAAACAAAAAACTGAAAACAACACATATATCAAGTGATTGATGAATGATTAAATAAATTATGGTATCATATTTTATGGGAATTATTTTGTGCCATAAAAATGACAAATAGGAAAAATTAAAAGAAATTTGGGGAAACTCCAGTTAGCTTGAAGATGTAGTGGAAAAAAGTATGCATGTTAACTACCTATATACAACTGACCAACAGAGGCAACAGGGCAACAAGAATGTTCTGAAAAAATAACAGAAAACAAAATGAAAGGCTATAGGAACAAAGAGAATTATCTGATAACTGCCTTTGTAAAGTTTCCATACTTATTAGTAGACTATAAATAATGCAACCTAAGCTTTGTTTCTCACACTATAAATTTTTTAGTCAGATAGTTGTGTGATTGAGAATTTATACATATTTATTTATGTGTGTGTATCATATGTGCCTGAACACATGCCTGAATCTTCCCTGGGAAGTAAGTTGCATGGTGTAGTGAGCTGAATCCTGGACTTTGTATCTGAAGACAAGATTGGGCTGAGATCCTGGTAGCCACACACTTTTCTGCAGATCTTCCATAATCTTTGGGATAGGCTTTCAGGTTCTTGTTTTTAAAAACAAAGGGGTTGAACTAGATAAAATGTAAAGTTACTTTCACTTCTAAAATCTATGATCTATCTGTATGATAGTTTATGTAGGAAACTCTTAAAAATTCAATTTTAAAGAAACTAGTCACTTGAATTAAGTATCAGGTTATGAAACCTCATATATCATCATCAGACTTTTTCAGAAAAGCAGAAAATATCTCTTCAAAATAACTGTAAAATTGAATATGGATATTTGGGCAATGATGAACAACACACACTCAACCTTTATAAAAATAAAATTTAAAAACTTCATTATTTGAAAATTTTCATTCCATTTAACAATGCCATGCCTATCTAATAGGGAGGGAGGGGGGAGAAAAGTTCCTAAATTAACTTAAAAGATTTAAGAATAAAGTAGGAATGAAGGGGACTTAGATTAATAGATTTCAATCTGTTCTATAAAGCATTAATCATCATCCAGTGTATTTTGTACAGGTGACAAATAAAATAGAAAAGTTAGTAGGTAAGCAGCACAATGAAACAACCAAACAATAAATTTAATAAATTTGATCTTTTTTTAAAAAATAGCTTTTTATTTTCAAAATACATTCAAAGTTTTCAACATTCATCCTTATGAAACCATTGTTCCATATTTTTCTTCCACCCTCCTCTTCTAGATAACAAGTTATTTAATATATGTTAAAAATGTGTAATTCTTCTAATTATCATCTTTTGTAAGGAAATATAAAGACTTTATCAAGTGCTCTACTAACATGTAAACTATATCAACAACATTTCTTTGACATTTTCGTAAAATCCTTAGACTAGAAACCTCTCAAAGAAAACATGATTAGTCTACCATGATCTATTCTTGATGAACCTGTGCTAGTCAGCTGATTACTGTTTCTTTTTCTGAATGTTCACTAAGCATCTCTTAATTCTGTGTTTGAGAATTGAGCATACTAATCTCTAGTTGACAAAGTCCATTCTCTTAGAAAATCTGGACATATTTGCCTTTAGACCAATCATTTTGTTTCCCAAGTATATGATCAATACCTTCAACTATTGTGTATGTGGTCCCTCTGGGTAAAGTGACTAGAACATCATTAAGGGCACCTCTTTTACCATCTTACTTATCTTGGATATCAACTTCATATAAACCCTTTTTTCTTTCTTTTCAGTCTAGAGGTCATTATTGTTTTGACAGAAAGAAGAAACTAGATGAAAAATGAGCAACTCTGCCAAACTTGATAATGTACCCTGAGCAGAGGTTCTCTTCATTCTTTGAACTTCCATCTTGGGGAGTGGGGAAGCCAAAAAACAAAAACACTTTTCCTTAGCTCTCTTCTTTCTTAGCTCTGTACTTCACTTCATTTTTTTGTCTTGACAGTCATGACGATCTTTTTGTGGAACTATGCTATACTATTATATTAATTTTTTGTTATTGTGTTCCCTGTGTGTCTGTGTATTTTCACAGATGCTTGTGAGTGAATTTTTGGTGCATCAATTTCTTTGGGAGACTTCGTTTTTTCTTCATTAGAATTTCTGTCTTCAGAATTTCATTTTTAAGCTCTTCAGATCTTTTCTGGATTAATTTGTTCTATATTTTGTTGTCTCTTTTTCTCAGAATCTTTTTAAAAATCTTTGCTAAAATCCTGGGTTCAGGCCAAACTATTTCTTCCTTTTTGTGATAAACATTGGGTCCCCATCATTTTTATGCTAACAACCCACATCTTCGTATTAGTGAAAATCATATGCAGAAAAGAACTTGGTTGGGGTTTCTATCTTTCTAAAGTTGAAATTATCTTAAGTATATTAAAGATTTCTTTTTCTGCTTCTGAAAAAAGATAAATTAGTATAGTATGTCTATAGTAAACTATATTTACTTTATTTGACAGTTTTAAAACAATGCGTTTCACACTCATAATCCTCAACTTGTCAACTGAAGAGGGCAGACTTAATTTTATTTGTCATTGTCCCTTTTCTACTCCTTTCCCCCAATTCTCCCTATCACTACCATGTAATGCCTCTTTGTCATCCTTGTGATCTCTTTCCCAGCTCATTGTGTTTCTTCCCTCTAGTTCTTGGCCATCTTCCTGGATACTCTACTATCCTTCTTCCTTTAACTATATCATTTCTTTTGAATTAAAGCAATTTTCTTTTACTTAATAGTATTTCCTCCCTTCCCCCAATTACATGTAAAGCTAGTTTTTGTGAGATTTTGAGTCTCAAATTTTTTTCTCTTCTTACTCTCCTCCCTCCCTAAGACAGCAAGCAAGCAATCTGATATAGGTTATACATGTGCAGTCATGTTAAACATATTTCCACATTAATCATATTGTGAAAGACTACTCAGGAAAAAAAAGGAAAAATCACAAGAAAGAAATGAAGTGAAAATAGTATTCTTTGATCTGTATTCAGACTACATAGTTGTTTCTCTAGATGTGGTCAACATTTTTCAGGTAAAATAGAGTTACTGAAACTTCTCATCAAGTTTCAATGATAGAATACCACTACCCCACTCTCTGCCAACTCCAAGCATTTGATTTCATTAGTAGAAGCAATTCTACCGGTGAGGAGCCTACTTTTCCTCTTATTTTATTATGTGTGGTAAGTGCTCTTGACAAAACAATCTTGCAGAATTGTGTAAGGTATTGAAAATTTAGGCAAGATGTTCAGGTATAATTAGGATTTGAAACCAAAATTTTCTGACTTGCTCATTTTGCTTGTTTTTCTGTGCTTTATTTTTAAACTGTCAAAACTTTGGGTTTTAACTACTTTAAATCCACCTTAGCTACTGTTTTTCTTAATCTATGGTTTCTCTCTGTGGTTTCTAACTTGCTGGTTATATGGAAGCAGTTTTCTCCTTCCTTCTTGTCTGTTTAAATTCCTTGTAATTAGATATATGACTAAAAGTAAATGCATTGTCTTTTTAAAGTTCTTTTCAAATATTTATTGTTATATTTTTTCTTTATATCATTTTATTTTCTGAACACATCTTCTCCTTTACTTATTGAACTATTCCTCTGGGGAAGAGGAGGGAGGGAAAGAAGAGAAAAAAGAAAGCAGATTAAGGAAACTACATTTACTTAATTTGACAGTTAAAACAGTGTGTTTCACACTCATAATCCTCAACTTATCCACTAAAGAGGGAAGACTTAGTTTCATTTCTTCATTGGGATAAAACTTGGCTGTTATAATAGCAGAGCCTTCAGGGTTTGTTTTGGGCTTTTGTGTTACTTTTATAAGTTATAGTCATTGTGTATTTTGATTTCTTTGTTTTATTCTGTGCCTCTTCATTTATTACAATATAGTTACATTCCCATTCCTCAGTTGATGAGCTTCTGCTTTGTTTACATTTCTTTTATACCCACTGAAAGTGCTAATTTAACTTTTTTGTATATAATATCTTAATTCTTTTTGGAGTATATGATTAGCAGTGAAATATTTGAATCAAAGAGAATGTACATAAGGTGTCATTTATCTTAATTCTAGGTTGCGGATTATACTAATATAGCCAAAAGTAATTCTGTGTTACCAATTGAATTTCTACGACAGGTGCAAAGAGAGTTCCTTTAATTAATTAATAATTAATGTGATTGAAAATATTTATCAAAAGTTCCTATTTATAGATATAAAAATAAACTGATAAATTATAATATTAATTTATATTAAGAACATTAGAAAACATAGGCATATAATTTAAAATTATCTAAAACCAAATGCTAAAATGATATATGATAAGGAAAATTCTAGTTTTTCCAGTAAATACATGAATATATAGCAAGTTTATATGACTCCCTTTCCCCATTGCTATTTGCAATAGGTTTGAAATGCAACTAAGAGCAATAAGACGAGAGAAAGAGATTAAATATTTCTTTATATTCAGAAAAGAAGCAAAACTATTGTTGATTTTTAATGTCACAGTTTACTTCAAAGAAAACCCCAGACAATCAGCAAAGAAACCATTGGGAAGTGTAATAGTTTCAGTATAGACTGATTCAAATTAAATATGCAAAACTAACTATATTTCCACATAGCAATAATCAAATCCTTTGAAAAAGTTGAAAAGGAATTCACATAGTAACTGAGTTCTTGCCCAAGTTTTCCTAATTTGTTATAGTGATTTTTGTATTTCTTTGGCAAAATTACCTGTTTTATATGAATTACCAGAAGTGAGGACTTAGTATTTATTTTGATATGACTTGGGAAATTGTCACCTCCTGGAAACATCTTATTGCCTTAATTGTTATTATGAAGTTGATCACCACTCATCTTTCTTCTTCCAGCCCCTTAGTAGATAATCTTTGACTGCTTTCTGCCTTTTATGACCACATTTCTCTCATGTGAACTTGTAGCCTTTACCGTCTTAAAATTTAGCTTCTCATCCCACTCACTGAAACTCATTTTTCAAAACAATGATACCTGATTTCTCAAATGTTAGAGATTTTTCTTAGTTTTCTTCTTCCTTGAACACTCTCACTTTTGATACTGTTTATCCTTCCTATTAATGGATACTTTCTTCTCACTTGGCTTCCAAGACACTGCTCTCTCCTCATTCTCCTTTTATCTGTCTTAACAGTTTCTTCAAATTCATGATTTTTCTCTTGCACTCAGTTAAGCACAGGTATCTGTCATAGGCCTTATTTTATTTCAGCTATCTCCTTGGGTGATTTCATCAGCTCCCATAAGTTCAGTTAACATCTCTGAGCAGATGACTCCCAAATCTCTCTATCCCTAGTCTCTTTCCTGACCTCTAGTTTTGCATTGCCATTTGTGTGCTTGACAAATGAAACAGTCAATCCTCATCTATTTCATTGAGCATACTACCACAGACCTATGTTTCACTATCATGGAGTCATCCTTGAAATTTCCCCCTCTTTCTCATTCTTTATACTAATTAGTTTCTGACCATGAAATCTCTCCCATATGATCTCTTTTCTTTGCTCCTGAGACCCTCACTCTAATTCATGCCCATAATAACCAGATTTTTTACTGTAATTTCTTCTTTGTGATTATATCTTTCAATCTCGGTCCTTATTTGAATTTCTTTATAGCATCATGTCTCTTCTTTATTAGTATTTTCAAAAATCTTCATTGACTTCTTTTACAACAAAATAGAAGCCCCTATGCCTTGTATTTATTTGAGATCCTTTATAATCTAGTTCCAGCTTGCTAAAACATTAATAAACAGTGTCCAATACGTGACCGATATCTATTTTGCCTGATAAACGTTACATTTCCAAGTATATGCAAAACCACCTCTTCACCCTTAGAATATAGTCTCTTATATAATCTATCCTTTTTTATCTTCCCACAGGGTGCTTAGTTTAGGCACTGCCTTTCTGTAATCCTTCATTCAGCATTGTTAGTGTTCTCCTTAGATTATCTTATGTTTATATATATATGCTACTTATCTCCCTGTAAGCAATTCCCTGAAAGGAATGGGACTTTTTCTTTTTCCGTGTGTGTGTGTGTGTGTGTGTGTGTGTGTGTGTGTGTGTGTGTGTGTGTGTGTGTGTGTGTGTTTGTTTTTAAATATATTTTTGGGAAGTTAGCCTTTTTATGAAACCAGTGTGAAAGGATAGTAATCGATAGTTGTTTGAATTGTCTCCAATAACATTCTATTAGAAACTATCATTCATATAATAATGTTTCTCCTCTTCTTGTATCCCTTTTACTTTTTTATATTTTTCTCATACTGTGCTTTGAATTTTTCATTGGTTCCCATAATACATAGTTTAACTAGAGAAAGGTAGTTGATTTGCTGAAATTTATTTTAATACCAAGCATTAGGTAATGAAAATAAGAGAACAGAGAAGATTTTCTTTTGTTTCTTACAGAAGATGAAATTTTGATTCTAAGAAATTAAACTTTTTCAAGAAATAATATAGTAACTTTGCAGATGCCATAGTATTGCCAGTAGCTGTACATAGTAGCAAATAACTTAGTCTTTATGTGCTTAATGTTGCTAAAGTATATTGAAATTATAGAGTGATATTAGATTTAATCTTGTTGGCCAATACAGAAAAATAGATCTCATTTAGTAAAATAATTTTAGAAAACATTGCTAAAATTACAATATTTTTATGAATTGTTTTTTTCCTTTTTTTAAAACAGAGATGTATTATTAACAATACTCATCGCCTAGTGGAGCTTTGTGTGGCCAAGCTTTCCCAAGACTGGTTTCCACTTCTAGAACTTCTTGCTATGGCCTTAAATCCTCATTGCAAATTCCATATATACAATGGTACACGTCCATCTGAAACAATTCCTGCAGGTGTTCAGTTGGCAGAAGATGAACTCTATGCCCGTCCTCCAGATCCACGATCTCCAAAAGTGTGTTGGTTTGTTTTCAAAATTAATCCACTTGCCTTTTTACTCCAGCTCTTTAGAGTTAGATAATCAATCTATTTAAAAAAAATAGAGCAAGAATAATTTTAAAATATTTGACTTTTTTTTAATTGTACCAGTAGAAACTATTTAGGCTATATAGTTTATCTTCTAGTTTTAATTTCCTTTGACATTATCCTACTTAAGAAACTAGTGACAATTAGTAAAATTTATAAGATGGTGTAAGGAAACTTTAGGGTACTTTGGTACTTATTATAAAAACAAAGAATATTTTAACTTGTGGAAATTTTAGAGTAAAATTATGTAACAGAATATAAAATGGCTATACTTTTTAAGTAAGGTACCCTACTTTACTATTAAAATATACCTAATTTTATCTATCTTACACCCATGAAAGGAGCAATTTATTTCATTTGATTTGTGGTAAAGTTTTCATTTATATCCTTCTGGAATCGATGAAAAAAATTTTTTTTTCAATTTTATTAGAATATGCTTTAAAAAAAAAAAAAAAACTTATCTCCACAAAGTTATTTCAATTTTTTGTTCACCTAGACATTGTTTTTTTAAAATTGTCACTTATTTGATATTGACTTATACATAAAAATTCTTAATTATTAATTTGACATAAAAGTAATATTTAAGTTATAGCCAATGATAATTTAAAATTTACTTAATATTCGGGTTTCTTTCATAGAATTTAGAAGTTTAAATAAATAATAATGTGTTATTAGATGTTTAAACTTGGTGTCCTTTCCTCTTTATACATTTTTCTGTATCAAGAAAGAGGTTCAGAATCTTTATACTGATCCTTTAGAAAAGGTTTTCAATAGTTTGCAGTTCTTGTATCTTACTGTTTTGCTTTTGCCTTTAAATGAAAGATGGGGATATATATTTCACTGGAGTATTGGTCGTTTATAAGCAATGTCAAAGAAAATTAAATTTGAATTTTTAAAGTAGAAATAAGAATTTCGTTTTTTTCTTTTATCACTTGTGATTTTAATTTTTTAATTTGTAGCTTAAGAAAAATCCTTATGATTTAGGGTTGATTCCTGTTATGTTCCTTTTAATAACCAAAGAATATTTTTAATTAGTCTTATATGAAAAACTTTGTTGAGAAAGTACTTAATTGCTCATTTCTACCTTTTTTTATTGAAAATGCCTGTACAGATAAATTTTTTTTTCCGGTTCCCCTAATATATAGGAATGAAGATTAGTTTTTTTGATAAGCAGAAAAAAGTTAATTTATCTCAAAGAATGACTAACTTCATGTAAGGAATAACTTATTTTACTGAAGCTTACCCTTTAGTTTGCATTTACTCCCGACTGAAAATGTAGAAAGATTTTATTTTAATTTTTCTAGCAAAGTCTCTATGGATAGAAGTTGTTTTAAAGGCTTATCTCTACAAAACTGATTTTGTGCACCTGTGCAGGATATTAAAAGATAGTCATCAGTTGGATGTTAGCAAACACAGTTCTAAATATGAGATCCAAGGAAATGAAAATCAATGACTTGCTCTTATTCTCCAAAAGCATTGGGGAAAATGATAAATCATCACAGCAATGCTTCCCTGGTTTCCTTTGGAAAATTTCAAAGTATGTAACCTTAGTCAAAGTTGTTCTGCTTAGGTAGACATTGGAATATGTCCTTTAGCCATCTCTTACTTTTTACCCAAAATCTTAAGATACTAGACCCTTCTTACATATGATTTTTTTTAATCATTCATGTTTTTAAAAAATAAAAATAAAAGCTTGTAATCTCTCTAATTCTATCCATATTTAGAAAAAGTACTGACTAGAAAACACAGAAACAGAAGTATATACTTCAAAAATATTTGCCTCCCACATACTAGAGGCGGGGATCCCAGGTTTGGAGTAAAAATAAATAACTTATCATAGGAATTGGGAGAAAGCAAAATTGTCTAAAAAGTACATTCTTTTTAGCAGACATTGATAGAAAGTTAGGAATCAGGAGTTTCTAGCATTTACTTAGAGGTATGATGAATTTTTCCTTCATTCTCTCCCAATCTCACGTGCTGTGCCATAACTGAGCAGTTTTTAATGAGAATTACTTTTTTCAATAAAAGTTAATAAAGTTAATGTAAGTTTGAGGACTACTTTAAAATATAAGCTTAATGACAACAGGGACAGTTTTGCTTTTGTGTTTATATCCCTACCACTTAGAACAGAATCTGGTACACAGTTGGCAATTGATAATGCAGATAAAAAGTTGTGTATAGTCTGAAGAAGAGGTGCTTAGTAATTCAATGAATAGCATAAACTGAACTATGCCCAAAGTATTTGCCTGTGTTAGAAATAATGCAGTGTATTTGTGAATCTGTCTGAATTTTTCTGCCTTGAATAAATGTCAGATTTTGACTTATTGTGCTTTTAGGTCAATTCTTATTTAGAAGCTTCCACCTGCTTAAGGAACAAAGTTCAGGGGAAGCAGTATATTCATTTCTATCTTTCCTTACATTGATGATGTATTTTAAAAGTATTTGGGAAATGGAGGAAAAAAAAAAGTTAAAGTAAGCTTTTCTGTAAAAATTCATGTTCCTATGTTGCCATTTCTTGAATCTTTCCTAAAAATTAAAAACGTGTACTCTTGTGAAATTTATTTTTCCTTTCATATTCTTCTTTAAAAACATTTCTAGCTTCTATTTAGGTTAAGTACCTCATAGGGTTATGCTTGGGTCAAGGAACTAAGTTCTATATTGTTTAATGGAATTTTCCCCGGGATAATTAAGAATTGGTCCAGTTTACTAGAAGCAGGCAATTGTGGGAATGGGGAGCTGACTATTCTTCTCTGGCCTATTGGCTGTATAATGCCTCTGGGGAAGGGTAGGAATAGTGGGGGCTTCTTGAGTTCATGAATATATTATTATTGCATATTGTTTCTAGTATCAAAAACATGCTTTCCATGTGAGATGTTGAATTAAATTAATCTGAGTATCTTGATAATTTGTAATTAAATGTACTTATATCGTTATGAAATAAACATAAGCAAACTATTTTGTGATCAAGTATCTTGGGCTTTCCTTTCTAGAATCTAGTAAACTTTTCTCCTAATATGAGTTTTATTATACAAGATAAAAACATTTAAAAGATACATGAAAAGCAGAATTATTTTCATTATGGGGGAAAGCTTGGGGTAGGAGTCAGAAGACATAAATTTTCACTCTTTCATGGTTAGCCAATTAACTATGCAATATTGAACAAATCATTTTATTCTCCCTTATGTAACAGTTCTATACAAATGTAAGGTATATTTTATAGAATAATAGTTTTAAAATGATTCATTTGGAAAATGAGTTAATGCTATAGTTAATTATTTGAATTTCCTATTAGTCCAGCAACCTTTCTATTATAAAAATTCCATTGAAAATTAATAGTTGAGGTAAGTAATATTTATATTTGTACTAAAGAGAGAAAAATTATTTATTTTTTTTGTTTTATAGGGTTGGTTAGTGGATCTCATCAATAAATTTGGCACATTAAATGGGTTCCAGATTTTGCACGACCGCTTCATTAGTGGCTCAGCATTGAATGTCCAAATTATTGCAGCTCTTATTAAGTAAGTTAAACTAAAAATTGGATGTTTTACTCTAAAAATTCAGTAGTGCTTTTGCAGATTTAAGATTGCATTTCTGATTAGTTTTTCTCTGATAAACAATATTAAATTAGGATTGAAAATTTTATTTTCCTTATAAATACTGTAACAATTTTTACAAAGATAATTTTATTTTAAGTGGAATTTTCACAAATTCTAATACTTTCTTTATTTTCAGACCATTTGGACAGTGCTATGAGTTTTTGACACTTCATACAGTGAAGAAATACTTCCTTCCAATTATAGAAATGGTTCCACAGTTTTTAGAAAACTTAACTGATGATGAACTGAAAAAAGAAGCAAAAAATGAAGCAAAAAATGATGCTTTGTCAATGATAATAAAATCTTTGAAGAATTTAGCTTCACGAGTCCCAGGACAAGAAGAAACTGTAAAAAATTTAGAAATATTTAGATTAAAAATGATACTTAGGTAAGATGCTCTCCATTTGGAATTTATGATGTGGGTTAAAAAAAAAAAACTAACACAAGTTCTTCTTACAGGTTGTTACAAATTTCTTCTTTCAATGGCAAGATGAATGCACTAAATGAGGTTAATAAAGTGATCTCTAGTGTGTCATATTATACTCATCGGCATGGTAATCCTGAGGAGGAAGAGTGGCTCACTGCAGAACGAATGGCAGTAAGTTCTTTTAATTTTTTTGCTTCTAATTATGTATGCCGAAGAAACAATTTGACAGAAATCAGATTAATTTTAGTTGAACTTTGTAGAGCTTAGTTTATAAAAATCTGAGTCATTTACAAATTTTTTTTTAGTAGTCTTAATAACTTTCTGAGTTGATTGCGTTTATTGGATAGCAGAAATTTTGACTTTACTACTTGTCATACAGTAGTTTGTTCCTTAGTAAGGTTAGTTATTAGAGTATTAAGGTTAGTTGTTAGAGTATTCTAATAATTAACCTTACTAAGGAACAAACTACTGTTTTTTTTTTGTTTTGTTTTGTTTTGTTTTGTTTGTCTTTTTCTGAAGATTCTAAAAACTGAAAAAAACAAAATAATTGTGAATGAGTGCTTTCATTGAAATACATTGTAGTACACCTTTTCTTCTTAGATGTATGTAAACTAGAGTGAAATGATAGCTAAATTATTTAGCTGAATGGTAAAAGAAATGGGAAAGAACAGAAGTATAAAGATTAACATCTTAACTAAATTCAGACTTGAGATAGAGCAGGTAAACTAAAAATACATGAAAATAAAAGTTAATCAGCTATATATAGGAGATAGAATGAAAATGATAGTTTACAACAAAATTTATTATCAGATTCTCAAAAAACCCAAATATTTTTATTATGCAATTAAAGAAAAATTAAAATTCACAATATGAAATGAGATACAAACAGGAAAAAATGCATGATATTAAAGAAATCAAAGGTAAGGAACCAATATTAAAACTAAGTACATATACACAAACTAGCTTGTGTCTTAATTGATAAAAATAAAATTAACTTTATTGCTAAAAGATCACTCATTATAATCCAATTTTAACAGACTTTAATAATTACATCAGAGGTGGATACATTTAAGAGAAATTAAAAGCAAAGAACTAAATAAGTTGTTGTAAAAGTTAGAGGTCTGATAGGCTTGAGATGTCTTCTATGTGAGGAAAACCACATAGAGGTGTTTTTAAAACACTGTCTTTTCTAGACTGATACAATATAAGATAATGATATGGGAACACATGCACAAGATAAAGAGCTAAATGATTTTAATAAGAACAAATAGTAGAAACAATCAGTAATTGTGTTAGAGAACAAAGCAGTATTTCCAGGATACACCTAAAAGCAATCCACAGACAATAAAATATCTCTCTGAAAGCATTCTAACAAAGAAGGGAAGAGGATTCATGGACTCATCAATTTTATGTCTAAAAATTAATAAAACACGGAAGGAAAATATTACATAAATAGATAATTAAAAGATTTTTAAAAATATCAATGTAGTTGATCAATTAGGGCTAACCTGATAAAATAATAAGGCCAGAATAAAAAAATGAACATAACAATTACTTGCAAAAATATCCATATTAACAGAACATAATGTAGACATATTAACACACCTAAATGGCAGCAAAGGAAACTTAGTTCCTTTATGAATTACTCAAAGAAAAAAAAAACTCAGGCTCCTGATAGAATTACAGGCAGTCGAACTTTGTTATACAATTTGATCTTCAAAATTAAGAAAGAAATCACTCTAACAAACTCCAATAATGGATATTAATGCAATTAAATTTTTTTTTTATTTTTTGAGTCCTACAAGAGAGATGAACCTCACCAGGTTATATCTGCAGCTTGGGGCTAATGTGCTTCAGCGTTAGGGAAAATCTAATAAAATCCTAGCCATATACACACAGAGAGCACATATCTTAAACCTGAAAGCTAGTATTTTTATAATGAAGTATTTATTTGTAAGTTTTCTCATTAAATAGAAGATTAAAGAATGTCCCTTTCAATTGTTAATTGATTTAATTCTAGAAATACTAATAATTGCAATAAAGGAAGATAGAAGATCTTCCTCTGGCCTGAATGATTAAAAAAAAAGATACCTTTTTTTGTTGCTTATATGATGGTTTATTTAGAACACTAAGAATCAGCAAAGAGACTCATTGAGATGACTTAGGACTTCAGTAAAACAGCAAGGTATAAAATAAAGAAACAAATTTCAATATTTCCAAACAGCAGTGATAAAACTTACACCAAAATAGGTAATAGAAATTTCAGTGGAAAGAATTTGTAGAATGTATAGCTTGTCTGTAAATCAGTCTATCAAAATGTAGGAATCAAATACAGAATGACATATATCAGTGGAAAGTAGGAAAAACCCAAATCTTAAAACTTTATAGTTACAGTACCAAGCTTGGCCTTAGAGAAGAATTAGAAAAATCGTATTACCTTCCTTTTTCTTTGAAGAGGTGGAGAACTCTGAAATAGAATGGTGCGCTGACATTGTTGATCTGGTGGTTGCTTTTGCTGATCTGCTTTTTCCTCACATTTTTTTAAAATTTGTATTGCAAAGGCTTAATCTCTAGATAAAGAAGATAAAGGTGAATATTTGGGGGAATGAAAATAAAATAAAAACATTTAACAAAAAATAAACAATGTAGTACATAGGCTAACTGGAAGATAGCAGTGGATATAATTATATAATAAGAATAAGATAAGATACGAATTATATAATTCTTTAGTGAAGAATTCTGTAACTCTTTGTAATCAGGGAAGAATTTGGCATAGTTAAAAAAAAAAAAAAGACTTTACTCTGGGTTAAATACCTTCTTTCCATTGGGAGTCAGGGGAAGATTATGTGTATATTGATTTACCCTTTTCTGTTTTCCTGTGACATTTTTATAATTACCAAAATTGACAATTTGTTGAATTCTCATGTTTTAGTTTGATGTTAAAATGCCTTCATCTTATTTATGTTATCTAACTTTAGGTATATTAAATCATAGATTCATGATATGCATGAGTTTAAATAGGCTTTAGATGTCAGGGTTTTGTTTTGTTTTGGTTTTTTTCCTGTCTTCTTAGTATTTGTTTGATTTTTCCATGATATATAATCTCAAGTGGAATATGTCACAGAAGATGAAGATGGAATATGTGTAAAACATGTTATATTTACACTACTTCTCCTTACAATATGAACCAGTTCATGGTTAGAGCTAATGAAATGCTTCTTTTTATCTTGTAGTAAATAGTTTTCCTGTCAGAAATTATTGGAGAACAGTACTGTGAAGTAGAATAATTCATGATTGTGAAGCTATATATGCTCTGAAATTATTTTTCATTTTTTTCCCAAAGACTTTATTAAATGTTAGAGAAAATTTTAGTATATAGAAAAGAGTGGTACACCGTGTGTGTATGTGTGTGCGTGCGTGCACATGTGTACAACACTTACTAGAGAAGAATCTTTTTTTATTTTTTACTTTAGATAATTTTTCATTAATTGGATATGTACTAATTCTTCAACTTAGGTTTCACATTCAACATTTTCTACAAAGTAGTTTATATCCTTAAAGATTAAAAAGAAATATTCCTTCTAGATGGGGACTATACCTAAAATATTCAAACATTAAACAAATTAATAAGATCTACATACCATTAATATAAGAACTTAATGAAGTGCTTTTTTTTTTTTGGATAGGGAAAACTGTTTATTTGTATGTAGTAGATTTAGTTTGAGAGTTGTGCATTTTTTAAACATGAAATTATTTATATTGCTACTGTCAACTCTTGAACCTTTATAGAAAATTCAGTGGCTCTCTGTTACTTTTGGGATTAAATATAAACTTTTGGTTGGCATTTAAACCTTTCAGAACTTTGACACCTAACCTCTTTTGGAGTTATTGTATATTATTGTATCCTTTTTTGTTTGATCTCACACTATTCCTCATGCACATTCCTTCACTTCCCATGTCTGGACTTTGACAGAGATTGTTCTGTAGATTTGGATAATCTATCTTCACCTCAGCAACTTAGAATCACTATGTTCAATTTAACTGTCATTTCATACTTGGGGGCACATTCTTGATCTTGCAGCTACAAGGGCCTCCACTTCTCCTAAATTACCTTGAATTTATTTTGTATACTTGTCCTCCCACTATATCTTTTTTTCTTTCTTTCTCTCTTTCTTAATTTTTTTCTCTCTCCCTACTTTCTTCCCTCCCTTCCTCCCTCCCTTCCTCTCTCTCTTCCCCTCCCTGTCTCTCTTCCCCCTCTCCCTCGCTCTTTCTCCCTTCCCCCTTCCCCCTTTTCTCTCTCCCCTCCTCCCCCGAAGCAATTGGGGTTAAGTAACTTGCCCAGGGACACACAGCTAGGAAATGTTAAGTGTCTGAGGCTGGATTTGAACTGAGATCCTCCTGACTTCAGGGCTAGTGCTCTGTCCACTACGTCCACTTAGCTGCCCCTCCTCCCTCTATTGACCTATGTGTGTCATTAGAATGTAAGCACCTGTTCCATTTTTTGTCTTTATATTCTCTGTTTCCAGTATAATTTCTGGAACATAACTTTTTAATAAATACTTGTTGATTTAATTTGTATGAATAGTAGGAAAAGGAAGTAAAAGAAGTTTAGAATCTAATAATATTAACTCTTTTCATCTTAATAGCTAGGTTAAATATTTTAGAAAACAAGGAGTTCCTTGTAGTGTTTAGTTCATATTTTTAAAATATATGTGTGAAGTACTCTGAATAAACCATTGTTTTTTTTTTTTTTCTTAAGCTCCCCTTATTTTACATTTACTTAATGGCTCTGCTTTTAATCTCATTGATGCTTTGAAACTGTACTTTGCATTTACATTTAGGAGTGGATACAGCAGAACAATATTTTATCTATAGTTTTACGGGATAGTCTTCATCAACCACAGTATGTAGAAAAACTGGAGAAGATTCTTCGTTTTGTTATTAAAGAAAAAGCTCTTACCTTGCAAGATCTTGACAATATTTGGGCAGCACAGGTAAGAATATGAATTAAAAATGTTCCCTTCATAATGAGAATTTTTAACTGTTATGTAAACTTAGTACATAAGGTAATGTTCATTAAGAGAAGTGTGTGGACATATGTTGGTGAGCACTTAATTTTGTAAATCACATCACATTTTAAATGTTCATCATTTATCAGTTTCATTTCATTTCATTTTTCATTTCATAATTTCAGCAGGATTAGCCCCTTCAACTATTCTATATAAAATAATTAATTCTAATTCTGAAAATTGTAATATCAAAAAACACTGGTAGAATCAATTGGGATCCTATATTTTTCTAAGTCAGAGTGGGAATATACAATAAAACTACAATGTTCTTACATTTTTTTGGTTCTTTTTTGAGAATGAGTGATTTTTATGATCTCCTTTGTGTTTGTGTCTAATCACTTCACTATTTCTAAAACTAGGAGTCCTAATTAAATAGCTTTAGGATTTTAAAATTTTTCTGAAAGCAAACACTTCTTATTTAGGATTTTCATAAGGTTGAGTGTTTTGATTGTTTAGTTTTCTTAAGTATAAAAACTGTATTAAACTCATATGGTATTGAGTAGAAAGAATGGGTGGAAAGGGAAAAAAAGCAGAATAGGCATTTATATAGCACCTTATATTCGCTAACCACTGTGCTAAAAGCAAGGGAAAAAAAATTTGTAGAGATTATTGGAAAATAATTTTTTGTTGAAGGTGCCATTGTACTCTAGTGCAATTAATAAATTGATGTCATCAAAACTAACTTGTTTTATTGGGTATGTAATCTATAAAGTCATTTCTTAAGGGGTAAAGCTCACTTTTTACAAGAAGGACAAATTAACTAATTTCTAAATTCAGAGTAGCATTAATAATTGTTCCATGTTTTATCTCAGTGACAGATTTCTAATCTATGGCCAGTCATGGAAGAATTCTTTAAGCTGTTTTCAAAGACTGTATTGTTTGGTTGACCTTTTGACTTTACTTCTATCTTTAAATGGTATTTTTATGATTATAAATGATATGACCCCATGTCCTTGCTAAAGATTTAATTTGTTGTTATTATTATTATTATTATTATTTAACATTGAAAAATTTCATTTTTGAGTCAATTAAGTGATTTTGATTAAGGTCAAGAATAAATTTTTTTACTGAAGTTCCAAAGTTTTTGCTTTTGTAGTTCATGGAATAGTACCTTAAACCTTCTGTTTTTTGATAAAAATTTTTCAGGCAGGAAAACATGAAGCCATTGTAAAGAATGTACATGATCTCCTGGCAAAGTTGGCTTGGGATTTTTCTCCTGAACAGCTTGATCATCTCTTTGATTGCTTTAAGGTAAACATCCTTGAGTTATGGAAATTGATATTTAAAATCTCTAAATTTTGATTCCATTAAACATAGCCCATGAGCAAAACAATAACACTTGGAAGGTAAATGAGAAATTCATGCAGACATATTAAGTGGGTTGTTCGTTTTCTTCAAATAAGGAAAAAATGTACATATGATTTATTGTTGCCATAGAAGGTATAGAGTAGTCTTTGGAATCAAGAAGACCAGATTTCATAGCTTGCCTCTGACACAGATTCTGTGTGACTTTGGACAACTCAGATTTAACCTCTCTCTGCTCCAGCCATCACAATATAAGTTGCATTGAAGGTGCCATCCTGCATTGGTAGAATTTTTTTTCCCCTCACCCAGCAATTGCTTATGCCAAAGAAATTTTAAATCCAAACAATGAAATTAATACTATATCATACTTATGCTTTTGTTACACTTTTAATTATTGCAGACTTTGAGAATATAAATGAATCTGCAAGTAAGTCAGAAAGCCTCTCAGCATCAAGGAAAATAAGTATTATATATCCAAGGCAATTTATTCCATAGCAATAGAGATTTATATATGTAAACACTTTTGTTATTTAATTAATCTAGGTCAGATAGAAGGTGTTTCTAGATTTAAATAGTTTGGTGTTAAAAAGGTGCTAGAAGTAGAATTATGATCAAGAAAAATGATTGCTGATAGCTAGGATTAGCATATTGCTCTGGTGGTTATATTTTTAGTCTCAGATTATTTGATATGATGGATATACATACTTGAATAACTCCTTAGAACATCACTTCATTCTGACATAATGCTTTGTAACTTTTATGTTGTCCCTTAGTTAAAATGTGTTTACTATATATGGAGGGTATTCATTTTACTAAGGCAGATAAAGGTTTGCTAATTGTTATTAAAGTAATTTTTTTAAATTGATACTTAAAGGGAAGAATTCCTTTTATCTCATTTTTTCTCATTTATAGTACTCAGTGCTCCTGATTACTCCAAAGATCTTTGATTTCATCAGAGTGTATACTCCAATGTAGATTTCAGGTCCCTTGTGAATAAATAGGAGCATAGAATTTGGAGCTGAAAGAAAACTCAGAGATCATTTAGTCTAATCTCCTTCATTACACATAAGGAAGTTGAATGCCAAATAATGGTGAAATGTCTTGCCCCATGGTCAAAGAAGGAATGCAAAAAAAGCTGGAATTTGAACCTACCATGTTTGATTGTAAATCCAATGCCTCCCCCTACCCCCCCCCAACTAACTACTATAGTTGTGTATATATAATATTCCAGAGTACTTTCTGTTGGCACAGTATTTCTAAACCTGGGGCTCCTTCAGTGAGGAGCCTGAGTTGAACTCCAGTGAAGAATTGTGCTGATTAGGTTTGATAAATGAAGTTTAACTGTATTAACATAATTTTTTTTTTTTGTGATTTGTAATAAATGTTAGATAAGTATGACTTTTAAATTCTTTACTTTTCCATAAAATTTTAATGCTGTCATTCTGTTTCTATTATACACTTTCCTGAATATCCTAAGGTTTGTAATTATTGACTGATATTACATACATTTTTTTCCTGTGGGGAAAAAAATTTAAAAAGATTTGTAAGCTAAATATGTAGTTAATAAAAAAGGAAACCAACAATGCAACACAATAGGAAGATTTTAAAATTAGAGGAGAAATGTATAAATTGAAAACTCCTCAAGGAAATCCTCCAAACTATAGAATTGATAGAGGAAAAAAAACTAATTCTCTAAAACTAACAAAATTGGCAAACTATGAGCCAATCTGATTTAAAAAGGAAGAGTATCAAATTAGCAACATAAAAAATTGAACAAGGTAAAACCACAGTACTCAGACGAAAGTAAAGAGCCAAGTAGAATCTCCTATGTACATTTAGAGATCAAGACATCCATAGAATCAAAATAATAAAAGACAGTGTACAAAGATAAAAAATCCAAATTAACAGTTCACCTGATAGGGATTTTAGATAATCAAATTAGATTAACTTTTTGCAAAGTTATTCTCCAGAAAAACTTAGCAAAAATTATTTCCAAGAATCATTTCATTTCATTAGACAATTTTTCTTTATACTTGAGCTAAAGGATAAAAAAAAAAGAATTGTAGACTTTTCAAGAATGAATATTTATGCCAAAATTTTTAATTCTTGCAGAAAGATCACAGTAGTTTGTACCCCTACTCTTCCTCTCCAGAAATAATCATGATCAAGTTGAATTTATATTTGAGATGCAAGAATGAGCATTAGGAAAACAGTTGCTATTGTTTATCGTATTGAAAGCAGAAACTTTCTGAAGCACATGATGATATCATTAAATGGACAAAAAGCCTATGATAAAATACAATATTCATTTAATTCATATTTTTAAAAAGATTACAATATACAGGCATAGGAAGATTTTTTTTTCTTATGAAACATCCAAATACATAATATAACAGGTAAACACTAGAACAAGAAGTCTTAAGGAAGGATGTGTAAACTTTTGAAATAATTGCATGTCATCATTATTCTTTTACTTTTGTAATCTTGTGTTTTTATATTAAAACATTCTAAGTAGTCCATAGATTTAACCAGATTGCTATAAAAGGTCTAAAAATAAAGGTTTTTAGAAATTTTCCCAATAAACATAAAAGCAAAGCAAAAGCCCCCTTTATCTGTTGTTATTTGAATATTGCAGCATTTATTGCAGAAAATCAATTAATAATATTGACTGGAGAAAGAAAAATCATAAAGATAGGTAAAGAGGAGACAGAAGTATCCTTAATAGGATGATGCTTTATAAATACTAGTGAAACAAGAAGCAGATCAAGAAAATGAATACCTTTTGTATAGTTGAAGGCTATAAAATGAACACAGAGTATTGCTTTAGCAGTTAAAGAATTCAGAAGATAATAACATAGCTAATAAGTGTCTGAGGTCAAATTTGAACTCAGGTTTTCTTTATTCAATCCCTAGTACTTTATACTCTATCTACTGTGTCACTTAGCTGCATAACAACAATAATTACAGCATAGCTAAACTATATGGGAGTAAATTTACTTAATTACTGAAGAAATAAAATTATAAGACATTCCTTAAAATAGTAAATGAGAGTTTATTACTCAGTGTTCATAGTCTGTCTGTGCTAATATAACAAATAAGCGTATTACCACTACCACCAAGCTTAGTTGACAAATATATTACTATACCATTCATTCTACCAAAGAGATTTTATTTGCGTAATTCCAGACTTTAGAATTCTGATCCACACAATGATAAACCACAAGTCCTAAAGAATACAAATGAAACATGACATGTCCTGACAGATGCAGTGAACTTAATATACAGAAATGTGTGGCTATGCACTAAGGAATTTTTTTTTAAATGCTCATTTGAAGATAGTTGTTCATGGGAGGGAGCTGAGCTAAAGGGTAAAGAAGTAAAAAATCAAAGGGGTAGGGATAGAATAGAAATTGTAGTAATTCAAATGTCACACCTTATTGTGACACAGTAAGCATTAAGAACATTTTGATACTTCTTAAGAACTAGAAAACTGTATTGTTGGATCAGATTAGACAAAAAATAAAAAATTATTGAATCCTGTGACTGAGGATCTGATAAACATGAAAACATAAATTTACATAGGAAAGAATTTATTTGATAACTTGAGAAAACTTAAAAGCAATCTGGCAAATTGAGCTTACAACAATATTTTACAAGAAATTTGAAATATGTGTGTGATTGATCTGAATCTTTGGAGATAAATTTTTAAGATAAAGAATAGAGATGATTACAAACAGCATTTAATATTTCTTGAATGTATACTTAAAGACTCTTCATATCAAATAAAGTTCTGATACTCAAGATTTATAAGTAACTGTGCCTAAAATATGTAAAAGCAAAGCCCATTTACCAAATTAATATTGCTGGTCAAAGAACAAACATTTCTCAAAAGGAGAATTATATTTAATAACCATATGAAAGCATAATCCAGATCTCTGATTATAATAGAAATGCATACCAAGACAAATGGGAAATTTCCTGTAACATTCAGCAAAAGGGTAGTGATAGGGAGGAAAAAAGAATGTCTTGTTAATGTAATGGATTTGGGACATAAAAATGCATTGTTAGTAATGCTGCAAAAAAAAGCAGTTAAATGTTCGTGTAATTTTCCATCACTGAGCACATTCTTGAGGGAAGGTAATACCAAATAGAAATGAACTGGAAACAGTGGATGTCCGTCATTTGGGAAATGGCTAAAGAAATTGTGGTATATGAATGTAATGGAATATTAATCAGCCATAAGAACAGTATAATGGGTGGAAAGATTCATGTAAAATTATGCACAGTGAGATAGTCAAGAACTAGAGAGGTAATTTACAAAATGATTACAACTATAAGTGTATAGAACTACTACAAAATGGTAGAAAGTATGTTTTTATATTATAGAACCATATTGGCCCACAAGACAAGATGTGAAATTTTTCCTCTGCTCACTTTCTTGCCGAGATGGAGTTCATGGTTGTGAAACATTGCATGTCATATTCTTGTCATGTGTATTGATTTTGCTGAGTTTCCCTCTCCTTTCCTCCCTCCTCTTTTATTCTTTGTGAGAGAGAATTACTGCTTTGGAGAGATACAGTGGGAAATAGAAGTGATGTAAAAAGAAAATATATCAATAAAATTTATTCAAAAGTTTCTTTTGTAGTTTTTTAAGGGACAGCCTTTAACATTCAGGTCAAGTATACATTTCGATTTTTTTTGTGGAATGTAGTGAATAATGTATGTCTGAACCTAATTTCTGGCAGAATGCTTACTTGATTTTCCAGTAGTGGATATCAGTTAGTGAAGTTATTTTTTGATAAATTATATTTTGGAATTTATTGAGTTCCATTATTACTGATCCTCTTTTTCTCATCTCTTATGTTCATTTGCTTTTCTTAAGCAAATGAGAGGTAAATGCTTTTGTAAAAGATAGTTGTTTGGATTACATAAACTTGAAAGATTTTATGCAAATGAAATTAAATACTTATAGTAAGAAGGGAATGATCAACAAAAAAGTTGGCATATAATATAAACAATATGAAGAATCAGGAATAATTTAACTCTGCTTAATAAGTGAATTTAATAAATGTAGAAACAAAATTCTAGGGAAAACTCCCTATTTGAAAAGAACTGATAGGAAGATTTGAATGCAGTCCAGCAGAAATTAGATTTATAGTAGTAACTTACATCATGTTCTACATTGGATTCAAAAGAGACAAATAATCTAAATATTTAAAGTCATATTTAAAAATTTGAAGAGACTCTGATTAGATACCCTTTGCTATTTTGGGTAGGGTGTGACTTGTTAAAATACCAAATGGGAAAAGTATGTTTTAAAAGACTTTTTACAAAAGAATTGTAAATTAATGGATTGGTAGAATCTTTTTACAAAATATCTCTGACAATTAGAATTTCAGTCTTAAGATACCCAAATAGCCCAAAAGCTCTTCCCAATAAAAAAAAAAAAGATCAAGAAGATACAAAAAAAACTATGGATAAGAATTTGGAAGGAATTAGCAATCATATGAAAGTCCTCTAAATCAAAAATAACAAGAGAAATGCAAGTCATAGTAATCATGAATTTTTATGTCACAACCAGCAAATTGGCAGATGACTAAGGAATGGTAATAGTCCACGTAGAAAAAAAAACAGACAGAAATTGTTAGGAAGCAATCTTTATGACAACAGAATGCTAGAAACAAATGTAGATAGATGCCTGTTAATTGGGGAGTAATTATATATTAATGATCATGAATATATTGGAATATTTCTGTGCTAGAAGAAATTAGGAATATGATAAAAAAAAACAAGCATAGAAAGTCTTATATGAACTGTAGCAGAATTAAATGAAAGTTAAAACAGAAACATATACTAGACAATGACTATGAAAGCATTCATGGAAAGGAAAATAACCCTTAAATTATTAGACTTTTTTCAAAAAAGAGCTTTTTTACTTCTTGAAATATATACAAAGATAGTTTTCAGCATTCATTTGCAAAACCTTGTGTTCCCTATTTTTCTCCCTAATTCCCACCTCCCCAAGATAGCAAACAAATCTAATATAGGTTAAACATGTACAGTTCTTCCAAACATATTTCCATATTTATCATGCTACACAAGAAAAATCAGATCAAAAAGGGGAAAAAACATCAGAGGGAAAAAAAAAAAAAACCAAGCAAGCAGATAACAGGAAAAAAAGTGAAAATACTATCCTTTGATCCACATTGTCTCCATAGTTTCTGTGTCTGATTGCACATGGCTGTCTCCATCACAAATCCATTGGGATTGCCTTGAATCATTGTTGAGAAGAGCCATGTCTGTCACAGCTGATCATTTCATAATCTTGTTGCTAAGTACAATGTTCTCTTGCTTCTATTCATTTCATTAGCTTCATTTCTTGTATGTCTTTCCAGGTTTTTCTGAAATCATTCTGCTCATCATTTCTTATAGAAGAATAATATTCCATTACATTCATATACTGTAACCTATCAGTTATTTTCCAACTGATATAATCCTTAAAATTATTTGAAATTTTTTTTTTTTGGGGGGGGGAAAGCTTTATTTGATCAAGCTTGGGCCTCAAGAAGATGAGAAGATGATGCTTTTTTTAAATTTAGGGAGAGGAGATCAGATGTAAGTAAAACAGCATATTGTTAGAATTTTTTCAATCTATCAGTGAATTAAGCTCAGTTCTTTTTTTTTTTAAACTCTTGCAAAGGGAGAACTTAGTGAATTTTAGGTGGTATAAAAACAAGGTTATCAATAAAAATATTTTTTTAAAAAAGAAAAGGTGTTAATAATTATAAAGCATAAATTTGGCCTGAAATACTTATAGCATTATAATATCCTCCACCTATGTTGAGGTGGAAAATTTGGGTTCAGTTTTGCTGCATTGCATATAATACCATATTTTTTTCATTTCTCCCCCGCCCCTTCTTTTTTTTTTTTTGTCATAAGGAATGGCTTTCTGGGAAGGGAATGGAAATAGGAAATACTAACCAATATAAAAACAAAATGTATGAATTACAAGCAGTTTTTGAAAAATGATTTTAAAAAAAGATACTCTTACTGAGAAGTTACCAACTCATAGGAATCATCTCTGAAGGAAGAACTAAGTTTGTGAGATTGTTACTTTGTTTTTGAAGGGGAGTGATAATAGTAGTCCTAAAAAATGTAAAGCCCTGTTTTTATCAGACACTTTTTATTTCTGACTTAATCATAACACAGTTATAAAGGAGAAAAGTTTGACTGAGTCTTCTAAAACTTGACTATTTTTGTTTTTATAGCAATTGGTTTCACTGACTATATTGCTTATTACATGTTATGGACAATTTTTAAAAATAGCTAAATATTTTGATTGTGCTTTTCTTATTATTGAAATTGAGTATTATATTCTACCACCTTAATGGTCAAGGAATAATTTTGTTTTCTTAATTCAAGGCTTGAAAGATAGTTAAGTGATTATTTTTTAAGATGGAAATTTCAAAAGTCAGTATCTTTTTTAAGCAGCCCAATTTAAATAATATTTGAAAAAAATCTCATTTTGTTTTTAATATTAGGATAAATTTTATTTTGAATGAGTGTACCTGTCAGGTAGAATCTTTTGGTATAAAATTAATTTTTTATTTAAATATATAAATAAGACTGTCTGAAACTAATTCTTACAATTCTTAAGCACAATACCTCTCCACATAGTAATCCTTTCAGATTTGTCTGGGTTTTCTTGCCATAGATAACAGTTTGCTACTTTTCTTTTACTGATGAGGAAACTGAAGCAATCACAATCACACAGCTAATGAGAGAGGCCAGATTTGAATTTATGAAGATGAATCTTCCTGGTTTTTGGCCTGATATTCTTATCTACAGCTTCACCCAGATGATCCCAGTACATAATAGTCATTTACTAAAATGCTTATTGACAGACACAGAGAAATTTATTTCAATGTGTAGTTTTCTTTTCTTTCCTAGTGTCATTCTCATCTTTGAAAATTTTGTGATTTTGTCTGTAAATTATTTTTCATTTTAATTATTATTTGTCTGTTGAGTTAAAGAACCAATCCATACCTCTTTAACCTTTTCATTTGCTTTTTGCATGGGAATCTTAGTAGCCTTTCAAATCAAAACTACGTTTATCAATAGATTTTTATCTTTAATTAACATTATATTTATTTATTTGCTTTCAAGTCAAGACTAAGTTTATCAATAGATTTTTATCTTCAATTAACATATTTTAAATTATTTGAAATTCTAACATTATATAAGTGTATTCTGAATTTGTCTGAATATTTCTTTTCTAAGGTGATTATTTTTCTTTTTTTTATAACACATATTTTTCCCCAATAAGTTTGTTTTGAATCATCTCCCTTTCTCTCTTCAAGATGAAATGTTTTTTAAGCAAATTTAATGTAATAGCTAGCATTTATATTGTACTTTAAGGTGTATAAAACACTTCATGTTTAATATCTCATTTGATTCTCACAACCATTTTGTAAATAGGTATTTATCCTATTTTACAGATGAGGAAATGGGGCTGAGAGAAAGCTATGTGACTTGCCCAGTCACACACCTAATGTCCAAGGCAGCATTTGAGTTCAGATTTTCTAGCGCTATCCACTACATTATCTAGCTTCATGTTTTGATGACAGCTGTCTATAAAACTGAAAAATTGACTTGGATTATTAACTCAGCATACTGAACTTGTTTTCCAGGCAAGTTGGACAAATGCAAGTAAAAAACAGCGTGAAAAATTACTTGAGCTAATACGTCGTCTTGCCGAAGATGATAAAGATGGTGTGATGGCCCATAAAGTATTGAACCTATTGTGGAATTTGGCCCATAGTGATGATGTACCTGTTGATATCATGGACCAGGCTCTCAGTGCTCACATTAAAATCTTAGATTATAGTTGTTCACAGGTAACCATTTGCTAGTTTGTTATTCTCTAACATTGTGTTTTGTGATTATTTGGTTGATTTAGTGATAAGACTTCCAGATTCCAGCATTGATATTTTGGAGTAATCTCTGTGAATTGATCTAATTTCTTTCATCATAGGTGTCTATGTTAGAGTAGTTTCCATTACCATTCTAGGTTTTAATTATTGAATGTTCTGAGCCCAATTAAAGTAAATTAGGGTTTACCACTTTTCATGCCTCTCATTTAGCAAATAATTGTGGAAATGCCATGTTCCATAATTAAGAAACATTACTTGGAAAGGCTCCATAAATTGTAAAACAGTTTTTTCTTAGTTTGCTTGGCCATGATCAAATTTAAGGTTCTGGGACGTTAGTTGCCAATAAATTTACTCTTCTTATTATATTAAATATAAATATATTGATTTTCCTGACTAGTGAAATTCACCATATATTTTTCATATAAAAATGTCTACTTGGAATATCTATTTCTGAATGAACATAGATGTCATTTCTTCCATCGTCAATGTGTAATAACATCTCATTTATTGAACCCTGTTTTTTCAATTTCTGACTAAAAGAATTCTTTTGTGAAAATTTTGATCAATTGAATTTTTACCCATGACAAAGTAGGAGTTAAAATTCTGGTAAACTGAAATTGTATATTCTATATATTCTACCTGTGATGCATCTAAGGAATGATAATCCCTGTAGTTTGTCACTTTGGGACTGCACTATGGATTAGAACTTTAAAGTCTCTCTTAAAAGAGGGAATAATTGTTTCAATCAAACATTGAAAGACTTTATGTGCTATTTTAAACCTGTTTTCATCTGATTAAATTGGGATGCCTTAAGAACCTAAAAAAAATTTGTTTTGATGAAATTGAGAACATAAAATGTTTAAATTCTCTTCTCTAAATATTTATTGAATGATTAGGTATATAAATATTTATATTCCTTCAATGTGAATCATAGTTTTAAAGGAAAGTGTCTGAAACAAGGACATTTGCTTATTTAGAATAACAAATCAAAGAGCATTGAAATTTAACAGTACATTATGATTATGATTTCTTTATTCACACAAATGAAATGAAAGTAGCAAGATACCCCCAAATTTTATCCAGTTATGTTTCAGTTGTGTCTGACTGTGACCCTATTTAGTTTTTGTTGTTTTTGGTTTTGTTGGGGGGAGGGAAAAGTTACTGTAGTGCCATGTCTTTCTCCAGGTCATTTTATAGATGAGAAAATTGAGGTAAAGAGGATTAAGTGATTTGTCCAGGATCATACATCTGGTAAATGTCTGAGGCCAGATTTGAACTCCAGAAGATGAATCTTCCTAATTCTTAACATTCTGTCCACTGTGCCAGCTAGCTGCTAACCTAAAGTAGTTCATTTTAAATAGATAAAAAAAATTTTATAACAATTTTAAAAGTTCAATATGTTAGAGAAATTGTATTCCTTACTAATACTCTATATTAAAATACAAGCATTTAATAGCTTCCTTAACCTACAAAAAATAATCACTGAACTCATATCCAAAAATATTAGAATTGTTATCTAGATTATTTGATGTGGTCTAGTTTTCAATATATTTAATTATCATACAAACTTAGATATTTTCTTTTGTCTCTCTAAAAGTTATCAAGTATGAATTCCACAAAGAAGGTGTTTCTACTTTAAACTAGGAAAAATCTTTAAAATTAGAATTTTTTTTATTGCCACAGGTCTACATTAAACTATGAAATTTTATTTTTAAGGATCGAGACACACAAAAGATCCAATGGATAGATCGTTTTATAGAAGAACTTCGCACAAATGATAAATGGGTAATTCCTGCACTGAAACAAATTAGAGAAATTTGTAGTTTGTTTGGAGAAGCTCCACAGAATTTGAGGTATGGATCTTTTTTCCTCTCTTCTGTCCCCCTCCCTCCCAAGCACATTTAGCTACCTATAATATAGGTATTATATGGAAACATTTCTTCAAAAAGTTCATGGATTATAAGTTTGAAGACTATGGAACAGAATTAGATCAGAAAGTTAAGCATGAAAGAAAAGAAAAATTAAGTTGAAAACACTTATTTCAATTAAAAAAAGAAATACACTTCAATAATAAAAGGAGTATTAAAATGTTAGGAAGTAATTTTTAAAATATTGGAAAATGTAAATATCTTAAACGACTTGACAGTGAAGTTTGTTTTGTTTTGCTCTGCTTTGGTTTGATTTTTGAAGTATTTTTCTTTTCAATTGCAGCTTGGTAAAATTAAGAATGAAAGGACCACATAAACTTAATCCTATTTAAAAACTGAGCTGGAATAGAATTTGAAATTAAAAAAAAAAAAAAAACCTAAAAAACAATTTTAAGAGTCTTATACTAATTAATATATGTTAAGGTAGCTATCAGAATTTTAAAATGGATTTTTTAAAGTAACATCCTTATATTTCCTAATTTTAACTTTTTTACTGTCATCATAAATAAATGTATATGCGTATTGCATTCTCATATGCAATGCAGAGAAACATACATACACAGCTAATTTGTCACTAATTAGAATCATTCACAAAAGTTTTTGTAATCAGCCTTTTATTTTACTTTCCTTCCCTTATTTTCATAAATTGGTATTTGGGGGTAACTTGGAGAAAATTGGTTTTGTTTTTTGAAGTTTTTATAGTGCAAAGCCTTATTTTGTCCTGATAACTTTTAAACATTTGTTTAAAATCTGTACAGAGTTTATTTTACAATATATTTTGCGTATTATGTTTTTTATTTCTTTAATAACACTATTTTCATGTGATTTTGTTATTGACATTAACTTAAAATTAGAGAATGATTATCACAATTAGAATAATTTTTTTTTGATACTTGTTTATTCTCAGAACAGAAATGATTTGTGCATCTTAAAAGAATTTTTAGCTCCCTCAATTCCTTCCTCTCTTCTTTTTAAAAGCTTTTTGAGTAAAATTAAAAACAAGAAATTTTAGGCATTTAATAATTTCAATGGCCTATTGCTTGTATGTTGTCTTCATTTAAATAAGTGATAAAAAATCTAGAAATGAATATCTTTGTCCCTTAATTGATTTTTATGGTGCTGAGATAACAATTAATAGCCACAAAATGGAGACAATTAAGTGGTATTGAAAGAGCTTTGAACCTAGGAATTGAGGTCTTGGGTGTTGTTTTGGGGGGAAGGTGGGAATTATGAAATGATTTAATATTGATTCTCTATAAATTAAGTGGAAAGTGGGTTTTGAAACTACACTTAGTATATGAAAAGTGTATAAGTCTTGAGAAATTTCACACAGAAATTCTTTTTTATCCTCAGGTTGAATATTCTTTAAAAAATGTGTGTGTGTGTGTGTGTGTGTGTATTTTTAGTAATCCTTAGTTTTTCATCCAAATGTTACTCAAAGAATGACTCACATATTTAATTGTAACTTTAATAAATAAAGGCTAAACATGGAAATATTGGTAAACTACCATTATTTATATGATTACCCTGTGCTATTTAATAACAACAAAAAGTATAAATTTGGATATAGAGTAATAAAAATCCAGTGACATGGAATATCAGGACAAAGGTTAAAATTTGGGGCGGGGGACAGGGACGGTGGAAAACAGATTTATGTACATTACTTATAGAACTTTTCCCTCAGATTTAAATTAACCATTCATAGAGCAGAATCCTACTTATTCCAAAAACCATGGAATCTAAATTCATTCTAATTTCAACCCTTAAGTTTTAAGGCACATGGGACATTTATTCCAAAGTAGTAACTACTTATACATTATTCTCCTTATCAATGTACATAATCTTAGGGGTGGTGAATAAAACAGGGAATAAGATTCCATTATCATTTTAAGGTAGTGAAGAATAGAAAATAGTTGTAATTTTCATTTATTTATATAACATCAGAAAGGGGCAATTATTATTAATTGTATATCAAATGTTACCTCTTAAAATTCTTACAGGGTCACAGGAAGATGTTTACTTTAATATTTATTACAATTACATTCCAACTATATCTGCTATGTAGTGAAATTTGTATAAGTTCAAGTTATAGAAATGTAGTGCTAGAACTGGAAAAACTTCAAATCTATCTAGTCTACATCCCATGTTTCACAGGTGAGAACGATGAAACAAATTTAGTGATGTGTTTAAGAACACTTAGTTGGTTAAGCAGCAGAGTCCATCTTCAAAGCCATCATTAGAAGGATTTAAGTGGAATGCTATCCACTTATTTCAAAAGCATTTCCAGTACATTCTTTTAAATAAATTTATCATTGAAATAAGTATATTATCTCCCAGGTGAAAACTCAGAAGAATGACATCTTTAATCCATGATAAGCTTATTTTTTTCTCTAGGTGGAAATTTTCACAATTCAAGAAATCATTGTAACAATTTTAGTTTATTGTAAACTTTCTCATTTTTCTACATAAGAGATTAATTTAGTTAAGAATCAAAACCTTTAGGGAACTGGTTTAAAACAATATAATTTTCCTCCTAGGATCAGACCCTGATTTTTGATAATCACCTAAATTAAAGAACCAAATAAAAGTGTCACCAATGGAAATAACAATACAGGATGATGAAGAGATTGAGCAATCGACACTAAAAAAACCCACCACCAACAACAACAAAAAACGCTCACAACTACTTAAATTAAAAAATGTCTCCATTAATGAGCCTCTTTCACACATTTTTTTAATCATCTGCTTTTAATCATCTTTCTTGCAAGCCATTCAGCTCATCAAAAGTCAGGGGTAGAGAACATCACTTCATAACTGTTTTGGTGTGAAGAGCAGAAACTGGAAATCATTAAGGCTTTTCCAAAAATCACAGAATGAAGAAGTTAGAGAATGCTGATAGAGATTTTTCTATTTCAGTAATTGTGTGAGAGTGAAGTTTCACTCATAATAAAACTGTGTTTGGATTGTTATCCTTTTAAAACAATAATATAAGCAACCTTAGGTCTAGTTGACTTCAACATTAATCTTTTTATATGTAATAATGAAATCTGTTCCATTTTTCAAGCTAAATGTTAAATAAAAATGTGTAAATACATAATAAATAATTTAATGTGTTTTAACATGCTGTTTATTTTTCAGTCAAACACAGCGAAGTCCACATGTGTTTTATCGTCATGATTTAATCAATCAACTTCAGCACAATCATGCCCTAGTTACTCTGGTCGCAGAAAATCTCTCGGCTTATATGGAAAGTATGAGACAATATGCAAAAGGTGAGTTTAATTAAAGAGATCTCTAAACTGAAATAAATTTAATAGTTTAGGATGTATTGTTTCATTTTTTTTTTGCTTTTCTTTTCAATATTTCCTCATTTGTTTTTCCATATTTTAAAAGTAAAAGATTATATGAATAGCACAAATTTATACTAGTTCTCATGAAACATAATATCAAGAGAAAGGTCTTAAAATTGTTCAGTAGTTCTTCAGTGGAGCATATACCCAAAGGCACGGACTAGAACTCTATGGGGTAGAAGGGATGAATGGGTTATGATCTATGGTAGCGAAGGGACTAAACACTAGAATGAGATCCTGATCAAAATGTTTTTTAAGAATACAAATATTGTAGGAGGGATGAGAAGATAAAAGAGAAAAACTCTAATTGCGTTTAAATAGCACTTTTTCTTCCAAAATTACAAGTTATCCCAGAACTCTAAACACCAGCCTGTCATTACAGGAAGGTTGACTTAACTACCTTTCATCTTAACAATTTGTATATTGTTAATACAGAAGCACTCTCACAGCCTGTTGAGTTGAATGGGGACGTTTTCTTTTATAATAGAATTTAGAGCTGAAAGGGACCTCATTGACCATCTATTATAGATGAAGGTAGAAAGACTTGTCTCTCAGAGTCGTACAGTAAGGAATTAAATGTAACTAATATTTGAACCCAGCTTATTTCCCCAAAGTGTTTTTTATGAGAATTGGAGAAATGGAAGGTTTTTCTGCAACCCTTTCCCAAGTCATATGCAAAGAATCATTATTATATAAACCCTGGTGAGTGTTGCCCAGCCTCTGCTTAAAGATCTTCACCACTTCTACAGACAAACTATTCCACTTTTGGAATATGTAAATAAATGTGAATAAAGTTTTTCTTGGTGTAAAGGATCCTAAATTGGCTTCTTTGCAACTATAACCCACCATTCCTGATTCTGCCCTCTGGGGTCAAATGGAATGAGTTTGATCCTTTTAAAAGTTGACAGCCCTTCCAAAGACTGTTAAGCCACTTTCTCCTTAATTCTCTTCTCCCCAAATGGTCTCTTCTTAGAGTTAGAAACGATAGATTCTTTTGGCTTGTCTTCATATGTCCTGATGCTCAGGGCCCTTCCTCTATCTGGACCCTCCAGATTATCTTTGTCATTCTTAAGTTCTCCCTGCATGAGGTCGACTACCATAATGATAATTTATACTACAGTGCTTCTCAAAATAACACACTTTCTCTTTCTCTCTCTATCACTCATTCAGTTTCTCTTCCCCCTCTCTCTTTCCTCTATTATATATAAAAATTTTTGTCTGTGTTTTAGTTTTCCTCTTTCTTCCTTACCTGACAGCTTATACTTCTCATAGCCTACCTTTTTTCTTCCTTTTGATTTCTAATTACTTTTTTGTTGTTTTATATAGTTGGAAAACAAATAAGCAAGCATATTGGATTTCTGTGTTAAATAAGAATTAATGTTTTCTGAGTGAGACTTGGGAATGTTTCTGTTTTTAAAGTAAGGTTGTAGCCTAGGCTTTTTATTTTTGTTTAAAAATTTTTTTTTCTATAATAATAGCTTTTTATTTTTTAAAATACATACAAAGATAGTTTTCAACATTCACCCTTGCAAAATCTTGTGTTCCAAATTGTTCTCATTCCCTTCCCTCTCTCCTTCCCCTAGGCAACAAATAATTCAATATAGATTAAACGTGCAATTCTTCTAAATATAGTTTTACATTTATCATGCTTCACAAGAAAAATCATATCAAAAAGAAAAAAAATGAGAAAGGAAAAAAAGCAAGCAAATAACAATTTAAAAAGTGAAAATACTATGCTGTAATTCACATTCAGTGCCCATAGTCTTTTTTTCTGTGTGCTGATGGATCTCTCTCACAAGTCTGTTGGAATTGGCCTGAATCCCCTCATTGTTGGTTTGAGAGAGTCCATCAGAATAGATCATTGTATTATGTTGCTGTTGCCATGTACAATCATATCTTGGTTCTGATCACTTAGCATTAGTTCATGAAAATCTCTCCAGGCCTCTCTAAAATCGTCCTCCTGGTCGTTTCTTACAGAACAATAATAATAATACATAACATTCATATATCATAACTTACTCAGCCATTCTCCAACTGATGGGCATCCACTCAGTTTCCGATACCTTGTAAGTACAAAAAGGGCTACCACAAACATTTTTGTGTATGTGGGTCTTTATGATCTCTTTTGGATACAGTTAGAGACATTACTGGATCAAAGGGGGGATGCACAGTTTGATAGCCTTTTGGGCATAGCAGAAATTGCTCTCCACCAACAATGTATTAGTGTCCCAATTTTTCCAAAATAACTCCAAAATTCATCGTTATCTTTTCCTGTCATTTTAGCCAATCTGAGAGGTGTTTCACTACACACAGTGAAGTATCATTGTACTTCAGGATTGTCTTAATTGGCATTTCTCTGGTAAATCGTGATTTAGAACATTTTTTCATATGACTAGAAATGGCTTTAATTTCTTCATCTAAAAATTGTTCATATTCTTTGATCCTTTTTCAAGTGGGGAATGCTAGGGTTTTTAAACTACATAGAGAGGCACTGTGATGTAGGATAAAGAACATTGGTCCTAGAGTCAGGGGCCAGAGATTATATTTTGCTTCTGCTACTTACCTGTATCACATTGAACAAACCTCATAATGTCTTGGCATCGTTTTTTTTTTTTCATGCATTAAAGTGAGATTAGATTAAATGGTGCTGAGGGTCTTTTCAGCTCTAGATTTTATTTTTTTATTTTTTTAATGTTAAGAATACTTTATTGTATTCTGAGAAAATGATGGTGCCAGGTTTTTTGTATTCTGAATAAATGAAGCATTATTTTAAGCTATAGAGCTGCTATGTGTGACCCCTGAGTCTTAGTATGATTTAAAATTGCACTAAGACTTTTGGGGTACCTTTTATTGTTTTTGTCTTATACCTTTATGTTTGAAAGAATAATAAGCATAATACTCAGATAATAATCCCTGCACTCACACAAACACATAAATAGCATTAAATTTTTCATTTTTTCACAGTTACCCTGTGAGTTTAAAACAAAAGTAAAACTAAGTAGCTAGTTTATTCAGTGACTTTTTTCAAGTCCATACTTTTATTGATAGTTTTTTTTTCTTTTTAAAATCAGTTATTTCTGCCCGTTTTTTCCTCCTTTCCCTTGAGGGGAATTTTGTATATTAATTTGTAACAAAGAAAAACCATCAAGCAAAAACTACTGATGGACTAACATGGTCTTGCAAAGTATGCATCATTCTGCTTTAATAATTCTCCAGTTCATTTCTTAAACTGACTTTAGAATATATCTCCTCTGAATTTAAATTAAAAAGATTTTTAATAAGTTTGTTATGTGCAGGACATTTTAATTAAACTCTAGAAATACATAGGTAGAAAGTCAATCTCAAGGGTAATGTCTGTTGGAGTTGGAAGTGAACTAGTATTCATATAATGTGCTTGCTTATATGTACTCATTTATATTCTAAGAGTAGAGAGTGATAGGGGAAAAGAAGAAGACAAGTCAATATGAAATAAATTTAGAAATGAAAAAGAACCTTTTATACTAAGGTCTGTCAACAATTTATGGAGGAAATGGCATCTTAGCTGAGCCTTGGAGAAAGAAAAATACTATACAAGATGTCATGAAGAGGTTGTGCTTGCCAGTTATTGGGACTTAAATGAACTCACAGAGGGAGACAAATGAGTTGAAGAGCTTAGCTAATGGTACAGTCTAATCAGAATGAAGAGTGTAAAGTTGACAAATAGGAACTCTAGAAAGATAGTTTGGACACAGGTGATGGGGATTGCCTGATTGGGGTGTTTGTAGTTATCTTTTATGTACTAAGAAGACATGAAGGCTTTTTTTTTTTTTTTTTTTTTTAAATAGAAGAAAGAGCATGGCCAGATTTGTGTTTTAGGCCTTGGTTTTCTTTTCTTTTTTTTTTGGAGGGAGGGGGGAAGTGTTTGAATATTTTTTTTTATTTGTTTTCTTAATTGGTTAAAAAAAGTAGATTGAATTATCACTTTCCTGGAAGCTGGAAGTTCATCAGTATGGTCTGTATTAGGCTTGTTACTTTGATATTCCTGGAGGATAGATTGTAGAATGGAGGCTAAGACCAATATCGACACTATTAAAATAATTACTGGAAGAGAGGATAAATGTCTGAAGTACGAATCATTCAACCAATCAAATATTTCTTAAGTATCTATTATTTGTCTGTCACTAGATACAAAATTAAATGGACAGAATGAAATAGACATGAGACTTGTTTTAGAAGTAGGCTTTCCACATGATTGATTAAGAATAAAAGACAGTTCTGGAGCTTTGCACCTTGGGTAGCCAGTAGAGAAAAAAAGAGTGTAAGATATTAAAGAAATGAGAAATTTAGGGGAAAGATGATGAATTCCATTCTGAATTCATGGTATTGTATAGGTTAAAATGTTCAGCAGGCATGTGGCTATGGAGGGCAAGAATTAAGTAGAGAAATTATGATTGAATATATAGATTGGCTAGTCATCTGCTAAAAATGACAACTGCTTCCATTAGAGCTGGTGAGAAGGGAAAAAAAGATTTTAAGGAATTAAGAGAAGGCAATTCATAACAAACCTACAGTTTGGAGATACAAACCAGCAAAGGATATTGAGGATGAATCACTGGAAAGTTATAAGTACCAAAGGAAAATAATATAATTATAGAAAACTAATGTAAAGAGAAAATATACAAAAAGAAAGATTAATAAACTGTGAAACATTTAACAAAGTCAAGAAGAATGAAAAAGCAAGATATATGGATTGCAGTCATTGATAATCTTTGATAGAGCGTTTTCAATGGACTGGTTCATAGGGTAAAAGTGAGGAAGTAGAAGTAGCTAAGAAAAGAGTATAGCACAATAATTGATATGGCCAATTACTGAAAGAAGCAGGCACAGACATGAGCAAACAGTCAGTAAGAAAATCAGTTGATTAACATTTAACTATATCTATTTGCCATGCCAAGTATAGTACTGAGAGCATTGGGAATACAAAGACAAAAGACCATCCCTATTTTTAAGGAGTTAATGATCTAATGGAATCATTCAAATGGTCAGATATTTTTTAGGTGTCTACTATTTGTCTTTCACTGAGATATAAAATAAATGGACAGAATGTAATAGACATGAGACTTGTTTTGGAAGTAGACTTTCCACATGATTGGTTAAGAACAAAAGATAATTCTGGAGCTTTGTATGTTGGCTGGCCTATAGAGAAAAAGAGATAAGAGTATAAGATTACAAAGGAAAGAGAAGTTTGGGGAAAAGATGATGAGTGGATTATGTATAAAGAAGATATTTGCAGACTACATTGGAGATTATCAATTGAAGGAAGGAACTAGTATTAAGGGAGATGACAAAAAATTTCCTTTAGAAGCAGGGATCTCAGTTGGGACTTGAAGGAAGCCAAGAAACAGAAATAAGGAAGAAGTGTATTTCTGTAGAAGAGCAGATGTTTTTGTGTATGTGAAAATAATTACTTCTCTTTTAAATGCTTTGAGTTATCTTTTATTTTTTTTAGGTGCCAGTCTAGTATACGATTAGAAATGTTCAGTAGCACTTAGTATTGCAGGACTCAAGCTCAGGAGAAAATAGGGCATAATATAAGCATCTGGTGGTCATCTGCATTGAGATAATTCAACTCATGGGAGTACATAGAATCACTAAATGAAAGAGTATAGACAAAAAATAAGAATTGATACAGTTAATGGAGATACAATGATAATTGTTGACCATGACACAAATTCCATCAAAAGCCAGTTAAAATACATGGAAAAAGGACCCAAGGCATACATGTCATTAAGAGCCTGTAGAGCAGAGAATTTCTAGTAGGAGTACCATTTCTTTCCATTCTATCTTCTTGTCACTCTAGTATAACTCATATGAAACTGAATCACTGTCCCTGCTGTGATTGAATTTTTGAACTTAAAATTATTCCAAATTAAAACTTCATTTGTTTTTGATGCATTGATTCTTCCTATAGAAAAAAAGATGTTAACTATAGGAATGAAATATAGTCATCTTTATGCCATTAGGCATTAATCTTTTAATAGACTTTTAATAGTTGATAGACACTTTTTAAATTTCAAGTCAGCATTGCTATATTTGGATATATGTGTATAATTCATGATTTTCTTAATTTGCAGAGCATGGAGAATATGATCCACAAACTGTAAGACCAGGAAGTAGATATAGTCACGTGCAAGAAGTCCAAGAACGACTTAATTTCCTAAGGTTGGTTTTATTATTATTATTAACTTATTATTGTTTTTATTATTACTTATTAGTTTTGCTTTCTTTAAAAGATAAGATGTAGGAAATTAATTAAGTTGATTAATAGTATATAATAGGTTTTTATTAGGTTAGCATTTGACTTTATATTACATAAAATTAAATGCTCTCCCACATCTTTGTAACTTTTATGATTAAATATTTACATTCTTCCTTCAAAGAATATCTTATATTGAGCCTTTGTAGTTGCTCAAATTGGATTAATTTGAAAATATTAATGTATTGATGGTGGTGTTTCAAATGGAGCATTCCTGTACATATCAGTTGAAGAAGTAGTAATTCTTATAGTTAATAGATAAAAATTTCACAAGTAATTGTTAGAGGTTCTGGTTTTTTCCTGCTTCTGTTCAGAAAAGTTAATATCTTTGGGAAATTTCCTTCTTAAATTTTATTTTAAAAATCTGTCCATTGACAACTAATATTTGATTATTTGAATCTAATTCAATGTATATTAAGGGGGTCTGAAAATAAAATTTTAAGATGTTGATATTTTGGAAGTTGACTGACTTTTAAAAATATAAATAGATAAAAATACAAGTGACCTAATTAAAGGGAAGTTTGGTGTTTAAAACAAACAAACAAACAAAAAGTCTGACTTATTTCTGGAGATGTGGTTTCTAGAACAGTCTTTGTCATTAAAGAACTGTGTAAACATAGGCAAATCACTTCTTCCTTGGTGGAATAATTTTCATCTCCATATGATGAGGCAGTTGGTTGGTAAGATAATCTTTATAGACCTTTCCAGCTTTTTCACTGTGATTTTGTGGACTTTCGACATATTCTAAATGACATATTAGCTTTTATTTCTACGTAAGAATGATAAAACTTTTTAATTATTCACAAGTCAGAATTTTTGTAAGTCATTTCTTTGCTATATTACAGCAATATATCAGATTTATATGTTGTGCTCTTTAACATGTAGCTAAGTTGCTATAATGCGTCTTGTTATATTAACAAAATGTTATAATGTTTTGATAACTTAGAGATTAAAAATTCATTTTTTCTCTTTTTATCCTACTTAAGTTAAAAGAAGTACTTATGTTCTTATGGGATATTCATATTTCCTTAAGATTTGTGTACTATTTATTATTTCCAAAGGGAATATCAAATAATGTAATAAGTATAATAATATAATATAAAAAAACCAAACAAACATAAACTAGTTTAAAAGAAATAGCTTTTAGAAGATAATAAAATGAATTAATTACTACTTAATGAGATTCAGAAAATTTTAAAAAATATCTCTTCTGCATACTCTTCTGTCTAGTTCATTCAATCTATTGAAAAACATTTCTTTTATGCCAAGTACTGTTCACAACTGGGAATACAAAGAAAAACATAAAATAGTTCCCAATCTCAAGCAAATTATTATGATGGAGAACATATGTACATTAATAGGTAGATAACAAGATACATACATAAGAAGTTGGAAATAGTTTTAAAGGGTGACCTTAACTACTGGAACAAATGTAATGCTCTGTAGATGGCAGCACTTAACTTGAGTCTTAATTTTAAAAAATCAATGATTCTCAGAAGGAAAGGTCAGGCTATGAAAGCATTCCAGACATGAGGAACAGCTAACACAAAGAATGAACATGGGAAATCAAAAATTATATATGAGAAACAATAAGGAAGTCAATATGGTTGAAAGTCATGTGAAAGAAAATTGGTTAATTAGGAAAACAAAGTTTTAAAAAAAATTTTTATTATAGCATTTTATTTTCAAAATATATGCATGGGTAATTTTTCAGCACTGACAATTGCAAAATCTTTTGTTCCAATTTTTCCTTTCCTTCCCTCCATCCCTCCCCCGGATGGCAGGTAGACCAATAAATGTTAAATATGTTAAAGTATACTTTAAACATAATATATGTATACATATCCAGGAATCATCTATTTTTGCTGTACAAGAAGAATCGGACTTTGAAATAATGTATAATTAACCTGTGAAGGAAATCAAAAATGCAGGCAGACAAAAATAGAGGGATTGGGAATGCTAATTTCCCAGAGTTTTTCCGCTGGGTGTATCTGGTTCTATTCATTATTGAACAAATGGAGCTGATTTGGTTCATCTCATTGTTGAGGAGAGCCACATCCATCAGACTTGATCATCATATAGCATTGTGGTTGAAGTATATAATGATCTCCTGATCCTGCTCATTTCACTCAGCATCAGTTCATGTAAGTCTCTACAGGCCTTTCTGAAATGATTCTCCTGGTCATTTCTTACAGAACAATAATATTCCATAATATTCATATATCACAATTTATTCAGCCATTTTCCAATTGATGAGCATCCACTCAGTTTCCAGTTTCTGGCCACTACAAAGAGGGCTGCCACAAACATTCTTACACATACAGGTCCCGTTCCCTTCTTTAAGATCTTTTTGGGATATAAGCCCAGTAATATCATTGCTGGATCAAAGGATATGCACAGTTTGATAACTTTTTGAGCATAGTTCCAAAGCGCTCTCCAGAAGGAAACATAAAGTTTTAAAGAGCTTTTTAAATACCCAAAACTTTCTTTTATCCTAGGGAATCATTGACATTTGTTGAGTGATTAGGTTGGGATAACATATTTTAGAGCTTCACTTTAGGAAATTGATTTTTATTAGCTAGTTATTTGGAGCATAGATTGGAGTAAGAAGAGACTTAAGGAAAAAAGTCCAATTAGAAAGCTGTTGTAGATGATAGGTGATTAAAGTCTGATCTAGATGATTCCTGTAAGAGTACCCCAAAAAGCATATGGAGATGCTGCAGTCAAATAAATGACAAGATCTGACAACTGATTTGTTACATGAAAGTGAAAAGCTGGGAATAACATTCCAAGGATGATGTTGCTCTTAACAGTAATAGAGAACTTCATAAAATGTGGGTGAGTTGGGAGACAGAAAGGAGAAAGATAATCATCTATTTTAGATATTTTGAGTTTGATGTGTCTGTGGGATATCTAGTTTGAAATGAGTTGTAAGAAGTAGGTGATGGGGAATTCAACCTCTGGAAAGGAACTAGGGCTGGACATTAAAAAAAAAAAAAAACTCTAGAAATGGTCTGCATAAAGATGGTAATTAGACCCATTAGATGCTGATGAGAGCAGAAAATGAAAGAATCCAAGATAGAACCTTGGAAATCCCTAAAGTTAAGGACATGGTATTAGTGATGAACCAGCAAGAGAGACTAAGGAGGGGAAAATATCAGTGTCACAAAAAATCAGGAAGAGGAATATTTTTAAGACATTTAGGGCCTCCATATCTCTTTTCTGGACTATTACAGTAATATTATCCAAAATCTGCTTTCATTCCCATAGCTGCCAAATTGAGAGTCTAGATGCAAATATCTGATCATATCACTCGCTTCAAAAGAAGTTCCCCTGAATTACTATTTTCTCTACTCTTAAGGACCTTAATGTTCTTCTAGAGTGAAATAACATACACAAAAAAAGCAATATAAGGTAAGGAGTGCTAAGGCAAGGAAAAGATAATTTAGAAAACTAAGGGGAAATTTAAGAACATATTAATCTGTAGCAAGTGAAAGAAATGAGGGAATATGTCATAAAAGAAGAAAATGGTACTTGAATTGGGCCTTGGATTAAAGTAATCAGATGATGAGTTATTAAGGGAGTTCATTCTAGATATGGAGTTATACTGTAGTACAATTTAAGAATAAAGCTAAAGAGGCAGATGCAGATCAAATTAAGGAGCATCTTGGATGTCAGACTAGAGTATTTAATGTGCCATAGGAGCACAAGGGACCTACCAAAGTTTTTTGAGTAAGAGGATTAGTAGCATCGGATTCAGTAGGAAACTTATTTTGGTAATTATGTGGATTATTGACTAGATGAAGAAGGAATAAGAGTTGTTATCCTTAGGAGTGATAAGAAGGAAATAAGTATGAAAAGTCAAGATAAAATTGATGAGAATTGTCAATTTCTAAGAGAAGTAGGATAAGACTCAACTTACAATATAGATGAGTATATAAAGTGGTATACTTAACCAACACGGGAAAAAGTTTAGAGGAAACATAGTTTGGGTAGAAAGACAATGAATTCTAATATGTATCTTTGATGAGAAAATCTTAATTCAGGTAATCTCAAGAGAATTTGCCTGTTAAAGAATATTTTTGCCAAATGACATTTCCTATGCTTGTAGTCTCATAAAATTAAGAAAACAAAGTTTAGATGTCTTGTAGTAAAATGTGTGTATGACATATGTATTCATGCATTTTTCACAAAGTATATCTGAAGAAGGTAATGTAGTTTGTCTTATTAGGTAGTCAGATTTGGATAAAGAGGATTAAATTCTTCTATGTACAGCAAGTAGTTTAGAAACTGACTCTTCAGCCAATGACTTAATTGCTGTGGCTGACCTTCTTTTGCCTTTTCCACTGAAATTACATTTTTTGAAAACTGGATTAAGAGAAGGCTTGAAAACTTTGCACATAGGGTAACTTGTAACCTAATAGCCAGTTTTCTTTTCATCAAATTGTGTTAAAATCTTTCGTTGAAAGGCTAATTTTTATTTGCTTTTTTTTTGTCTTGCCATAAGATTTTTAGTTATGGGAAATTAATTCAAAAACACTCCTAGAGTTTGTTTGTGCTGTTGTTTTAATGTATGCATTTGCCATTTTGAACTTGAGGCTTTTGATGCCAGAAATACGTAATTCTTTACTTGGGCAGATCTAACTCCCTATGTGTCTAATATAGTATATTTCCTTATAATGTGGTAGTTGGGGGGAAAGGGTTGCCAATTTCCAGCCTTATAGGAAAATCAGCAACTACTAGTGACCTATATGCCTGCCATCTATATAAATTTACGGGAGATTTATCTGTATACAAATTGATACACTTAGTGAGGGTGTTTAGAGGAAAACAAGTTTCAAAAAAGTCTTCCATAGTGATGTATTCATAGGATAAAAGATTTAAAACTCATAGAGTCAAGCTAAACCTTTCATTTCACAGTTGAAGAAACAGAGACCTTGAAGAATTGTATCTTGCCTTGAGTTAAACCAATAAATATCTGAGACAGGACTTTGAACCCCCAGGTCTTTCCAACTCCCAAGTCTGGTTTTCTATTCTCTTGTACATTTAATCTAACGGAACAAAACTATAACTTAATTAAGCAAAAGTATATCCTTCCCATACATCAAAACTTTTTAAGATTCTTTGAAAGACATAATCCAGAAATCTTTATAATCATGCAAGACATGAGAGAGGGAGATGTATACTTAGCAAAAATCTCTACCAGTAAAATGATATCTAAGGTAGAATCCAAGTTTCCTAAGATTCTCTGGAGGGGGAATATCGCAAAATTTTCTGACACCATGGTGATGTTATGGTCCTGTTATCAAGCCCAGATCTTTGGAGAATCTCCAGGAATAGATACATAACTATTCAATATTTTTTGCCTTATAGTTCACTCAAAAGATTACTTGTTTTTATGACAGGCAATTAGAGGAACAACCTATAGAAAAAAAAATTTTTTTTCCAGAATGGATAGATATCTATGACAGATAATACTGATGGACAATGGCTTCAGTCCAGAGTAAACAGGAGGTGGAAATCAAGCTGAATTGCTTTTAGGAAATTGAAAAGCTTTTTTAATGGCCCAAAGTTTTCCTCAAGGATAGAGGCCCATCTTTTTAATACCGTATCATACCAGCCACATGCTATGTGGCTAAGATAAATACACAACAATCTCTCAATAATTAAACTGTGTATCACATAGAAGTGAGCTCGCTACAATATATCAGATGAAATTTGAAGAAAAGAACAAAATATGTCATCAAAGAGGATCATATAATAGAAAATGAAGCTAGAGCAGTCTTGAGTCAGGTGATATGTAGACATCCTTGAGTGTTCCAGTAATATCCATATGGTATCAGGAGATGACTTCTAGTACATTGAATCAATTCCTTGTGTTAAAGCTTTTTGGAAGCTGAGAAAAGAAAGTACATTAACCTTCTTTGTTCCTAGGACAAATAGGTAGCACAGTGGGCATAGAATCAGAAAGATCCAAGTTCAGATTTAGCTTAGACACTTAATTTTGTGAACCTGGTCTGCAGTTTACTCATATGTAAGAAAATGGGGATTATAAGATATGAATTATAAAGCACTTAGCACAGTGAATGGCACTTAGTTAAGTGCTTTATAAATGTAAGCTCCTATAGTTTGTGTTTCATTGACTCTGAAACTGAACGCCTAGAGTGGCATGTCAAAATACTTAAATGAAGGAATACAAGAAGATGAAATAAAATATATGTGAACACAAAAAAGGTTAACAAGAAAATGAGAAACAGTACAAATTGAATGCAAAATTTAGTCAAGGTTCTTTCTCCCCCTTCTCCGCCCCTTCCCCCTTAAGTTAAAAACAGTAAGCAAATACCCTTAATAAAAGACTAGATTTCTACTTCAGCTTTATCCTAGAATTTCTGACTTCAGCCCCCTGGACAGAAGAAAGCCCTTTAACTTAAGACTTAGATATAAATCTTTCAAGAGATAAAACCTCTGATTCTGAAAGTTGTTTCATCTAATATTGGAGCAGACTCTAGATACCAACCAATTTAATGTTTAATTCAATTTACAATTCAAGTAACAGATAAAAAGATAGCTTGGCTTTCTTGCCTCTTGTTAATTAGCTAATTTTATTACTGCTTTTCCTGAAAAAATAATTATTTTTAACATAATCTGTTTTACTGTAAGCTTCTTGAGGGCAGAGATCTATGTCTTACCTAATTTTGTATTTTATCCAGGGAACTACCTCAATACAGTTCCTCATAGTATTGATTCTCAGAAATGTCAGCATTTATTGGGGAAATTTATAATCTTATAACTGGATTATGACCACAGAGAAGAGACTATATTATCCTTTGATTTGGGGGGTTTTTGGTTATCAGTAAGTGGCTAAAAGTAGAAAACCTGTCTGGTTCATATTAGTAAACAGTTTTTCATTAAAACTCCATAACATACATTATCTTATTTAGTGCTCACAACTCAGTGAAGGAGCTAGACCAAATAGTGTTGTATTCTAGTTTATAGAGAATGGAGGGTCATACAGCTTAAGTGACTTAACCCAGGTCATGTGCTTTACTCTATGTCCAGTGCTTCATCTATTCTCCTACATTTGCCTGAATTACACAGAAAAGAAATGGTGTTGACTTATTCTAATTAGACTCAAACTATATAATGAGTAACCATTTCCAAGGCTAAAATGTTTTTATTAATATGGAGAGTAATTTCCTTCCCAACCCTTCCTTTCTCCTCCCCATCTCCATGTCACCCTTCCATCCCCACCCCACTTGACCCATGCTTGTTGTAATTTTAATATAACAAAGACTGAACTGTTAAAGCTGATAATTGTACATTAGTGCTGTTGAAATTCCTTTGTTCCTGTCATTCACAAGTGTTTATTTTTATTTTATTTTTTCATTTCTGTATATATATATTTCTTTCACAATGTATTTTGCTGTATTTTATCTTAACATCATAAACATTTACAGATTACTTTTGTGAGAGATCTCTTGTAACAAAACAAAAAAAAATTTAAAAAAGGTTAAGGTCAAGTAGTCATATAGTAGTCTTTGAAAATTCATGTAATATTTTATATCTGCAGCATGTCCCTTCTTTAAAAAAAAAATTAACCAGTTAATTTTTTCTTTCCCTCCCCCCGCCTTCCTGTTCAAAAAAAAATGAACAAAAAAGAAAATTTCTTTTTAACAAATATGCATGGTCAGACAAAGCAAATTCCTCCTACAACAGTGTACATGAAACAATATATGTTTCATCCTGTGTCCCATCCTCTTTGTAATGGAAAATACATTTTATCATAGATTTATCCAAAGTCATCAATAGTCATTGAATTGATTGTAGGTATGAAAGCTCATTTTCATTTTTCATGAATTTATTAAAGTCATGATTATTTAGTGTTATCATATTGATGTTAACAAATTTTTTGTTTTTGTTCACTTAGCTCCATATTAGTTCATAAGTCATTCCATATCTTTTTAAATTTCTCTATTTCACCTTAAAAGATTGAAATCACAGTCTTATACCAAAAACTTATCCAACCATTCCTCAACTGATAATTCCTTGTTTCCAGTTTTTTACCACCATAAAAAAGGTGCCATAAATATTTTTATACTCTTCTTTCATCTCTTGGATGTAGACTTGCCAGTGGTGTAAATGCTATAGATGTTTTCTTTTTCTTTTTTTTTTTTTAAACTAAATCTTACTTTCCATATAACAATTTCTCATGATCAATGAATAGTTTTTAGAAAATATATATTTGGTAGAATGAAGGCTAATTTTAGTGGCTATGATAATATTTGTATTTAATGTTAATTTAGTAATTATTTGTATTTAGAGGATAGTCTTTAGCTATCCTCTTATTGATAGGATGAGCATTTGAAACTCCCCTTTAATCCAGAACGTGTGAATACAGTCATAATACAGGAATACTTTTAAGAAAAGACTTAGTTTAGGTTCAGAGTAGGCTCTGCTCTTATAACTGAACTCGTGTTGCTTCTCTGGAGTTAGGTTTTCACATGAATAAAATAAGTATATACAGGATGGGGTGAAAAAATTTTCCAGCCTAAGATAATTTAGATCTGTGGGAAAGGTTTAATTAGCTCAGGCTGGAGTGCATTGTAGCATGGGCCTTACCCAAGAAATCAGTAGTAGGCCTTGGGGCAACTGAATTAAGTAGCAGAGGAAGCTTCCTTCTGAACTCTCAGCCCACAAATGATAAAGGGGATTGTATAATTGGTCAGAAAGAAATTATAGCAGTCCCTTTGCTGGCACTGGCAGCAAGGCTTTGTTGTATTACCCTTACTTAGTTCCAGATCACAGTTCTGGGTGGTAGGCAAATTCTACTACCAGGCAGGGAGGAACATTAACACACCAGCCAGAGCTAGCAGCCACCGGGGAGCTGGGACTCATCACAGTACCAGAGCAGAAAAGAGTACTTGTAGGCACTCACAGACCAGCTCTCTACAGGCCAGAAGAATAATAAACACACCTATTCTCAAATTATATTTGTAAAAATTGAAAGTTTACAAACCTCCAGAATTGACTTTGAAAACAGAAAACAAAAATTCTGAAGTACCCCCTCCACTCTGGGAGCAGAGCCCAACTTTAATATAAAACTAAATATCAAGCAATAGACAAAAAATGAGCAAACAAAGGAAGATTATGATCATAGAAAGTTACTGTTTGATAGATCAAAACACAAACTGGGAAGAAAACTATAAACGTCAAAACTTCTATATTCAAAGTCTCTGAGAAGAATGTGTATTGGTTTTAGCCTTAAAAAGAATTCTTCAGAAAGAATGTTAAAAATGAAGTCAGAGAGCCACAGGATAAACTGGGAAAATAAGTGATGATGACAAAATCTTAGAGGGAGAGAGAGGTCAGTTTGGTAAAGGAAGAACAAAAACTGAAAAAAATAATACCTTAAAAAATAGAATGGGCCAAATGCTAAAAGAGGCACAGAAATCTAATGAAGAGTAAAACTCAGTATTGGCTAAATGGAAAAGGAAGCACACATGCCCCAAAGAAAATTAATTCTTTAAAAATTGAAATTAGACAAGTGAAAGCTAGTGACTCTGAGACATCAAGAAGCAAGTATCTTATTGAAAAAATAACTGACCCAAGGGCAGCTAGATGGCTCAGTGGATAGAGCATCAGCCCTGAATTCAGGAGGACCTGAGTTCAAATATGATCTCAGACATTTAACACTTCCTAACTTTGTGACCCTGGGCAAGTCACTTAACCCCAATTGCCTCAGCAAAAAAAAGAAGAAGAAAGAAAAGAAAAGAAAAATAAGATCTGGACAACAACTCAAGGAGAGCTAATTTAAGAATTATTTATCTACCTGAAAACTATGATTAAAAAAGAGACTTAAGTTGTATTTCAAGAAATAATCAAACTGCTTTGATATCTTAAATCCAGAAAATAAACTAAAAATTAAAATAATCTACCTATCATCTCCTCAATGAGATCCCCAAATGAAAACTCCCAGGATATTATAGTCAAATTCCAGGATTCTTCTTAAAGTAGCAAAGGATGGTAATATGATATTCCAAATTGGAAAGAAGGTAGTATTTACAACTAAACATAATCCTAATAATCCTGAGCATAATCCTACAGAGGAGAAAAATAGTTTTTCAGTGAAGCAAGACTTTTTCAAGCATTCCTGATGAAAAGACCTAGAGCTAAAACAGTACTCAAAGAGAAACATAAAAAGGTAAACATCTGGAAATCATTTGGAATTGAGTTGCAGTCCTCCATGGGAAGATACTTTCAATTCTTAAGAATCTTATCATTATTAGGACAATTAGGAGTAGACACAGACAGCATGTGTGTACGCCAATTGTATTGAGGATCCTCTTTAAAAAATAAAATTAAAGTATTGCTGGATAAAGAAGGCTGCATTGGATGAAAGGGGAGAGAATGGTAAATTAAGGCAAATTATCTCACATAAAAGAGGATGAAAGAGTTTTCACAGTAGAATAGAATATGGGAGAGGTGGACAGGAGCCCTTGAAGCTTATTCTCATTAGAATTGGCTCAAAGTGAGAGTTACATATGTATTCTCATAATTAGGTATAGAAATCGGCCCCTTACATGAAAGTAAGAGAGAATGAGGATGGGAGGGCAGTAGTTGCAGAAGCAAAACTTGAAGATGGACAGGGTGAAATTAAGAGAGTAAGATAAATGGGGAAAATAGTCATCATAACTGAAAAAATGTTTATAGCAAATATCTATAAAGTCTGATTTCTCAAATATAAAGAGAACTGAGTCAGATTTATTTAAAAAAAAAAAAAGCCATTTTCCCATTGATAAATGGTCAAAGGACATGAACCAGGCAGTTTCATTAAAATTGCTTAAAACTATAGTCATGAAAAATGACTAAATCAGTTTTGGAGAAATGCAAATTAAAATAATTTTAAAGTCTCACTCATCACCGGTGAGATTGACTACTGGGAAAGAAGAACAATTACAAACATTGGAGGATATGTGGAGAAGTTGAAAAACTAATGTGTACTGTTGTGGGCTTCGTGAACTGATATTTAATCATTTGGTAGAACAGTTTGGAACTATATGCTAAGGCTATAAAAATGCATATTCTTTGACTCAGCTATACCACTGCTAAATATGTATCCCAAAGAGGTAAAAAACAAAAAGGGTCTTTGAATGGTTGCAATGAATTGGACATTTGAGAGGATGCCCATCAATTGGGCAATGCAATGGCTGACAATGTTATGGTATATGATTGTGATGAAATAGTATTTTATTATTATAATGATGAGAAACATACTCTTGGGCAAACCTGGAAAGACTTACATGGACTAATAATACAAAGTGAATTGAGTGACTTGGCTATTTTCAGCAATATAATGATTGAAGACAATTTAAAGGACTTGATAATGAAAAATGTTATCAACCTCCAGAGAAAGACCTAATGGGGTGTGAATACTTTTTTTTTTTTTAGCTTTTTTATTCACTCTTTGTTTTTAGTTTGTTTTCTTTCATAATGTGAAAACATTTTTAGCATGACTACATATGTATATAGATAGATATATATACACACATATCTCTATACATACATACATATATATTTACACACACACACACACACATATATATATATGAAATTATGTAAAATTACTAGCCTTCTCAATGAGATAGGAGGTGGGAAACATAATTTGAAACTCAAAATTTTTTTAAAATCAGTGTTAAAAATTGTTACATGTAATTGGGAAAAAATAAAGTATTAAATATGACTTTAGAAATAAAATAGAAGATGACTATGACCAAAAGAAAAAATGAGTCTTGAATATTATTATTGTTGTTTTTATTATTATTATATAGGCTTTCTGAGTTTAAAATTCTGTGATATCATTTTTTAAAAAAATTCAGTGATTAAGTGGGGAAAAGCTACCCTTGTTTCATGTAGTTTTATATTGCAGGTTTGGAACAGAGAACTTTCCCTGGGGTCTTAGACAAACAAAACCTTTGCCTTTTTGTTGGTGTACAGAATAAGCTTTATTAGATTTAACTGACTTTCTTTTGTGGTTTACAGTTCTTTGAGTGTTGAAATTACAATTAGAAAATGGGCAAAGGAATGGTGGAAGGGAGTGCTTAAGAAGAAAAGAACATTTATGGCAGAGTTCTCCATCACAAAGATATCTTGGTCCATTATTGTCTTTATTGAGATGTCAGATCTATTATGATATTTAGTTCTTAAGAAAAGGTTAAATTATGTACATTCAGTATACTATGTATAGTAGGCCTGGATTTGACAGCTCTTTATTAAACATTGCTGCTTTCTCTATTCTATAAGGCAACATGCATGTTTTTATCTAAGCTTTTAATTATTTGGAAAATTCTCTGAGTGGGATACTTCAAGTCTTTATTGGTTCTATATGAAACAAGACCTTTTTCATTAAAAGCATTAAAAAAAAACAAAAAAGAGGAAAATATTTTCATTGCTCAGTTTCATATTCTTGAATACTTTTTAAGAAGAGAGCACATAAAATAATCAGCCTTGAATATAGTACAGGTATTCAGTAAATGTTAACTGGATTGAAAAAAATTTTTTCTGTCTGAACAGAAGGAATAGTAAAATTTGTTTTAATCTATTCTAGTTTGAATAAATTGCTGTTTCAATTACATTTGAAATGTGATTATGATTGATGTAATAGATAATAAGCAACTAAATAGTATAGTGGATAGAGTGCTGATGTTGGAGTTAGATCCACAGACATATGTAATGGCTGTGTGATCCTGGGCAACTTGTGTAACCTTTCTGTTTTAGTTTTCTCACTTGTGAAATTGGGGTGATTAAAGCACCTGCGTCAAAAAATCATCCAATGAGCTTTTATTTGTAAAGTACTTAGTACTATGCCTAACATATATTAGGTGCCATGTAATTGTTTAGTCCTTTCTGTCCTCATTGCTATACATTCTGCCTGCCTTCTTGCCCTTTACACCCTCTCTTTATATTTAATATTGTTTTTAGTCTAAGGGCATTGTGATGTATGAGATATTAATGCCTAATTTCTTATCTCTTTTCAAGATTTTTATTGAAGGATGGTCAGCTATGGCTATGTGCTCCTCAGGCAAAGCAAATTTGGAAATGTTTAGCTGAAAATGCGGTTTACCTTTGTGATCGTGAAGCCTGTTTTAAGTGGTATTCCAAATTGATGGGAGATGAACCAGACCTAGATCCTGACATTAATAAAGACTTCTTTGAAAATAATGTGCTTCAGCTCGATCCTTCCCTATTAACAGAAAATGGAATGAAATGTTTTGAGCGTTTCTTCAAAGCTGTGAACTGTCGAGAAGGGAAATTAGTAGCAAAAAGGCGAGCCTATATGATGGATGATTTGGAGTTAATTGGTTTAGATTACCTTTGGAGGGTAAGTATAGAATTGTAAGTGAATATAGGATTTAAAACATTTTTTCATCTGCCATAATATTTGCTACATAGCTAAGAAAATAAAATCTTGACAAATATTTTTCCTTAAATTTGTGCCTAAGCTGAGGAGTTATTTTCTTATTTCATTGTTCTTTTCTTTGGACATGCAGTTATTTATTTATTTTTTTTGGTCCCTCCAAATATGCTGTCTTTTATCATAACTTGACAGAAATATCAAAGTTGTTTTCCATTGTTCTCCATTTTTACCCATATGCACTTTTAGATACTTGTCCTTTCCTATCTCCAGTCACTTTTGGAATGGCCATCTTGTTAAGTGTTTTGAAGTATTTAATGCTATATCCAGTTTAATATCAACCATTCTGTATTCTTTATGAAGAAAGTAGATCTTAGAACAGATTTTTATCATTTTTTTCAAGTACTGAAAGTCTAATCTTTAAATTAAAAACTATTTAAGTTACTGTATGATGAAGAAATATAGATGATCTCCTCAAAATTCTAAGTTCTATATAGTTCTTTTCAAACTTACATATATGGTTTCTTATTTGCTCTTCCTTGATTTAAAGTTGATTTGCATTAGTACCTGAACTGAAAATTGACTACTAGGATGTTGGTAATCATGGAAATCATGAAGAGTATAGATGAAAGCACCTTTTTTTCTTAGTTAAACTGTGTCTTTTCTACACTTAAGTTTGGCTCAAATGATTCTCATTTTACATGTTGTTTAAATTCAAGCAAAGTCTGGTAGATTAACCTGCTTGTCAAAGATACTGTAGGTGTAATATTGAGTTAATTATATCTTTTTAATTTTTTCTTAGACTTGTATTTTCTAAGACTATGCTTCTATGAATTTTAATTCTGCCTAGATTTGGTATTACCTTAAAATCAACTTGCCTTTGATCATCAAATATGAAAATACCACAAGAATCATACAGATTTCTAAAATTTAATCAAAATATATGTTTTGAATGTATTAACACTTACATATTTGTGACTCCAGGTTGTGATTCAGGGAAATGATGACATTGCCAGCAGAGCAATTGACCTCCTTAAAGAGATCTATACTAACCTCGGACCAAGGTTGCAAGTGAATCAGGTGAGAATGTTCAGGAAATAAATATTGATATTGGGCAAATTTGTCAAAACTTGCAATTCAGCTTTTTGAAAGCTTTTTTGCTCTTTAATTCTTTATGGTATAATTGGAGGTAGCATGTATAGCGCATAGAGAGCCATTTAAATATTATCTTTGATATATATTACCTATGTGACTTTAGCATGTCACTTACCTACTTAATGCTCTCAGCCAGTGATGTCAAACTGAAATAGAAATAGCTGTGTATTGACTTAGAAAACTACAAATGAATATTATCTGTCTTGTATTGTATTTTTATTTATTAATTTTTTCCCAATTTTTAATCTGGTGAGGAGTATTTCCCACAAATTTGACACCTGCTTTTCCTACAAATTTGAAAACTAGGTAGAACATTCTCTATAGAAATGCAATCATAGGTCTAATCTTTTTTTATATAAATTATTTCTGGTGTTTAGTAAAGAGGTCTGTGTTATCTGTCAAGTTACTGGTCTGTGGAAGTCAGATAAGTAGTAGTATATAAATTAAGAAAGATTTAATACATCTTTCTGCTATGTTACAAAATTGGATATATAAAATTTTTAAACTTATACTTTTATTTTGATTATTTACAGTGTTTCTAAATAAAGCAAATTATTTTTGTTCTTTCACACTTTATTCTTCACTATATAATAAAAAAAGATAGTCAATTAGAATATGCCTTAGACAGTTGTAATAACATTCCTCACTTTTTATACCTCGAGGATACATAAATCCATTTAAGTCTTGAATTCAATGCCATTTTTTATTGGCTATAAATATCAACTTTTAAAAAAGAAAAATATATTAAATGACTAAGGAAAAAAGGCTGTGTCTAGATCCTAGCTTCTTAAACTGAGGTTGTGACCCAATATAGGTCTCATAGCTGAATGTAGGGATCACAAAATTATGATTTCTTATTTGTAAATGTTTGGTCTGTGTACTTTTTTTAATATGCATTATATACCCAGGATCACATAAGCATTTCTCTGGATTTCAAATAGAAAAAGTTTAAGAAACTTTGGTCTGGGTTACAAAACTTCTCAGTTTATCTTTAGTTTCACCAGAAATGTTTTTGTTTCAGCTCTTGTTGACTTATTTTTAATTTAATAGACTATTTTCCTAACTGATGGAACATACTGATTATATTTTAATCTTGGAAAAGTAAATTTTCCATAATGCATGAAAGTCATTAGTTGCAAGTTTTTAGTTTTCTAGGTATAAAAGATGATAGTAGTGATTAGATGAAATGGTAATAATCATTAAACTGTACTTGCCCTAATACCTATCCTAAAAGCTTTTTAAAATAAATTTTTGGTGTGTGTTTTTCTGTCAGCTGCCTCTAACAAAAATGAAATATTGTTTAAAAAGGAATTATGTGCCATTAGATTTCTATTTAGTAAGACATCTAGGAAATAGGACTGACTCAGGAATTTTGAGATTTGGTTCTAACTCCTGGTGTGTAAGCAATTCATTCTGTGACTTTAAAAAAGTCATTTAGGCAAATAAGTGGTAGAGTTAACAGAGTATTGGACTTGAAGTCAAGAAGAGAGTTCAAATTTTGTGTGAGCCTGGGCTAATCACTTAACCTCAGTAAGACTTACCTTACTAGATTATTGTGAGGGTCAAATGGGAAAATACATGTCAAATACACATTTTGTAACCTTAAAACTGTCGTAATAATGCTAGATCTTCCTCCCATCCCACCCCCAAGTTCAATTTTCCATATTATAGAATTAAGGGTGTTTCATTAGCTGACTTTTACAGTACATTCTAATTCTGACATTCCACAACTTTAAATAAATATTTTTTAAAAAATTTCAAGTCAGCAGTTTTAACCAGGCCGATTTGGGCATTTTTCTTTAGGTAGCAATCCATGAAGACTTCATTCAATCCTGCTTTGATCGTTTGAAAGCCTCCTATGATACATTATGTGTTTTGGATGGTGACAAAGACAGTATTAATTGTGCAAGACAGGAAGCAATACGAATGGTGCGAGTGTTGACTGTTTTAAGGGAATACATAAATGAATGTGACAGTGATTATCATGAAGAAAGGACAATTCTACCTATGTCAAGGTTTGTGAGAATATGTGAACTATTAAAATTTTGTAATGATTATTCCTTTTAAAAAATTTTACTAGCTATTTTCAAAAACTTAACCAGAAAAAGGTTAAATTGTATAGTCTTTTATTTTTTCCTTTTTCTCTCCAAATATTTTTGATAAAAGCATTCCTATTTTTTGGTAGCCTAGTTAAGAGAAGTATTTCATCTTCAGTTTTTAGGATTTTTCTAATTAGAATAACTAGAATACATTAAAACTTTTTTTTGTTTCTTTCCTTGACATTTTTTTTTTTTGGGGGGGGGGGGGGAAGAATGAGGAGAGAAGGAGACCTAATTATTTTAGTTAGATTTAAAGTATCAAACTACTTTCCTCCTTTTTTCCCATCCTGCATTAGAGAAAGCCATTCTTTCTCTCTCTCTCTCTCTCTTCCTTCCTCCCTCCTTCCCCTTTCTCTCTCTGCCTCTTTCCCTCTCTCTCTCCTTCCCTCTCTCCCTCATGCACGCACACACATATATTTATCAATTCTATTTCTTGAGGTGAAAAGTATCTTCCTTAAATAGGCCTTTGTATTTATAAGATTAATCCTTTCTATTTGAGTATTTGTAATATTCAGAATAGCTTAATTGTTCAGTTTTCATCAAAGTATTATTATTACTGTACTCAGCTCTCTTGTTCTACAGATCATTTCACTTTTCATTATTTTTCCATGTTTGCATGGTGCTTTTTTTTTTTAAAAATCAACCAGTTCATCATTTCTTATAGCACAGTAGTAGTATATCATAATCATAAACTGCAACTTGTTTGGCCATTCCTCAGTTGATGGAAATTCCCTCAATTTCTAGTTCTTTGCCACTACAAAGAGAGCTGCTATAAATATTTTAGAATATATAAGTTCCTTTGCTTTCTCCATAATCATCTTTGGAAATAGACTTAGTATTGTTGTGCCACAGAGTAATTTAATAATTCTTCAGGCACAATTCCAGATTGCTCTCCCAAATTGTTGGATAAGTTCACAATTCCATCCATGGTGAATTGATGTCCCACTTTTTCTACTTTGCTTGAAATATTTTTCGCTTTCTCCTTAATCATTTTAGCCAATCTTGGAGGTATAAAATAATATCTCAAAGTTATTTTAATTTGCATTTTTCTAATTGATGATGATTTAGAACATTTTTTTTTATTATGGTTTTGATTTCTTCATTGAAAAACTGTTCATATCCTCTGATCATTTGTCAATTGGGGAGTGGTTCATATTCTCATAAATTTGACAGAGTTCTTTGTATATTTCAGTTATAAGATCTTCATCTGAAAAACTATCTATAAAAATTTTCCCCAAATTTCTGCTTTCCTTACAATCTTAGCTACATTTGTTTTATTTGTATAAAATCTTTTAAATTTAACATAACTCAAATTATTTGTTTTACATGAGAATGTTCTCTGTCTAGTGTTTATTCATAAATTATTTTCCTATCCATAAGTCTGATAATTTTCTTAATATATCTCCATTTATGTTTAAGTGGTATATCCATTTTGATCTTAGCACAGAAAATTGTGTAAGATGTTGGTCTATGTCTAATTTCTACCGAAATGAATTCCATTCCCCCCCCACCTCAATTTTTTTTTTTTTACCAAATAGTGAATTCTTATTTCAGAAGCTTAAATATTTCCATTTATCAAATAAACACAGAGTTACATAATACATTTACTACTGTGCATTTTATGTCTACTCTGTTCTACTGATCCACCTTTCTGTTTCTTAGCCAGTATCAGATAGTTTTCACAATTACTGTTTTATTATATAGATTAAGATCTGATACTGCTGTCTCTTCTCATTACATTTTTCCTTAGGTCCTTTAATATTCTTGACCCGTTGTTCTTCCAGATGAATTTTGTTGTTTGGTTTTGTTTTCTTTTTTTTTAGCTCAATAAATTAACTTTTTTTTTTTTTTTTGGCAATTTAATTCAGATGGCATCAGATAAGTAAATTGATTTAAGTAGAATTGCCATTTTTATTACATGGGCTTTTCTCCATCAAAAAAAAAATAATAGCTTTTTCTTTCAGTATTCACCCTTGCAAAATCTTGTGTTTCAGATTTTTCTCCCTACTTTCCCCCAGCTCCCTATCCTAGCTTACAAGTAATCCAATATAGGTTAAACATGTAATTCTTCTGTACATCTTTCCACATTAATCATGCTGCACAAGAAAAATCTTGTCAGAAAGGGGAGAAAATTAGAAAGAAAACAAAAAGTAAACAAAAACAACAAGAATGGCAAAAATACTATGTTTGATCCACATTCAATTCCCAAAGTCCTCTGGGGACAGATGGCTCTCTCCATCACAAGTTTATTGGAATAGGCCCTGAATCTCCCTTCATCGTTGAAAAGGGCCACTTCTCCTGGTTCTGCTCATTTCACTCAGCATCAGTTCATGTAAGTCTCTCCAAACCTCTCTTATTCATCCTGCTGATCATTTCTTACAGAACAATAATATTCCTATACCATAACTTATTCAACCATTCTCCAACTGATGGACATCCACTCAATTTCCAGTTCCTTGCCACTACAAAAAGGCCTGCCAGAAATATTTTTGCATATGTGTAACCTTTTCCCCCTATTTAAGGTCTTTTTGGGATATAAGCCCAGGAGAAACAATGATGGATCAAAGGGTATGCACACCCTTTTTGGGCATAGTTCCAGATTGCTCTCTAAAATGGTTAGATCAGTTTACAACTCCACCAACAATGTATTAGTGTTCCAGTTTTCTCACACTCCTTTCAACATTTATCATTATCTTTTCCTGTCATTTTTACCAGTCTGTGAATTGTATAGTGGTACCTCAGCATTGTCTTAATTTGCATTACTCTGATCAGTAGTGATTTGGAGCACTTTTTCATATGACTAGAAATAGTTTTATTCATATAAAAATTGTTCATATCTTTTGACCATTTATCAATTGAGTAATGACTTTTATTCTTATGGGAGTTAATTCTTTATATATTTTAAAAATGAGGCCTTTTTCAGAACTCTTGTGTGGAAAAAATTTTCCCGTTTTATGCTTCCCTTCTAATCTTGGCTGCAATGGTTTTGTTTGTACAAAAATTTTTTAATTTAATATAATCAAAATTATCCACTTTACATTTCATAATGTTCTCTTGTTCTTCTTTGGCCATAAATTCCTTCCTTCTTTACCTATCTGAGAAGTAAGTTCCATTGTTCTCCTAATTTGGTTGTTGTATCACCCTTTATTTCTCTCTCTCTCTCTCTCTCTCTCTCTCTCTCTCTCTGTCTCTCTCTCTCTCTTTTTTAATAATTTTTTTATTGATGAAACCCATGCCAGGGTAATTTTTTACAGCATTATCCCTTGCACTTGCTTCTGTTCCAATTTTTCCCCTCCCTCCCTCCATCCCCTCCCCCAGATGGCAAGCAGTCCTTTACACGTTGAATAGGTTACAGTATATCCTAGATACAATATATGTGTGCAGAACCGAACAATTTTCTTGTTGCACAGGGAGAATTGGATTCAGAAGGTATAAATAATCCAGGAAGAAAAATAAAAATGCAAGCAGTTTATATTCATTTTCCAGTGTTCTTTCTTTGGGTGTAGCTGCTTCTGTCTATCCTTGATCACTTGAAACTGAATTAGTTCTCTTTGTCGAATCGATCCACTTCCATCAGAATACATCCTCATACAGTATCGTTGTTGAGGTATATAATGACTCCTGGTTCTGCTCATTTCACTTAGCATCAGTTCATGTAAGTCTCTCCAAGCCTCTCTGTATTCATCCTTCTGGTCATTCCTTACAGAACAATAATATTCCATAACGTTTATATACCATAATTTATTCAACCATTCTCCAATTGATGGGCTTCCATTTTCCAGCTTCTAGCCACTACAAACAGGGCTGCCACAAACATTTTGGCACATACAGGTCCCTTTCCCTTCTTTAGTATCTCTTTGGGGTATAAGCCCAGTAGAAACACTGCTGGATCAAAGGGTATGCACAGTTTGATAACTTTTTGAGCATAGTTCCAAATTGCTCTCCAGAATGGCTGGATGTGTTCACAATTCCACCAACAATGTATCAGTGTCCCTGTTTTCCCACATCCCCTCCAACATTCCATATCATCTTTCCCTGTCACTCTAGCCAATCTGACAGGTGTGTAGTGGTATCTCAGAGTTGTCTTAATTTGCATTTCTCTGATTAATAATGATTTGGAGCATATGTCTATAAATAGTTTCAATTTCTTCGTCTGAGAATTGTCTGTTCATATCCTTTGACCATTTATCAATTGGAGAATGGTTTGATTTCTTATAAATTAGAGTCAATTCTCTATATATTTTGGAAATGAGGTCTTTATCAGAACCTTTGATTGTAAAAATGTTTTCCCAGTTTATTGTTTCCCTTCTAATCTTGTCTCACCTTTTATTTCTCAATCATGAACCTATAACACCTTATCTTAGTATAAGGTGTTAATGTTGATTAATGCTTAATTTGCAAGTATTATGTTCATTATGTTCATCTACTTTTTGGGTTCATTTAGGTAGGTATATTTCCAGTTATTTTAATATTGCCTTTGTTTATTGTGGTGTGTTGGTGGGGAGGGCGTTTAAGGTAATTGGAGTTAAGTCACTTGCCCAGGGTCACACAGCTAGGCAATTTAATTGAACACGTGTTAAATATTTGAGGCCACATTTGAACTCGGGTCCTTTTGACTCCAAGGTTGATACTCTAACCATTACACCATCTAGCTGAACCCCATGGTTATTTTTAATAGGGTATCTCTTATTATTTATTCTTGTTGGTATATGGGGGGGCGGTGAGAGATAATGTTGATGATTTATGTGGATTTATTTTATACCCTGCTACTTTGCTAAAATCATTGTTTCAGATAATTTTTAGTTGAATATCTAGGATTTTCCAAGTATGTATCATACTGCCTGCAAAAAAAAGATAACTTTTGTTAATCTATTTCTTTTTCTTCTCATTCTCATTGCCAGTATTTCTAATATAATATTGAATAATGTTGTTCATAATGGGAATCCTTGTTTTCCTAATGATGTCACTGAATTTCTAGCTTATTGTCATTACAAGTAATGCTTGCTGGTGGTCTTAGGTAGATATTTCTTATCCTTTTTAAGGAAAAATCCTTATGTTTTCAAGTGTTTTTTATATATACGTGTGTGTTGTATTTTGTCAAAAATCTTTTATCTGGTGTTATGATCACAAGATTTTGTTACTTTTGCTAAAGATATAATTGATTATGTTAATAGTTTTCCTTGTGTTAAACCATCCCTGCATTGCCGGTATAAATTTCATTTGGTCTATAATTTTCTTCCTCTTTTTTTGTCCTTCATGGTTTAGGTATCAGCAACTTAGTTTCATAAAAGGAGATTGGTAGGACTCATTTTTGCCTGTTATTTCAAATTATTTAATATTGGATCTTTATCAAATTGATTAAATAGATCAAAAGATCTAATATTGCTCTTTAAATATTTGGTAGCATTTACTTGTAAATCCATCTTGTCCTGATACTTTTTTTTTAGGAAGCTCATTTATGGCCTGTTCCATTTCTTTTTTCTATAAAAAAAAGTTTATTTAAATAGTCTTTCTTTATTTGTTAATTTAGTCAATTTATATTTTTGTAAATATTCTTCTATTTCACTTATATTGCTAAATTTCTGGCAATGTAATTGGGCAAAAAGATTTCTAATAATTGCTTTGATTTTATCTTCATTAGTTGTGTAAATTAACCTTTCATTTTTGATAGTACTGATTTTGTACTTCTCCCTTAAAAAAAAATTAGCCGGTAGCTTAAATATTTTGTGTGTTTTTTCTTTTTTAAAAAAACAGTTTCTAATTCAATATTTTTCTTACATTTACTTTTATTCATCTCACCTTCTTGAATTCTTTAAACAAAATTAACTAGAGCTTTATTGTTAGTTCTCTTTGCTCTCTTTCATTGCACTTTTATACAAATTTCAACTGTCTGTTAAATGTTTCTACATCCCTTATTAGTATCTTAAACTTAGCATCTTTTCCTTAATAACTATCCTTTTCTCTCAGTTTCCTTTTTCCTATTTAGGGTTTCATCATGCTCTTGGTAACTTCAATTTAAATTTTATAAATTGCTTTGGAAGCAGTCAGTGATGCAATGGGTAGAGCACTGGACCTGGAGTCAGGAAGACCCAAGTTCAGATTTGTTCTCAGACATTTACTAGCTATGTTACCCTGGGCAAATCATTTAATCTCTCTGTGCCTCAATTTCCTCATCTATAAAATGGGATAAAAACACCACCAACCTCACAGAATTATTGTGAGAATTAGTTGGGATACTTGTAAAGCACTTAAAACATTGCCTGATAGATAGTCAGAGTTTGATAATTGCTTATTTTCTTTCTTCCTCCTATTGCTCTCCATATCTTATCAGTCACGAACTTCAGGTCAATTTTGCTTTGGCAGTATTTCATATTTCTCCGCACCTTTATTTTCTCATTACAATTACTATTCCCTAGTCCAATCCTAAAGTTTTCTTTCCAAGGAGTCTGAGTATTTCTAGATACTTCCTTCTGTAATCTAGTCTTTACTATGGTCACAGAATTCTATCTAATGTATAGTTTAGTTGATGTTTCCTTGTTTTCAGTAGCCTTTGGTTTCCTATTTTCAACCAAAAAAATCCAGACTCTTTAATTTGGCATTGTACTCTAGAGTCCCCAGCTTCTTAAACTGTGAGTCACAACCCTCTCTGGGCTTTCATAATTAAACATAAATTATTATCAATAAATATTTGATTTGTATACCTATTTTATATATCTATATTCCTGGCGTCATGAGAGGAAAAAATTTAAGAATCCTAGTTTTAGCCAAAACTAATCTATACATTGTATCTTGAGTGTAGTATGAGTTTCCTCTAAAGATTAATGTATTCCAAACCTGGTAGCATAAAGATAAACAAAATTATGATATCTATCACTGAATGTTTATGGATGGGATTTATGGATGTGGCACATATCCATATGCCAATGAAACATAATTTTTTTTTTAATATAGTAGTGTCAAATTTTGAGGGGGATATAGTACTGAGAATTTTATTTCCAAGATCCTGAAAATATTTATTGTATTAAGATGTTTCTATCCTATAATTAATCTTGAAATAATAACAGATTTTTCAGATACAATTACTCCCATAGCTAATTGAAAATAACACTGGATAATCTGATGTAACATCTTTATGTGTTTATGTAAACTTTTTCTTTTTTGCAGAGCATTTCGGGGTAAACATATCACTTTGGTAGTTCGTTTTCCTAATCAAGGCCGACAGGTAGAAGACTTGGACATCTGGTCTCATACAAATGACACAATTGGTTCAGTAAGACGTTGCATTCTCAATCGTATTAAAGCTAATAGTGCCCATACAAAAGTAGAGCTTTTTATTGGTGGTGAACTGGTGGATCCTGCAGATGATAGGAAGCTAATTGGACAACTAAACCTAAAAGATAAAACGGTAAGTATATTTAATTTTCAAATTTAGTAAGAAAAATTTGTTTTTGGTTTATTTTTTTAAAAAAAGATTATTCATTTGAATGGCTCCATTTTTGAACACATAACTTGATTTCCAAAACCATGACTTTATCTTAACTTTCTTATTTTTATAGATATAAGCAAATAAGGTCTATTTTCTTTTGGAAATATTTACCTTATCTTTATTTTAATATATAATACATTTCCAGCTAATTACAGCCAAACTTACACAGATAAGTTCCAATATGCCTTCAAGTCCTGATAGTTCTTCTGATTCATCAACTGGTTCTCCTGGTAACCATGGAAATCATTATAGTGATGGTCCCAATCCAGAAGTAGAAAGCTGTTTACCTGGAGTGGTGAGTAAGATATAAACTAATGACACATTTATAAAGTACTGTCTCAAGTTCTCTGCAGAATGCTCAGTATTAAGATACAGCTTGCTTTTAATGATATTAGATTGTGATTGAGACAAGACATGAAATTATTAAGTTAAAGAATTACACAGGTATTCTCTACTTATAGATTATGGGTGTGGTTTAACTTTTTTAAATTGATTGTCAATAGCTTAGAATGTCTTTCATAAAAATAGTAATAAAAATGGTCTGTTTTAAGACCAGTGAAAAATAGGTTTAACCATAATTTAAGTAACTGTTATGATATATCTGTGTGTATAAAGGTACACACTTTTAAAAATATTTGGGCGCTTATTTATTTCATGTCTTCAATTTATGTTACACAGATTGCCTTATAAACTAGAATTTATAATTTTATCAAACAGTGTTCGGTGTTTTATTATGCTAGGAACTCTTCTTTTATCTCGTTGAAGCAATAAGAATTAAGGATTCTCCCATCCTCATTCCTACCTCCACCTTCTATGCCCCCTTCATTCATAGAACAATATCAGTCCAAGCAAGAGGGGATCATTCATGCTGAGTTAGTTTTGTAAATCAGGAAATTTCTGTAGAGAGAGATAATTAATAGTATAATCCAGCAATATAAGGCTATCAGAAGGCAGTACATGAACTGTGAAGGGGACAAGTACAATAGGAGGTATTAAGAAAATGAAAATGTAATCCTTATAGACTGTAAGGGAATAATTTGGAAAGGCGTCACTTTGGATAGGTGATTTTAGCTGAGTCTTGGAATTTTAAAAATGAAATGGGGTGAGTAATTCAGGGCTAAACTGGATAAGAATATGATAGAAGGTTATAAACCATAATTTCTTGGAGAATATATAATAGACTGAGACATTTTAAAAATCTGTATTTGGTCCATTTGTTAAATGGTTTTGGTTTGAGTATCTAGGATACTAATGTTTTTGTGTTATTTTATTTTAGATAATGTCAATGCATCCCAGATATATTTCTTTCCTTTGGCAAGTTGCAGACTTGGGTAGCAGTCTAAACATGCCACCCCTAAGAGATGGAGCTAGAGTACTTATGAAACTTATGCCACCAGGTAAGAAAATTTATAAATGACTTTTGGTTAAATAAAATACTTGTTTGGGGAACGTTCCATATGTGTAGTGACACACAGGTGGCAAATGTGTTATGTATTAATGAAACTTCTCTTTGAGAGATTACAGCATTGTCTTGATCATCAAAGCTACTATTGAGTTTTTCAGTCCTTATTCTCATTCATCTTTGTAGGATTTGGTACCATCAATCACTGTTTCCTTCTGTTTATTCTCTTCTTTCTCTTTGCTCCTCCATATCTGTCATCTTCACAGACCTTTTCAGTCTCTTCCAGATTTCTAAATATTTCTGAAAAGATTTCTTCTTGGCTTCCTTCTTTTCTTTGTATAAGCATTTCCTTTCAACAATCACATATTACTCCCAAATCCATATCTCAGCTCTGATCTCTTTCCAAATGTTATAGTGATTTTAGCAATAAATCTCCTCATATTTCAAACTTAACTCTTTTTGTCATTGGCACTACCATTCATACACTATTCCATTTTCAAAATGCTTACACTATATTTGACTCTTCTATTTACTTCACTTTAATGACCATTGCCCATGCAACATTTTTGCACCCTTATCCTTGCCTAGCACTTATTTAAGGCCTTTTATGCATTCTCAATACCTTACCTTTTCAGCTTTACCTCATAATAATAGTATTATTTTAGATTATTTAATATCTTACAATTATATGTATTAATAACCTAATAATTCCAAGATAATAAAATATATTAATGTCATTCCCCTCTCTATATATTATGCTTTAAACGCAATATTTATTTTATACCCCATATTTTCTAGTTTTTGTTATCTTATTTTTACTTTCCCCTATATCCATTTTATTCTTCAAATACTTTAAAGACTTTGTTCAAATGTTCTCTAGCAGTAAGCATTCCTTGATCTCTTTTTATCCATTCACATATTCATACCTTTACTTATCATTTCCCAAATCACACTGCTCTTAGCTGTACCTTCCCAAAATAATTTTTTGTTTGTAGTTATTTGACTATGTTCCTTATCTTCCTGTATAGGGAGAGGTTATGTCTCATCTAAACTTTTTAGCTTCCCTTTCGCTTAGCTGGGCTTTGCAGATAATAGGCACTATGCAATGTAAATGTTTGTTGAATTGATTTCACTCCAAGACTTTTGGCACTAATATTGGGATATAGGGTTGCATTGACTGGGGGGGGGGGGGAGGGGACGACAAAAAACTTTAATACCAAATTGCTAAGACATAATTTATCATGGAAGTCATCATCAATAACATTTCAATTTTTAAGGTTTATTTATTGAAATGCACCTTATCAATATCTCATTTAATCCTCACAACAATTCTGAGAGATAGGTGCTGTTATTATTCTTTTGAGATGAGGCAACTGAGGAAGTCAGGTTAAGATATTTAACTTTTGTTAAGTATCCAAGGTCATGCATGTAGTATCTGAGACCCAAACCTTCTTGATTTCAAGTCAAATACTTCATCTATTAACTCACCTAGCTGTCTCAAAATAATACAAATAAATGTTTCCTATAATATGCTTTAGTATTTCACTTTTATAATTCGGAGGTAACATTAAAGATCGATATGATAAGTTTTTATCAGGTTTTTTAGCTTCCTCAAATAATGGACCCATTTTCTGTGTACTCTGGAGGAATATGAGCAATGAAATATCTGACCAGGTGTTAATTTATGTCTTTGAGCCTTTACAGAGGAAACTCTCAACTTTTATTGAAAAAGATCAACTGGGTTATGTTTTAACCTTTATATTTGTAGTTTTTTATTTTTTATTTTTTTTACAAAGCCAAGAAATCAGTTTCCTATGACAGCATGGTACTACTCTTTTTCATTATGATGTTCTTTGTTTCCCCTCTCTCTCTCTCTCTCTCTCTCTCTCCCTCTCTCCATTTGGGGTAAAGTGACTTGCCTAGGGTCATACAGCTAGGAAGTGTTAAGTGTCTGAGGTCACATTTGAACTCAGGTCCTCCTGACTTCAGGGCTGGTACTCTATCCACTGTGCCACCTAGCTGCCCTATATGATGTTCTTTCTTGAAAAATTATTTGGTTTCTGAATTTTTTGAGCCTCCTCTTAGTTTGCCTTTTCATCTTCCCTGCTTTCAATCTACATTGTGCTTCATATCCCTATATAGGGACAAAGTAAATATTTTTTTTTAATAGCTTGTTGCTGAATACTAAAACCCTTATTGTGTTTTTCTTAATGAGAAAAGTAATTTTTTCCTTACTTTTTTAGTTTCTTCCCTTTGAATTTTCCTCCCAGAGTGAATATATATCTTATTTATACATTATACATTTTTTCTATTCTAATAGCACATTACTAAAAGTGGTTTCAGATAGTGATAGAGGCAGAAAAGATAGCTTTTGAAACTTTTCTGAAGAACTTATGTCATTTTCACTGGACAGCCCTTTTCAGTTTGTTTTTTTTTAATTTGCGTTTTAAACTGTATGTCTTTGCATTTTTATGTTACTTATATTTTAATTCAAGAGGATATGTAATGTCCAATGGCAAAAATTAGGTAGGATTTTAAAAACAAAACAAAAGGAGTTTATATTTGATCCTGTTGGCAATAGGAAGCCACTGAGTTGATTGATTAGGGGAGTAACTTGGTCATGGGACATTACTTTGGCAGCAATAGGTAGAATAGACTGGAATAGACTGACTAGAGGCAGAAAGACCATTTCAAGAATTTTTTGTAATTAGTCTTAAGTGATGGGAATCTGAAGTAATGTGTTAACTGTGAATAGAGAGAAGTGTTTGAATGCAAGAAATGTGACGTTTAGAAGCAATGAGATTTGGCAACTCATTAGTATGTGGAGTGAGGAATTGAAGAAAATATCAAAATCACAAATATATGATGCTGGAGTGATGCAAGTACAGAATTTGGGAAGTTTGGAAGAGAGGAAGGTTTAAAATTTTAAAAATAAAAGTTCTGCTTTAGCCATATTTAGTTTAATATATATCCAGGACATTCAGTTTAGAAAAAATGTCTCATATGCATTTGGTGATCTGGAACTAAAGCCTAGCATATATATTGGGGCTATATATATGTAGAACTAAGATTTATCTGCCTGTATTTAAACCTATAGTCTGTAGAAGATGTTTAAAGAAATCTAGTGAGAGTTCAAAGAAGAAATGAAAGAATGATGAGTGATCATTATTATTACCACTTGCCTTATGTTTTATTCACCAATATCAAAAAACTAATATTTTCTTGTGATTGTAGCCATGATGTTACCATAGCTTGGAAGTTTGTTTGCAAATTTAATTTTAATGCTACCAATTAATTATTGATAAACCATGTTTGACGCCTTTGCTAACCTACAAGCCACAGTTTAATGCTTATATTGCTTGTGTTATGAAAAGTTTATGTAAATGTACCATATTGGTGGAACCTTAGATTGTTATATAGAGTGATGTCTAAATAGTGTGTTAAGCTTTGATTTTCTGCTTTAAAAGTTTTTTAGAAAGCATAAAATGAAATTTCTTGGATAGTTAACTTTGACAATCCTTCCCCTTCTTCCCCCCCCCCCCCCCCCCCGCCTTGTTTTTTCTTACTCCATAGATAAATAATATAAAAACTGTCATCTGGCTGGAGTAATCTAGAATGTTTTCTGTAGACTAGATTGTCCTCATGCTTAGAAAGTAGAAATAAGCTCAAGGAAATGATTTAGAACAGCAATTGCAGGAAAATTTTTGATTTTTTTTTTCTTCAGATAGTTATATTGACACAATAGCTCTCTAGTTATCTATCTCATTAGCTATGTACAAACTTGTATTTTTTTTCCTTTCAGTGTAATAAGTGGCTTGCACTTTATTTTGATTGCTATGTAATAGAGAATATGGTTTATAATGTGAGTGTAGCAACAGTACAGAAGTATTTATATTGCTTGTTAAATGTTGAATAATCTTTGTTGTTGGCTAGTTATTATTATGTGGGTATTTGAACTATGTTGCTTTCAGACAGAAACCCCCAACCTTTTTTTTTTTTTTTTGAGGAGGAACTACTTTATTTTTATTCGTTAAGGATGGAAAAGCAAGGACATAGATGGGGTAGAAGGGAGAATGGAGATGGTACCTGAAAATTATAGTTAGAAGATTGAGAATCCTTGTGTTACTAATGTCTTCAGTAAGTTTGGAAAACTTGTGGTGTGGTTCTGTTTTGTTTTGTTTTGGGGTTTTGTTTACAATCACATGGATACCTAGAGAAAAACAGTAATGTTTATATCTTATTTTGGTATTTGCACTGTTCTTTACAAATATTGTATTTGATTCTTACCACAACTCTGTGAGGTAGGCATTATTATCTCTATTTTACTGATAATAGAAACTAAAGCTGAGGGAACTTAAGTGACTTGACTAGCAGCATTGAGGTTTCTTGGCTCTAAGTCTAACATTTTATCCACCATAGCAAAGTTGCCTGTCAGACATAACTCTTTACCAACAAATAATTTGACCGGTAAATTTTGAATTTAGTAGTTTGAGTCATGATTTTTAACCTTACAATTTGATGCTAAATATTTAAATTAAATCTGTTCATAATACTTTTTAAATTTTCAGATAATACTACAGTTGAAAAACTAAGAGCTATTTGCTTAGATCATGCAAAACTTGGAGAAAGCAGCCTCAGTCCATCTCTTGACTCACTTTTCTTTGGTCCCTCTGCCTCACAAGTGCTATATCTAACAGAGGTTTGTAATAGTTTTCTTCTTTTCTTCTTAAACTTTTTTTTTCTTTGCCTTTTGTATGATAGTATAATTTAGAAAATTAGTAATGAAAACCTGTTTGTAAAAAAAAATCAGACAATTGAAGAGATTTGTAAAGATATTTTAGCACTTAGCTCCTAACTAGATATAGATATAGATAGATAAATATAGATATGTGTGTATGTATATATTACATATATATATATATATATATATATGCTTTTTCCTTTTCAGGTAGTTTATGCCTTGTTGATGCCTGCCAATGCACCTCTGGGTGAAGATGCCAGTGATTTTCAGTATAATTTCTTAAAAAGTGGTGGTTTGCCTCTTGTCCTGAGCATGCTAACTAGAAATAACTTCCTGCCAAATGCAGATATGGAAACTCGAAGGGGTGCCTACCTTAATGCTCTTAAAATCGCCAAATTATTGCTGACTGCCGTTGGCTATGGCCATGTTCGAGCTGTAGCAGAAGCTTGTCAACCAGTTGCAGAAGGCACAAATCCCATGTCACCGGTAAAAAGATAACAATGAATTGTACTGTTTTCCTTAACTTGCTGGCCATATAAATAATTCAGAATTTACTCATGAAAATGTTTAAAGATTTTTTAAAAAGTTTTTTTTTACATGTAACCAGTGTTCTGCCAGGTTTTATCTAGCTTTACAATACTTTTGGTCCAGATTGAAAACCATTATATGATTCTTGTACTGATTTAAGATCTAAGACAAACAGTGAAGTTTTTCCACTGCTTAAAGTAACCACTGCTTAAAATGTGATACATGCCTTGAACCAGACCAATGCTGGTATTGTTCGTCCTAAGAAAGGTTGGTTCTACCAACTAAACTCTTTATGGTACATCTCTACTTTTGATTCATTCTAACCCCATGTTTTGTCTTTGTTCTCATTCTGGGATATTTCTCCAAAAATCTTCTAGACATCCAAAAGATTGACTCCATAAAAGTTCTCTCTTCAATCTGTTCCCTTCTCTTCCTTCCCACTACTTCCTACTTCCAAGCCAACCAATTCTCCAAAACCCATGATCCACAGATACTAGACTTGAATATCTTTTGCATTGTACTTTCTGAGCTTCTTTAGAGAGAACTGGCAGGGTATTCTTTACTGATATGATCTCATCACCAATGTTGCTGGATGAATTTATAATGTATATAGGAAAAACTTTTCTCATTTTCTGTTTTCCCAAAGAATTATTATTCAGAAATCTTGAGGGGGAAAATATAAATATGGCAGTTTCCTCTGATAAATGTCATGATCCAATAGATCTTAATAGTATGGAGGTTACCTTCATAGGATAGGGTCAACAAGTCATCTAGTTCAGCCCATACTTTCCCAAGGTCATTTAGGTAGCGAATAGCAATAATTTGAATCCAAGATCTTTGACTCCAGAACCAGTGCACTTTTTACTATTTTATGTTACCACTCTGACTTTTAAAGACATGTATGTTCATATGACTCATGCCAGGGCTATATAAGCTCTGACAAGCTCTTGGAAAGACTTTAAATAGGAGACCTGGTAATAGATTTTGTGTCTTTTATCCAGGGACCAGTCAGGCTATATTTAGAGTTTTGCTGCAGATTAGTTTTTTTGGTTATAGCAACTCTTAAAGTTTTTCTATCAAATATAGAAGATTTGACAATATTAGCTATATATGCAAAGGAAATTAAAAATCTTTTAAATGTCTTGAATATGCAGTAACTTTTTACTTGTCGATTTCAATTGTAAGTCTGACTCCTAAAACTTTTTTCCATAGATGTGGTTTAGGTTTTCATTTTGTGGGACTTTTTTTTCCCTCAACAGATAAATCAGGCTACTCATGATCAAGCAGTGGTGCTACAGAATGCCCTTCAGAACATTCCTAATCCAACATCTGAATGTATGCTTAGAAATGTGGCAATTCGCCTTGCCCAGCAGATATCTGATGAGGTTAGTATTAGCCTTAAATAGCATTTAGTTTCTGGTTTAAGGAAATAGTTTTATTGGAGGAAAGAAAGTGGCCAAGTAATTTACTTTAATTTTCTATTATTTTTCTTTTGTATACTGACTCTAGAAAACTAAAGCATTTACCAAATCTTTTGGTTGAATTTCTCCAAATTCTGATTTTGCTTTTTCTCTTTTGTTTCTTCTTTAAGTTCAGTAGAATGGATAAACTACTGCTTTGAATATTGTTGGTAACATTTCATACTGTTCCTATAGCAAGCCCAGGCTTTGCAGATTTTTTTCATTAAACTATTTTTTTTTCCTATTCTAAATATATGAGGAGTTATTAGGATAATATATCAAGTGCCACAAGGGAATATATAGAAGCATTAAGTTCCTCCGTGCTTTGCAATTATGTATTCTATTAAAAGAAAATGGATTTATTCCAGTAATTCCACTTTGATAACCTTGTAAACTATTTTACTATTTTTTCTGTTTCTTTACAGGCATCAAAATATATCCCTGATATTTGTGTCATTCGAGCTGTACAAAAAATTGTCTGGGCATCAGGGTGTGGGTCAGTACAACTGGTGTTTAGTTCAAATGATGATATTAGTAAAATTTATGAAAAGGTAAGATTAAACAAATATATTTATTTAAAATAAGACAATTACTTTTATAGGATATAGTTTTTTTTTAAGGCATTTTTGTATTTTTAAATGACCAGTTATTATTGATAGATTAATTGTATATTTGGTTATCATGTGTTGACCGTAGTTCTTAGTATAATTATTTCCAGGACTCTATTATGAAGGACTCCTTTTTGGAGGGGAACTTTTAAGGTGGTATTCTCCCAAATAAAATGGGTGTGTTTGTTTTTAGTTAGTTCACAAACTTTAATTGTACAAATGTGATCTTAAGATTTTTCATGCTTTTCATACAACTGTGTGGCTGGAGAAGATTGTTAACAACAACAACAAAATTCCCCTCTTTCCTTCTTACACCTTGAGTGAAAATGCCCTTAGTGACATATAGTTTGTTTTCATAAAGATTTTGTAGAGGTGAAAACTATCTAATAGCTCACTCTTTTAAAATGTTCAGGAATTTCTTCAAAACCTGCTATGGATTAGCTTGATGGTTGGTCCATAGTATCTAGTGCATCCTCAAGAAGGTTAAGTATAAAAAAACAACATCAGATTTGATCATTTAGAGTTTCTTGGTACCTTAGAACAAGCAGTTTTCATTGAGAAATGAGATTAAATAAGGGGTGAGATCAGATTGTAAAAGGTTAAGAGCTTGGAGAAGTGAATGTACAAATTGAAAAAGCAGTGTATCCAGTGACTTCATTTAGAAGTACATGAAGAACAGAAAAGTATTGTGAGAATAAGTTTGGTAAGACATGATTAGCGATAGAACAAGTCAATCAAGGCATTTGAGAAAAGTTGAATTGATTAACCATAGATCAGATCAAGAATGGGAGAAAAAATTGAATGAGAGCAGAATAATATACCATAAGAAAGTACTGAGGGATGGATGGATGGATTGTCACAGTGAGTATGAAGAATCTGAAAGTAGATAAGTGTGGTAGAATGATCTGGAATTAGTATATAACAGTTAGCCTGGTTTGAATAATTTAGAACAGCAATTCTAGGAAATGATAGAAATTCCATCCACAGTAGAAAACATGAACAAGCAGGGTTCAAGTGGGGTTGAATAAAAATAAATAAAAGAGTGAACCTGACAGATACTATATAAATACCTATTCTCTTTGATTTTTCTCTTTCCATTCGGAATTGGTGATTGAATTGTAGAGGAATAGAGATAATAAAAATGTAATAGTAATTTGTTAGCCATAACGATGGTGTAATGGCTAACAAATAAATTTTTAATGTCTACCATCTCAAAGAGGTATAGTTGCCAGGCAAGGACTATAGATTTTAAGCTTCAGTCACTCATTCTACCCATTTCTTTTGATCTTTTTGAACCACTTGGGTTGAAAGTAGTGCAATCTTAATAGGACCTCTCTGATAGGGTCAGAAAGTATTGTCAGTGTTTCTTCTCTTCCCCAAGTGTTTGGTAGCCTATTTTTTTCAGTTATCTTGAACTAATGTTTTGATTCCCTCAGTTGTTACTTCTAACACAAACATACGTATGTAGCACATAACATTATATGTATGGTTAGTCAAGTTTTTTTCTGTCAGTTTAATTAGTGGTGTTTATGTGTAAGAAAAATACATCTGGGGTTGTGATATTAAGAATCTAGATATAGTGGTTCTGCTGTCATTGATGAGGAATATTTTGTTTTATAAATCTCAACAGATGTTTTTTTACAGTTTTCATGTTAATTCCAGTTTCATCATTAAATGAAGTTGGCATGAACTGGCTTAATTTGGCTTAAATTCTTGCTAAGTTTAATACAAATTTATTATTTCCTCTTTTGCTTTTCATTTATATCTAAAACCAAAATAGTCATAATCTATACAATCATCTTCCATATCTTACTAAATTTTCTTTCATATGTATTACTTTTTAAATTGGTCTTGGCCTTTAGGACCATTTCTTCCTGCATGGCAAAGAAACCTGACATCTGACAAAGGTAGTTTCTAGGTTTCTATGGTGGTTTTTTGTTGTTGTTTTGCTTCCATGTTATAGAGATCCATTTTTCACAGTTAAACTCCATTAGAAACAGCCCTAATTTGCTGTCTGTTTTGTCCACTTCCTATTTTTAGGTATCAAGCACTTATATAAATAGATCATCTTCTTAGTAATTACACTTTGGTTCTTTTTATTTTGATTTCTCATTTAAGTAGTTGATAATATATATTAATATAGATGCATGGTTCAAAAAGGAACAAAAAAAATCATTTAAAATGCATGTCTGACCATGTTACTTCCCTATTCAGTAACTTCCAATGATTCCCTGTTACCTTCAGTATAAAATATAAAACCTTGTTTGGACCTCAAAATCCTTCATAACTTGTCTCTCTCCTACCTTTCTAGTCTTTTTATAACTTAGTCACCTGTATGTAAATCTGTGATAAAGTGATACTGGTTTCCTTGCTTAAGATACTCCATCTTCTATTCTTCATTTTCATTGAGTATCCACATGCTTAAAATTTTATTCTTTCTCATCACTGCCTCCCAATATCTCTGGATTCTTTCAGATTTCAGGCAAAAACCCAAATTCTTCAAGAATCATTTCCAGATTCCCCTCAGTGCTAGAGGTTTTTCTCTGTTGGTTATCTCCAAGGTATCCTGTATATATTTTATATAGTTATTTGCAAGTGGTCTGTCCCATTAAACTGTGAGCTCCTTTAGGACAGAGACTGCCTTTTGCCTTTCTTTGTACACTTAGCTCTTAGTACCTACTACATAGTAGGTACTTAATAAATGCTGGTTGTGTGACTAGCTTTTTAATGTCTTTTAAGCTAAAAAAAAAAAAAAGTTTCTGTTTGTGTGTGTGTGTGTGTGTGTGGCTGTTTGGAGCTCACTATGTCCACTCTTTCTCCAACTCTCTTCTTAACGTATTTTTGATCCATAATTGTGTGACTTATATTTTGTGTACTGATATTTGAGCTTGTGGTTTGTTAGCCCTGGAGTCTATTTTACAGCATTTTCTCCCCACAGTTTTCCTCTATACCTTTTTTTTTTTTTTTTTTTTTGCATTAGTCATTGAGTAATAAGTTATATGTTGGTCTAAATAGAATAGAACCAAATTGAAATCAAGTATTTCTTCAAATGGTGTTTTCTGTTGCTTTTGGTCACACAGCGAAACAAGTCTGACCAACTTTTTCATTTATCTTTCCAAAGAGAACCATCATTCTTTCTGCTGCAGTTTGCTTTTGTCTCATTTTCATTTATAGCAAGAATATTGATGTGATTTATTTCCTCTAATAGCTCGTCATTTTGATGGAACCTAGATAATTATCTTGATTTAGAACCACTTAGTATTTTTTTGTTTTTTTAATGTTTGCCATGGCCAAAAATTTCATGCATAAGAAACCTATCATTCTAATGAGAAACAGGCACACTTTTTTTTCCTATTATCATCCTTGCAACCTTTACAGCATGATAGAACCTACCTGAAATTTTATGTTCTGGTGTTCATAAAGACTACAAAATGCACTCTTTACCAGTGATGCATCCTTGAGTCTTTTTGTTTAGACACTTGTCAGTAATGTGACAGTTATTTTCCAATGATCATATTAGGCATTTTGATAACTAATTAGAGTAAGCAGCTCAGAAGCTATGAGCATAGGTATATACTTAGGTGGAATTATAACTCCTGTATGAATAGTTGTGAGATGGTTTCCCCCAAAAAATGAAAGTTATATAAACGATGACTTTTGAGTAATATTTTCCCATAAACAAACTATAAATTTTCCAAAGGCACCTAACTATAGCTGAGCAAGATTGGATTTTATTTTATTGTTGCTTTTTAATTATGCTACACAATGACAAAATTAATCTTTTTATGTTACCATATGGTAACCTTGGATTATTGGTTAGACTTTAAGTGATTCCATATTGCCTATAAAATATAAACTTTGGTAGTTAAGACCCTCTAAAACCTGAATACATCCCATTCTTCTGTCCTTTTATATTTTATCCAAACTTTACATATATTTTTATCATGTTTTAACGTATATTAGATTACTCGCCATCTAGGGAAGAGAGGTGGGGGTGGGGGATTGGAACACAAGGTTTTGTAAGGGTCAGTTTTCATGTTTTGAAAAGCTTCAATTTAAAAAAAATTAATGAATGAATAAAAACAAATTAACAGCAAGGAGGTTAGTATCATTGTATCATGGAGTCTTTGATCTCAAAATAAAACTCAATATATTACTGGGGGAAGAGTTTGCCGACAGCTTTGTAAGCTATTTGTGCAGGATATTTGTATTCCCCGTGGGGCCCCTTCCCTCCATTCCCCCCCATCCCCCATTGGAATGCTTTTTAACAACCTCTTAACCTTGTTGTACAGATCGCCTTTCATAAAATAAAATTCTATGACAAGAAAAATATATATTATATATATATACATATATATATATATATATACACACACACACACACATACATATGTATGTGTATATATATTATCTAAACTGAACTATTCAATAATTTTTCTCTCTCTTATATTTGCATTTACAAATTTCATTGTCTCTCATTCTTGAAATGAATTCTTTCCATATTTCTGGATGTTGAAATTCTTTTTGTTCCAAGATCCAGCCTTTCCCCAAAGTGATCCATCCCTCTTCAATTTTTCATCCTGTTCTTTTTGACCCCTCCAAGTCTGTATGTAGGAGGTACTTAAATGATTGTTGAATTATGACCAGAATTTTGTGTGTATCCTACTACTAGATGATAAGCTCCTTAACAGAAACAGTTTATTTTTCCTTTTTACTTCTAGCACAATCTCTTGCAAATAGTGAGAACTTAGTAGATATATGGAATTGATTTGGTATTGATTGAACTGCTGTTAGTGATGATCTCTGTAATATTTTGAAATTTAAATACTATTTAGAAAAGGAACCAAAATAATTTTAATTCATGTTTGTATCTGTCTTTTACTCTAGCTTAGCACTTGCCATGTAAGCAGGCACTTTAAGTTGAATTGTATAGAATGTTATTCAGTGCAAGTAAAGGTAATCACAAAAAAAAAGGTTTTTTTGGGAAGGGAAGGTTTATTTGTTTTGGTAAGTAAATATTTTAATTCTCAGTATACAACTAAAAATCATTTAAGTTTCTAACTGTATATTCACGTAATTTCTTGTTTGCAATTTTACAGACAAATGCAGGGAATGAACCAGACATGGAAGACGAACATGTTTGTTGTGAAGCATTGGAAGTGATGACACTATGCTTTGCTTTGATTCCAACAGCCTTAGATGCACTTAGTAAAGAAAAAGCATGGCAGACTTTTATTATTGATTTGCTCTTACATTGTCATAGCAAGTAAGTATTTTTAAATAATTAAAGCATACATATTATTGGTTCTCATTTATGGCAAATTAAGAATGATTGAGTTGATAAACTGACAGTTTAATAGAAAAGGCAACATGCAAATAACTACATATATACTAGATAGATAGATATTAAATTGACAGTAGGTCTAAGAGAGAAGGCGTTAATATTAAGAAGGATTGGGAATGATTTCTTTCAGAAGATGGGATTTTAGGTGATACTTGAAGAAGAGTATGGAAATAAGATGATAAAATGAAGAAGAGGGAAAGTATTCCAAGCATGGGGAACAGCCAGTGACAATGTCCAGTCTGGACATGTGTCCTCTATAAGAAGAAGAAAGGAAGCTAATGTTGTTGGATTATTGACTGTGAGAGGGGAAAAAAAACTGGGGAAAAGATGGGGTCAGATTATGAAGAGATGATTATATATGGATCTGTGCTTTTGAAAAAATCAGTTTGGCTACTAAACAGCTTGGAAAGATTTATGGCTTGAAATAATGAGGTCCTATATTACATTGGTGATCATCTCAAAGGAGAGAAAGGGGAATAGTAAAGCAATGTTATAAAGATAACATATTGTTTCAGCCATCTGGATATTTGCTAGGTAAAAAGGGAAGAGTCAAAGAAAACACGTGAGGTACAAACCTGTATGACTATAAGAATGTTGATACCTTGTCAGTAATAAGGAAATACAAAAGGAAAAGGTTTTGGAGGACAAGAAAGTAAGTTTAGTTTGGACAGTGTTCAATTTTAGATGTTTATATAGAATGTTCAGTTTAAGATGTCTGTCAGGTAATTGGAAATTCAAGACTGGAGGTTGGGAGAGAGACTGGCTGTACAAGTAAATATATAAAAATGATCACTAATATGATTTGATTTAACAAAATAACCAAGTGAAAATAGCATATAAGGTGAAGAGAGTCCAGGACAGTGCCCTAGGGACACTCTGAGTTACTGATTATAGCCTTGGTGAAGATCTAACAAAAGAGACCGAAGGAGCCAGTCATACAAGAAGGAGAATGTGGACAGAACGACATGGAAAACAGGAGAGAAGAATGTGTTAACAATAGTGCCAGAGGCTCCAGAGAAATATAAAAAGATGAGGACTATGAAAATACTATCAGATTTGGCATCTAAGTGATCAGTAGTATCTTTAAAGAGAGCAGTTTTGCTTGAATAATGAGGTCCAAAGTCAAGCCTCAAAGAACTAAACATGAAAAGAAAGGAAATAGGCACTGATCATAGACAGCCTTTAAAAATAGAACGTTTAAATAATTTGATTTAAAGATATAAGTATGAGTTGTTTATTTTGAGTTTAAGATTTAAAATTCTAGAAGAGTTTTCAAAAAGATGATTCAGGAATCACCTGACCTGTGCTAAATCCATGTAAGTTGATGAGATCACCAAGGGAAGAAAATTACCAAAAACCAATCAACCAAAAAAAAACAAAACAAAAAACAGTCTTTTGGCCAGAAGTTGGAGCATCCCAATTGAGGTTTTGTGTCTAATTCTCACTCTTCATGCACCACAGCACACTATTTTCTTCTATTCTCTAATATTACTTAAAAGTCTGTCCTGTTCATATGTATTGTTTCCATGTCACTATCCATCTAATCCTCTGCCATTTTTTTGCATTCAAGCTTTCCTAGAATTAGTCTGTCCTACTGAGTCCTCTTTTCTCAGTATATGGCCAAAATTATTTAAGCTTCAGCTTCAGTATTTGACCTTCAGGTGAATAGTCTGAATTAACTTTTTTCATGTATTGACTGATTTGAAATCTTGACCATAGTTCAAAAGCATCAGTTCCACAGCAGTCAGTTTTCCTTATATTCCAACTTTCAAAGCCACAAATTGCTACTGGGAAAACCATACTTTTGACTATATAGACCTTTATAAGCAAGGTGATGATATCCTTTCCAGATTTGCCTTAGCTTTCCTTCTAAGGGACAAGTGACTTTTAATTTCATGGCTGCACTTGCTATTTGCAAGGAACTTTTGAGCTCAAGAATATAAAATCTGGCACTGTTTTCCTTTCTTCTCTTTAAAGCGATTAGAGCAGTTGCCAAGATTTTAGTTTTTATCAGTTGTTCCTTGTTTGGTTCTCACTGTTGCTTCTTAGTCCACATATACCTTCCTCAGGAAGCCATCCCTTTGAGGGCTTGCTGCTTTTTGCTGTGATGCACATAGTCAAAGGCTTTAGTGTAGTCAGTGAAGCAGAAGTAGTATTTTTCTGGAACTCCCTTTCTCCAAAATCCAGCGAATGTTGGCAGTGTGATCTCACTCTGCCTCTTTGGTGGTGGGGGAACAGCCTGCTCTTCTGATATCTCATTCATTCTTTCTTTTTTTGCTGAGGCAATTGGGGATAAGTGACTTGCCCAGGGTCACACAGCCAAGACATATTAAGTATCTGAGCCCAGATTTGAACTCAGGTCCAGGTTGGTGCTCTATCCACTATGCCACCTAGCTGCCCCTTTTCTTTAATTCTTTGTTCAGTTACTACTGAAGCCTAGCTTACAGAATCTTAAGCATAATCTTGCTCGTGTGTGAAATAAGCACAATTGTTAAGTAACTTGAATTCTTTAGCATTGACCTTATTTAGGATTGGAACATAAATTATCATTTCCATTGCAGTGACCACTGTTTAGTTTTCCAAATTTGCTGGCATTTTGAGAACAGCACCTTAACAGTATCATTTTTTAGGATTTTAAATAGCCTAGCTAAAATTTCATTATCTTTATTAGACTTATGTTAACAGTGCTTCCTAAGTTCTATTTGACTCCATTCTCCAGTAAGTCTGTCTGTTAGATCAGTAGATCTGTTAGATCTGTCTAGTAGATCAGTAACCATATCTGTCTGTTTATCATTGATGTTAAGATTTTTCTTACTATATAATTATACAAATTCTTCTATGTATTCTGTGTATTTCCTTGAAGAGATCTCCTGTCTTCCCCATTTTTTTCTTTCTATTCTTTGCACTGCTCAGTTAAGAAAAGGTTTCACTCTTTGCTACTTATTTAGAATTTTATATTCAATTAGGTATATCTTTCCCTTTCATTGTCCTTTCCTTACCTATTTTGGAAAGCCTTCTTAGACCACCATTTTGCTTTCTTACTCTTTAGAATGTTTTTTTCATTCCTGCTTTCTGTATAACATTATGAACTCCTGTCCCTAATTCTTCTGGCCCTTTTATTTACCAGCTCATTTGCAGCCACGAAGGATTAGTTATGATGAGATATGTAAATCTGTAGTGAAACCAGTCAAGAAGGATAAGAAAGAAAAACTTCTTGGATCTAGCAATAAATAAATGAAGAAGTGAATGAATTGCTGATTTCCAAAGAAGTTTCAATTAAATGGTAAAATGGAAGTAGAATTATAGAAGGTGAGAATGCAGTGGCAACATGTCAGTAACATCTTTTAGGATTTTGGCATTTGAAGGAGAGAAGCCGCTTCTTTATAAGAATGTATCAATTAAGGAGAAATAAAAGAATTGCTGTGATGCATTTAGGATCCACTTAAATTTTCATTGCATGAATTTATAGTGTACCAGCTCAAGCTGATTGCGTGACTTCCTGTAGATCCATTCTATGAAAGAAAGATTACAAGAATAATGATGTGGGGTTATAGTTTGTCTTGACACAAATGTCAGTAGAACAAAGACACATGACATTTGAGAATAGGATATAATATTGAACTAAACTGGCTAATTATAGAGTTGATAACTGAAAAGGAGGAAAAATTAAGCCATAACAGGAATAATGTACTAAGAAAATATTGAGTGCTAAGCTTCCCCACCAGTCTATAATCAGTAAGTTTTTATTAAGTTTCTACTGTGTGTCAAGCACTGTGTTAAAATGTTGAAGATACAGAAATAAAAATCAAATAGCCCCTACTCTCAAGTGATCATCCAAAAGTGCAAGGCAGAACATCTCACTCAATTCTAGTGACCCTTTCTTCCCCCAGTGCTTTTATCTAAAGTAAATTTGTCTTTCCTTAATCTCTGATTTATCAGTGTAATATATTGAGTTGTTAATTAACAGATCACCTATACTTTTTGTATTAGATCTTCTACTACCTCTTGTTCCTTGAGACTTCAGGAATTCTCATTTCTGGTATTTCATTTGATTATGGTTTATGATTGTATCCTTAAGAGAGATATGCTAAATTTAGTAATAGATATTTAGGAGAGTCAGTAGCAAATGTTAGACTTCCCCAAAAGGTATCCTCCATGTGGAAAAAGGTACAGGCCTCCTAATCTGACGTTTAGGAAATACAAATTCTCTTGTGCTTTTGGTATTCCGAATTAAGCATCACTCATGAACTAACTTACTGTATTGTACAGTGGATTAAAATTTTCTTTGTAGACTTTGTTTCACTAATGTATAGATTTCTTTTTATTTCTTAAATTCCAGCATTGCATGGGGTAGTGCTTTCTTATTTATTCCATGGAGATTGGAATGAACTCATGTTGCCAGTTCCTTAACCTTATCCTCAAACAAATGCAAAAAGATTCTCACATTAAAATGTAGAGTTCAACCTTTACTTCCTACCTTAAATAGTATAATAGTATGTTGCTTCTCCTGAGTATTTTTTTCTCATTGAAAGATAATTTCTTTCTTTATTCAAATGAGCTGCTTTTTGAAAATCACAGCAGTTCTCTCAAAGAAAAGTTTAAAATATTTCTTAAGTTCATGACAAATATGTAAAAACAATTTTTAACATCATCTTTAAAAATTTTGAGTTTCAGATTCTCTCTCCTACTCACCTCCACCCTTATTGTGAATGTAAATAGTTCAATATAGGTTATATATGTGTAGTCACACAAAATATTTTCTTTTTTTCTTTTTTTTTTTTAATAACTTTTATTGACAGAACCCATGCCAGGGTAATTTTTTACAGCATTATCCCTTGCACTCACTTCTGTTCCGATTTTTCCCCTCCCTCCCTTCACCCCCTCCCCGAGATGGCAAGCAGTCCTTTACATGTTAAATAGGTTACAGTATATCCTAGATACAATATATGTGTGCAGAACCGAACAGTTCTTTTGTTGCACAGGGAGAATTGGATTCAGAAGGTATAAATAACCGGGGAAGAAAAACAAAAATGCAAGCAGTTTTATATTCATTTCCCAATGTTCTTTCTTTGGGTGTAGCTGCTTCTGTCCATCCTTGATCAATTGAAACTGAATTGGCTCTCTTTATCAAAGAGATCCATTTCCATCAGAATACACCCTCAAACAGTATCGTTGTTGAGGTATATAATGATCTCCTGGTTCTGCTCATATCACTTAGCATCAGTTCATGTCTCACCAGTCTTCTCTGTATTCATCCTGCTGGTCATTTCTTTTCTTTTCTTTTTTTTTTTTTAACCTTTACCCTACTGGGCAAATTTTTTTTTTTTAATAACTTTTTATTGATAGAACTCGTGCCAGGGTAATTTTTTACAACATTATCCCTTGCATTCACTTCTGTTCTGATTTTTCCCCTTCCTCCCTCTACCCCCTCCCCCAGATGGCAAGTAATCCTTTACATGTTGAATAGGTTACAGTATATCCTGGATACAATATACGTGTGCAGAACCAAACAGTTTTCTTGTTGCCCAGGGAGAATTGAATTCAGAAGGTATAAATAATCCGGGAAGAAAAACAAGAATGCAAGCAGTTTATATTCATCTCCCAGTGTTCTTTCTTTGGGTGTAGCTACTTCTGCCCATCTTTGATCAATTGAAACTGAATTAGCTCTCTTTATCGAAGAGATCCACTTCCATCAGAATACATCCTCAAACAGTATCATTGTTGAGGTATATAATGATCTCCTGGTTCTGCTCATTTCACTTAGCATCGGTTCATGTAAGTCTCGCCAGTCCTCTCTGTATTCATCCTGCTGGTCATTCCTTACAGAACAATAATATTCCATAATGTTCATATACCACAATTTACTCAACCATTCTCCAATTGATGGGCATCCATTCATTTTCCAGCTTCTAGCCACTACAAACAGGGCTGCCACAAACATTTTGGCACATACAGGTCCCTTTCCCTTCTTTAGTATCTCTTTGGGGTATAAGCCCAGTAGAAACACTGCTGGATCAGAGGGTATGCACAGTTTGATAACTTTTTGAGCATAGTTCCAAATTGCTCTCCAGAATGGCTGGGTGTGTTCACAATTCCACCAACAATGTATCAGTATCCCTGTTTTCCCACATCCCCTCCAACATTCTGCATTATCTTTCCCTGTCATTCTAGCCAATCTGATAGGTGTGTAGTGGTATCTCAGAGTTGTCTTAATTTGCATTTCTCTGATTAATAATGATTTGGAGCATATTTTTATATGTCTATAAATAATTTTAATTTCTTCGTCTGAGAGTTGTCTGTTCATATCCTTTGACCACTTATCAGTTGGAGAATGGCTTGATTTCTTATAAATTAGAGTCAGTTCTCTATATATTTTGTAAATGAGGCCTTTATCAGAACCTTTGACTGTAAAAATATTTTCCCAGTTTATTGTTTCCCTTCTAATCTTGTCTGCATTTGTTTTGTTTGTACAAAAACTTTTCAATTTGATATAATCAAAATTTTCTATTTTGTGGTCAATAGTGATCTCTAGTTCTTCTTTGGTCATAAATTCCTCCCTCTTCCACAGGTCTCAGAGGTAAACTATCCTATGCTCTTCCAATTTATAATCTCATTCTTTATTCCTAGGTCATGAACCCATTTTGACCTTATCTCGGGGTACAGTGTTAAGTGTGGGTCAATGCCTAGTTTCTGCCATACTAATTTCCAATTTTCCCAGCAATTTTTGTCAAATAATGCGTTCTTATCCCAAAAACTGGGGTCTTTGGGTTTGTCAAACACTAGATTATTAAAGTTATTGGCTGTTTCACACAAAACGTTTTCATAATAGTTGAAGAAAATTTAGGGCAAAAAAAAAAAAAAACCCTTAAGAAAAATTAAGAAAACAAGAAAAAAATATGCTTCAGTTTGCATTAGGTCACTATCATTTTTTTCTCTGGATATGGATAGCATTTTTCATCACTGGTCCTTCAGTGTTGTCTTGTATCATTGTATTGCTGAGAATAATTATGTCAGTCACAGCTCATCATCTTATAATGTCACTGTTTGCACATAGTATGTTTCACTTTCCATCAGTTCATAGAAAACTGAACCAGGCTTTTCTGAGAGCGTCCTGCTCATCATTTCTTATAGCACAATAGTATTTCATAATAATTGCTTGCCACAATTTGTTCAGCCATTCTCTAATTGATAGGGCATCCCTTCAATTTCCAATTCTTTGCTCCCAGAGAAAAAACTACTATTATATAGTATTTTATACATATTAGTCCTTTTCCTTTTTAAGATACAGACATATTACTATAAGATCACAGAGAATATATGCATGGTTTTATAACCTTTTTGGCGTACTTCCAAATTGTTCTACAGAATAGTTGAATCAATTGACAACTTCACTACCAGTACATTTATGTCTCATATTTCCTACATCCTTTCCAACATTTGTATGACATCATCTTGTGAATGAGATTGGCATCTCAGTTTTTATGTCTTACTATTTTTGTAAAATATTTGTATCAGTACGTGGTTTGCTTGATTATTTCTGAAAAAGTATCAGAAATACTGAGAAATAATCAAAGTATTCCTTAAAATTTGTATCTGGGTCTTTTAAAAACTAATTAGCTACTCGTAAATGAAGTAACTAAACTGCTTATTGTGTAGTAATATGCTATTAATTACTCCTCTCCTAATCATATTAATCCATTTGAAGCCTAATTTAAAAGGAAAACATTGTTGGGTAATTTCCATGAGATGAATAAAATTTCACTTGTTAGATTGCAGAATAGCACCACTAATCACTTTTTATTTTTAGCTAGTTTAAAGGATTTTGTGAAGGAAGCATTTCATAAACCTTTAAAACATTGCATATGTCTAAGTTGTTATATGACTGCCAAAACCAAAAAGATCTTTTTTACATCTGAGATCTCTTTCAGTCTTAAGTCTATGATCCTGTGAAAGAAAGGAAAATTTAAATAATAGTAAATGTATTCACTGGAAATAGTGACAATAAAGATCTCCATATTTGGTCTGTACCAAAGTACCAAGAGGTATATTAGCAAAGTAGACAAAATAGTAATATTTATTTGAAGTTAGCAAAAGGTATTGATTTTCAAGAGAAAAAAATAGGAATGAGAGAGGACTAGTTTTACAAAATTTGAAAACGTATCAGTTATCAAAACTATATTCATTGCTCATTACAAAAGAAGAAACTAGATCAGTGGAACAGACGAGACAAGAAAGATCCAGGAAGGAACAAACACAGTCACAGTATTAAACCAAACAACTAAAGATAATGGGAAAAGGACTTCTAACAAGATCTTTCGGGGAACTACTCTTTTCCTGAAGATGGCTTTAGACCATATACCACAATAAGGTACAAATTGATATGAAACTTAAATGTAAAAAATGTCATTTTTTAAAAGGGGAAGTTATGTAGGCGGACATAATTTGTTCAGTCTAGCTATTGAAAGAATACAACCAAATACCTAGTTTTATTTTTTTTAAGTCCCTTTTTATGCAAGGCACCACAGATTCACATGAAAAAAAAAATGACAATCCTTTCTTTTGAGCTTAAGATTAATTGGATTACAACTGTATAGAAGGAATACATAGGAAAAAATACAAAGAAAAGCTGCAGACAGAATAGTCCAGGAATATTCGAGGAAGAATTATGTAATTAGTTGCCAGTGGGGAGTTTTTTCTCATATTGCCTAAAATTATTACGAATCAGGGAACACTACTTGAGGAAGGCTGCAAGTACCTCAAATTATCCTGGAAAAAAAAAAAGCTCATTATTTCATTGGGCAGAGATTCACAGGCTACAACTGTTTGTTGCCCTTGGTTCCACCAACTGAAATTCCAGTTCTTCCACCTAGTTGCTAGAAGACAGCTTATTTTTCTACAGGTTCATCCCTTTTTGAAATGATTGCTAAACTATTTTTACACTAGAAAATATACTTTCTTCCATCTAATTTATTTTTTCTTCATTAAAAATTGATTTGCCCCAAATCTCACCTTATAGATTTTAAGTCATCTTATGTTTCTTAAACTTTGGTAAGATATTAAACATTGTACTATAATTTCTTTAAAATTAAAAGTATTTTTAGGCATTCCAAAATATGTAAAGAAAAAAATTACAATATGTGTTTAAATCTGATTTAAAAAAAAAAAAAAGAATGTTCTTTCTCTCACTTTATAAAAAGTGAAATCTAAATATTTATCTATAATTTATCTCATTTTTACAAGGACCTTAATTGTAAAGTTTGACATTGAGGTCCAACTCATTATCGTTAGATAGGGAAGAAGAGTGTTGTTTTTGAGTCAAGGAAACCTTACCATGGAAATGTTTCATATGGTCAGGGGAAAGAGATCAAATGGATGATTGTGAATTTAGACAGTACCACAACTGCACTTGACTACTGAGAAGAGTGAATGCATTCTTAAGCCTTTTCGTGCCCTTTTTTTTTTTTTTTTTAACTTAAAAGTATAGGGAATTCTTAACCTTATGGTTATATAATTGTTTATAATTCTTTAAAAAAGAAAATTGTATTCATATGATGGAAATAAAAATCAATTCTCCATTAGGTTATTTCATCTTCTTAGTGCTTTTTTTTTTTTTTTCTGTCAGAGTCTGAATTACTTTATTAGACAACTTGGTTGGCACAATGAATACCTCTTTGGATTTGAATTCTGGAAGTCAGAAAGACCTAAGATTGAATTCTGCCTCAGTAGCTATGTGACCCTCTTAAAACAGTGACCCTCTCTCTCAGCAATTTCATTTTCTACATTTGTAAAACAGTAGTAATCAAAGTACCTAACTAGGGTTGTTGCAAGGATCACATGAGATTTTTGTAAAATGCTATAAATACTAACTGTTGTTATTATTGGGAAATGGCTTAGAATGAGACACATTGTACATGTGAACTAAGTTAAAATCCTGCCCCTAACCATGTGATCTCAAACAAATCACTTAACCTCCAGGACTCTAATCAGTGATATCAACTCTAGGGATCAGCAATTAGGGAATGTTTTGACAAAAATAAAAATTAAAAATGCAAGTACCACATAGATAAGGTTAACTTGTAATATTGTACTATTCAACATGTAGCCCATCTAGATTAGTGATTCTCAAACTTTTGTTTTCACTACATTTATTTTACTAAAATTATTAAGGATCTGCTCAGAGAGTTTGTTTACATGGGTTATATTTATAGATATTTACTATATTAGAAATTTTGAATTTATAGATCTTCTAAAAGAGTTTCAGAAATTCCCCAGGATTCTCTGAACCACACTTTGAGAACCACTGATCTAGATAACTTTTTAAGACTCTTTAAGTTGTAAAGAAGATGCCACTTTGAATTGGAAGAGGAGAGATCACAGTTAGAGCTCCTGTCCCCTTAGCTTTAGATGAGCAGGTCTGGTGTTAAAGGCTGTCAGGCATGCTAGTGATCAGCAAGTCAAAGAAGAAAAGTGACTGAATATTTTAACAGATTAAGTGAAATATGAAATGTAATGAATACAAATACATTAGGAAGAGACGCTCAAACATTTTAGCATCTAGTCAGTCTGCTAAGAGTCTTGTTCTTCGTTATCTGCGTCACTGGATTTTGTAAGTAAAGTGCTTTGTAAAATTATCAAGCACTATAGAAATGGTAGCTGTTATTTTGTTTATCTTTTAGCTTACAAACTAGCTTTGTGCTTTAATATATGTTTGTTACAACTTCATTGGAACAGTTTCTTCATCTATAAAATGAAGTTATGTTAGACTTTAAATGTTAAGACTCACTAAAGAGTCTTCTAGTTCAAAGGTACTTTGATTCCTGTTATAGTGCAGCATTCTTTTTTTTTTTTTCTTAGAAAACTAATGTCCTTTTGCCCCCATTAAATTGTAAACTTAATAAGATATGAACAATACAATTCTGTCTCACATCATCAGTTATGAAGAGTAGGAGAGCTTCCAGAAATTTCATGCACTAATCTTTTTAAAAATGGGTTTCTTTGAAGGAAAATATTTTCCACCATATTGAAGTAGCTCTCTCAAAGGAGTCCTGAAAGCACACAGTCATCTTTTCATTCGAGAGAATGGATTTGAGTCTTTATAGTATGTTCATATTAAAAACCAAATTTAAAGAATAATTTTCAGAGGTGAATCTCTTAACTGCTTTTGTTACTACTCAAATAATATTCAGTACCTGAAAATAAGAAAGAGAAAGGATTTGGTGAAAGAATTATGTTAATATTTTTTACTATTTTATGCTTTGTCAAATATAAGTTTGAAAATCTTCAAACATTAATTATTTCATTTTCAGAACTGTTCGGCAGATGGCACAGGAGCAATTCTTTTTAATGTCTACCAGGTGTTGCATGGGACACAGACCTCTACTTTTCTTCATTACTTTATTATTTACTGTTTTAGGGGTAAGAAATTAAATATTCTAATTAAAATTAGTAACCTTGTGTCTACTAATGACATTAGGCTGAATATATTTAGAACAAAAATATTGGTGATTTTTCCCCCCTTAATGTACATACTTTTTGACAGTTTGGTTTAGATAAAATTCAACTTTAAAATTTGTACAAGAACCTTTATAATTTTTGTAAGAATTTTATTTAATTACAATAATTACAACTTTGAGACCTTGTAAACAAACAAAATTTGACTTAGGAAATGTTAGTTTGAATTCCCATCTATTTCAGTTGAGTGGCCCTCAGTCTTTTTTAAAAAAGTGTTTTGGACATTAAGGAGAAGTAAGAGAGTGTGTGTGTGTGTGTGTGTGTGTGTGTGTGTGTGTGTGTGTGTGTATAGACACACTTGCACATACATTAATATATTGTGGTTTTTGTTTCAGAGTACAGCAAGAGAGAGAGCTAAACATTCTGGAGATTATTTTACTCTATTAAGGCATCTTCTAAATTATGCTTACAACAGTAATATTAATGTGCCCAATGCTGAAGTTCTTCTAAATAATGAAATTGATTGGCTTAAAAGGATCAGGGTAAGTTGCAGTGAATAATTTGTCATGTTTCAAGATATAAATAGGCCATTTTTATTAAATCAGTTTAGAAGTCCACATTGATGATAAGATTGGCATATACTTTGCCAGAGTATAGCTCAGTATTTAGAAGCATCCAATATTTTTTTTGGATCATAGGTAAGAAAGATATGGCATCTTATTAATATGTAAAATACATGCAAATTCTGCTAGCTCATCATAGAGATAGTCACTTTATTAAAACACTATTTACTTTTTTCTTCAATATTTTTAAGATTCAAAGCAAAAATTATTTTTACATTTTAATTTGTTCTTAATTTAAAAGGATAATTATGACTAACCAGAAGCTTCTTTATGAACAATTTGTCTTTTTCATCTATGAATATATATTTCAGTTTCTACTCAAATGTTCATTTAACAGACACTTGAAAATTTTCAGTTGAGGTACAAAATTCATATATTGTTTCTAAATTCAATCTCATTAAGAAATGTGAAACTTCTCTGATGTTCTGCTGTGCATATAACAATGTTTTGTTTTGGTTTGGTTTTTATTTTCCTTTTCTGTCTTTTTCTATTTGGGTTTTTCTTAGTTTTGTCTTTAATTCCATTAAAAAATTATAAAGAATTGTAAAACTCTTAGTCAAGAAAGTTATATACTCATTTTGCATTATTAGAATGGTATGGTAGGAGGACAAAAATGTGTCCTGGGCACATTTTGGAGTTTTTAAATACAGTGAACATTAATAATGTGGTCATGACTTAGATTACTTAATACTTCCTCCCTTTTCTCAAATATGTATCTTCAAATACCCATATGCATATGTACTCATGAATTGTTATTTGTATTGTATGTAAAAGTTACAGTACATTCTCCAGAGTGGATGTTTAATAAATATTGGTGTGGTTCTTAAAACACAATTTCCTCAGCTTTTTTCCTTTTCTTTTTTTTAACTGATTAAAAATATAAATTTAAAATCTAATATCTTTTCTTGTTTTAGGATGAAGTTAAAAGAACAGGCGAAACAGGGGTGGAAGAAACAATCTTGGAAGGTCACCTTGGTGTAACAAAAGAGTTATTGGCCTTTCAAACTCCAGAAAAGAAATTCCATATTGGTTGTGAAAAGGGGGGTGCTAATCTTATTAAAGTAAGTACTATCTCTGTGAATCTTTTAACCCTGTTAATTGAAAAACATGTATTCTGTTGGATGATTTAATAAAATTGACTTAATTAACTTCATGTTTCTTGAGGGAAAGCTTTTTGGTGCAGACCTAGGATTAAGTATAGTAAAAAGGGCATTGGACTTGAAATCAAAGAGTTCTAGATTCAAATCCTATTTCAGAGGATTGCTCTGACCTTGGACAAATAGCTTCACATCTCTAGCCCTCAAGTTTCTTCCTTTATAAAAAAAGATATATATTAAGGTCCTTTCAAATATCCTTATTCCATCATGACTGCATCTACTTATTCACTCCACGTGGGCCATATACAGAGATAGATAGTCATATTGTGAATCTCAGCATCACTAATAGACATCCACCTTTTTAATTAAAATTCCTCTTCCTCCATATTGCTGTTCCAAACTTTCTCAAGCCCATTTACATGCCTGCTTCCTTCCAAATTCCCTTTCACGAGCTCAACTCTTCACAAATTAAGCCTTTCATCTTCCCCTATCCTTCTCATAATAAGAAGTAAGCTTTATCTTTGACAATGTCAGTCTCTCCATTTATATCTTAATCAATCCCATCTCCTTCCTTGTACTTTGGTGCTTGATGAGCTCCTTCCAAGTCTAATTTTTAATCTCTCTTAATCCTCTCCTTCTTAGACCATAAAATATACCTAGATCTCCTCACCCTTAAAAAATTCTTATTTGATCCTATTTGTTCTTTTTGGTTATCCTTCCTATATTGATACTCTTTGCTTCTACTTTCTCACCTCCATTCACTTCACTTGTTTATTTCTGTTCCCATTATTCTTTTTTTTTTTTTTTTCCTGAGGCAATTGGGGTCATACAGCTAGAAAGTGTTAAGTAGCTGAGGTCAGATTTGAACTCAGGTCCTCCTGACTTCAGAGCTGGTGCTCTAGCTACTGCGCCACCTAGCTGTCCCTGTTCCCATTTTTCAGTGGCAATGGCAAATCTAATAGCTTTTTTCTAATCTTTCTTGACTGAGTCCATTACAGATTTGTGTTCTAATCATAAATGGTCAGATTCGTTTTACTACTTCGAAATTCATTCTCTACAGACTTCACTTCGAGACTGCTCTAGGCTTTTTCTTCTTTCCTCAAAACCTCTTCCATCACCACAACCCACTCCCATTGTCTCAGCTGAGGACCTCTTATACTGCTGAGAAATTAGGAACTGTTTACCATAAACTTCTTTATCTTCCTTTCATTTCTTTACTCCAGTCTCTGATGAAGGACTTGACTCTTCTTCGATTCTTCTCACCAAAACCAACTTTTTCCATGTATCTTAGATCCCCCCTCCTTTCATTTCTTACAATAGTTTAGCCTCTCTAATATTCAGTCTCATCCTATCTACTTCTCTATTGTTATCTATATTCTGCTCAGAATTTCAGTAGCTCAAAAGAAATATGAGATTTGCCAAACTTCTTAAACTGTGGATAACAATCCCATGTGGGTCTCATGATTGAATGTGGTGGTTACGAAAAATTTGACAAAAGTATCAAATATTCCTCCAAGATTGTAATTCTTTATGTAAAAATGTACAAACATCCATCTCATTCATATGTGAATAGCTTTCATCTTTAATAAATAGTAAAATTATATATATATCAAAGAATTGTTTTAAAATAAATCAATGATTCATTATTAGTAAATGTTTTATTTGTAGATTTTTATATGCTTAGAATTGTGTAAAAATTTCTTAGGTGAAAAAGGATTGTGGAAGAAAAAATTTTAAGAAACTCCGACATAATCTACGCTCATCTGATCAGCCAGTTGGGCACACTGTACCTTGACACCAATATAGTGATGTCATTTTGGTCTTTTTTGAGCACTAAGGACCGTAATCAACCAACTCTGTGTCTCTACTTCTTTTTTTTTTTTACCTTTTTTTAAATCCTTTGCAATCTGGCCTCCAACCAGAACTGAATTGATCATTCAATTGAAAATATTTTTTCCAAAGTTAACTTATGAACTCTCAATAGCCACATCCTGTGAGCTTTCTTTAAACCTTTCTTCCAGACTTTTCCGCATTTGACACCTTTGATTGCTCTCGCCTCCAAAATACTGTCTTATCTTCTCTCTTTATACTTTCTCTTGTTGACATTAGTATCTCCTATGTGTTCAAACCTTCTCCAAAAAGGTGACTCCCTGATCTACATAGCAGTCTCTAGTGTCTCTTATTTGAGTTCTTCTTGCTTGTCTCTCTTTACTTGAGTCTGCACATCACCAACTACCTATTAAATACATCTCATACTGCATAAGCATGGGTAACTCAAGTAGAACTTAGCACTTCTTCCCCAAACATGTCCTCCTGCTTTTGGTCAAAGTCACTCCCATCCTTCTGATCACTCAGGTAACAGCCATGAAATTATCTCAAACGTTTAACTTTTCCTCACCCCTTCACCCCCCATATGTAATTGTTTGCCATGTCTTATCACTTCCATTTCCCATCTGAACCATTCTCTTTACTTACATGGCCCCTAGCCTAATTTAGGCCCTTATCACCTCTTAATATCCCTACTGTAAATGTCAACTCTTTTCCAATCTTTCCACTCTATAGCTTTTAGATGTACAGTCCTAATGCACAGTTCTGTATGTGATGCTGCCCTGCACCATCAACTCTATGATCAAATTTAGTTATTTTTTTTTGGCATTTGAATTCCTTTATAGCCTGGTCTCTCTCACCTCCCTATCCCCCAGTTTTTTTCTAGTTTTGTTATATATACCATTATTCTTCTTTCTTTTCTCCTCTGTGATCTTGCCCAACTGGCGTCTTCGTATTCTCCCCACATCGGTCTCCCTCTCCTTTCCCCCCTCCTCCCGCCTTGCCTTCTTCCCATCCTTGTTTACACAAGCTGTAATGTCTGTAATGCTTTTCCTCCTCGATTTTGCCTCTTGAGGACTACCTCCTTTAAACCTTACTCCAAATGCCACCTCCTTTAGGAAATCTTTCCTGATTTCCTCTATTCTTAATTTCCTTACACTAGATATATTTTAAAATTATATTTTTATTTACCATCTGTGAACATACTAGCTTATAACAGTAAGTGGTAATTTCTTAGGGCATGGACAATGTCACTTTCATGTTGGCTAACAAACACATTGCCTGGCAAATGGGTACTTAATTGCTTGTTGGTTTATTGTTTGAAGCAGAGATGCTGTGCTTATTTGGGAGATTTTGTACATATAAATTTATATACTTACCTTTCAACTATATGATAATAGCATTTTAGCTTATTTAAGATCTAGAAAATGAAGGGAAATTAACTTTTGGAGTTTAATATTTTAAAAAATAAAATTAATTTAGAAGTATTTGATATAGTAATATCTATAAAGTCCATCCATGTAAAAATAAAAAGCAATTATCAGTGCTTTGAAGTAGAACAAAAATTGTATTTTGAATTGGTATTCCAACTGCTAGACTTGGAACCTGAAGAACAAGGTTCAAATCCTTATTCTTACAGATACTTTCATTGTGATCTAAGGTGAGTCCCTGAACTTCAATTTCTTCACTTGTAAAATGATAGTACTAATTGTAGCACTCATTTCCTCACAATATTTTGACAACTTTAAAGTAAATGTTAGTTGTTATGATGATGTCCTATGTGATACGTAATCTTTAAATCTTAAAAAAGATAACTTCTTTTTAAAACATTTATTAGTTTCTTTGACTTCACTTATTAATATATTTCTTTCTTTTTTTTAACTTTTCAGGAATTGATTGATGACTTCATCTTTCCTGCATCTAATGTTTACTTACAATATATGAGAAATGGAGAACTGCCAGCTGAGCAGGCCATACCAGTCTGCAGTTCACCAGCTACCATCAATGCTGGTTTTGAGTTGCTTGTAGCATTAGCTGTTGGTTCTGTGAGAAATCTCAAACAGATAGTGGACACATTGACAGAGATGTATTACATAGGTACAGCAATAACTAGTACGTAATATCTTTAAATCATTGGTTATTTTATTGACATGTTTTTCACAATAGTATCTTTTTTATTTCCTTGTTAGTAGAATTTATAGTAAATATGCATAATTACTACCATTATGCTAAGAACTTTGAAACAGAAAATTTTACTCAACGCTATCAAATTTTTAATATTAAATGCTTATGTTTTCATGTTACAGATAATTGGTAGTTTAAATAGCAGTAATCATAATGACACTAATAATATTCATCTATTTGGAATATGGCCAGTAATTTTAAATAAGCCAAAATGAAATCTGACTAGACAAAATGTGTGCCTTAAATTCAAAACATTAAAGCTTATTTACTTTTCATCACAGGAATACAGGAAATATCCTGAGGCTTCTCTTCAAGCCTCTTTCATCCAACTTCTAGTTTCTACAATTCAGATTTAGACTTTTGGTGTTAGAGTTTTAGCTATCATCTAGTCCTATTCGTTGTTTGTTAAAGGAATTTCTTATAGAGCATCCCTAATAGATAAGTTTCCATTCTCTTTGTAACCAGGTTTAGTCATTTTATGAGACAATCATCTTGTTACATTTTACTAATTCGAGAGTTTTTTTTTGATATTGAGTCAGATTGGTTCATTTTTACTTCTTCCCTCTGAAATTATGCCTTCCTCATGGTCTCCCAGCCCTCAATATACCAGCATACATTTTAACATTCCCTCAAATAGATTACTATTTCCAGTTTTTTACTGCACTTATGTCTCAGAATCTCTTATCTACTCTGCCTTCCCTACCCATAGTCATACATTTTGATGTTGCTATCATAAAGAAATGCCACATTTTTACATACATCAACTTTATAATTTCCTTATCTGATCAGAATCTTTTGTGATTCCATCTATTACAATGTTTTACTATGCTCTATCCTGTTTTTTTTTGTCCTCACCATCACTTCAGATCTTCCAAATCTTCAATATTTTCCCAGGTCATGATACTTATTCTTGCCACACATGCCTTCCTTTTCATTTTCATTTTCTTGATATTTGATTCTATAAAGTCTTGTTGTTCAGTCATGTCTAACTTTTATGACTCCTCTGGACAAAATACCACATCAATGCTGTCCGTGGGACTTTCTTGGCAAGATACTGGAATGGCTTGCTATTTCCTTCTCCAGTGTATTAAGGCAAACAAACTTTAAGGGACTTGCAAGATTTTCTATCCCACTTAACTACAGCAGCTGTCTAGAACTTCTCATTTCTCCTCCATCCTTCCACTCTACCTCTAGCCTTCTTCTTCAACTGAAAGAGCATACCTTGAAAGGAACCAGTAGTATCAGTGAAATTATGGTCCCTGGAAATAAAATCATTCCCTGAAAGCTCTTTTTTCTTGTCATCTCACATCCCTTAAATTTTCATTTCTTTCTTCACTCCAGGTCTCTAATCAAGATGTAGTCTTTGCAAAGACCAGTCTCTTGATCCTAGCCTCTATGCTAATCAAACCTCAGAAGAATCTCTTTATCTCTCCTTATCAACTAGTTTCTTCCCTTTTGCCTTCCAACATCACCAGTTCTTCCTCACCCTTAATATATATCCTCTGGGCTCTGTCGTCTACATTAGCTGTCATTTTTCTTTTCTCCTCCCTTTCCTTCTCAGCTGAACACCTTAAAAGTAGAGTCTCCTCCTTCTGTCTTCTCACTGTTTTCTTAGCTCTCTGTCCAATCTCATCACTGAATTCAATAGTTGTCTCCAAAAGTTATTGGTACTAATGTGATCTGATCCAGTGGACTTTTGTTATTTCATATCCTTCTTTACTTCTCTGCAACTTGTGACATCAATAATGACTTTTCTCTGCCTGGATATTCTTCAGTGCTCCTTCTATGTCTTGTACTGTTTGGTTCTACCTTTTTAATCTCCTTTCCTAGTTCTTTATTTAGGTTATTCTTATCAACTATGAGTATCTCCCATGTATCTGTCTTGGGCTTTTATTCTTTTTATATTTTCTTATTTGGTGACCATATTAACTCCTGTAGTATCAATTTATCTTCTTGCAGATTATTCCCAGATCTTTATGTTGATTTCTCTGAAATCCTGTCCTGCATCACCAGCTACCTATTGAGTCTTTCAAACTCAGTATGTCTAAAATAATGTTATTCCTGGCAGTTTGATGATGTAATAAATAGTGCACTGATCCTGGAGTGAGCAAGATCTGAGTTCAATGAAATCTGGCCTCCAATCCTTAATAGCTGTGTGATAGGTCACTTTTATATATCTGTTTCCCCATCTGTAAAATGGGATAGCACCTAATTCCCTGGATTGTTGTTGTGAGAATCAAATGAAATAGTAATTATAAAGTACTTGGCACAGTGTCTATCCCAAAGTGGGAAAGGACATGCTACCTATTATTTTATTATTGTTGTTGTTGTGTTGTTGTTGTTGTTATCATTTCTCCCTTCTCTTTTTCCTTTCCCCCCTTCAGTGTCCTACAGGCCATCTAGGTTCACAGATTCCATGTCACTCTCAACTCAGTTGCAGATTCTTATTTTTACTTTCAGAATATTTTTCATCACCTTCTCTACTCACACAGCTACTGGGTTTCTCATCTCCAGGACTCCCACAATATTCTTAGTAAACTTAGATTAAGTCTTTCACCATTTTAATTCATCCCCCAAGCCCCCAGTGTTATTTTTCCAAAGCCTCAGGTTGAATTTGTCTTCCCCAGCTCAGTAAAACTCCATTGACCTTTTACTACCTTTAAGATCAAATATAAACTCCTTTATCATTTAAAATTCTCTGGTTATCTAGCCCTTTCCCACCTTTCCAGTCTTAAATTTTACTCTTATTCATTTGTTCTGCAGACATCCTGGCCTACTTGTTTCTCATGCTATGTTCCCTGTGTACTTTATACTACCCATTCCTTGTGCACAGGATCTTGCCTCTTCCCTTCTGCTTCTTTACTTTTAAGGCCTTGCTCTGCTCCTGAGATATAGGGGGAAGCTGTTCCAGGCTTCCTTTGCAGCTCTGAGCCTTGGCTTTGAGCACAGTGTCCCCTTGTGTTTGCTGGGAAGTAGCTTTGCCTGCTCTGTCCTGGAAACTGCCCCACTGATTTGTTGCTGAGCCAGTACTGAGGGTCATAGTTGCTGATTGTGATTAAGACCTCATCAGCTTTGCCAGAGTCTGTCTGAGCTGGACTGAGCACCCTTTTCATCCCAGTGACACTGACCTTTTTTGAAGTTTTTCCAAGCTGTCTTTGCTAGAGAAGGGTTTCATTCCATGACTCTGTTCAGAGACTTGATTTCTTGTGGTTTTCAAGGGAAAGTAGGAGGGCTGAAGCAGCTTCTTGGCTTTCCTCCACCATCTTGGCTTCACCACCAGAATTCCCCTTTTGCCTCTTGGAATTCTTGACTTCAACATTCAGCTTAAATGATAGCTTCTGTAGGTGACCTTTATCTCCCTAGCAGTGACTTTAACTAAGCAACTAAGGTTGCCTTTTGTCAATGCTTTATATGTCTTGTATTGTATATACCTCTGTATATATCTTGAATATACCCATTTATTTACATGTAGTTTCCCCATTTAATGTAAGCTCCATGAGAGTAGAGACTGTTTTTGCCTTTTTTTGTGTAGCATTTGACAAGAGAATATGCCAGGCTGCTTTGGTTTAAAAAAACAAAACACAACACATATTTATTCATGGGAACTCTGAAAGCTAGTTAAATCACAGTCCAATATCTAAAAGTCACGTGTGACGCTCAAATTTTAAGAAAACACCACAAAACAAACAAAAGTAACAACCTAACAGCTGTAAGAAAATGGGATAAGTGAGATACAATTAATCAACAGTACAGTGAAGAGAAAAAAAAGATTTGAGGGTTCATTTCCAAGTTCAGTGAGTCAGTAGTAACTACCAAAAATTAATTCAATTTTAGGTTTCATAGGCAATGAATAATAATAATAGTCCTACAGTATTCTGTATTGATTGTGGACAACCTAGATGAATTGTGGTCAGCTCTGATAACTGTCAAAAATGAACATTTACAAGATGAAGCGCAAGTAGTTTGAGATTATATGTTTTTTTTATTAAAGCTTTTTATTTTTTAAAACACACATGGACAATTCTTCAATATTAGCCCTTGGAAAACTTTGTGTTAGGTTGAACTACTTTGATGATATTAACAATAAGGGGAATTTACATGTGTTTCTTTTTGTCTGCATTTCTGCCTCTTTAAAAGAGTTTCAGTTGAAGACTTAAGTGATTTGCCAAAGAGTCACATAGTTAATATTTGTTAGAGGTATAACTTGAACCCACTTCTTCCTGGCTCTGAATGTAAATAACTCTTGATTTATTATGGCTTGTTGCCTCTGGGTTTTGAACCATTCCTTTTATTCTTCTAGATGTAAACTTTTTCTTTTTCTTTTTCTTTTTTTTTAATTCTTCTTTCTTTGGAAGGGACCATTTTTATTGTTTGTTTGTTTTTTTTTTTTAATTTCCCTGCCATCTTTTGTATGTGTTCTTTTAAAATCTGAACTCATCAGAGAAGATTCTGTAAAGGCATTTTGGTCTTTTTCTCCTTTTTCTTTTTTTTATTAGCTCCATTCTTAATAGAGTTGTCAAAATATCATTTTTGAGACCATCTCATCACTTTTGAGGACATCTCATTTCTCTGAACTTTAAAAAAATCTACTTTCCTAGAGTTTAGAATACATTTCTTATTGCCTACCATTCCCCATCATTGACTGTGTTTGCACTTAAAATGATATAGTGCCTTTCTTGGATGGATTCTATTGTTTCAATATCAGAACTCCATTCTTCTTTACTGATTAAATTAAAACTAAATTATCTCTTCCTTTTAAACCCTCAGCTTTTTGTACATTTTCAGAGATGAAATTGTCAGTGAGAGAAAGATTTCCTGGCCCAATTCCAGGAAGTTGTGTGTATTTGTGTTTTTTGTTTACTGGGAATATGGTTATATGAGCTTAGAGTAGATGACATATATTTGCCCTTAGAATATCTGTAGATGGAATTTATGTTCATAGATGATTGAAATAGAATGGTTTCTGAGATTTGTGATTCTGTGATGGCCTTGCTATTATAATATGATGAAGCCATATAGGGTTTATAGCACCCCCTAAAATCATTATTCCAAGGCAGTTAGTAGATGCAGGTCATAGATGAGGGCACTAACCTTCAAATGTATATAGCAAATACATGCAGCATTGACCATTAGATGTTACAGGCAGGCCTGCATTCAGTTAGATGATGCATAAGAATGTCAAGAGAACTTATAAGTAGCCCTGTAACTTTGAACAAGCCATTTAGGGAAAATCAAATGCAGAGGTGATCTATAAAAATGAGAAAATACCTCTTAGGGTTCTTATAAAGATCAAATGAAAAGATTTATGAAAATACATTGAAAACTATAAAATATTTTACAAATCTGAGGTGATATAATAGCTTCTCTCAGTTTAACATGTTAAAATGTCCTAATAATAATAGAACTCTGGTCATTTTTTGACAACTTTTTTTAATCATTCTCAGCTTGTGAGGCACTTACAGAATGGGAGTATCTACCACCTGTTGGACCTCGCCCCCCAAAGGGATTTGTGGGTCTGAAAAATGCTGGTGCTACTTGTTATATGAATTCAGTGATCCAGCAGCTATACATGATTCCTGCCATCAGGAATGGTATTCTTGCAATAGAGGGCACTGGCAGTGATGTAGATGACGATATGTCTGGAGATGAGAAGCAAGACAATGAGGTAAATTTTATTTTATCATTTTATATTTGTGTTCATGAGTATATATTTATACAATACTAATGCTAACAATGATACTAGTTCTCATTTATATGGTACTTTAAGGTTTGCAAGGCTCTTTACGAGTATTATCTAATTTCATACACACAGCACACCTGGAAAATTGGTGGTATTATCCACATTTACATTTCAGGAAACTGAGGCAGACAAAGGTTAAAGTGATTTGCCCAGAGTTGCATAGCTAGTAAGTATCTGAAATTGAATTTGAATATAGGTCTCCAGATTTCAGGTCCGGCATGTTCTCCACTGTGCTTCAGACCTGCAAAATTTTTTTTTTTTTAATTCCATATCCCTGGGCCTTTCCACAAAGCCTCATGCGTAAGAGGTACTTAATAGAATGCATGTTGAATTGAATTCATTTGGGTATATGATTTGTGGTTGAATTCATACAGAATCCCAATACTCATGGCATACAGATACATTAGATACAGACTAAAATGTTAATGATATTTTTATCATGCTTCATGAGCTTTTGATTGCTTTAACAGTAACTACCTTTGTGGTTAGTTGTACATGATTTAATGTTAACAGAAATAGGATGAGGAATAGTACCTGTGGTTTTGTTGGTGGGAGAATTCCCAGAGAAAGAAACTCCCCTTTCAGCGCAGGATAACAAATTCTCTGCAACTTAGAATCTTAAGAGAGTTGCCTAGAGCATTGAGAAAGTGATGTTTCTAGAGTCACACAGCCAATACATGTCAGAGACAAGAAAGTAACAGTAAGTGTTAGAAATTAATGTGTTAAACAGAGTGGACTTACTGTTTAGACTTAAGAATTTAAATAGTATGATGTGGAAAACACTTAAAAGATTTAAATTTTTTTATTCTTGTTTTGATTACCTACTTCATTAGTTTATGCCTATGTGTGCACTGTTTGTCCTCATAGATAGATTGTTCTTAGGAGCCGTAATTTAACTTTATTCTTTGAATAAAGAGGCTATGTCTCTGTGTCTTGGCAAGAATAATATCAGGGTCTTAAATAGGAGGGCTTGTAGTCAAAATACAATTTTTCTACCAAGCATTCTCAGTTCAGACTAGAGCCATATAAGAATTCCTTTTAGAAATAGAGGAGTGAGTGAAAGAGAGGGTCACATGATTTATAGCTGGAAAGTACTTTCCCCATTGTTATCACCATCAATTTTACTGATGCTGTTTGTTTTGTTTTGTTTTTTTCATTTTGGTTGTTTATAAAAATTCTGTCCTTTCCTTCCAAAATGAAATTTCTTCTGCCTTAATCATTCGTTTCCTTCCAAGAGAAAAGAATTATTTCATTATCTGTCCTCCCATATTATTTACTGTTTTTTTTTTTTTTCAATGACTCTGTATTTGATTTCCTTTTAGTGGTGTTCATTTATATTGCCTTTCCCCCCCCCCCCCCCACTTTTCTTTAGATTTTGTTTATTTTACTTTATACCAATTAATACAGATTTTTTTTCTTGTTTCTCTTTCTCATACTCATAATTTCTTACTGCATCAAATAACTCTTCGGTGTCAGAACTAGGAATTAGATTTATGTCCATTGTATCTGACTGCCTTCCTTCCCACCTCTCCTCCCGTGATTTTCTTTTGGAAAAAGAGGGAATATAAACCCTTTACTGCTTATTTTGTTTCATCAATCTCTCTATTTTATAACATAATCGCTGAATTTAGGTGCAGTCAATATTCAAGCCTATACTAGTCTCAACAGTCAAATTTGATTCTACTTTTTAATTAACAATCTCTCCACTATATTGATGACTCTTTATATAGTCATTAATGGTAGGAAGATTGTAAGGAAAATATGTATGTTTTATATATTGTATCCTTATCTTCATATTTAGAATGTATTATGGATATTTTCATAAATAGGATGAGATTAGGCACTTTAATGTTTTATTCAAAGTTTTGTTCAATTAAGATACACATTGAAATAAGAAAGGCAGCATGGAAAGAACACTTTCAAGTCAGGAGGCATTTGTATTTTAATCTTGACTTTGAGGTTTAAAAACTACATAAGGCTTTTAATCAGTTTTTGTTTCCTTAGCAGTAAAAATGAAATAACAATAGCCCTAGATAGATTAAATAAAACATATAGATTGATGTCAGCTATCATTCTTGTTAAATATAAATTGAATGTGTGAATCATTGATTATTTTAACAAAGTAGCTGAAGATCTCTTCTGGCTTAATTTAATCCTGTAAAGGAAAGATTAACCTTCTAATGCTATAAATGGCCTTCAATGACATCTCTGTAAAAAATGAAGGTGCTTATTTCACATAAATATTACATATCCTGACTTGATCTTTAAAATGCTTCAAAAGTAAGGATTATACAAATCAGTTCCAATTGATCTATAATGAACAGAAGCAGCTACACCCAGAGAACAGACACTGGGAAATGTGTATGGACCACAACCTAACATTTCCATTCTTTCTGTTAATGTTTGCTTGCATTTTTGTTTTTTTTCTTCTCGGGTTATTTTTACCTTCTTTCTAGATCCGATCTTTCCTGTGCAACAAGATAACTATATAAATATGTATACATATATTGTATTTAACATATACTTTAACATATTTAACATGTATGGGACTACCTGCCACCTAGAGGTGGGGGGAAGAAGGGGAAAAGTTGGAATAGAAGGTTTTGCAAGAATCAGTGTTTGAAAAATTATCCATGCATATGTTTTGTATATAAAAAGGTATAATGAAAAATAAAATTTAATTTAAAAAAAGCAAGGATTATAATAAAAATGTCAAATGTGATTAGTGAATATGTTTGTCCCTAAACTAATTGAAACATTTTTGAGATACCACTTAACATCATTTTTACATTTATTTTTAATGTGCTTGACTTCTTTTTTTAAGAGTAATGTTGATCCTCGAGATGATGTATTTGGATATCCTCATCAATATGAAGACAAACCAGCTTTGAATAAAACTGAAGACAGAAAAGAATACAATATTGGTGTTTTAAGACATCTTCAGGTCATTTTTGGTCATTTAGCAGCTTCTAGATTGCAGTATTACGTACCAAGAGGATTTTGGAAACAATTTAGGTAAGTTAGAACTAGTTAAAAATTAAAGTACTTAATAATTAAGTGTTATAAAAGCACTTATTACGTTTTAAATAATTTGTTATATATCAGGGCTTCTTAAACTTTTTTCATTCACAACCACTTTTCACCTGACAAATTTTTGTGTACTCTTAGAGAAGTATACAATAGATACGAAGCAAAAACTGATAATATAAGTCATAATTTTGCAATCCTCAATTCAGTCATGAATGTGTATGTATGTCACAGATTGCAGTTTTAGAAACAGGGCTGTCTGTTGCTTGAAGCAAATTAGATTATCTTTAAAATTTCATTTTTAGGCAGAGTTAATCTTGAAATTATGAAAACAGTAATCATAGGGTGTTAAAAGAAACTTTTGTTTCTCAAGTTATGAAAGATATATCATCACTTCATATTTTTTTTAGAATTAAGACCATAGACATCTTACTTGCATCTGGTCATTACTAATTTTTATCTGTTTTTAATTAACAGTGATGTCAGTGAGGTATAGTAGCTTCAGGTTCAAATCCTCCCTCTGACACAAATAGGGTGAGACTCTGTTACAGAGAAAGTGTCAGTCTGCATTAGATGAAATTTCCTCATCCAAATGTTCTCTATACCACTTGATCTTTATGTCCAGTTCTCTGCCCATGTCCCTTTATACTGCCTTTTAGGGAACTAGAATATAGGTGGTCCAAAAAAAAGAGTAGTTCTCACTTGGGAATTTAAAGAAAGATGCTATTTTTCCCCATCTTCTAACAAACTCCATCTATCTAGCTTTCATTTCTATTTTTCTCCCGAGTACACTTAGTTCCACTTAAGTAGTAGTTTGTATCACTGAGCATTTACTTTGCTCATTCATATTTTTAACATAACTTTGATAATGCTACTTTCACTTTGCCTTCCCCAACCCCTACATCTCATTGTCGCTTGAAGTCCTTATTAAGTGTTACTTAAAGGAAATGGTGACTTTCTCTGGACTCTGACAGCACTTTTAATTTGGAATGTAAACATATATATTCTTATTTTTCTAATTGCTGTCATGAATTTTATTGGAGGAATGTGGCACCTGGCTTATAGTTCTATTCTCCATCTTAAACCCCTAACCTCATATTTAGGGACTGTATTGTCTGTGTTGATTGTTCCCTCCAACATCCTAGCCTTTCCACTTTATTAATTTCAATTCATATAACTTGCATTTTCACTCCACTTGAGTCATACATAAGAATAGATCTACCCTTAATCTCACCATTTCCCAGAAGTGGTTTTTATCTCCATTAACCAGAACTCTCAAATTCTTTTACCTTTTGTCCATCATCCCAATCTCCCTATCCCTCTCTTCACCTGCACCTGTTCATTGTCGTCATCATGACCTATCCCTTTATATCCTTTTGTATTTCTGTCTCTCACCTGTGTTCTGGTTTCCCTTTTTTTACTTCAAAGATTTGGTCTTCTAGTTAACCATTTCAGCTTTTATTCTTTAAAAAGTCTTTAACTTTCAAAATCCCAGCACCCGTTCCTGGTCCTTTTAATGCCTTTCCAACCCCAAGTCTGGGTCACCTCCTCCATTCACCTTCTCCACTGTAACAGATGTACTCCCAAAACTCCTTGGAGGAAGTCAAATACCTATTGCAGGTAGATGTACTATCTCAGCAGATCCTCACTTCTATGTAACAGTCCCTTCATCTCTCCATAATTAATCATCAGATTCCCTGTGGCAGCTGTTTCAGGTCTCTTTTTTTCTTCAAGGGTACTTATCATCCACACACATAAACACACCAACCCCCTTCATGTGCTTTTAGTAGAAGACTTGGTCTCCTACTTTACTCAAAAAATAAAAAGAATAACCGCTTATAGACTTAGAACTTAAAGAGAACTTAGAGGCCATTTAGGCAAATACTCTTATTTTGCAGATGAGGAAACTGAGGCCCAAAGAAATGAAGTGACTTGCCCAAGATCTCCCTAGTAGTAAGTGGTCAAAGCAAGATTCAAACCCAGATCCTCTTACTCCACATTCATTACTCTTTCCACTAACTGTCATCCATTGTGAGCTTCCTCTTTATTCCTTTCCTCAAAACTTGTTTAATATTCCCTTTCTCTGACAAAGACATATCTTTTCTCCTTTAACAAGACCATTTCCTTTATTTGTTCTCTTGTATCCCTCTCTTATCAGGAGCTTTCCAGTTTGAGCCTCTCTCTTTTTCTTTTCTATGTTTCTTGTCTCTCCTTTTCCTCATGTATATTCCTTTTCCCTTTGCTTTTCCTTTCCTCCCTATATCTCTATTTATGCTCTTCCCTCTCACTAACTCCTTTCATTCTTTCCCCATTTCTCTAATTTTTAGCCTCTTCCTGTCTGCTGCCTCCTTGTGTTCCACAGACATGCCTAGATAGCTTTCATTTATCATCCCTCATTCAAGCTGTCATCCTATTCCTTCTCATAACTCCATCACTAAACTCCTCTTTAAGATTACCAAGAATTTCTTATTTGCCAAAGCTTAGATCCTATATTGAGCTTATATTTTAGTTCTTGTCCTTCTTTAGTCTTTGATGTTGACTACCCTTTTCTTTTGGATAATTTGTTCTCCTTGTATTTTTATGACATACTCTTTCCTATCATGAGTATATTCTAACTAAACCTTTTATTTGGGTTCCCTTTTCATTTTATACCTTCTTTTGATTTGATCAAATCTCACAATTTCATTGATCTCTCTTCAGAGAATTCCCAAATCTAGAAATACAGTCCTAATTTCTCTTTTGAATTCTAATACTTTTTAACCATGTAGGTGCCTTATCTGCTAGATGTATGCAAGTGGATGTTCATTCCTCCTCTCTTTCTCCCCAAAAGAAAAAATTAGGCCCTTCTTTTCATAAATAGTGTCTTTACAAAGGTTTTCCCCATGACTTTTATGATGAACTATACTGGAAAATTGTGAATATTATCCTTTTTAATATGCAGATTTGAAGGAGGATTCCTGTTGGTAAAATAAGATATATCTATACTTTCATCTAATTACTTTGTAAATAAAGACAGGAACATCCTTGGAGTTTAGTAGACTCGTTTGTTGTTCCACAGAGCAACACCTTATTCTATGAGTTCCTAGAGTTTGGAGGAAATGTTTTGTTTACACCTAACAGGATTGTGTCAACATTAGATCATAAGTAAAATTCAGTTTTGTAACTGGTATGTATTTATAAAGCATTGTTGTTATCGGGATATTCTTTATTATATCCTCTCTCCCTTATGATAGCTCCATTTTGGTTTTGTAAATAATTTTTCTGCCTAATAGGTGAGGCACCTGTTTTTACTCATCTCTTTCTGCATTGGGAGTAAAGTCTTTATTATTATATCATGTGAAGAATGTATGTACTAATTATTAATAACAGGGTAGTGTTTCCCACTTAACCTTAGGTAACATTGATACACATCTTTTACAATAAGTAGTCCTTACGTTAACTTTTCCTGTGTAACATTGTGTCAAAGTAATGCTTTCTTTTTATTTTGTTTAAAATTAGGCTATGGGGTGAACCTGTTAACCTACGTGAGCAACATGATGCATTAGAATTTTTTAATTCTTTGGTGGATAGTTTAGATGAAGCTTTGAAAGCATTGGGACATCCTGCTATGCTAAGTAAAGTCTTGGGAGGTTCCTTTGCTGATCAGAAGATTTGCCAAGGTTGTCCACATAGGTAAGTCTAGTACTGATTTTTTTTTTAACTATTCCAAATAAAACTTTCCTTAATTACATACCAATAAATGCAGCATGATTTTAATATCTTCTTCATAGAGACCAGGTGTTTGTGAGTATGAATAATACTTTGTGTACCCACTTCTTTAACCTGAGAGAACATGGTATAATGTGAGAAAAAACACCATACTGACTCCCCTTGATGCTTCCTGTAAATTTATGTTACATGGGCAAATCAGTTTGATTAGCCTGTTGAATCATCTGTAAAATAAATGAGTTGGACTAGATGATATCTAAGGTCCCTTTATCCTCACCCCCTCAAAAAAAAACCTAATTTATCTATCATTATCCTTTTACTGATATTATAAAATGTTTTATTGATCTTTATTATTTTAATATATCTATCCCTTTCCAATTAGCCCCTCCCATGACAGTTAAATAAAACTAACACAACCATTATGTCTTAAACTGTATAAATATTCCATATCCATCATACACAACTTTTCTGTTGAGAGAAAATGTGCTTTACCTTCAGTTCTGTAGAACAAAAACTTGACTTTTGCATAATCTTGATACTTCTAGCTTGACTGTTGGCATTTATGTTATAGTTGTACCTGTTCTGTTCCATTTGCTTCACTCTACAAGTTTTGCCATGTGTGTCTAAATTCCTACATGTTTGTGTTTTATAAGACTCAGTAGTATTTCAATTTTGTAATCTATTCCCCAGTTAAGCCACTTTATCAGAATTGTTTTTTTGTTTTATTTTGTTTTTCCAACTATAAAGAATACTGCAATGAATATGGTGTTACATTTGGATGCTTTCTCTCTGTCTTTTGTGTGGGGTATATACCCTTCAGTTAGATTACAGGATGTGCAAATTTTACTAACTTTTGAATATTTCCTCAAATGGTTTCACTAATTACTAGCTTTACTGGCTGCATAACATCCCATTTCCCCTTTAACACTGACTATTTCTATGTTTCATCATCTCTGGTGATTATGAAGTAAAACTTCAGAATTGTTTTTAATTTATATTTTTCTAAACAGTGGAATATATATATTTTTTAATTTAATAGTTCTTTGCCTACTTGTCTTTTCAGTCAGAGGTATCACCATTTATCCTTTTTTGTTTTTTGATGTCATTTGAGTCACATATTTTTAATTGTGAGTAAATGATGAAAACGAATTTTCTACAAATCTACTTTAAAATTTTCCCAGCTGTTCTTATTGAATAGGTAGACTTTTCCTTCAAATGGTTATATTCTGGGATTTATCAAACAGTGGGTTTGTAGTGTGTCATGATCTGTTTTTTAAACAGTACCAAACAATTAGGATAATTACTGCTTTGTAATAAAGTTTGAGACCTGATCATTTTAGATCCCCTTATTTCTACATTTATTCCATCATTTCCCTCCAAATTATTGAACTTTTGTTAATCCAAATGAATTTTGTCTCTAGTTCTCTAAAGTAACCTAATATGTGATTGGTGTGGCACAAAAATCTGTAATTGAATTTCAATAGAATTACTATTGTGTTGGTGAAGCCTGTATTTAAATAATGACCTTTTCCTTTACTTCTGTAAATAGTCCTTCAAGTTCTTAGTTTGAAGAGTAAATATATATAACATTAAGAAGTTTTAGTGTTTTTATAACAGAACAGTGTTTCTATACAACAGTTTTTTAGTAAAATTCTCATCTATATTAAAATGTATGTCTTGTCATAATCATGTCCACCATTAATCAAAGACTCAGTTTTCAACTGATCTTCTATAATTGTTTTTAATTTCAATTGATCTTCTTTAATTGTTTTTAATATATAACATTTTAATTTTTTATTCTAATCTTCTCAAAATTGAGTTTTTGTATACATAGAAAAGAAAAAGAGAATTGCCTATGAAAACAGTTCCTTTCCATTGTGATTCTTTTCAGATTTATATATCAACTCGGCCATTAGTAATAAAACTTAACAGTTTGTATCTCTCTGTGGCCTTCTTCCTGTTCTGTTCTTTCCAGTTAAAAGACAATCTGTAATAACCCTCTTTACTCTTATTTTTGTTGTTGATGCTCATCATTTTGGCTGGTCCTCTTCTCCAATTCCCCTTTTAAAAAAAAAAACTTTAAAAATTGGCAAATTACTTGAAACAGATTCATAATTTGGCCTTGTCCAAAATGTAATTTACATCTCAATTTGCATTTCTAATCTGTATACTTCTAGGCCTTTTTCCTAGATTATGAACAGCATATCATATCTGTTTTTTGAAATCAGGGATGGTCATTGCATTGATTAGACTTCTTAAGTATTTTAAATTTGTTTTTGTTTTTAATGTTTTGTTGTCTAAATTGCTCTCAGTTCTTGTAAGTTTTCCATGTTTTTCTTTTCATCATTTCTGCCTTCATCAGTAAAGCATATTAATACTTCAGAGCTGTGCAGTATGATAAATCTTAGATTATAATCTATTTTGTTTCCTAGAACTTTTTTTTTTTTTGCTGATGCAAATTGGGATTAAGTGACTTGCCCAAGATCACAAAGCTAAGTGTGAGACCTACATTTGAACTCAGGTTCTCCTGACTTCAAGACACTACCTAGCTGCTCCTTCCCTGGAACACTTTCAAAAAAAACAACCAAAAAAAAACCCTCTTAGCCTTTTCTCTAAATTGAACTGTGAACCACCACCTCAAAAATTGAATTGTGAATTCCCCTCCCCCCAAAAAAAAAAAATTCAGCAAGGCCTCTGTTAAGTTTAACTCATTATTGATGACTATTACCCCAGTTTATATAACAAAATCTATTTTATATTTAATTTTTTTTATGAGAAAAACTCAATTTTAAGACCCTGTCCCTCATTCTTTCCCTGCCCAACTACTATAATTGGGCTATCAGTTCCTTCTTAAATTGTCTTCTATTTATTTTGCATAAACTTACATACGTGTATGTTCTCTTCCAAATATAATTTAAGCTCTTTGCAGACAATGGCTTTTGTTTCACTTTCTCGCCATAATCTCTAGTACCTAGAACTGTGACTGGCCCATAGTAGGGATTTATAAATGCTTGGTGGTTGATTGAAACCATTTTTTTAAAAATTTCCAACGCTTATAGCAGAAAGTTATTTTATATCATATTAAAATTTATTTTTTAATGACCAAAATCAGAAAAGTTTATAACACAGTTTCTTTATTGAATAGTCTTCATGGGTAACTGAAAGAAATATAAAAGATTAGAAACTGAATTTGACCTTTTTCAGGTCACCAGTGTAATGAAATCATTTATTTAGTACTTTTTAATTTTCATTTCATTTAGACTTGTGAAATGGAATACTGGTTTTTGTGAATTTTCTCTCCTTTTTATATATTGTTTCAGGTTTGTTTTCTACAAAGCAGATCTGCAGAGTAATATATCTTTCTATAGTCTCATTTTTTCTTTCTACATTGAAAGTGAAGAAAATAGATTTTACCTAGCCAAGGAGAGCTGTAGCATTGCCACAGTAAGACCAGAACAGTAAACAAATTAGCTTCCATAATTGAATATCATCTTGTGTATTTTAGGGACATATAAAATCAAAAAATACCACTGTGTTTAATTGATTCATCAAAATACTTGTTGCATGTTGAAACTAAGTTGTCATTTAGGTTTTAATTTTAACAGCTTCCTCAGTATTTCTCAATTTAAGTTTTTCTTTCTTACCCAATTATTGTATTTTCATGATGATTTTTGAAGTTGTTGACTTTTAAAATTACAATTTTGACCAATTTCCCTTTTGAAAAGATTTTATTGAGTAAACAAATAAAAAAATCCTTACATATATGTATGAGCAAAAGAACAGTGTATACTTTGATGAGACAAAATATATATTTCAATGTATACATATCATCAATTTGAATGTGATATATAGGAAAAAATGCTTTCAAAAATTTTAAGGAGGAAAATGATCCTCACAACCCAGAGATTTTAATAGACTTGCTAAAATAGCACAATGTGGCAGACAAAGGAGTTAATGCACTCTTAAACTGGATTATTAGAAGAAGTGTTAAGGAACAAGGTAAATAATGTTCCCATTTTACTCTGGCCTTTCAGAACACCTGGAATACTGTACATAGTTCAGAAAAGCTCATTTTAGGCTTAGATACTGAGAAATTCATTTTACTTCTAGGAAGTGTACTTAAAGCCTCATCAAAAAGGAATGAAATCGGAGTATATTATTTTTAGCTCAGCCTGAAGAAAAGAAAGTAGAGAGATAAAAGAACACCAATTAGATATTTGTGATTTATCATGTGGAGTATTATATTTGTTCAGCATGGATTCAGGATGCTGAAGTAAAATCAACTTTTGTTTCACAGACTGATTTAAACTTTTTTTCATATATAAACTTAATAAAAAGGAATGACTTTCTTGTAGTTAGAGTGATTTAAAGGTATAAATGGCACCTGTGAACTTAGGGGAGAAGTATTAGGTTCCCTCACTAGTGTTCTTCAAGTAAAGGCTGAGTGAGAATTTGATAGGGAGGAGAGAGATTGTAGTAGATTCTTATGCAGATATCACTAGGAATGTAATGTGCCTCATAACTCTGAGATTCTGTGAATATTTGGAAAGAATTATTGGAAGTTACCCAGAGCTGTTTCTTGAAAGGGGAAAAAAAAAGGATTTCAACAAACGGAAACATAGAGGAGAGTTCTTCATAAACAAAGATATGGTTTACTATGGAGAAAAATATACTAGAATTAGGAAATAGCTGGTAATCTAATTTAGCTAAAAAGTGCAATATTCAAATGAGCAGTGTGACAAAAGGCTGGAAGAGTAGACTTAGAACTAGACTGTATTATTAGCACTAGAGTATCAAAATAATAGAGTTTATATTTTATCAAAATAAGGATTTTGTATTTTATTAAACACAAGAAAAAGTGACAGAAGGTTTTGAGTTGAAGAGTATTATAGTTAGAACTATGCCTTTTTAAGCCTTTCTTTCAATAGATGGTTTGGAGAAGAGAGATACTAGAAGCCAGTATTCTCTCAAATTCTTATTTGTCACATCTTGGTAATCACTATTACCTATTTTCTCTGCCGCTGCTCACATGCTTTAAACACTTACTAGACAAAGTCATACAGTTCTACCGTCTAGTTTCCTTATTAATATATCTTCTTGAGAGCAGAGCCAATATGATGGAGGAGAGAGCCATTCACCTGAACTCTCTCTCAAAATTCCCCTCCAAACAACTTTAAGAGCATACCTCACAATAAATTTAGAAGCAACATGGCCAATAAAGATCAGGACAAGGAATTTCTCTATTTAAAGTCACTTAGGACTTTAGCAGGAAAAATCTATGACACCAGGGTGGACACCAGCCCAGAGTACACACAGCATCAGCAGCACGCCAAATGGAGGTAGCAGCAGCTTCAAGAGCTCTCAGCCCAGAGATGGTAAGTGGGTTGGACAACTAGTCAAAAAGAGGCCCTTTGCTGGCAACTCTCTTGTCCACACACAATTTGGAGTCACAGTTCCTAAATGGAGAGAAATTTGTTATCAGCCACAATGGAATAGGAGCCTCAATCACAGTCAGAAAAGAGCACTTATAGGAGAACAGAGTTCCAGGTTTCAGTTTCAGAGCAGAAAAGCAGCTGTAATTTTCAGCCACAGAGAGTAGAGAAATGTGCCCAAAGCTGGGCCCTGGGACAGAACTAAGAAAATACTAGTAAGAGGGATCTGAAACTTGGGGCCATTATCTTCCACATTTTGAGGCTAGAACTTGATTATTTTAATAGCTGATTTTAAAAAATACATAAAAATGAGTAGGCAAAGGGAAAAGAACCCAAGTGTAAATAATTACTATGGGGATAGAGAAGATTCAGATTCTCATAAAATAAAGCTATTAAAAGCTTAAAAAAAAAAAAAAAAGGCATTCCTTTTCACTAAGAAACATCAAGTGATTTAGAAAGCAAATAAGAGAGATCAAAGAAAAGCTGGGGAGAGAGCAATCCAGAAAAATTGAAAATATTTATGCAGATAAGTCAACCAATTGAAAATAGAGAGTCAAAAACTTAAGAAAATAATTCCTTGAAAAACTAGAATTGGGCAAGGGGAAGTTATAAGACCCTAATAAATAGTAAAATTAAAAGAATTTTTAAAAATAGACAAATGTGAAACATCAGAAAAATAACTGATCTAGAGAACAGATTGAGGAGAAACAATATAAAAGTAGTTGGCCTACTGGCCTATCTGAAAGGTAGGATCAAAAAAGAAATAATCTTGATTCAATGCAAGAAATGATCAGGGGAAATTGCACTGAAATAACAAGAAGGTAAAGCAGAAATAGAAAAAAAAAATCCTTCCAGGTTAAGGAAAAAATACTGGAAACAAGAAAAAGAGAACAATTTAAATATTGTGGAACTACAATAAGGACTACATAAGAGCTAGCAGCTAAGATACTGAAAGACACTAGTTTATTTCATAGAGCAAAAGAGTTGTGGTTATGAGTAAGGGTAATTTATTTAGCAATGTTAAGTATAACCTTGAATGGGAGGATGAAGGAGAGGTGGACATTTAACATTCTGAAAGACTTTCAGGTATTTGTGACAAAAACAGCAATTTTTGATGAAAATTAGAGGCATAAGATCTAGGAAAAATAAAAGATAAAGACTGATTAGAAGAGACTCAGATTGAATTTTTTAACTACTTATAGTTGAAGGTATTATCAGTAAGTACTCTTATGACTGTTATCTTTATATAGGTGGGTTGAAAGAAAGGCTTGGGCTAAGCTGCCCAAAAATAAAACTGAGTAGGGAGAGATAAAAAGTAATTATCTCAAATAAATGAGGCATGAAAGGAAGAATTAATACAAAAGAAGCAGGGGGGCAGGATAGTACCTTAATCTTACTCTCACACATGGAATGGGTTAAAGAAGAAATGACATCCAAGTCTTCTAATTTCAGAAGGAAATAAGAGGACTAGGGGAAGTGGGTTGATAAGGGAGGAATGGGGGGGGGGGGCGGGTAATTAAGGAATAGGAAGACAAACTAACAGGTAGAACTAAGTTAGAGGAATAAGGACGGACAGAATAGGTGAGAAGGATAGTAATAAAAAACAAGAGGGAGAGAAACATATAATAAGTCATTATGGTTTAGAATATGACTGGAATGAATTTATCCATAAAACAGAAACAGCAGATTAAAATTTTGAATTCAGTAATACATTGTTTTCAAGAAGCAATAAAAATAATTAATGGCTAGTAGAATTTACTATGTAAAAAAGGGGTAGTAATCATGACCAAAATTAAAATTAAGAGATTTACTTAAAGAGAAAAATAGGAAAATTACACTATATGTCACTGATACTAGTCAATATTGTTTTAAACCATTTAAATTAACTAGTTTAGAATAAGTAAGCATATACTTGTCAAAACAAAGGAATTACATGAAAATAAATATAAAATATTTTTTAATACAAATAAAGTCGGGTTTCAATAATTGAAATAATACTGTTCGGGGTAGGTAAAACCAATATGATGAAAAAATTATAATTAAGTTCATTTGAAAGAACAAAAGTCAGGTTTTTCAAAGAAATTAGTGAAAAAGAAAGAAGCAAAGGAATGATATTCATGTCAGGCCTTATAAGATGAGAAAGTTGTTGAAGTATAAAATGGGTAATTTCTGTTTTTTTGTTTTGTTTTGTTTTAAGCAAAGTTATCTTGTATAAATAAAAACAGTATAGCCAAGAACAGATTGAAGGCAAAAATTTGGAGAAAAACTTCCATAAATAATCTTAGATAGGATGTATCCATGTTGGTATACTTCTGTGGTATAGAAAATGAAGAGCTGGTTGATTTAGAAAAATATGAAGACTTGGACCAATATGAAAAGATGCTCCTCTGCCTCCAAAGAGAGGACAAATAGAAATAGACATAGTTTTGCATATGTGTATATGGGTGAATGTTTATATATGTATATGTTTATAGATATGGTTGGGATATGGGGTATAACAGAACAAAAAAAAAAAAAAAACCTAGAAGGAAGCAAAGAAAATCTGAGTAACTTCAAAAACAACATATAGAATTTATTATATAGTTTTTCTTAAAATGGAAATTTATTGTTTTATATTAAACCCTCTCCTATGTTTTGTTGTGTACTCTTTTTTTCTTTTTAAAATTGAATTTAAGTTTAAGATGAATAAAATTCTTACCAAAAAAAAGTTAAAGAAATGAGTATAAAGGATAAATTGGCATAAGAAATGAAAATGATGCAAGAAAATTTTGAAAAGAGAATTAACAGCTTGGTTTTAAAGAAGCACAGAAAAACACTAAACAAATCAACCCATTAGAAAAATAGAATTGGCCTAATGGTAAAAGAGACACAAACATTCACTGAAGAAAAGAATTTCTTAACAGAAATGGGCTATATGGAAAAAGAAGTATAAAAATTCATCTAAGAGAGTGTGACATCAGTGGAAAAACAGCTGAACTTTTGAAAAATAGACCAGGAAGAGATCACTTAAAACTTAATGACCTTTCTTTCAAAGCCAGATTTTTTAAAAGAGCCTACACATTCTATTGCAAGAAATTAGCAAGGAAAACTATTATGTTAAGATCTAGAGGGTAAGCTAGAAATTGGAAGAATCTACCAACCTACTTTGAAAAGAGATCCCAGAATGAAAACTCCCAGGAATATTATACCCAAATTCCAGAGCCTCTGTGTCAAGAAGATAATGCAAGAATCCAAAAAGAAACAATTAAAAATATCATGGTGCCACAGTCATTATTTTACAAGATTTATTAGTTTCTATAGTAAAGGATTTGTAATATGATATTTCATAAGACAAAGGAGCTATAATTAGAACCAAGAGTAATTCAACAAATCTGAATATAATCTTTCATGGGGTGGGGAAATGAATATTTAATGAAATGTAGGACTTTAAAGAATTCCAAAATTCCAAAGCTAAATAGAAATTTTGAAATTCTAACATAATACTCAAGAAAAGTATCAAAAAGTAGACAGAAAAATCATATAACTCAATAAAATTAACTGTTTACATTCCTGCATAGAAAGATAATACATATAATTCCTAAAAACTTTATCATTATAACAGAAGCAGTCTACTGAGACTGAGGGCACAGTCAATTATATAAGGATGATCTGGGGAAAGTGAAGGAATAAAGAGGAAGGGAGGGGCAAAATGGGGAGAATTGTCTCCCATAAAAGATGCATGAAAAGGGTGAGCTTTTATTATTATTATTATATTATTTATTATTATTAATTATATAATTATTAAACTTAAATCTTATTCTCATTGTAATTTAAAGAGAGGGGGTGTGTGTGTGTGTGTGTGTATGTGTGTGTGTGTGTGTGCGCGTGCAGACATACTCATGCATTTTACCTTATCTCTATTTCTCCCCTTTTCTTTCTCCAGAGTTTGGGATTAGGGAAATAAATACCAGAGGAAGGAAAATAAGAGAAAGAGGAAAGGAAGATAATAAAGAGGGAGGGTAGATTAGGGAGACAGTGGTTAGAAGCAAAACAATTGTGAGAAGGGATAAAAACAGGAAAACTAGAGGAAGGAAACAGTCATCATAACTGTGTGAATAGGGTAACCTTATCTGATGAGAGTAAAATGGATTAGAAACCAAAATCCAATAAATGTTTTTACAAAATGGACATTTGAAACAGGACACAGTTAAAATAAGGAGATAATTTGTCCTGCTTCAACTGAAATAGACAGGAAGTAGCCCTCAAGATCTCAAACAGACCAAAAGTAGAACTAATTAAAGAAGGTAACAGAGAAACTAAGTGGTTTATAGAGGAAAAAACATTAACCTTGGCATGAGAAAGACTTATCTTGATTTTAAATACTTATTGTGTGATCCTGGAAAAAGTTGCTTAACCCGGTTTACTTTGGTGCTTGATCTGTAAAATGAACTGGAGAAGGAAATGGCAGCCCACTCCAGTAATTCCTAAGAAAACCCCAAAATGTGGTCATTAAGAATTGGATATGATGGAACAACAGAGTCAGGGAAACTACATTTTGATAAAAGGTGCCATAGACAGTGAAGTAATATAAAAAAAAAATTTATACTTAGTTTGACAAAGGTCTCTTCTCTCAAATATATAGGGAATGAAATCAAATTTATAAAATTCAGAGCAATTCCCTAATTGATAAATTGTCAAGGGATATAAAACAGGCAATTTTCAGAAAAAGCCATCAAAACTATGTTCGTAAAATCAAATAAATCACTGATTAGATACCACTTCACAAAACCTATTGGAAATGACAAATGATGGAAGAGGTAGGGAAAGAAATTACACTAATGAGCTTTTGGTGGAGTTGTGAATTAGTCCATCTGTTCAGTTTGGCACTAAAGCTAAAGGGCTATAAAACTCTTTGACTCAGCAATGCCAATTATTAGGTCTGTACCTCCAACGAGATTAAAGAATAAGGAAAGGGACTTATAAGCCAAAAATATTTGTAGCAGTTATTTCTCTGGTGCCCAAACATTAGAAATTGAAGAAGAGTCCGAGCAATTGGAAAATGACTAAACAAATTGTATTATACAATTGTGATGGAACATTGTTCTATTATAAGAAATGACAAGGAGGAATGGTTACAGAAAAACATGACTAAGACTTAATGTGAACTGATGTAGCATGAAGTCAGCAGAATCAGATCATTGTACATTGCATTAGCACTATTATAATGGTGATCTACTGTGAAAGACTTAGTTACTCTGATAAAGACAGTGATTCAAGGAAATTCCAAAGGATTCTTGATGAGAATTGCTGTACAACTCCAGGGAAAGAACTAGTAAATTCTGCAAATTGTAACATGGTTTTCTAACATTTTTCTTGCCCTTTTTTTGTGTGTGTGCGTGTAATAATGGATAATATGGAAATAGATTTTGCATAATCTCATGTCTAATTGATATTAGTCACATAAATATCTCAAATGGTGAGGCAGGAGGAAAAGAATTTAGAACTCAAAATTTAAAAATAGGTAATTTGAGGGGGAAAAACCATATATCTTCTCTAATTTTGATTCAACCTTCAAGATCCCTAGACTTTGCTTTGTCCTCCTACGAAAAGACTTAACCCTTACTTTACTAAGAAAATAAAGTGTATATATTTTTTGTTTTTACATACCTCTGGTCTCTTCTATGCCACCCCAGTTCTCTCTTTGTTCAGGATTCTGCAGAAGAAGTGGCCTGGCATTTGCTGCTTCCTCTACTTGGACTCCTTACCTGTCTTTTACCAGAGATGGCCCCATTCATCATCTCTTTTCCATCTTCCATCTCTTTCTATACACTGACTTTATGCTTCTGCCTATAAACATTCCCCAATATCTTTAAAAATTCATCTAACTTTATTATCCCATTAAGTTATTTGCATGTCTATTGTCTGTCTTTCACAGACTAGCCCCTAAAAAGGGAGCTACTTTTTTAGTATACTTGGGCACTTGGTACCTAGCCATTTTTAGGGAACAGTTTATCTCTTGAAATATTCCTGTTTCCTTTTCTCTACCCTTTTATAGTAATCCTCTTTTCAGATATCCAGTATCTTCATGATATCTTAAATTTTCTCTGTCAGATATAGACATCCCTAGAGTTCTGAACTTCCAACTTTTGCCCCATCCATAGCAAAACTCCAAAATCTTTCATTGCAGTTGACTACATTTTAGGAGGTAACTCAGTGAACTAACATTAAGATGTGAATGATTATTAGTTCTATACATACTCTATAAAACTTCCTTCTATATAAAATTTGTCTCTGAAAAAGGCAATAGTAGCATGGCCCTGTTTTTGGATTCTGAAGTCCAACTTGCTAAATGGTTCCTACTTTTTCTAATTTTGAACCTCTAAATTCCTCAGTTCTGAGTTATAATTTGGGACTTCAGGTTCTAAGAGAAGTTTTTTTTTTTCCTTTATATTGTAAATATTCACTGAGACCTAATCAGTTTGGTTCAAGAAAGATATTTCAAAGTATACACAGGCACTCAGTTATTATAGAATGAATAACTTATTGGCCCAAAGTAACTATTTTTGCCCTCTATCTAAAATCCCTTAGCATCCAAATATAATTATTTGAAAGCAGACTTTCTTATTTAATACTTTTTAAAGGAATTTTAAATAGGGATACTTGATATAAAATAAGGCTAAAAAGATAGCCATTTCTCTGATATGATATAAAATGTACTACAGATTTGGTGATGTAATCAATTAGAATGCTTTGGTACCTCCCAGCAGAACACTTTTGAACTCTTCAAATAATGCCTTTAGGTACGAGTGTGAAGAATCATTTACGACTCTGAATGTAGATATTAGAAATCACCAAAACCTTCTTGATTCTTTGGAACAATATGTCAAGGGAGATTTACTGGAAGGTGCAAATGCATATCATTGTGAAAAATGCAACAAAAAGGTAAGTATGTCAATAGTTGGCAGCCTTTTATTAATGCAATTCATTTTAATTAGATATATTCTGTATTAAAAGATAACTTTCTTTAAAAATATTTTTCCCTCTTTTTTTTCTCCCCATTTCCTACCTTGTTTCATAACAGTGACCAAAATATTGTCAAGGGAAAGAGGATAATAGAGAATGAAGAAAGAGCCAGTTAGGCCTGGTCAAAAAGCCCTAATAACAATCCTGACATCATTTTCCCTTGCTAATCCTTGAGGAATTCAGAATCTTTACAGAATAAATGCTTCCTAATGATCCAGCTAGATTGACATAGGATCATTGATTAAGAACTGATGGGACCCTAGAAGCAATCTAGTCCAACTGCCTCATTTTACAGATGAGTTAAGAGGCTCAGAGGTTAGGTAATTTACACAAAGTTAAAAAAGAGACGAGGTAGGATTTGATACTAAATCCTCTGGCTCCAAATCCATTCTCTTTATACTGACATGTTGCATAAACTGCTGCTCTGAAGTTCTTATAAGCTGGGAATCCCTTTAAGTGAAATTTTGTCAAGGACTCCTGTTAAATAAGTTTTTTGTGGATCAGAGCATATTTATATTTTTAATACCTCTGAAAATTTCCCCACTTTGCCGTTCACCCTCCTGAATCTGGCTGTTAGCTACCCATAGTCACCTAATTATGTGTCCCTCAATAAATTTTGTCCAGTGACCAATATTAGTATGAGAGAGAGAGAGAGAAATGTGTAGCATTTAATTTTAAAGAATGATTTGACTATAGGGAAATTTTTTTTTTCATTTTTAAAATTTTAAGGTCGTATGGCAAGCACTTGTAAGCCCTAGGTATGCTGAGGTTGGTAGATTACTTGAGCTCAGGAGTTTGAGCAGCAAAAGGCTAAGCTAATTAGGGTATCCTTACCAAATCCAACAGTATGGTGAGCCCTTAGCATAAGGGGACCCTCAGGATGTCTAAGGAGGAGCAGACTGATCTACCTCCATCTGCAATGGAACCAAGTCTGGGTGCCATTGAATTTTCACCTTGAACATGATAAGGAGATCCAGTCCAAAGTGGGGGTCAGGGGATGTCAAACTTGAGAAGGAATGGCAATGTGGTGTGATAAGATCATTAGACATAGAATCAGATACAAATGAAAGTCACCTAATATATTAGCCTTCTGCTACAAATAACTAGTTTCTTGTACCATAGGTTACTTTGTAAAATTGAATCATTTTATTAGTAATGTCTGGTAAAACTAATTTATAAACTATACATTCACTAGTAAATTCTTACAACTTATTTGCATGATCACTTTATATGATTTACTTGTTCTTTTTGCACTGTTTTTAATGGCTTTCTAAGAAAAAATGTACTATCTCTTCTATTTTTAGGTTGATACAGTAAAGCGCCTCCTAATTAAGAAATTGCCCCCGGTTCTTGCCATTCAGTTAAAACGATTCGACTATGACTGGGAAAGGGAATGTGCAATCAAGTTCAATGATTACTTTGAATTTCCACGGGAATTGGACATGGAACCTTACACAGTAGCAGGTGTTGCAAAACTGGAAGGGGATGATGTAAACCCTGAAAATCAGTTAATACAACAGAACGAACAGTCAGAAAATGAGCCAACTGGAAGCACGAAATACAGACTGGTGGGTGTACTTGTACACAGTGGTCAAGCAAGTGGGGGACACTATTATTCTTACATCATCCAGAGGAATGGTGGAGATGGTGAGAAAAATCGCTGGTATAAATTTGATGATGGAGATGTGACAGAATGTAAAATGGATGATGATGAAGAAATGAAAAACCAGTGTTTTGGTGGAGAGTACATGGGTGAAGTGTTTGATCATATGATGAAGCGTATGTCTTATAGGCGCCAGAAAAGGTGGTGGAATGCCTACATTCTTTTTTATGAACGTATGGACACAATAGATAAGGACAATGAATTAATCAAATATATTTCAGAGTTGGTTGTTACCACAAAACCTCACCAGATTAAAATGCCATCAGCCATTGAAAGAAGTGTACGGAAGCAGAATGTGCAATTCATGCATAACCGTATGCAATACAGTTTGGAATATTTCCAGTTTGTAAAAAAACTTCTGACATGTAATAGTGTCTACTTAAACCCTCCTCCAGGTAAGTTCCTACAATTTAGCTTGGATGCTACATTTCTTTGATTTAAGTCGTTCTAACTAAATTTTGTTTTCATTTTTATGCAGTAAATAAACTTGAGGATTTATATATCACATTGAATTATTTTTATCAGAAAGATTTAAATATAGTAATCATTGCCTTTTTTGTAACTTTGTATTTACACTTCATGAAAGTCTAGTCTCTCATTCTAATATAGATATGACCCTTGTTTTTTTGAAGGGTATGCATGTAAATCTCAGCTTCTGTCAGACAATACTTCAAGTTCATACTAGCATTTGATTCTGTTCACGTTTGTCATTTCGAAGGAATTTAGCAAAAATTTAAAGTACAGTAGTAGAGATAAAGACATTTTTAAAAAATCATACCCCGGACCTTATTTTCAAGTAATTTACAATCTTGAAGAATCCTAGCTAAATGAAAAGAATCTCATCATCAGGAACTTGGCACCATTTGAGTTGTGTTTTGTTCAGCATTTTGAGCACCATTTGAATATCTTCTACTTAAAATATGAAATGCTTGTGGGTTAAATTGTTTGAGATTCTCTCCAGCATTGATACAAATCATGAAAATGATACTGGAAAAGATTGAAGTGCTTTTTTAATTACATCAATTTGGTTATGCCATCATTGCATATGGGTATCATAATATGAATGAATGCTTTTGGATATCATTACATTTTGGATATGAATTATCAGAAAGAGGTACGGTTTGTGTTAACCAGCATTACCTTTTCCCATATGATAAATGAGCAGTTCTCTCTTTGTATCCTTTTTTCCCTGGGTACTACAATCTATGACTGGCCATAGTAAAAATCCTCAGGCTTATTTGAGGAAGTAGTCTTCTTTTTATGTAATACAGGTAATCATTTTTAAATTTCTATTTTACTTAGCATACACATTTATAAATCATTTCTCACATAACAATTATGAGATATGGGAAGTTTTAAGTATTTTTGTGGATTTTTTTTTTAAGTAAATTAAGATTCATATATTAGGTTTGCTGTACAAGGTCACCAAGCTCTAGGCAGGATCAAAACTTAAAACTAGTTAGTAACTTCTGGGGTCCAAATAATTTCTTGGGCAGCACTAGATCAGGAGATTCAAGTTATTTATGAGCAGATCTAACATACTTTTCTTCATTGTCCTACATAAATAAACCAAATAATTGTTATAAAATTATCAAATGATAAATCATTACATTACATGTTATATTTGGTTAATTCATTTAAAAAATTTTGAAAAGACCTCAGATTCTCAAATAGTTGCTTTTACTTTTAAATTCCATTACTTATGCAGGGTCAATAGACTTAACTACATATTTTATGGGTGATAATTTGATTAAAATGATCTTTTGATTTTTTTTCTATGTGATTTTTATTCATAGGGCAAGATCATCTGTTGCCTGAAGCAGAAGAAATTACTATGATTAGTATTCAGCTTGCTGCTAGATTCCTTTTCACCACAGGATTTCACACAAAAAAAATAGTCCGTGGCCCTGCCAGTGACTGGTATACTGCTTTAAATTTTCATACTGTCCTAATAAATGGTTTGGTTTCTTTTGTATACTGTGCTAATCTCTTCTGATCATGAAAATCTTAATACAGTTATGAATCATTCAGTTTTTCCAAAGTCCTTGTACAGAAGAATAGCAATGGTAAAACAAAAGTTATATTCAAATATTGAGGTTTATAAACTATCTGTAATAGTACAGAAGTGAGAGATGCATTGTTGACATTTTCCTGCAGAATTCATTTTAACTTTGAAACCATTCACGTTCTGTATATTCATTATAATTTTATATCATTTGGTTTAGGAAAAAAATGAAATTTTTAGGTTCAAACTCTTTTTTTTTTTTTAACATTTGAAATCTTAATATTTATTGTAAGAAATGCCACTGTACCCATTGACTGGGGTTAACTTTTTAAAGACCTTTTAGAAGGACCAAACATCAATTGACATTAAAATATTTTTATGATTTTATGATAATTTGCTTCAATTTCTCCTATCTGTACAAATGTACTTTAAATACAAGTAATTATAAACAATAGTTATTTTACTTTGAAATAAAAAAATTTCATCCTACCTTCTCATTTTCTTTGCCATATGTTTTGTTTGGATTTTTTTCCCCCTTCACTGTATCATTATTGTAGCTCAGTCCTTTGAGTTAGCTTCAGTTTTGGTTGTAGCGTTAACAAGTATTCTTAAGCCTTTTTGTAATATGGAACCCTTCTGTAAACTGGTGAACATAATAGACCCTTTTTTAGGATAATGCTTTTAAACGTATAAATATAAACATGAATAGTTTGTACATATACAAAGAAAACCAATTGTATTGAAGTACTTAGACATATACAAATATATGTGTGCATAAACAAATATTTGTGTGAATGTATATATACTTACATAGATAGTTCAAACTATTTTTTAAATTAAGTCAATATAAGAAGGAAAAGTATATTAAACTTCCTAATTCTAATAGCATAGGAGTATGTGTGTCTGTATTTTGGGGGACTTTTCAATGTAATAAGATAGAGTAATTATATTAGCTACATGACCCTGTTGTTGTCCAGTCATGTCTGATTCTTCGTGACTCCATTTGGGGTTTTCATGGCAGAGATACTGGAGTGGTTTTATATTTCCTTCTCCAGCTTGTTTTACAGATGAGGAAACTGAGGCAAACAGGGTTAAGTGACTTGCCCAGGGTACACAGCTAGTTAAGTGTCTGAGGCCAGATTTGAACTCAGGAAAAGGAGTTCTTCTGATTCTAGTATTCTATCCACTATACTGCCTACCTATCCAGATGACCAGAAAGCATCCTTATCAGTTTGAAGTTGGGATATTATTTTTGTAGTCATTATAGCTAGAAAGGATCTCCTATATCTCTCTAAGTCTACCCTAATGATTTTTAGTTGTCATATTGATAAATTTATAAAGTATCAAATCAATATAAAGTGATTGTCGTGACAATAAACTACCTCAGGAATTTCTAATGGGGATGTTATTTTTTTTTAATTCAGTAACACATTTACATAAAATGGAAGGATGTTGAAGTTCTATTTTATTTGGTTGAACTGCAAAATGTCACATCTTTAAAAATCAATGGATTAGCTTTCCTTTTTGTGATTGCTGATTACATGCTGTCTTTTTTATATTTCAGGTATGATGCATTGTGTATTCTTCTCCGCCACAGCAAGAATGTACGCTTTTGGTTTGCACATAATGTCCTCTTTAATGTTTCAAATCGTTTTTCTGAGTACCTTCTGGAATGCCCCAGTGCAGAAGTGAGGGGTGCATTTGCAAAACTTATAGTATTTATTGCACATTTTTCATTGCAAGATGGCCCATGTCCTTCACCTTTTGCTTCACCTGGACCTTCTAGTCAGGTAATTACATATCTTTCTTTTTAAATGACTACTTCACTCAGCCAGTTTGGGGAATTGATTGGAAATTAAAAAGAAAATACATAAAGTTTCTTAAGGAACTCAATCTAATGGAGTAGACAGTATTCAAATAAATACATACAAAAAGCGAACTATATACAGAATAGATGGGAAGTAATTAAGAGAGGGAAAGCCCTAGAATTAAGAGGGATTAGGGAAGCCTTGTTAGAGAAGGTGGAGTTTTAATTGGGACTTGAAGCCATGGAGATCACTAGTCAGTGAAGAAGCAGTGGGGGTTTTGTAAGAGAAAACAGGAGAGATGAAAAAGCAATTAGAAATTTCAGAATTCTTGCACATGGTACATTTGTGGGTGATGGTAGGCTCCAAAATTGTGACCATCTTTGTGTGCGGCTAAGGGCAGGATGGAGGATGAATAGTTTGTGGAATTTAGTGGTTAGACTTCATGTTTTTACACTATTCCCTTATACATACTCCACACTCTATGCCTGTTACTTGTTCTTACCTAATGCCTTTCCTTTATGTCTATATTTTATACACACGTGTGTATTTATGTATTACCTTTGCCCAGAATAAATTTCATTGACATTTCTTCATGTGGAAATCATTATCTTTTCTCAACACCCACTTCTGATACTACAACATTAATGCAGAATCCTAAGGGTGGCGATACATCCCTCCTCAAATACATGAATCGTAGTCAGATTCACATCATTATTATCCTAGGTTATAAATACTGCAGAGGGGTTTGTCAGATAGGTTTGCTTCTTTAACACTTAGCACTTAATAAGTATTTAATGTTTATTGAGTTGTTCTTGAATTACCTGAAAATTAAACCACCTCTTGTCAAGAGTAGTTAAAATAAAAAGGCATTCTTAAATTTGGCTTTATAAAAACAATCCAACTGAGATTTGGTTTTTCTAAATTCTTACCTGATTTTAGTTTCCAGTTTGACTTTTGAGTCAAGACTCCATATATCACGACCTACTGATAAACTGTTGATTCCCTCCAGTAATTTGTGCTCTGTCTCCTCACATGACTGTGCAATTACAAGGAAGTGATGAAATGGATAGATCAAACTCCAGGTCTGCATTTGGGAAGACTCAAGTTGAAATCTAGCCTAAAACATTTAGCAGCTGTGTAACCCTGGATAAGTCACTTCCCCACCCTTTGCCTCAGTTTCCTCATCTATAAAATAATAACACCCATCTCCCCAGGTTGTTGTGAGGATAAAATGAGACAATTTTTGTAATGTGTTTAGCATGCCTAGCCCACAGTAGATGCTGTGTCCTTATTAGCTGTTAGCTTTTTGTTTGTCCTTTAATAATAATATAAACTTCATAATGATCTAGGCAAGTTTTCTTTTTTTACTGTCAACTAATGCCTAACCCTATACCTAACATGTAGTAAACAGAATTGAAATTCTGGCTTTGGCATTTAATTAACTGTGTGACCATGAAAAAGTCACTTGAGAAAGTTAAATTTACATGTATTGAAGGAATAATCCTTAATAGTCACTTATTGAGATAAGATCATTCTTGTGAGGAAAATACTTTATAAACTTTGAACTACTATAAAACTGTAAGGCATTAGTATTATCACTGCAATGAGATTTTAAAGTCTTTGAAAACAGACTTTAAAGGCAAGGTTTAGATTTTTTTTTCTTTGAGGAATTTTTCACTTTTAGTTTGTAATTTAAATGATGAAGATCTCTGGAAAAGAAAAAGACTTGTATTAAAGATCAGTTTTCTTACCACATTGCTTATAATAAATTAACTGTTAAATTCATCTTCCACTAAATATATATATCTATATATATATATAACCTCCCACTTTTATATAAAAAGAAAGGAAAAATCAACTCTTTTCAGAACAAAATAACTTTTTCAGAACAAAATAACTTTGGGATTTGTTTTGTGCCAATATTACATTTTATTTCTAGTATGTCTTGATTCTAACCTTATTTTACAGCTGATCATCTTTTTTTAAACAGGCATATGATAATTTAAGCTTGAGTGATCACTTGTTGAGAGCAGTACTAAATCTCCTCAGAAGGGAAGTTTCAGAGCACGGGCGTCATTTGCAGCAGTATTTCAATCTGTTTGTAATGTATGCTAACCTAGGTAAGACTTTGAAGTGTACTTCAGAACTTGTAATCTTATTCAGTTTAACAAAAACTGAAAAAGTTGTTTCAAAATTGAACTTAATTACAGTGTTATTCAACAACTGGCATGAAAATTTAGATTTATCAAAAAAAAAAAGTCCATAGCATTCTTTGTAATAAGATATTTACCTATTGTAAAGGTTTTTGAAGTTGCATGCTTCCTTAAAGTTTAAAGTGAAAATTTACATGTCAAACAGCTTTTACATACCTAAAATAAGGTATCTCCTTCATCCCCATGCAGTTATACATGGGGAAGCATTATCTCAGGAGGGGCTGTCTCTGACAAGGTTTGACTTTGTGAACATGGGCAAGACACCTAACTTCTTAATGCCCTTTGCAGCTCTCAACATTTGTAAATTGCAGAGCAGATACACTTTGCTGTTGATAGAATTGAGGTTCCTATACCAATGAAATTATTTTTGGTCAATGAGAATGAGTTGAACATTGTTTAATTGGAAGAAAATTTTACATTACCTGGAGATCTGATTTTAAAATGCAGACGTGCAAACAGTGTTGAATAATGCAGAAATTGGGGGGGGGTCCCCATTTTTAAAATATTTGGAATTAACGAACATGTATATTTGCAATTGAGATTTAAAATTTTAAGTTCCTGTTTGTCCATTACTTTGTCACTATAGAGAGTTTTAATACTTGAAAGAAGCAATTCTTATTAACTAAACCCTGACCCCAGTCACTTTTTTATTTCATGTCTCCATCAGATATATGTACCATTATTACAGTATCACTTTGCACTAATTCAGATAGTTTCTAATTCTTGTTGTTTTATGGTTGCATATATTGTCTTCTACCATATTGCAAAGTTCTTCAGTGTTTACGGTGCTTGGACCAACACTGCTTACTCCATAAAATATATGTTGAAGAAAATGTTCAATTTTCCCATTTTTAAATTAATTTATATTTGTACTTATAAAAATGATAGGTTGTTGAATCAGATTACTAACTATGCTCCATGTTTGGAATTCTTTCTTTCCTTAGCTAACTTCTGGCTTCCTTCAAGTCTTTGCTAAGATCCCACCTTCTATAAGAAGCCTTTTCCAATCTCCCTTAGTACTAGTGCCTTAATTTGAAATCATCTTCCAATTATTTTCTATCTCTTTAGGTTACACAAAATTGTGTGTTGTTACTCCCATTAGACCATGAGCTCTCTGGGTGTAAGAACAATTTTTTTTTTTTTTTTTTTTTTTTGCCTTTCTTTGTATTCTTAATATTTAGTACAGTCCCTGGCATAAAGGTGCTTAAAATTTTTTTGTTGATCCGACTGGACCTCTTTTTGGTCTCCCAAAGTATTCCTTGGTGTAAGTTAAAATTTTTTTTGCTATTTTTAGTTTGACATATAAAATATATTTACCATTCAAAAAATTGGTTCATTAACACAAATATTAAAACAATGCTAAGTTAGGTTCCAGAAAATGAAAAATTTTGATAAAACATGTTCCCTACCTTCAAGAAACTTATAGCTTAGAAAGCAAGTAGGACACAAACACAGATAACTATAATGTACATTTCTATGAGTGTATTAGACATTTGCAAAATAAAGTACTATGTAAGACCTGAAGGGAGAAAGTTGTTGGGGAATGAAAGGTGTTCCACATCAGGTAAATACCCTTCGTTTTGACTTTAAATAATGGGTAGGAATTCATCAGATAAGAGAAGGATGGCAGAATTATTTTCCATTCATAATAGAGCATAATCAAAGACACTGAAATAAGAAAGCATAGGCGGCATGTTTGGGAGACCAAAAAGTGGTCCAGTCAGATCAACAAAAAATTTTTAAAGCACCTTTATGCCAGGGACTGTACTAAATATTAAGAATACAAAGGAAGGCAAAAAAAGTTGTTCTTACACCCAGAGAGCTCATGGTCTAATGGGAGTAACAACACACAATTATGTATAACCTAAAGAGACAGAAAATAATTTCAAATTAAGGCATTAGTACTAAGGGAGATAGGAAAAGCTTCTTGCAGAAGGTGGGATCTTAGCAAAGACTTGAAGGAAGCCAGAAGTTAGCTAAGGAATGAAAGAATTCCAAATATGAAGTGTAGCTAGTAAAAGTGCAGTCAGAAGGTATATTATCTTATGCAAGAGAGTTTACAATAGTATTAGATCACAATATTGTGGAGGGGAGTAACATGTAAGAAGATTAGAAAGGTAAGAAAGGGCCATGACATTGAACACCAAACAGAAGATTGTTGATCTTGGTGGTGATAGGGAGCCACTGAAGTTTCTTGAATTACAAAGTTAAAGTAATGTGATCAGACCTGTACCTGCACTTAAGGAAAATCATGTTGACAGTTGAATGAAAGATGAATTAGTAGGGAGAGATTTGAGTAACAGTAGACCCATCAGCAGGGTATATAGTGTTAGTTTTAAGTTTGAGGTAATGAAGGCCATAGATAACAGCTTCATTAGAGGAGAAAAGGGAGCCTATAAGAAAAGAGATGTCACAAAATTAGAATTGACAAGACTACAACTGATTGAATATGGAAACTGAGAGAGGATAGAGGATGATACCTAAGATGGGGCAAAAGCCATCTCATTTGAAAACTGAAATTAAATAGAGGGGGGAGGGTCCAAAAGCTCTGTATATGTTTTTTTTACCAATTCAACTGCCTAAGGCAGGTGGAGAGAGCAAAATAGGTAATCTAATCAGAAGAAATATCGCAGGGGCCACCAGTGAGGAAGAAAAATGTTTCATGAGAATTTTGATGCTCTGTTACTACTACAGTGGTAGATTTGGCTGATATATCACTCCCTTTTCCTGGTTCTAGGTCTATAATATGGCCATATCTCTGTCCTGAAATGGACAAGCAAAGGATTATAATTTGCCAATTGGAGAGAGGCTGCTAATCGCATAGGATTATGTCATTCTATTCTGTCACAATTCCATGCTCCAGTTGATGTCATGAGCTTTTATTAAGCAGAATTAGTTTAATGCCTTTTAGAATGTGGCATTATATGCCCTTCCCCATGTTACTTTGTCCTTAAACTATTCCTGTCAGAGTATCACATAGATTATCCTATTCAGCAGACAGTATATGATGTTTATAAATGAATGTTAATACGCTCTCCAAAAATCAAAGGGAACATCATCAAAATTCTTCTGTTGATCTTAGTTCTATTCTTTCTAGATTTTTTGGCCAATCTTATAACTGCCACTCACCAGTCAGTGTAGATACAGATGTTATCCACCCTATGTCTCTAGGCTCTGTCTCAAAGACTAGTCTTATGTCCTTCAGCTCAATCCACACTGGGGAAGATTTAACAAGATCCCCATTTCCTCTAGGTATCCCCCATTTCTATATAAATAGTCACAGCTACCAATTATAAATGCCTCCCTCTTATTGGGCAGAACCATTGAACTTGGTAACCAGCATTCCTCAGATCTAAATCCTTATAGTAGCTTCCCACTAAAACAGTGGAAAAAGCAAGATGTTGAACAGGAAGATCTTAAACAGGAAGCTTCAGTTTCTGGAAGAGTCCCAACTGAAGGTTACTTTTCAGGGATTTGGGCAAGTATGATCTAATTTTCATACTCTCTCTCCATCTTGTTGGAGGAATAATATTTTATCACTCTGCTGATAGACAGTTCTAGACAAAAGAAAATAGTATGACCTTGGTTTTTGTCTCAGTAGGAAGGAAGGCTTAGTATCAGGTGTATAATTAACTGCTTTTCAAAAGGTTTAAAGTGAGTAATCACTTTGAGAGCTTATGGTTCCAACAGCATAGCAGTCATTAGATTTGACCATTTATGGGTACCTAACAGATTCTACTGAGCACGATCCTTGTGATCAGAAACTCCTTAAAATAAAGGATCCCACACGGGATCAGGAAAAATCCACCAGAAAAGACTGCTGAATAACCCACTTTGGATCTTCTGTGGCTGTTGTCTATTTGGAAGCCTACTGGAAAAGGGAAACTTGAAGTTAACTCAGTAAATGTAGAGACATCAGGATATATGTGTATACTGTGGGTTCCTCCAAAATTGAGGGTCTGATAAACCTCTGAATTTCCTTTTATTTTGTGGGAAAGAGTGAATCAACACCATGTTCCATACCATGATCAGAACCATTTGGGCTTTCCCCATCCACTACATTCTCCACATTTGAGTGACCCTTAATGTTCTATGGGATGGTTTCACATCCCTTGTGCTTTGTAGGCCATTGTTCCATCTACAACTTGAGCACCATGGTCTTGTCTGACCCAATAAGTTATATTATCCATATACTATATGCTTTGTGTAGTTTATTGGAATACTTAAGTGCTCTCAGAAAAAGAAGCTTCTACTCACCAGATTGTGCCATTATAACTAAGAGTTCAGGTATCCCTGAGTAGGGATGGTGGAAGTAGACTGTACTTCCTTCTGGATGAAAGTGAACTGCTCCTGATAAGTCATAGCCACAAAAATAGAGGAAAGAAGAAAATTATCAGCAAGGTAATAATCTTCATATCACTTATTCTAAGACCTAGGCTTACCTGTTCTATTATATTACAAGGTCAGGAAGAGTTGTAGCAATGCTTGTGACAACTTGATTCAGCTCCCTGTAGTTGCTATGAGTTACCAGTTGCCATCTGCCTTTCTCAAATACACCACACAGTGTAGTAAGCATAGTGAAGTACTCTGACCTCATCCATTTTCTCCCCTAAAGAGGAAATAAATTTCAGTACTCTCAGGGCTCTAATGGTGTTTGTTACTAACCACATATGGCTTGAGCAATTCCATTTAGCCCGAACCATAATAACATGTAAAGGTTGCCAGAAAGGACTGCCACAGGTACTGACTACTTAGAGCTCCTTATCATTTCTAATTCCACAGTACGGTGCTATGATTCACTACCAACAATTGTGACCCATACAAAGGGTGTTCTACCTCATTAAAGATTCTTATTTTTTAACATTCTGCCTCCCTGAAATAAATATTAAATGATGAGGTAATTGTGGGGGAGTAAGTAGTTCATGGGAGAAGTCCTCTATTATGATAATGATCTGACTGCCAATGTCTACTTGGCCATTTGTGACACTCCTACCTCCTTTCCAGTCTTCTATGACTTGGGTATATGATCTTTACTTCCCCCATTTTCTTACAGTTAGAATGACCCTTTTTGTCTCAGCAGTGGCCTAAGGGGACATTTCCAAAATTTGGAAACAAGAGACTTAGTTCAAAACTGCTTTATTACATAGGGCTTTAAGGGATATCTTGATAATCAAGACAGAAAGGCCCTGTGTATAACTTTGTCACCTCAATAGGAAACTGTCTCCTTATTGACCCCGTGTGTCAAGAGCCCCACCCAAATTAAGAGAAAGTATAATCAATTACCAAGCCAGGTGTGAGGGGCTTTTCCTATTTAGTGACAACTGTATTTATCCAGATAACCACAGTTGTCCCCCACAACAACAGTGTGTGTCTCCCACACAAATTACCAGTGAACTGTTCATATCAGTTAAGTACTACGATGAGTTGTTCCTACTCCTCTTCCCTGGCACCATTTGGATGAAATTCTTCTCAGAAAAAAAAAAAGATGTAATTATCCCAAATAGGTTAGTCATAGGGGGACTGTACTAGTTCAACAGAATCCCATCTAAGCTGCCTGAAAAAGGTCAAAAAGCAGTCCTTAGACCTCTGAAAGATTTAACCAGCTTTGCAAAAGTAAGTTTTCTATAAGCTCTCCAAACCATTGAAACTGCTTCAAAGAGGATATTTTATTGACTCCATCATATCATAGCCAAAACACCTATTGTTTCAGTGATTAATACAGTCATTTAAACTTATTTTACATGCTCCCCATTTCCTACCTACCCTCTTAACCTTTTGTGAAGGGAATCATAGAGTGTTTATTTAGAAAGCTAAGCCTGAGGCTTTCTATCTCCTCCAGTTAATAGTTCCTCATTCTCATCCTCCTTTCTACTCCCATTCTCTTTCCTTACTCTCCCTGTTTCAACAAAATTCAGTATGCTTTCCAACAATATTTTTGGGCTGGAGATTATATTTGATGACCTCATCAGGATTACTCCTTTCATTTTGTGCTGTTACCAAGTCCATCAACCACTCTTGTGCTTTCATAGCACAGTCCTTAACTAGCCCAATAGCTCCGTGTCTAGTTGCTGAATTCTCCGGTATGGTTTGTTTTTATTTGCTTAACCGATTCTCTAGGACTATTAACAATAACCAGAAAATCCAATTTGGCACTTTATCCTCCACATCAGCCTCCTTTCACAATTTTAGAGCAAATTGCTTCAAATCATTGGGGTTCCCTTCTCCCTGCTATTGAGAAGATTCTTCCATCTGCCTCTTGTATATATAGCAAGGACTTTCCCCACAAGATACACCTATATCTGGCTGTCCACCCACCTTATTCTCTGCATCTGTCTTCTTTCACTCTTTCATCCCCAGTGTGAGCCATATTGTTATTTCAAACCACGCCTCACTCAGATCTGGTAGTTTAGCTTAGAACCCAAATGAAATGTGACACTCAAACATCTAATAGGTAAGAAAAGATTTATTTGAAAATTCATCAAGAATAAAACATTGGTTTCAGGTAGATATTCTTGACTCCTTCCCTGTTTATCACAGGGGTAAGTCTAGTCAAAAAGGTGTGGTGATTCTCATAACAGTGACATCCACAAGTCCTACTAGCACAGTCTCCTCAAAGGCTGTCACTGATATCCTTAGATGATCAGGAAGGCCACTCAATGACTTAAGCTTTAATTCCTAGCACCAATCAAAAGGAATAGCTAATTATTCTTTGAGGGACAAAATATGAGTATTTCTTATTTGGCTGGAAAGGTAAGAACTATTGCTATTTCCACACCAAGGTAAATGTTATATTTATGGAAGCAGGTTAGTTCAGACAGACACAATGCAAAAAGCCTACATTTAAGGCTATTTCAGAGTTGTATGACATTGAGCCTGTCACTATATAGCCTTTGTCCCCATATATTATATAAAATATTTTGACTTCTATTTACCTCACAGGATTTCTATTGAGTGTCCATTAAGGTGATATCATCTTTAGAGGAATAACTTAGTATGTTTGAAGAGGCTAAGGAATGGACCTGGGCATCTAGGTATTGCAGTAAATAAAGTACCAGGTATGGAGTCAGGAAGGCTCATGTTCCTGAGTTCAAATCTGGCCTCAGATATTTACTAGCTATGGGACTCTGGGAAAACTCCTTAACCCTGTTTGCCTCAGTTTTCTTATCCAGAGCAGGCAATGGCAAACCACTCGAATAGCTTGCCACAAAAACCCCAGATGAGGTTGTGAAGAGATGGATATGATTGAAACAACTAAACAACAACAAAGAAATGGACTTAGATCATAAAAATTACAGCCAGGTCCTTTTAAGTAATTATTTTTCTTGTAACTCAAGCTTATCCCTCCTGATTCTCTCAATTCATCTTTTATATGTTTTCTTCTTACTCTATAGGTATGGCAGAAAAAACACAGCTTTTGAAACTGAATGTGCCTGCCACATTTATGCTTGTTGCTCTGGATGAAGGACCAGGTCCACCCATCAAATATCAGTATGCCGAGCTAGGCAAATTATATACTGTAGTGTCACAGCTGATCCGTTGTTGCAATGTATCGTCCCGGATGCAGTCTTCAATCAATGGTAAATTGCAACATTCTCAAACATTATTTTAAATGCTAGTTTCCTTAGTAACCATTCAGTAAGTAAATGCTTCAAAAGACTTGTGACTGCTTTTTTGTGACTATTCCTACCACAAATTCAGATTGGAACTATTTGGTAACTCAAAAAAGACAGTTTCATGAATTATTGTCACACAAAAGTAGGCGATAGATATATCTCAATAAAACTGGTTTGAAGACCCTCTACTATTTAGATTATGTTCAAAAAGTAGGGTCAGAAAGCATACTTTGGTATATTTGTAGGTTTTGTTTTGCTTTGTTTTTTCTTAGATTTGAAACTTTTAAAAGGATTCAAAAGAGCTCTTTATTTTTCTGAAGTTGACAGTTTGATTACCAGGTGGTTGGTTTGGGAATTGAACTGAAATAATTTTATTTATCAACAATCAAGCATTGTCAATTCTTCAGGTTGACACTTAGATTATTACCAAATAAAATAAATTAAATACATGAAATACATGTTATAAATATTGGTTTTGGTTGATCTAAAATCAATGAGTGATATTACTTTTCCATAATCCTGGCAGTCTTACCAAGTAAATCTTTTAACTTGTGCCCCACCTTAACTGTGTTCTAGTTTCCAACGTACAGCCAAAAATAATTATTCATATTCTTGGAAAGGAGCCATATCAACTCAACAATTTTAATAAATATTGCCTTTCCTACAATAGGGATAGGCCCTGGGATAGTGATTTAAGTTCTGCTTTTTTTTTTTTTTTTTGTCCTGAAGTAAGTGGTTTAAGTTTATTGATAGCTTTGTTGTTCTGTCACAGTGGAGAAAATGGTCAGTTTTTCATCCGTTAACAACTCTATTCTAGGTAATCCCCCTCTTTCCAACCCCTATGGTGATCCTAATTTATCTCAACCTATAATGGCACTTCAGCAGAATGTGGCAGATATTTTGTTTGTGAGAACAAGTTATGTGAAGAAAATTATTGAAGACTGCAGTAACTCAGAAGAAACCATCAAATTGCTTCGTTTTTGCTGTTGGGAGAATCCTCAGTTCTCTTCTACAGTCCTCAGTGAACTACTTTGGCAGGTTAAAGAAAATAAAACTTTTATATATACATTTACACACATACACACACACACACACACACACACACATACACGCGTATCATCTAATTGATTTTACTGTTTGTTAAGCTGAAAAAATCACATCATCTTATTTTGTTTTAAGGTTGCCTATTCATATACCTATGAACTCCGACCTTATTTGGATCTCCTTTTACAAATCTTATTAATTGAGGATTCCTGGCAGACACACAGGTTTGTTCTTATCTTTCTCTCTGCCATTGATAGTAATAAAACTCCAGTTTTCAAGAAAGGCATGGCCCAAATCATTTTCTGTTAATGAACAAATTTCCAATTTTTGCCTTAAAATTTTTTCTCGAATGTTAAAAATGTTTAATGATAAGATAAGGAACAGGGATAGTGAAGAATCAGAAAAGGCATCAAGATACATTAAGAATACCATGAGATTTTGTCAGTGTTACATTATATCAGTCTTGAATTTAATCATTTCATTACCCACATAATAAATTACCTTAAAAATATATCATTTTGATATATGAATAACTAGTTGTTTGGTTCTATAAGTTGTTATAGTAGAGTACACAAAATACTTCTCTTGATCATAAATTCTTAAATTCTTCTTCATAGACTTAAAAATTTTGAGTTGATAATGAACAGGTGTCAATCTAAAATTGGCATTTGCAGTAAAATTTAGGATTCTGAGAAGTATTTAAAGAATCCTACAATCAATCATGTAGCACACTGAAGAATTTTCCCAATTCTTCCATGTTCCATTTTCTTACTTTTCATAGGAACCTACTGTGTTGCAAAATGTGAATCCATTTGTAATAAATCTATTGTGATATTTTATGATACTGTATAATATTTAATTTATTTTAGAAGATAGTTTTGAGTATAATAGGATTAGCCTCTTGATAATCCAACAGAAAAGGCTGAACTTTTTTTTATCAAATTTGATTAGTCCTTCTGAAAATTAAATACAGAAAAATAAGAAAAATGAACACTACTTAATTATAATGAACAGGCTTGGCTCTGGTGAAAAGTTAGAAAATGCCTCCTTTATTGTAAGGATGGGAGCCTATGCATGTGAAAACACTGCATATGCTATCAGAGTTAGACCAAGTGTTGGTTACTTTGGTTACACTACTTTTCTTTCTTTTTTAAAAAAAAATCTTTGTTTAAAGGAATGGGCTTTTTGGGTAAAATAAAGGGAGAGACATAATTGGAAACAAATATAACAGGATCACTCAAAATAAGATTTTTAGAAAATTAAATGTTGAAAGATAATAAAATGAACTGCAGTGTTTTGAAAGCCATCCATTGATATTAAGTATTAGCCTTATGCTAATAAGTGCCTGGTGATTATGTGTATAATCAGGGGCAAAATTGTATTAAAATTTTTATAGTAAATATCACAAAGAATATCAGCAAAGCACCCAATGTAAGCTATTTACTGAATGCTTTTATATTCTTACGAGCTACTGATGATACTTAAGAATATTTTTCTTACCGTATTATAGCTCTTAGCTATATATGTATTTGTAATAAGATTAAGTATGTAAGTACACTCCTAGATTACATTTACTTTCTTTGACAAATTATTTTTAATGACTAAAATAAGAAAATATATGATATATCTTCAGTGACAGTGATAAATATGTGCTTGCCTGAATTCAAGACATTTATGTTTATCAGCCTTATAATTTCAAAAAGGTCATATTATTAGAATGTGATGATAGCATAAATAAAGTACATTGTTGCTGTAAAAGAAATTAAGAATTCTAAACAAAATATACTCCTTTGGTAAAATGCTGAACTGAACTGAAAAGTTAATCACTGACAGATAGGCCATGGTTTTGGTTTGAATGCAGAAGTGCATTCTTTTGCACTTTTGTCCATTCTGCTGATGGATCAGTATATATAAACCTAATTATCTTCTAATTTTAAAACTAAGTAGAATCTATCTGATTTATTGACCTGGATTTATTTGGCAACCTGCTTTTAAACACCTGAATATAAAATCTTAACATTGTGCTTTTGGATATTACTAAAGAAATAACCCCTATAGTCCAATTTACGTGATGTACGTATATTTTTATCATAAGTGCATGTGAACACGCTTAACAAGTACAATGTCAATGTAGTATAAGGATGTTATGAACAAATTTATGCCAGAGAATGGTTTGGTGAAAATGTTATTTGCGTTACATATAGCATAATATAGGGCAGGGTAAATTGAGATGTGCAGGTCAAAGTCAAGAAAATGAAAAAAGTGTAGTTAGGATTTAGTGGAGAGATGATTAAACCAGTTTTAATTTATTAATTTAATATCTTTGTATCCTCGTTTGGGGCTGACATCAATATCAGTACTCTCTATAGCAGTGCAGATCACATGTCCATGATCACGTCATCCTATTTTATTTATGTTGGATCTTTTCCATGTCATCACATAAATTCTTCCTGCATTTTTTACATCAAGTGCTGGAGAACTTCTTTAGGTCTTTTTACAGTTCTTTAGATGCATCAATGGCAAAACAATGTGAATGGAAAGAGCTTTTAAAAAAAATACTAAATTGGAGGCTGTAGAATTATAAATGTCTAAACTTAATGAAGAAGAAAAAATGAGAAAGTACATTCTCTCCCTTCTTTGCCAAGTTAGGAGGGAGAGCGAAAATTATATGTACAATCAGCTTCAGTAGTTGGTTTATTTTGCTGAAAAATTTTTGCTGTTTTTCCTGAGTTAGCTAGCATTTATTAAGCAACTATTGTTTCAGGTACTGTTCAAAGTACTAAAGATTCAAAAAGAATTAAGTTTAAAAGAAAGAGAACCTGCTCTCTAGAACCTGCTCTCTAGAAGCTCTAGACAACATAGAGACAAATATTTACAAATAGGACTAGGTATGAGAAACGATAAAATGCTCCAAGTAGGAGATGGAGTATAATGTATGAGGAACATCAAGGAAGCTTATTTTATTTATATAAGGGACAGATCCCTAGGATAGTCAAGGAGGAAGGGATACATTCCAAAATGAAGGTAAATATGAAAACAAAACATGTCAAATAAGTAACTTAGGCCAGGGGTAAGTGCATCTCTTGGACTGTCTCTCTCTTTTTTGGTCTTTTAAACTCTACTTATATGATCAATCCATCTCCTTTTCTGAGTGATACTTTATCCTGCTCTCTGCAAACAAATCATTGTAAGTATGTTCCATTTCACCCGCAAAGTAATTTGGATACCTCTTTAAATTTTTTCATGCACTTGATTGATATGTTTATTTCTTTTATGAGTTTGAGACTTGTATTCTTGTTTTTTTCTTTTCAGAATTCATAATGCACTTAAAGGAATACCAGATGATCGGGATGGGCTGTTTGATACAATTCAGCGCTCTAAAAATCATTATCAGAAAAGAGCTTATCAGTGTATAAAATGTATGGTAGCTCTCTTTAGTAATTGTCCTGTAGCCTACCAAATCTTACAGGTGAGAACTTTCTACTGTTCTCAGTATTTGTGGCTCCTAGCTTCTCAGTATGTTGTTTGGCTTTTTGTTTTTGGTTTTGGTTTTATCAACTCAGTCACAACTGGAAAAATGCTAAGAAATCAGTCCTTTATGTGATTAGGTTGAATTTGAAACTTCTGTTGTTCACCACTGACTTTCAAAATGATCTTAAGGTTGTAAAGAAAGATGACCTTGACTAAAACACAATTCATTTAAGATCTGTTCCTGGTTTTCTTATATATACAAGTTGATTGGTGAAAATTAGGCATGATATGTATCATTTGAAGAAAAGTCATGAAGGGAATGAATGCTGTATTTAATTTTTTTGCCCTTTTTGCAGGTTGGTCTGGACAAAAATAATACATACACATACACACACAGAATGCCTCATGTTAGTCAGTTAATCAGGCATTTGAAATAGCCAAAACATTTTTTCTCTTAAATTTTAAGCAATAAAGTTGATTTTTTCAAGAACATCTGCATTTGGAAAATTTAGAAAGTCATGGTTCAACCCATTCTCTTTATCAGAGATAAAATGCAACTTTGGCATTGTTGAAAAAATGGTTCAGATGAAAATAAAAAGAAGTAGAAAAATCTTTATATTTATTTTTAGTAGATTTTAAGTAGTCAAAAATGAAGTCTAACTGTAATTTTCTAAATAAGTGGTAAATAGTAGGAAGAGAGAAAGTTTTGATAAAAATGTTACTTGCTCTTATAAAGATTGCTTTCTAGTACTTAACAGTTATTTTTTTTTATATACCAAACCTTTCTTCATTTATAATGAAGCTTAAATTCTGAATTGATTGAATTCCTAAAACCCTATGGTGCTACTATTTAGATAGTCATTGGGAAAAAAAAGGATCTTATAATCTTTTAAATCTGTACTATATCATTTAAAAGATTTCATTTTCATTTCAAAGAATTGTTTTTCAAAATATGTGTCTGATTTATTTTGAAGAGTAATGGAGATCTGAAAAGAAAGTGGACCTGGGCAGTGGAGTGGCTTGGAGATGAACTTGAACGGCGACCATATACTGGCAATCCTCAGTATACATACAACAACTGGTCTCCTCCAGTCCAGAGCAATGAAACATCAAATGGTTACTTTTTGGAGAGATCACATAGTGCTCGGATGACCCTTGCAAAAGCTTGTGAACTCTGTCCAGAGGAGGTAAAAAAGGTTAAAATTGCATTTTTCAACAAATAGAAGGAGGGGTGGGGGAGTTGGAGGGGAGAATCAAGAATTTTTTGTCATACTATGAAACAAATTTGTGAGAAATTGAGTTTTTAAATGTACTTCATATGTGCCTTTCTTATACAAAAACTACTAGAATCCTTAGAAAACAAACAAAAATTAGTAAATAAAAATCATTATTTATTTTAGACTTTAAATTCAGGTAGTTCTACTATAATTTAGCATATATGTTCCCAAAAAGCACTCTGCTATTCAGAGTCTCTCAGGGTAAAAAAATAATAATAATAATTAAAAAATAATATTTTTTTTTTAAAGACCTTATGGAAGAAATGGGGCTAGGGATACAAAACTCAAAATGTTAGCAATGAAAAAAAAAAAAAAGATGGTAACCTAGTAAAACCCTCAGTCACAGTTTTATACAATTTAAAATTATTAAGAAAAATAAAAATACTACAACAAATTGGTCTCATGTTTGACCTTGAGCTGCTACCGGACCCACTCTGAGCATATTGAGCAGACAGGTGAGCAGCAAACTCAGTACCACCAGGAGGCTATCTCAGAAAAGAGTAGGGGTGAAGGAGACCACCCCTTCTCTTCTACTCACAAGTTCTTTTATTCTCCAGAAGATACACAATAAATATGATACTTCATCTTGACAAAAATGCTTATGGAAATAGGAGACAAGAATTAATTACATTAAGCTCAAAATGGTCCCTACTATATCAATTGTGTTGGAACACATTTCTGTTTTCAAAGCATTCTATAACAGAACTAACTGTAGTCAAAAATTAAGCTTAACCATGAAGTAAAAAATTTGAATTTGCCTAGAAAATCAAGTTCTACTTCTTTTTAAATGTGTGCACCTTAGGAACCAGATGACCAAGATGCCCCAGATGAACATGAATCATCTCCACCAGAAGACGCCCCATTATATCCCCATTCACCTGGATCTCAATATCAGCAGGTAAATAAGAATTTGCTTTTGCTTTTTTTCTCAAAAACCATGAAGTGTTCATTTCCAGAATGACTGAATCTGTTCTAATTCTGTTGATATAAGGTGTAACTGTAAAGTAAAGTAACAGGGACGTTTTTCAGCTCTCAGCCAACAGTACTTTCCAGGTTGGCCAGTTAGTCTTGTACCTAGTGGCTGTGAATAGAAGTGTATGTTGTTTCATGTCAACATATACAGAAGTAACTGTTACTTAGAGCAAAGACTATCCCTTGTTTTGTGATGTGCAAATGAAATATTTTTCACTGCTAAAAGGAACAGTATAGGGATGAAGGAATTGTCAAAAGCAAAGGGCATGGGTCTTCATGAAATATATTTAAATGTTCTTGGTGCATGAAGGTCATCCAGCCATGATTATTGTTTAGAGGTTACTTGGTCAGATATATTGTAAGAATTATAATGTATTTAAGTATCAAATAAACAAATGGACTCATTCTGATAGGAAGCATGGACATAAAAGAGCTTCAATGAAGATTTTGTAATAAAGCTTGATTTGATGAGCAAAAACAACATCGTAGATATTTCTTCTGACCTATTAAGGGAGAACAAATATAATTTTATTGCTATATGGATCTCCCTGCTGAAGAAACTTTCTGCTAATGCAAGTTGACATTCAGGCCTTTTCTGGACCTTGTAGTCTTAGTTGATGATAAGCTAAGAGGTTAAGTAACCAGCCCCAGGTCACACAGGTAGTCTATCAGAGGCAATATTTGAACTCAGGGCTTTCTGGCTTCAAGGCCAGCTATCTGTCCACTATGCCACATTGGGAAGCTTGAGAGAAATGTATTGAGGAAGACAATAATTAGTGATAAAATTTATGATCAGAGAAATAAAAAATAAAAGTCTACATAGAAAATATCCACATTTATGAGACCTAAAAGAGAGTATGTATGTATGTGTGTGTGTATATATATTTTAAATTGAAAACAAATGGATTCCACGTTGTCAAGTTTCTTAATCTACACTTTAAAAATTCGGCTCATTTCCAAATTCTGAATCATCCCTATACTGGGCAAAAGGATCTAAAAGCCCTAGTTCAGAAAGATAGTATTGTTTCTTATTGCACTTTGACTACAAGTCTCTTAAGGGAAATACCAGTAGATTTCATCCCCTCCTTATACCCATTAACTAATTCTGACTTTTCCCAAAGCTAATACAAATCACTTTCCTGGATCTAGACCCACAGAGACTTTTAGGTCTAAAAGGCATCCTGGGAGTTCACCTAGTCTAATCTCTTCATTTTACAAATTAGAAAGTTGAAACTTAAATTAAATGACTACTTCTAATCACATATTCTCATAGTAAAGCAAGCAAGCCTTGAATTCAGGTAAGCTGACTCCCCCCATATATGCTTTGTACCATATTATCGTGTCTTCCTTATCACTACTTGAATAGAAGTTGTAAATAAGCTTAAATTTTGATTATACTCCTCCTCCCTCCCCCCCCAAAAAAAAAACCCAGCAACAACCACCAAAAAACTTCCAAAACTCCAAGCTCCACAATCATCTTACTTCTCCTCATTTATTATATAGTCTGTTCACCTTTTAAAAGACAATTAAAATACCTCTTTTTTGGATGAGTGAATCAACTATTTCCATATTATACTGATTAATTGGCAAACAATGTTAGAACACATTAGAGATTACTTTTATTATCTGACAATCTTAACCATTGCTTGTTATAATTGATATTTTCTGAGTAATTCATTTAAAACTTATATAAGTATAATAAATTACTCACTATGCTTGCTTTAACAAAATCATATCCTCATGTTTTTAAAGTTAGGGTCTGTGATCTCTCTCTTGTAAGCAGATAGTTTATGATTTTATACTTATGAGACTTGAAAATATATTGTGAGTTAAATCTCTTAAGCCTAATTAATTTTACCAGGATTTTAATTTGACCCTTTCTAAATTTAGTGGATTTCAAAGAAATCAGGATTCTTCTTTTCCCTAATTTGAAATCATTTTATAATCTTTCATCTGTTAACTTAATTTCTTCTCCCATCCAACCCTGTTTTCCTTCATCTTGCATTCTTCCCCGATGCTCTAAGCAGAGCAATTGATGAGTGATGTCAGAGTCTTACATGCTTTGGCCTTTCCTGTAATTATAAAGCCACATTTTATCACAGACTCACAGATCAATCTATTATGCATATAAGATTTTTTTCCCCCTCATAGCAAGAGTTCATTTTCCTGCTTAGAACATACGATTCTTATTTTCCTAACATTACAGTAATAGCTTAATAATGCTAAAATGATCATTATTGTAGATCATTATTTCTTTTTATAGTATTTATTCCAACTTTGTTGTATTATACTTTCCTTGGCTCTTTTTTTTTTCATGAACTAACACAGTAGACTTGAGTATTTGGATTCACTATGACTTTGTGGTTTCATTCTTTTTTACTTTCAGCATAAGTGTGCCTAAAAGGTGAGTTGTAGAGCTTAGATGAAAAATGTTCTCATTGAGATGTCATAAAATGTTTACAATTTTAAATGTTTTGAAATTTGTTTTAATGTGTATAAAGTTCAATATGCATATCTCTTTTTCTCTAGAATAACCATGTGCATGGACAGCCATATACAGGCCCAGCAGCACATCACATGAACAACCCTCAGAGAACTGGCCAACGAGCACAAGAAAATTATGAAGGCAATGAAGAAGTTTCCCCACCTCAAACAAAAGATTAGTGAAATGCACATAACTAACTGGTTCCATCAAGACTGTGCACCCAGGCCTTACAGTCCAACCTTTTTCTGTGTCTGGCTAATATTTAAAACTAGGAAAAAAAAAAACTATTCCTAATCAACATGGAGTGGAGAGTCTATTCACTGTCTTATCTGCAGAAAATTGCTGTCAATATATAACCCGCCTGCAGTGGAAAGTGTATAGTGTTTTGTAATAAATGGCCTGATGCTAATGTGTAAATGGCAAAGGTGTATATAGTATATTAATGTTTGACTGTTAATTCTTAAGCAAGAAACATTTTTTTTGTCTTGAAACTCACAGATCTACGAAAACAGAAAAAAAAATTTCTTGATCTATCCGCTGCACTCTGCAACTGATGTTGCCTGCCTCATGGCAGTTGGATCAACTCCTTTACAGAAAAAAACAAAAAAACAAAACAAAAAAAAGAGCCCATACATGTCAGCCACACCAATAGTTTCATGTTAATTCTTTGCCACTGGAGTCGATTTTACTATGAGCAACGTAATGGCTGGTAACCTTTTAATTATTTGGTTGATGTGGAAAATTGGTGATGTAACATTGTTTCTAGATCTCTTTTTCATTGCCTTTTTCATTCTGGTATTAGGTTAATCACTTTGAAGCTATAGTTATGCTGTAACATTTAGCATGGCTTCACACCAAGTTAGTGTAGCCAATGAGGAAAAAAATACCATAATGACAGCAGTTGTCCCAAAGAGACAGCTGGATTGCTCAGAACTTTTCTTCTTACACCTAGAATATAAAAATATTAAAATGGGGGGGGGGAGAGAAATGTGACAAACAGGTGGTTTTCAGTTGCACATAAGTTCCTCACATCTAATGTTTAACAGTTTATCTCTGGGTGGGATAAAGAACACTTAGGTTTCAGTAATAGGAATTTAAGAGATTTAAAACAAATATGCAAAAATTTGCTATGCCAGGATGCCTGGAGCATAATAGACTGTATTTGGTGTGCTTGTTTTGTTTCTTTGGTAGAGCTTAATAGATAAATCTTCTAACACTTTCCTTTTGCTGGATCCCAGTGAAGTGGAAGTCAAAATCACACAGTACTTGGGAGTACCACTACACCAAGTTAACTTGCTGGTTTTCTGCTCATTCACAATTCTACTTGAAAACAAGAATTGTCTTAGCTCTTTTTCCATTATAAAAGAAATCTTAAACGTTAGAAGCGGGGTTTGATTATAAAAGAAACTACTGGTTAGTCAAATACAATTCTGAGGTATCGCGATTCCAGAATAAACTATTTGTTTAAAGATTCCAAGAAACTCATCAGTAAATACTGTATTTAACAGAGAATTGGTAACTTGAATGTGTGTAATTTTTTTTTTTTTTTTGGAACTTGTCTAAGAACCAAATACCCCTGCAAAACAGATACAGCCCACCCTATACTATTTAAATATTTTGCTGTTTTATTTTATAGAAATTATTTTGCTGAATTCACAAATAGAATTTGATTTAAGAAGAACTTTTTGTCCTGTGGTGTGTGTTTTGGGTTGGGTTTTTTTTGGTGTTTTTTTTTTTTTGTTGTTGTTGTTGTTTTTTTGTTTTTGGAGGACTGCACATTAAAATTGAATTCTGTGCATGGCATGCCAAAGCATGACACTGAATTCAGGAATTTCAGTCACAGTAAGATTTTGTGCACAGAAAAAAATTGGCCTTTTACTAAGGATAAAAGAAACAATTAGGACTTTGACACTGTAAAGTTTCCTAATGTGATCAATCTTGTACTTTTTGTATGTTTTTATATATACATATATATTTAATGAGCACAAGCTTGGTGGTGTTTTTTACAGTTCAATTAATAGGAAAAACTGTCAGACTATAGTTTGAACTGAACAAAGCAGAAATATAATTGCATTCTTTTTTGATTAAAAGGGAGGGTGTTCAGAAAAAAAATGGAGGGAGGGCTTATCTTCCAGTAATCTATATAATCAGTCTATGCTTCTAGGTTTTCTTTAGTATTAGGAAATTTTAACAACAGATTATATTTTTACTTTTAAATTATAGTATTAAAGCCTGAACTTACAAACTTGAAAGTTGTACACAGTGTTTGAGATTCAAATTGATAGATTTAATTCAAGTTAAGAACTTGCTCAATAATGAGCAAAAACACTTCAGCTTTATTTGGACCAGTTACTATTGTTAAACACACCATCTGATAGGTGATTTTTGTATTTCTTGCTCTTTAGGAAAAATGTGTAATATGTTTAATTTAATTTTAAATGTAGTGGCTGTTTAGACATGGAAAACCTGTGATGTTTTTAAGGCTGTGAATTTTTCTCCCTAATGGGAGATCCTGACTTTAGATTGCGTTGAATTTTCAAGCCTCTTTGTTTCAGGTGAGGGCTTGTGAACTTTTTTTTGTGTTCTTCCATTTTGAAGAACACAGGTCTGTGTCATTACCAGTAATGAGGAAAACTGAATTAAGAGAGAATTGCTCTCTTTGGTCTGTGCACAGTATTTTTTACATTTGATTTTTAAATAAGCATTAGTGTACAACTGGAAAATTTAACATGCATGTTATTGTCAGAGCAGTGTAGTGATTTTTGAAATTTTTTTTAATATAAATGGCACATTTTAAATTATAAGTCCTCAAAGTGCCTAAAGGTTATTTAATTTTCCTTCAACTGATTTTTTTGAGAGATATATAGATTTATGTGTGCATATGCGTATATACACGTAACATACATGTATATACATATATAGACACATACATATGAATATATATTCTATTTAAAAGGTTCGTTGAGGAATCTCTAGTCTTCCAATTTAGAAAGATTAAAAAGCAATGTACTGAATGGCAAAAATATTTCTCTACCATAGTAACATTTGTTCAGCATTTCCAGTTTAATGAAGCTGAGTTAAACTAGGACTTCATCTCCATTGGACCCAAGTGTTTCAGTGTACAACTTGATAAGCTACATTGCTGCTGTTATTAAGATATTTGATAAAACCAGATTTTCACAGAGGCTGGTATAAACTAAAATAAGAGTATCATAGCAATTCAACTTAACTGTGTTTCTTGGTTTTGTTTTTGGCTTTCACTGATTTCTATCTCAATCATAATTGATTTTTCCAACTCAGTGTTTTTGGGCAGTTATGTATGCACAACAACTAGAATTATTAAACTGTTTTATATATTTTTCCTTTGTTACAACTTTTTCAGTTGATTATAAAAATTAAGTTGTATTGTAAAATGTTTGGTCCTAATACTGGTCAATAGACTATAAATTAAGAGCCCTTTGACTTTTACAAACTTAATTACTATGAGGATTCATCATGGCATCAGAAGTAACCCTAGGTTCTTGAATGGTATCCCTTTTAGAAGGTTTGATTTTTATATATACACATATGTGTGTATATATAATAGCCAAACCTGATTCAGAGACTTTTTACCAAGTTGTCTACATGACAATGAATTTTTCAGCTATAATAATTCAGAATTTCCTACCAAGTCAAAGAGGATTTGAGATCTGTGTCAGTGAAAGGAATGTCCACAGTAACAAAATCACAGATTCTTTAAGTACTAATTTATTATTTATAAATTAAAGAAATAGTGAAAAATTGTTCAGATTATAAAAATAGTTTTCTTCCCTCAATTTAGAATTTTATATTTGTAGCACTTATATTGGTCCCATAAATTTGCTTTACATTAATTGGATTCTGTTTTAATTTGTCTTTTTGATATGCAAAGAGGAAGCCCTTTGGATTGTATTCACCCAGTTTCTTCCCTTCTAACCCTATACTACCAAGAAATTAAAACCAAAGATCTCTATATTATTCCCTTTCTGTTTTGGACTAGTTATGCTATACTTATTTAAATTGTTATTAGCACTATGAAAATGGATGTCTAGATGCAGAAAGATTGGAACATTAGCTAAAACATGAACTATACAGATATTAAAATTGAGATATTTTGCTTTTTATAAATTCACTGATAATTATCATTCTGCATTGATACATCAGTTTGCCAAGTAAATACACACTCAAGGAATCAAAATTATATAAAAAAATAATGAATTTAATTTAAAATAGAGTTTAACTAAAAATTCTTTTCAACCCTTTACAAGCTGACTTCTAAACTTTAATGGCTATTGTCCAAATTCTATTAACAAGCATAATTTTCATACAGAAATCATAGTCACACCCCTCACATTTATCAAAACATGCAGTCTTATAAAAAAAAGAAGTTCATGATTGCATGCTGTGATGCAACAGATTTGTCAAAGAATTCAATTTCTAAACTCTTTTATAAGCATATCTTAAAATAAAATAAGCCTAACAAAGCCTGCATTGTAATGAAATAGGTATATTGGAAAAGTTGTTTTAGTCTGCCTAACATGAATTATAGAGAATGAAAAGAATTTTGGAAAAGGATCCAAACATATGATTTCATCAGCATAGAGAGCTCCATGGTAAGGAAACAAACACAAGCTGCAATTTAAGTTTCAAAGTTCTGGATTTACTGAGAAGGTTTTGTGGTCTACCCATGTTTGCAAATCTAGTAAGTATATTAAAGGCCAGTAAATATGAAGCCAAATAGGATACAGTCTATTAAAGGCAAATCTTGATCCCAGATATTCCGTATTCTGTGACTTGCCCATTTTTCACTATCATGCTGGCTCAAACAATTTATCCAAAAGGTAAGAATGAATGTAATACTTCTATGCCCTTGTAAATACTGTCAAATATTTAAGTCAAAAAAAGTAGGTCCTTTCAAAGCCACAACTGTTAAAGATATGCATTATACTTTTTGTGTTAATGGTGCACTGTGTAAGTGCTAATATTCTCAGAATCATTGAATTCTGCCACTAAAAGGGCCCTAGAAACAACAATCTACTTAAGATTCCTTATTCCAACTTTCTAATTAATGCCTATTTGTAGACATTAGAACTTTTCAATGCCTTTAAGATTTTTCCTCATCCTGATGGTTTTTGTGTCAGTATTTAACTGCCATTCCCCACCAGTTTTACTAGGTTCCATTTTGTTGTGTTCAAATGCATTTGGGAGACACTTAGCCAACCCTTCATTTGTTTGAAACTTTAAAGTTTCATTAGAAATATTCTACTGTTCTACCTATCCATTCTTGCCAGGGGAAAGACTGAAGCAATAACAATCTATTTCCTATTTTCTTCCCACTTTATCCTTTTTCACTGCCCCCTCCTCGTCCATCATCACACCCAATATGAATATGCCCAATATGCTCAAAGGGCAACCATCTATTAAGAATTAGAGAAGGAAGATCTTGTTCATGACGTTTTTCATCCAGATTTTCAGTGTGGAAACCTAGATAACTTCTAGCAAAGAGAGTTTTTGTATTTTTTTTTTCTCTTTGCATGGATTCTTTTCAGAATTAAGTTTACTTTATCACTAATATGAGAATAGAAAACTGTTGAAAGTATTCAGGAAGCTTGGTAGCCTTTTTTAAAAATTGATAATTGGTATAGAGGAAATAGTAGTATATCTTGATCCATTTACTCAAGAGCCACTTTGTGCTAAGAATATATACTGTTGACACATCAGTATTAATTGGTGATTCCTATTGGCAGAATTTAAAAATTTTTAGAGGATGCGGAGAAAACAATTCACTCTTAGCATGCTATGTGCTTTTCTAGAAATGAATGTCTCATATTAGACTCAGCCATTTAGAACAATCATTTAAAACATTTTTTTCTTAGAAGCCTTTTGGAGCAATTTATTGAGATAATTTAGCACAAAATTCTTTCAGAAACTTTTAGCAGAGTTTCAAAAGGTTTTTTTTTTTTTTTCTTTTTTGGCAATCTTAACTTGCTTTACTTCAAAGACTAGAACTATAAGTGTGAAAAAGATTTAAAGTTATTTCATCTTTTAACTTCTAGATTAAAATCAATTTGCTGAAGTTAGAATTTTTACTTAAAAATTAAAAACCAAAAAAGTGCACAAATTTAGCAGTAAACTTATGTTTATTATTGCCTTGTCTTTATAATAACCACCAAAGTTCACTAACTGATGCTGGGTTAATATCTGAATACCAAGTGCTATATAAATTAAATATGCATTTCTCACAGAAATTAGTAAGTACTCTATTATACTGGGAAATGAAAATTTAAAACATTGATTTGTGAGGTCTACAGGCCAAAGACTAACTCAGCCATTGAAAAGGGTACCATTGCTCTGCAAGATAAAAAGTAGTAACTCTTTAAGGATATGGTTTTCTTATCCTTGATTTCAGTTCTAAGAAAGTACAGCCCTTCTTTGAAATACATGCAGGATATAAGATATCCAAGATGGAAACAAAACTCCCCTTAGTTTAAAAAGTCCTGTTCATAGAATTTTTGGTCAGGAAAGGCTTAGGATATATTGGATAAATAGAAGCAATCAACCACTGAGCAACATTTTTTAGTTATCTGGTGCCTTTAAGAAATAACAGTTAATGTATAGTCCACATTTAAAACTTTTGAATTAGTCCTGCTATACCAAAGTGTACTGGGCAAATCATGTACTGTGAGAATTAAATTGGTGATTTAAAACAGTCAAATCCAATTGATATATGGAAGCTGATTCAACTGTAGAATTTTTATATTTTTTTAAATGTCAGGTATGAACTGAAAGTGTACAGATATATATTTATTTATTTTGAACCAAAGGAAGACTTAAATGTACTTATTAAGTATTGAATCTGCTACTGTGTACTAAAGTTTAGCATTAGGATTGGTTTGTATGGAGTTTCATTAAAAATAATTGCTCCTAATTTGGGTAGTACTTTAGAAAAATAAAATAAGGGTGTTTTTGTTTTTAAATAGTTATGGGTGTGTAAATTAAGTCTGAAATGCTCAATTTTATTTCTAAAGGGATTATAGCTGTTTTAAAATACATTCATTTTAAAAACTCATCAGGAGTTAATTTGGGCCTTGGTTAAAGAGCAAATGTTGGAGCATTCATGTGGGTTTTGTTGTTAAACATTAAAATACATACCTTTTGCTTTTCCTTAGCTCATTTTTTGGTCTTTATGTAAAAATAATAAGCATATTTGAAAACAGGGCTGTTGTTTTTTAGTTCCAGTGGTTAGTTGCTTGTGGCCAATGCTTGGAGGGATAAAATGGATGATATGGGCTAAACTTTGCCCTGAAGAAGAGAACAGCAGCTGCTCATGATAGTTTGATATATTCTGTACACACTGTAAGTTTTCTTGTTTCAGTTAACTTTAAAAGGAAAATATGTAGCAAGGTCCAAGTGGTTGCTTCCTTAGAGCTTAAAGGAAAAGGCTGGGCTGTGAGAAACAGATGTTTCCATGGAGCCAAAGGAGCCATTGACTATAACTAATAAAGCAATATTGCTTTGTATGTGATTATTCTCCAGTCTAATCCTAAGTATAAATGTTTTCCACATTACAAAAATAAAAGGTTTGTTCATATTAAAACCTACAATGACAATTTTGGTTGAAGATGCTACCTTCCTTTGTAGTTGTCTAAAAAGCATATGAAATAGAAATTATGTTCATCAGTAACTATTTGTATTTTACAAGCAGACAATTCTTCATATTTTATTTTCATTCAAGACTGAGATTAAATGGGACGAATGTGTTGATATCACCTTTTATCAAGTGTTATATAAACTCAAAAAATTTCCCTTTTAAATAAGTTTTTCTGCTTACAAAAAAACTAAAGAATGACATTGACTTCTTCATGAACTCAAGGATAGAGCAATATTGTCGGAGTGGAAAATGACATTAACAAAACTAAACAGTAAAGTCATGTATATAAAAGACATTACTCTGTCCTGTGCTGGAGCTCTTTCAAGAAAGGGTAAACCCTTTTGAGATAAATTAGTTTTTAAGATTTTGTACATCTGAGTTTATCCTACCTGCTATCTTAAATGAATATACTAGTTTAGAGCCAAATAACTAATTTATCCCACCAAGAGGAATTTCACCACCAGGTATATAACAATTAACTGTGGGTACAAATAATATTTGGTGTTTGAGAAGTATGTTGGTAGAAAGTTGAAATCGACATAACTTTTTCAGATGTATACTCTTCTTACTCTCTATGCAGACTAAAGGTGTGGTATTCTACACACAGAGAACACTGAGCTATTTTATTTTTTTCTGCCTGGAGACAAGAATTATTCTATATTGATGTGCTTAAGAGTTCAGTTATTCATGTAAGCACATCTGTCCCAATTTGAAATATTTACAACTGTACTTGTGTTGAGATAGTTTGTCTTGAGGATGTTGAAGTAGACGTTTCCATTTTAAAGGAGATAATCTTATCCAACTGGTATTTTATGATTAAGCATAAAAATTGTTGAAAAGGCAATAATTTATTTAAATCATTTTGTCTTTGAAGATTCAAATGGTGCTTATTTATTTGTCAAAAAATGCAGTTTTACCACTGGCATATTTCTTTGAGATCAAACTTAAGTTTTTCTGAAGTTACAAACCTAAATCTGATTTACTTCAAGGGCAATATGTCGAAATTATAAAAAGAGAGACAAAAGATAGGAAGTCTGAACTTGAACGGAGCTTTAGGGTCCTTTTTTTATTTAGCTTTTTAAAGTTAATGTTTTTGCTACCTACCTCAATATTTTTGGTAAAACATTTTGTAAATCTTAAAGCACTCTAGAAATCTGAATCATTAATAACAATGCAGAGGGATAAAGAAATTAAACAAAGTTCAGTGTTTTTATAAAGCTTTCATCTCAAAAGCACTGATAAAAGATTTGAAAGGATTCCAGGTGATAGCACCCCAGGTTCCATAGTTTAAATTATTTTTACTAAGAAAAAGGAACATCCATTTCACATTTATTGAATATCTACTTTGTGCAAAATACAGTATTGAATATTAAGGATACAGACATGAAACAGTTCATTTACAGATCTGGTCAAAATGACATGGACACAAGAAAAAGCAGGATGATAAGTATTTTAAAAAGATATGGAGTGCTTTGAAATCATAAAGAGAGAAATTACTTCTGGATAGTCCTAATGGAAAGCAAAATTAGAGCTTGTGTAATGACATTTGAACTAGGTTTTGTAAGCTCACTGGAGAAGTTTAAAATTGTTCATGAAGAATTGGATATGAATGAAACAAATGGCAGCTCTTGGACAATTGTTTAATGCAGCAATGCTGAGCACAAGTAGGTTTATGATAAATCTTTGCTATTTAGAGCTTGGTATTTTTTATTTTAGATTTTCATCTAGAAGTTTAAAAATAATGGATCATGTCAGATGATACTTTGGTTATTATATGTCAATACAGGTCTCCAGGGTAAGAGTATATTTTCTATTCATTCCAGACTGAGATAAATGGGGGGATGGGGAGGAACTTAAGGCTATCCCTGTGTTAATACTTTAATTCTATAGGTATTTCTGAGTGAGATTTTTGTTTTTTTTAAGTAAAAGCTTAAGAAAAATATAGTATAAAGTTCGTTAGTTATGAAAATATGTAGCCTAAGTAGTTGAAATCCATTAATAATCCCCAAACTTCCATTTTTTTCAAAATTTTTTCTAATGAGCAAAAATCTACCTTATTCCCCACTCCACTTGTGAATGAAGAGAAAACAAATATTCTGTTATATTTGTAAAAACAAATTTAAACATTAGCCATATCTGAAAGAAAAATACATGTGTATACATATATGACATATACAACTCATTCTATACTTCATAATTAACTTCTCAAGAAGTGAGTTGAATGTTTTATTACTGGTCATGGAATTGTATTACACTGATCAGAGTTCCTAAATCTGAATTTCAAAGTTGTTTATATTCATGATATTGTAATTGTATATAAATTGTTGTCCTGGTTCTGTTCAAGTTATCAGTTCATACAAGTCTTGTATTTCTTTACCCTCATGTGTACATTGTATGTGTATTCTTCCTTTCTTTGACTAGGCCATATGAGCGTAGGGTTCATGTCAGTTGCTCTCCTCACAGCCTTCATCTTGTTTATATAAATGTCTACTTGCCACTCTAATTTCCTCTAACTTTACTTTTCTTTCTCCATCTCCCTCTCTCCCAATGTATTCCTCTTCTCTTTCCATGCTCTTAAGATCATCAAGACATAGCAGAATCACTCTCAGGTCCATTTCTAATAAGTCTGTCATTGTGATCTCAGATGATGATACAGTTCATCATCTCCCCATGAGAGAGTGAACAATTTATCTTTTTTGTAATCTTTTACAATTCATTTGTGTTTACTTTTTTATGTTTCTCTTGACTCCTGCATTTGAACTTCATAGTTCCTTCACAACTTGAATATTTTTAATAAGGAATGCTTGAAAAGTCCTCTTTCAATAAAAATCATATTTTCTCCTATGGGATTAAACTCAGTTTTGCTGGGGAAGTTATATAAGGGCTGTAACTTTATAGTCTTTATCTTGAATAGTATATTTCAAACTTTTTTTTTTTTTTTTTTTTTTTGCTGAGGCAATTGGGGTTAAGTGACTTGCCCAGGGTCCTACAGCCAGGAAGTGTTAAGTGTCTGAGGCTAGATTTGAATCAGGTCCTCCTGACTTCAGGGCTGGTGCTCTGTCCATTACAACTAGCTGCCCCTCAAATTATCTTTTAAAGATATGGATAAACAAATATGAGATTTTGGCCTTTTGGCACTTGAATTCTTTCTAGCTGCTTGCATTATTTTTTCTTTGTAGAAGCACTGGATTTTGGCCATAATGTTCTTTCCGGGAAATTTTCACTTGGGGCTTTCTTTCAAAAGAGAAATTCTTTCTATTCTTATTTTGCCCTCAGATTTTAGGAGAGCTGGACAATTTTTCTGAGGATTTCTTGACATGTGATGTGTAGAGTTTTGTTTTTTGTTTTTTGACAATGACTTTAGGTAATTCAGTGATTCTTAAATTTTTTCTCTGCAATCTGTTTTCCAAATCGGGTATTTTTGCTACAAGATAACTGATATTTTCTTCATTTTTTTCAGTCCTGCTAGTTTATCTTGGTATTATGGAGTTGGTAGCTTTTGTTTAATCCATTCTTGTTTTCAGGGAGTTTTTTTTTTTGCTTAGGAGAGATTTTGTGCCTCTTGTGCCAAGCTGTAAATTCCCTTTCCAATTTTTTCTTTCATAATTATTGTTTCTCTTCTAATTTTTCCTCCAGTACTCTCATTTGTAAAAAAGCATTACTTCACCTCTTTCAGGAACTCTAATTTATGTTTAAGTTGTCTTTTTCTTTGAGGCTTTGCTCATGAATGTTTTGGAGTAATTTTTTGGTGGATTCTTTTTTATTCATTCTTCAAGCGTCCTCCCTCAATTTAGATTTTATATTAGGATCAGACTCTGCCACTTTCAGAAGAAACTAGTGGCTGGTTCTGTTGCTGCTTTCTTGAGAGTATTGAGTACTGTTTTCCTAGGCTCTCCAGGACAGCTGAGGATAAGGACCTGCAAGCTTTCAATGTTCAAAGTAATCTGATCTAGGCATTGTCAGCCAACTAAAAAGTCCTACGTTGTGGTGACAGAAGTATAATCTTCGCTTTGATGTGGGATTCCTTCCCTAGCTGTTCCTCTGCAGTCTTCAGTTTGGACTAGAAAATGGAATTGAGACTTCACTCGTGTTGAAGCCACACTGCTGCTACATACTTCTGAATTTCCTCCTTGCTTAGTACACAGGCTAGGGCCCAGTACTGCTGTTTCTCACCCCAAAATGTCATTGAGGCACAGGTCCTTTCCTTTGTCTATCCTAATTGTCACCTGATACTGGTAGTGGTGGGCAGAGCAACCAATTGTCCCTTGTTTCTGTATCCTGAATAATGTCACACTGGGACCCCATCTTGCCTTTGGGCACAGTCATTTGGGCCAGTTCTAGCCAGATCCTGTCTTCAATATCCAGACTTCTATCTCCGAATGATGATCTGAGTTTAGAAAAAAGATTTAACTGATTTTTTTTTCCCAATCAAGATAGAATCTGACAAATTTTCAAGACCTGTTTTGAAGCAGTTGCTAAGGAAGGGAGGTGGAAAAAGTGTTACCATACTTCTTGCTGTTAGTCTGCCATTTTGATTTCATCATTAAGTAATAGTTTCAGACTCCACCATCATCTTATATAACAAACTTTTTTGTAGAATCAAAGTATATGAGGTGGACTTTAAAGATGATCTGTTTAACATACACACACACACACACACACACACACACACACCCCTCCCTTGTTTTGCAAATGCTGCCCATGATGAGAATATTATCCTAAATTGCACAGTTGAAATTCAAACCCAAATCTCTTTTCAGGTATACCTCTTTCTTTGACATCAAAGCTGTTAGCAAGTAGCAAAGCAGAGTAATTTCAATTTTTTTTTTGTCTGCCAACCATCTTTTAGAGGGGTCTTCAGTGAAATGGTGAAGAGGAAAACAGGAAGGATCAGTACTAGACTCATTGGTATGTATCTACAGGGTCATGGTAGGGCTAGAATTATAATCAATTTTCATGAGATATGTTAGCCAAGTTGTGTTACCATAGGGTCATATGTATACTTAAGTCTAAAAGCAGATCTTAAACTTTCTACTCACAACCCCTTTTTACCCAAGAAGTTTTCACACAACCATAGGTATATACAGATATATAAGATAGATATACAAATCTGACATTTACTGATAATAAAATGTATTTTTAATATAATTCTTTGGTGTACATATAAATTTACCATTTATTAAAGATGAAACTAAATTTGCATACTAATGAGATGAATATGCTTGTTTATTTTTACATAAATCTTAGCATATTTGGTGGAATCTTTTACTGTTACCAAATGTTTCACAACCCCCACATTATTATCCCATGTGGGGGTAACAATGTGAAAGTCAGGAAATTGTGATTTATCATCAGTAAAATTTTGGTTTGTATACCTATTTCATATACCTATATAACACGAGTCACATAAAAAATTTTCAAGCAAAAAGAGGTCATGAGTAGAAAAAGTTTAAGAAGAACAGCTCTAAAATAATGGCATGGATGTGATTTTTTTTAAAGTGGTATATGTCACATCTGAAGGGATATTTGCCCCTTGACTTTTATTTCTGGACTCGTGATGAGTAAAAATTGGCTACTGTTTTCAAGAAATCAAAAGGTTCTGTGGCAAAAAATGAATTTTATGTATCAGCCAAAGAAGACATTTATAAAGTATCTTTTGTTTCTGAATATCATTTAAAAAAGAATATTAACAAGCAAGAATGTGAACAGCATTGTCAGGGGACAATTCTATCACTAGTATTGGTTATTTTAGCTAATATTTTAAAATGCTATGTTTAGAATGTAGATGGTAATTTGTAGATGATAAAGGACACAAAGGAACTATTTGAAAGATTATTATGTAGAATTAATATGTTTACTTGCCCCCTCTCTCCTCAAATCAATTAAGATTAACAATAATTATAGGAAAGGGGTTTTCTGTTGACTATAAAGAATTAACTACATTACATTGGAACTATAGAGGGAGGAAAAAAATCCTGAAATAGTTACACTTTGGGAGGTAGAAAGTTTAACATCCCTGAAGATATTTGAGCAAAAGCTGGACTCAGTTGCTAAGGGAAGTTTTTAACAGCTTTTAAAAGGACCAAGAACTTGGATAGGGGGAGTACATTTTTATTTTCACTAACTTCTAACTGAAATTTAATATAACCTTTTTTTTCATAGCTTTTTATTTACAAGTTATATGTATGGGTAATTTTACAGCATTGACAATTGCCAAACCTTTTGTTCCAATTTTTCCCCTCCTTCCCCCCACCCCCTTCCCTAGATGGCAGGATGACCAGTAGATGTTAAATATATTAAAGTATAAATTATATACACAATAAGTATACATGACCAAACCGCATAACCTCAGTTATTTTAAAATATTCTGAAGAGAATCCATAGGCACTTCTAATTTGCTAAAGAAGTCTATGTGACATTTCCTGTTCTAAAAGGGAGTTCATGCTTTAGTTAGGGATTAAAACAAGATGGTCTCTAGGGTCTTTTCCAAGTTTAACTGTAATTACAATGAAGCCAAGTAGAAAATTAATTTTCAAATGTCATTTATAGATGGTATCTATGAAACCTACAATGTTATTAAAAGTTTGAGATTTAGTTATTTTTAAATTTGCAAGGATTTTATGAAGATCTCATTTTATATATAGTCCAAGAGATATCAGTTGTGACATCCTAAATATTTTTAAACATAAAAAAAATGAAATAATTGCTTTCTTGGGGTAATGGTTTGTCAAATGAGTAAATTAAAAGCCTTACTCTACCTTTATATAGGTATATATTATAGTCCTTTTTTTAAAGTGTTTGTGTATTTTTTTAATATTTACCTTATTTTGCTCTCTTTGATTTTAAGGTTTTGTTTTGTTTTTGGAGACTGAACTAATCTCTTGCAGGCTTGGAAGGCAGCAGTTATTTACGTTTATGAATGATCTTAATACTGATTGACACAGGGAGCTTTGATTTGTTTTATTTTCAACTTATGCCATTTTACCTCTTCTCACACCAGTCTGATTACTCAACTAGGGCTCACCTATTGAACCAACTCCCCACTTGATTTTATTTCTGCCACAAGTCAGAATTCCTGAGTTCAAGTAATCTCATCCCCAATCTTCCTTGTAGCAAGCTTTCTTGTTATCTTTTCAATACTTGTGATAATACTGGAAACCACAAATTTTAAGCCATAGAATCTTAACTATAGATAACTCATTTTTCCTACCACCAACAACAAATATCATTTTAAGTAGGTACACTAATATAGCACCTGTAGATTGCTAAAACGGAAAACTTAAGACTTAGACATGTGAATCCTAATAGATAAAGTTTGAAGAGTTTTTGAAATTCAATAAAAACATGAAAGCAGGATCTTAGCAGTAAGATCAAAGACTTGGGGTATAAAAGGTAAGGGGAGGACAATAAACTTTATTTCATCAGGAAAAATAGTTTTTATTTGTTTGGGATTTGCTTTTGTTTTAAGGAAACAATGGTAATCTTGTTGACATATTTAGTAAAGGGATGGGAGCAGGAAGAGTAGGGGAAAGGAAAATGCAAATAAATGCATAATTATTGATGTCATATGTCCAGAAGTGATTAATAGGTCTTATTGAGTTATTAGACTTATATTTCATCACAATTATCTCAGAAAATTCAGTGAAATGACATGATCACATGCTTTCAGCAAGCCCAGCTTACAGTTACCTTTGTCTCCCTTGAAGACTGCAGGAGGCATAAAATAGAACATGTATACATAATGAATAATGTGTTATAAAGTAATATTGTGTCTGACTTTGTGTCCCCATTTGGAGTTTTGTTGGCAAAGATACTAGAGTGGCTTGTCATTTCCTTCTCCAGCTCATTTTCAGATGAGGAATAAGGTAAATGGCTTAAGTGGTTTGCCCAGGTTCACACAGATAGTAAGTGTCTGAGGCTTCTTGACTCCAGGCCCAGGGTTCTATCCACTATGGCGCCCTTACCAAACCCTCAAAAGTAATACTTGGGAAATATTTGCTACTTATGACCAGCAACTGTTGGCGTGTTTCTATCTAACATTAATATATATTTTTTTTATTCTTTCTTACAGCTTAGACAAAGAATATTATGAATTATATTTAATCTTCCTATCAAACAGAATTGTATGCAAAGATTTGGTTCTCTTCAGGTATTTAGGTCCGACTGACACCAATCTGACTGATGCCTGGTGTACCAATTGAAGAAGAAGAAGAAGAAGAAGAAGAACGCTGTGATAAATGGAGAACAGATCAATTTTGGCTTATTCACAAGCATTTATTAAAGTATTAAAAACAATCTCTACTGGGAAATTCTTGCACATTTTTTTGATCTAGATCTGTAATTTAATCACTAACTTCTTTATGACTTATGGTCTTAAAGAGTTTTTTTATGGGTACTAAGACATTAAGCTACTTGCTTGTGGTTATATAGGTAGAATGTCCTGACCAAAAGATTAGCTCTCTAATCCCAATAACATGCAGCTTCTCATGATCTATATTTGTTGTTAAATTGTTTCAGTCACGTCTCTTTGTCACCCCATTTGGGATTTTCTTGGCTAAGGTGCTAAAATGGTTTGCCATTTGCTTCTCCAGTTTATTTTATAGATGAGGAAACTGAGACAAACAAGACTTAAACAAGGTTACCCAGAATCACACAGCTATTAATGTCTGAGGTCAGGTTTCAGCTTATTAAAGTGAGTCTTCCTAATTTCAGGCCTGGTGCTCTATTATACCATCTTGGTAGTGTAGCTGTCCTACCAAGACACATAGAATAATCTTTAAATATTTGGTTCTAAATTTTGCTTATTCTGACATAAGGGGGAAAAAAGCATTTCTTAGTCTATATAGTATTTTATATGGACAAAGTACTTCACACACATAGCTCATTTACTCTTTCTAGCAGTTCCCTGAGATTCAAATGCCATGTTCTAATTACAAAAGAAATTTAAGATTAAGAAATTAAGAATTAGATCACACTAATTCACAGGAATAGGCAAGACTCAAATACTAGTCTTTTAAATTCATCCAGTTGTTTCCACTAGTAGTTTACAAAGGGTGTATCATTGCCTTGAGTTTTGATTAAGCCCTGGAAAAATCCACATTTTTCTGTCTTCATCCTTCATCCCTTACTACAATTTACTGCCTGTTCTTATAGATGTAGTATCATAAAGATAGCAAACTTATTCTGCTGGAACTTCTAGAGAAGTAAAAAAATCCATCAATAAGCACATTACTTAATATTTAATGTGAAGAAAAGGGAAAAATAGTCCCTCCCCTGGAGGAGCTTACATTCTATTCAGGGAGACACGTATATGTGCATGCATGCATATATGAATGTATATGTGTGTCTGGATATATGGATGAATGTGCATGCACATGAATATCTGCATGCATATTGTACATATGAAACAAAGCAGATACAAGGTATTAAGTAGAAAAGGCACTAGCAACTGAGGAAACCAGGAAAGATCTGAATCAGTAAAGACCTCATTTCTAAAATATATAGAAAATTGATTCAAATATATAAGAATACAAACCATTCTTCAACTGATAAGTGGTCAAAGGACATGAACAATTTTCAGATGAAACCATTTCTAGTCATATGAAAAAATGCTCTAAATTATTATTGATCAGAGAAATATAAATTAAGACAACTTTGATGTACCACTACACACCTCTTGGATTGGCTAAAATGAAAAGATAAATGTTGGAAGGAATGTGGGAAAATAGGGACACTGATATGATACCCGGAGAGACTGACATGAACTGACACTAAGTGAACTGAGTAACTAGGAGAACATTATACGCAGCAACAACAAGATAATATGATAATCAATTCTGATGGCCATGGCTCTTTTCAACAGTGAGGTTCAGACCAATTCTAATAGACTTGTGATGGAGAGCGCGATCGACATCAGGAGACATGAACTAAGGGAACTGAATGTGGATACAACATAGTATTTTTGCCTTTTTTGTTGTTTGCTTTTTTTTCTCATTTTTTTTTTCCTTTTTGGTCTGATTTTTCTTGTGCAGCATGATAAATGTGAAAATATGCATAGAGTTGCTCATGTTTAACATAGTGGATTGCTTGTTGTCTAAGGGATGGGTTGGGAGAAGGGAGGGAAAAAATGTTTTTGCCTATTTTGAAAATAAAAAGCTATTTTTAAAAAAAGATCTGAATCAGGTGGCCTTGAAGAAAACAAGGAATTCTCAGAGTCAGAGGGATAGGGAGCAGTCCAGGCTGGAGATATCTAATACAAAAGCACAAAAATAGAAATGGAGTAATGTGTGATAGGAATAGCTAGAAGGCTGAATCAAAGAATAATTGGAAGGGAAGATGGGATCAGATTACAAAGAACTAATGCCAGATACATTTATTTTAAATCCTACTAACAGAATCACTGTTAAGTATCCTATTGAGTAAGGGAACGCTGTCATCAAATTTGTACTATAGAAAGTGTGTGTTGGCTGCTGGCAAAGGATGGATTGGAGTAAAGAGAGACTTGAGACAAGGAGAACAAAATTTAAGCTATTGCAATAGTCCTGGTGACAGGTGAGAAGAGCTTGAACTAGAATAGGTTGTGTGAGTGCAAAGGAGGGGTCAAATGTGAGAGATGTCATGGAGGTAGAGCAAGCGTAGGTAACTCATTAGATGTAGGGTAATAATGAAGAGTGCAGGCTAATGCTCATGCTGCTCTCTTGAGACTAAAAATATGGGAATGCTTCAACAGAAAGAGATGTTAGGAAAAGATCTGTGTTTGGGGGGAAATAAGTTCTGTTTTGGATGGATTGTTTGAAATAACTTTTAATTTGAAATATCCAATAGGCAGTTAGTGGCATACTTAAATCTATATGGAATAGAGATTTATCTAGAAAAAATGATAATTGAACCTTTTGGAGCTGATAAAGTCACCAATTTAGAAGTATTAGTGAGAGAAGACAATCCAGGACAGACTTATGAGGGATATCCATAGCTAGTAGGCATGATACAGATGGAGATCCAACAAAGGAGGCTGAGCAAAGATCAGACAAGTAGGAGAATCAAGAGAGCAGTGTCATGAAAACCCAGAGAGGAAAGAATAACCAGAATGAGAGAGTATCACATCTGTGTCAAATACTGGAGAAAGAAGTATGAGGACTGAAAAAATGCCTTTAGACTTGCCAGTTGAGTGATTATTGGTAACAGGATATTTTCCAGGGGAGAGGGGTAGTGTAAAATCAGAAGACAGCATAGGATTTAGAAGAGAGTGAGAAAAGAGGAATTGGAAACAGTGTGAACAGGTTTTTCAAGAAGTTTAGGTAACAAGGGGAAAAGGATGATACTTAGTAAGTATATATAAATTATCCATCTTCAGTAATGATCTTAATAAATAGGTCAAAATTTGTTAAGAATACCTGACATTGTTCTGATCTTTAAAGATGGGGTTCATATAATTATCTTACCAAAAATAGCAGTGAAAATCCTGGATTTGAAATAAGATAGAAAATCATAGAATACAAGAGTTGGAAGATACCTTAGATACCATCTAGTCCTCCAACTCTCTTCAATATACATAGAAACCAAGTGTGCTGAGATTAAGTAACTTGACCAAAGTCACATGGGTGGCAAAACATGGCATGTGCAAAAGACAGCAAATAAAACTTAAATGAGAAAGTGTCAGAGATGGGAAATAATGTTGATTAGGAAACTGACCTTAGTCCAGGCACAAAATGTTAAAGACAAGACTTAGTTGGGGCAGTGAGAATGAAAAGGAATGAATGAGTCTGAGAGACATTTCAAAGGAAAGATTATATAGGAGATGGAGTCAAAGGAGAAGGAGAAGGAGAAGAATGCTCCATTGTATCAACAGCAGTAGAGTCTGAGAAGCAGAAAATATGGGGGAAAAAAAGTAATAGAATTTGTCAAAAAGTTAATTGACATTCAAGAGGTCAGTTTCAGTGGAGTAATCGAGCTAAAGGCCAGAATGCACAAATAAAGGAGATTAAAGAATGCCATATGAATTATAGGCAACAGACTAAATAACTAAATTAAGTAAAGGAACAGATATAGAGGATGAGATGGAAGAAAGATTAAAAGATAATCACTTTAAGGTTTCACTATCTTGGTGGTTATTTATAAAATGAAATTTTAAAGAGTATATTATGCCTTTAAAGGGGTTTGTTTATGTAGACAATCCCTGAATAATTGAATGAGCCTGTCTTCAGAGCTGTCCTCATAAGCTGACTCATTTTTCATTTTTGCATGGGAAAGTATCCCAGCTTTGCACAAAGTAGACATTCAGGTATTTTATGAATTGATTTAGACTCTGGCCAAGGTATCAAGAGGTTACCCTGAAAACAACAAATTCTTGTGATGCTAATTTCAATTCAAAAACTATCTGAATCTATGAACAAGCCATCAGGATCCTTTTCCCTCATCCAACAAATTACACAAAATATCCATAATTTATCACTCAATCTCTCAGGGAGGCCTGACTAGTGGGGAAAGTTTATAATCCAGGAAATTGAGGCTGGTAGATCTCTTGAATTTAAGAGTTCTGAGCTGTGATGAGCTAAGTCTAAGCTGACTGTGTATCTGACCATGTGGGAAAATAGTGCACATCAAACATGCTGGTTCTTTGTAATTTTTCTAGATGTTTGCCTATTGCCTATAGGTCAATAGGACCTAATGGTCAAAAATTTGCATGTTCTATTCTCTTTCATTTTTTTAAAAATTAAGATTCTATTTGTCCACATGGTACTCCTCCCATTTTTCATTTACATTGACAGTAATTCTAACTACCTCTGCCAATTCTTTCAGCATCTGAGGATATATAGTTAATCTGCACTGGAAGACGAATTCAAGAGAAAACAGATGTTTCTTACCATTTCTTTCCTAATCTTATGTACCAACTTCTTAACTAAATAAGTTTTTTTTCCTTCTTCTGTCATTTCCAGCATGAAAGTCATTCTTACTGACCCAATATTAAATGTAGCATTCTGTTCTTATAATCTTCTACCTCTGGAAAGAAGAAAAAGAAAATACATTCTTATATCTCTTCTTAGGTACCAAGTTGGATCATTTTAATTTTACAACATCCAGCATAGATTTTTGTAGTTTTTCCCCCATTTATATTGCAGTTATTCTCTGCTTATTTTATTTTGCATCAATTTATTTAAATCTTCCAAAACATTTTTATGTTCATCATATTCATCATTCAATTTTATCCACATACTAGAATTTGGTTAGCCATTAACTAATTACGAGACATCTACTTTATTTCCAATTCTTTGCTATCACAAAAAAAAGTGCTTACTTTACTTACTTTAATATCTATTGGTCCATATTCTATCATCTTGTGGGGTAGGAAATATTGTGACTTTTAGCACATGTATTCTGGTTTGAGAAGAGATATAGAAAATTGATTTTGAAGAAAGTCTTAACAAAGTCCATTGAATGATTTTCAGTATCTGGAATACAAACTTAATTCATTTTCCTACACTATTGAAAAGGTGATCAATTGTGAATGACTTAGCTACTCTGATCAAGACCATGATCCAAAACAATTTCAAAGAACATATGATGAAAAATTCTATCCACTTCCAAAAAGAGAACTGATAAACTCTGAATATATTTGAAGCATTCTTTTTAAACTTTATTTTTCTTGAGGTTTTTTCCCCATGTTTCTTTTGCAACATGGAAATACATATCAAATTGCTTGCCTTCTCAAGGAGAGATAAGGGACAGAAGGTAGGAGAGAATTTGAAACTCAAAAAAAAATTTATTGTTAAAAAAATTTTATATGTAATTGGAAAACAGTTAGTGAAATGAATAAAATAAATATTTTACATGTACTGAATAAGTAGAGAGGTATATTATCAAATTGAGGAAGAATTAATCCTCATATAATATTATATATAATATATAGCACATAATTTAACACTTAATTTTATTGTTCTTTACATTGTTGTTGAATATGTACTAGTCTTCTCTTCCTTAACTAGATTGTAAACTTATTGATAACAGAAATTGTCTTGTTATTCTTGGTGGAACTGTTTTAATTTAAATTTTATCTTGTGAAGAGAATTTAAGAAAATTCTTATGAAGAGACCTTGTAATCCTGAAAGAACTAAATGATGGGGCATTCTCAGAAACGAGAAGCCATGTGCCATTACAATGAGAGTTTGAGGGAACTCTATCTGTGATCATCCTTTTATTTTAACAATAGCTTTTTATTTTTCAAAATACATATGAAGATAGTTTTCAATATCCATCCTTGTAAAACTTTGTGTTCCAAATTTTTTCCCTCCCTCCCCTTCCTCCCCCTCTCCTAGACAACAAGTAATTTAATATAGGTTAAATGTACAATTTTCTAAACATATTTCCACACATCATTCTGCAGAAGAAAAAGCAGATCAAAAGGGAAAAAAAAAAATCAGAAAGGAAATAAAAAACTAAGCAAACAAGCAACAAAAACCACAATAACAAAGGTGGAAAAACTATATTGTGATCCACATTCAGTCCCCATAGTCCTCTCTCTGGATGCAAATGTCCCTACTTAAAACTAGGGGCAGCTAGGTGATGCTTTTCATCACAAATCTATTGAAGTTGGCCTGAATCACCTCATTGTTGAAAAGAGCCAAGTCTATATGATTATTCTTATGCCTAATGTATTATAAGTAATCCTTTATGCTTTCACTTTATGGATACCATTGTTAATAAATTGCATATTCTGTTTAGAAGAATTGCACACTTTTAACCTATAATGGATTACTTTCTGTCTAGGGGAGAAGGGAGGTGGGGAAGGATAGAGAAAAATATGGAACATGAGGTTTTGCAAGGGTGAATGTTGTTTCTTTGCATGTATTTTGAAAAATAAAAAGCTATTTTAAAAATAAATTGCATAGTCAATAACTAATATTTAATTCTAGATTAGGTAATATATAAAAAGATGATTTGCTGCTAATGAGAAAAGTTCTTCAGCTAATTAAATACGTGATATTTAGTGATATAATGGAAGCTCTAAATTTACTTAATTTAGAGATATGTTGAAATTTTATTAAATTAATGGGAAAATATATAAACATACATCTGCATTACTTTAGAATTCAAAATGTTAAGTTAAATATGAGAACCAAGTTGTAGATCTCTTAAATCTTGCTCTAAAAAAACTGACCTAATTCAGGAACTACTTAAAACTAGGGGCAGCTAGGTGAAGCTGGGAATAGAGCAGAAGTCAAGAATCCAGCCTCAGACACTTGCTAGCTGGATGACCCTGGGCAAATCACTTAACCCTCTTAGCCTCAGTTTCCTCATCTATAAAATGAGCTGGAGAAGGAAATGTCAAACTACTCCAGTATCTTGTCAAGAAAACCCCAAATGGAGTTATGAAGAGTTGAACATGACTGAAAAAAATGACTCAATAACTTGAAACTATTAAAAAAAAAAAAACTACTGCCAAAAAAATGGTAAATCCTAAATTCCCCCATTAGGTCTTAACACCTGAGGAGTAGGTGATGGCATTTGCCATCTATTGTTAACTTCTGCTATAAATACAGACTATATTTGCACGTGTTTTGAAAAATAAAAAGCTATTATTAAAAAAAATCACTGTTAAGGACCACTCCAGTTCAAAAGCCCCCACATCTATGAATTATAGCACATTTGAAGGAATTACAAGTCAGCCTTTACTGATGCAGGTTGTTGCTTATGAATTGGGAATGAAATAAATTGAAGGCAAGAGAGAAGAGGAGAGAGGTCAGAGAAAGCAACTGTTTCTCAGTCTCCTCGTATCATCATCATCCTCTCACATGAAGAGATCCGCACAGGTCTGAGTTAGACCTCCAGCAGCCACTGGCAGGTGGCTCCCGTAACAAATGGCACACAAAGTGGGGCACAAGAAACAAAGAAGCAGCAGCGCTCAAGAGCTGTTTGTGAGTAGGATCCTCCCAAGAGGGTTCCTTCCGTAGGAAAGGAAAGGGAGAAGAGATCTGGTAAGACTTCTTCAGTTGGGGCAATTGAAATGGGCCACAACATCAACAGGCTGAGCCAAGAGACTGATGAGAATCTTATGAAAAATGCCTGCTTTGACTACAATTCTACATCTCCATTTGTCAGAAAATTTGCCTCCATGATGAACGATTATGATGTTAGAGCAAATTACATCTCACAAGATTCAACATCTGCTATAACATCTCACCCTGCAACCATCCAGAGGAATGACAGAAAAGACTTTGATAGTGCTGTTTGCATTCTTCAGCACGTGGACTCAGATAACAATCGCTTCACAATATGGGACTAACTTCCTGACCATGCTGTTGGGGAAAAAAATAATCGTCTTCCCATAAGACAAAAATCGGGGAATTGTTAAGGACCGTGCCTAAGAGTGAAAGCCTCACTTGAAGGAGTTGCAAGTCAGCCTTTACTGATGCAGAAGTTGCTTGAGAATTGGGAATGAAATAAATCACAGGCAAGAGGGAAGGAGCTGCAGTCAGAGAATGCAACTGCCTTTCAGTCTCCTTGTATTGTTATCATCCTCTCAGATGAAGGGATTTATTCTGCTGGTCAGAATCCCCAGCAACTACTAGCAGGTGGCTCTCATAACAGATCACAGTCATAGTTCCCTCAAACTCTCATTGTAATGGCACATGATTTCTCATTTCTTGAGAATGCTGTTCCACATCATTTAATTCATTCAGGATAACAAGGTCTCTTCATAAGAATTTTCTTAAATCCTCTTCATAAGATAAAATTTAAATTAAAATAGTTCCACCAAAATAGACAAGAATCTGAAGAATGGATAAAAGTAGAATGCTGGATCCTAGCAGAAAGAACTGCCATACTGAGCTGGGATCAAACCAACTATCTGTAGTGATTTTCTTATTGCTCTTTACCTTCCTTTCTTTTGTGGTAACTAAGCTTTGAATAGCAGAGATGGCAAACATGAAACTTGTTGGCCTCAGCACTTAAAAACGTAAACTAAGCCAGAACCAGATTAAAGTGTAACTGGAAAAATTTAACAAAATAATTCAAATCACTATTGATCAGAGAAATGCAAATCAAGACAACTCTGAGATACCACTACACAGCTCTCAGATTGGCTAAGATGACAGGAAAAAATAATGATGAATGTTGGAGGGGATGCGGGAAAACTGAGACACTGATGCATTGTTGGTGGAGTTGTGAACGAATCCAACCATTCTGCAGAGCAATATGGAATTATGCCCCAAAAGTTATCAAACTGTGCATACCCTTTGATCCAGCAGTGTTTCTACTGGGCTTATACCCCAAAGAGATACTAAAGAAGGGAAAGGGACCTGTATGTGCCAAAATGTTTGTGGCAGCCCTGTTTGTAGTGGCTAGAAGCTGGAAAATGAATGGATGCCCATCAATTGGAGAATGGCTGGGTAAATTGTGGTATATAAATGTTATGGAATATTATTGTTCTGTAAGAAATGACCAGCAGGATGAATACAGAGAGGCTGGAGAGACTTACATGAACTGATGCTAAGTGAAATGAGCAGAACCAGGAGATCATTATATACCTCAACAACGATATTGTATGAGGATGTATTCTGATGGAAGTGAATTTCTTCACCAAAGAGACCTAACTCAGTTTCATTTGATCAAGGAAGGACAGAAGCAGCTACACCCAAAGAAAGAACACTGGGAAACGAATGTGAACTATTTGCATTTTTGTTTTTCTTCTCGGGTTATTTTTATCTTCTGAATCCAATTCTCCCTGTGCAATAAGAGAACTGTTCGGTTCTGCAAACATATATTGTATCTAGGATATACTGCAACATATCTAACATATATAGGACTGCTTGTCATCTAGGGGAGGGGGTGCAGGGAGAGAGGGGAAAAATCAGAACAGAAGCGAGTGCAAGGGATAATGTTGTAAAAAAAATTACCCTGGCATGGATTCTGTCAATATAAAGTAATTATTAAATAAACTAAAAATATAAAAATATAAAAAAATAATTTAAAAATATTATTGATATTAACATGTGGTTTTTCTAAGTAAATATGCATCCATCTAAGTAAATAGGTATAATACAGTGGCCTCTGCTTCTATTTGACACCAGGGGTAAAAAGAAATTAGGAATTATCTAAATATTTTATTGAGCCTACATGGCTATCTGTATATGTGACCTAGGAGAGACCCAGGATACTTGAGGACTGATTTTTAAAAGCCATTTGAATAAAAGGCAAAAGAAGATTTCTGCTTCAGAAATGAAATGTGATTCACTAAATACTAAGTGCTATTTTCAGAGTGGAAATAGGACTCAAACTACAAATCTTTTTGCAAGGTCAGTCCAAACACTATGTGGGGGTCCTAAAAATCTCCCAATACTTGCACATACATCTCACAACAACTCTGCCTTTTTCATGCTATTATTATTGAAGCCAACAGGGATTAAGTGGCTTGCCCAGAGTCACATAACTAAGTAACTGAGGAAAGATTTGAACTCAGATTTTCTTGATTCTAGCCCCGGTGGTGCTCTAGCCACTACCTAGCTGCCTGGGAAAATAGAGCAAAAGAAATCTCACCTTTCAGTGTTTTCTATGGTCCTGTAATTTTCAAGGAACTTGAAGGGCCTGATCCTTATCACTTATCCCATATAGTTCTTTTGCAGTTTTTCTAAGTGGATCTCTTGGGAATCATCTGCTGACACCAAGGAATAATAGGAATTAAAAGGGATTTTATGACCATAAATTAGAGAAGCAAATGAAAAACTGAAGAAGCTGAAGTGGTGAGAAAGCATTGGGTGAGAGACTAGTGGAGAGATGTGTTAAGGTAACCAAAGCAAATGTGGATCCTAGCTCAGCCAAAAGAGCTGCTCCATTGGAGACATTTGTGAGTATGAGAGTCACTCATAACTTGGCCATATATTCCTGAAATGCATATCGCTCCATTTGTGTTCCCTGGTGATAGATATTTCCTGTATGTGTCCTCTACTAATTATGTGATAGAGAATCTGTGGAAGAGTCTATCCCTGTGGTTGCAGGAGATTCTTTTTACCAATGATTTCGCTGTGATGCTTAATTTTTAGTCAGAATTTTTTGCTGTTTATTATCCCAAACTATTACTTGATTTTTAACTCTGTCAAAGTAAGGCACTGTATCCAGGGGGAAGATGCAGATGTTTTCAGAGATTCTTCCAGGGACCTGTAAGTTTTAGTTCTTACATGGTGGAGAGATGTTTCTAGCCCGAGGTTTATTTTATGAGCTAGCACAAGCATTCTTTTCTGCCCTGGAGCTGTGAGGAACATCCCTGCTCCACTGGAGCTTGCAAATTCTGATGTGTCAGTGCTTCTCCTTACCCTAGGACTGCCACCCAGGACTGCAACTTAGATTTAAGTATGAACAAAAACCTTTCCTCCTCACTTTCTAAGTTGTCCAAAGCTGACCCACTGAGAAGAACCAAGTCTTTCATAGTTGATCTTCAAATATTTTTGCTGTCATCGTGTACAATGTATTCCTGGTTCTGCTTGTTTCACTTAGCATCAGTTCATATAAATCTTTCCAGGCCTTTCTGTAATCGGCTTATTCATCATTTTTCATAAAACAATACTTTTTCATTATCTTCTTATACCACAATTTATTCAGCTTTTCCCCAATTGATGGGTATCCCACTCCTTTTCCAATTCTTTGCTACCACAAAAAGAGCGGCTACAATTTTTACACACATGGGTCCTTTTCTCTCCTTTATGATTTCCTTGGGATACAGACCCAATAATTAGCACTGCTGAGTCAAAGGGTATGCACAGTTTGATAGCCCTTGGGGCATAGTTCCAGATTCCTCTCCAAAATGGTTGAATCATTTCACAACTTCACCAACAATGTATCAGTTTCCCAGTTTTCCCACATCCCCTCCAACATTTATCATTATCTTTTCCTGTCATCTTAGCCAATCTGAGAGGCATGAGTTGGTACCTCAGAGTTGTTTTAATTTGCATTTCTCTAATCAATAGTGATTTAGACAACTTTTCATATAACTATAAATGGCTTTAATTCCATCATCTGAAAATTGTCTGTTCATATCCTTTGACATTTATCAATTGGGGAATGACATGTGTTCTTATGAATTTGACAAGTTCTTTATATATTTTAGAAATGAGACCTTTATCAGAAATACTGGCTGTAAAGATTTTTCCCAGCTTTGCATTTTTCTTTTAATCTTGTTTCTGTTGGTTTTGTTTATGCAAAACCTTTTTAATTTAATGTTATCAAAGTTGTCCATTTTGCTTTCCATAATATTCTCTAGTTCTTTTTTGGTCATACATTCCTCCCTTCTCCAAAGATCTGATAGGTAAATTGTCCCTTGTTCTCCTAATTTGTTTCTAGTATTCTCCTTTATGCCCAAATCATGTAGAACATTTTGACTTTTTTTTGGTATGGGTGTGAGATATAGCTCTATGCTGAGTTTCTGACATATTATTTTCCAGTTCTCCCAGCAATTTTTGTCCAATAATGAGTTCTTATTCCAAAGGCTGGAATTTGGGGATTTATCAAATATTAGCTTGCTATAGGCCTTGCTTATTATGTCATGTGTATCTAATCTATTCCACTGATCCTCCACTCTATTTCTTAGCCAGTATCACATAGTTTTAATGACTTCTGCTTTACATAATGTAGTTTTAGGTTTGGTACTGCTAGGTAGAGTCATTATTTAAAGGTATTCAGAGGGATTTTTACTGAATAGCTCGGACAAATTATGCCTTTATTTTGCCATTTTTGGCTTCCAATACGTAATTTTAAAAAATAGAATTGTTTATCTGTTTTATTAAATATTTCCCAATTTCATTTTTTATACTGGAAAGTTTTTTATTGTTGTTAAATGGGAGAGCTGGGTACAGATTAAATGATCTCAATTTTGTTGGCAACATCTACAGCATCATAGTCTGTAGCAAGGTGGACACAGGCCTTCTTCTCTCCATCAGCTGGATCAGTGTGTTGACCTAGGCCACGCTGACGTCGTACAGCTTCTTTACTGTCAGCTTGATCTGAAGCTTGTTGGCCTTTACATCCACAATGGAGACAAAGGTAGTGTTGTCCTCAATCTTCTTCATAGCAGACTCAATGATCAGGGAAACTTAATGATGGCATAGTGAACGAGCTTGTTTCTCCAAGGGGCACTTTTCTGAGGGAATTTGGGCTGCTTTCAAAGTCTTAGTGTCTTGGGTCACTGGAAAGTGGAGAATGTTTGGGATCTTCTTTTTGTGGCTACAGATATCCTTCAACACCATCTTCTTTGCCTTCACGCTTTGATCTTGGCTTCTGTCTTGGAGGGAACAATGGCTTCCTTTTTTGCCTTCAGTGCTATCTTGGGGGGAAAACTTCCCAATTACATTTTTAAAATTTTTAACGTTCATTTTTAAAATGTTGAATTCCAAATTTCCTCCCTCTCACTGACCCCTTGAACAAACAAGCAATGATATATATTATACATAAGTTATGTAAAACATATTTCCATATCAACTGTGTTGCAAAAGAAAATAAACACACACACATGCACATACATACACACACATGAAAAATAAAAAAGCAAAAAAAGTATGCTTCAATATTGTACTCAAAATTCCTTAATTCTTTCTCTGGAAATGGATAGCATTTTTTATTATGAGTTTTATGAAACTATGTTCAATGTTTGTCTGGATCAGAGTAGCTAATCTTTTACAGTTGATCATCCTTATAACATGGCTATTATTATATATAATATTCTCCTCATTTCACTTTGCAACAGTTCATGAGATTTTTCAGGTTTTTCTGGAACCATCATGTTTATTTTTTTATAGCACATTAGTATTTCATAACATTTATGCACAACTTATTCAGCCATTCCCCAATTGATGAGCATCCCTTTAACTCCTAATTCTTTACCACCAAAGGAAAAAAAAAGAACTGCTATAAATATTTTTGTACAAATAGGTCATTTTCCCTTTTCTTTGATGTCTCTGATGTAGTAATGGTATTGCAGAGTCAAAGAAAAGATATAATTGGATAGCCTTTTGGCAGTCGTTCCAAATTAAGACAATTGATTAAATGTCTTTTCTTTGAACCATGACATCTGGTTGAAATAGTAAAAGTAAACACATCAATGGGGGCTTATGAGCTATTATACTTTCAAAGATACCTTTCTTCCCAGAATCCTTCATAATCTTAATTATACTACTGGACTTTAGTTATCTAGGATCATAGCATTTGAAGCTGGGAACCTTGGAGATAAGTTTAACTCCTCATTTTACAGTTTAGGAAACTGAGGTTGAGTGAAGTTAAGTGATTCATCCAAGATAAGTAGCAAGTAAAAGAACTAGGTTTCAAATCCAGGTGTTTTATTTCCAGATTAACCCTCAAACATTTATTAAGCATCTACTATGTGGTAGGCTACTTTGCTATGCACTTGGGATGTAAATACACAAATGAAATATTCCCTGCCTTCAATGGGGGAGATAATAGGCCTGTAAATAATTGTATAAAATATTAACAAGAAGTATATACAAAATAAATACAAAAGAAAGGGGAGTGGAGGGTACTAGCAAATACAGATTAAGAAAAACTTCATGTAGGTTGTCATTTGAACAGACTTTTGAAAGAAATATATTCTTAGAAAAGAGAGACCTAAGCCTGAATTCAAGAAGACTTGAGTTCAAATGCAGCCTCAGAGCCTTACAAGCTGTGTGACTCTGCATCTCTCAATTACCTCATCTAAAAATGAGCGACAGAAGGAAATGACAAACCGACCCAATATCTTTGTCCAAAAAAAACCTCCAAGTGGGGTCATGAAGAGTTGGACATGACTGAAATGACGCAATGACAAAAATAGTTATTATAAAGATGAATCCTTATTATTGTATTATTCTAAGTAAAATCATATAGATGCAAACCAAAACAAAATCCCCTTCCCCTTCTTTCTAGCATTTCTGTCCTTGACTCATCCTCTCTGGTTTTGCTTTATGATAATTCCGTTTCATTTCCCCAAACCCTTTCTTCTTTTATAAGCCTTTTTGGCACAGAGAGTTCCTTTATCATACATTAGAATGGGTCAAATCCCGAATAGGTGCCCCAGTGCTGATAGACTTGACCTGTTTCTGTTCCGGAAAGCTCCAAGGCACCATGGTTATAACCACCAAACAAATAACTATTAAGGCCTGCATGTGTGTTCTAATTCCTCCCATGAGCCCAACATCTGGCCTTGGAATCCAGACTGAGTAGGCAATGGGAAGTTTGCTGATGGAAAGAGGTTGGAGTCCGGGAGGGGAGGAGAGAATACTTTGCTGTATATCTCTCATGTGAAGAATCTTCAACAAATTGTACAAACTGAACTGCTTGTGAAATTCTGTGTGTGTCCTGTCCAATCACTAGGAAACTCTCTAAAAACACTTGTGTTTACTTGTCCCCCTTGTTCTTTGAAAACACTGTTTAAAAAAAAAAAAATGGAGTGCATGTCTGGGGAGAGTGAAGGAGACCACATGTGGTTTACATATTTTCTGCTTGTGTAGATGTTTTATGTAGATTGTGATTGCCTCCAGTCTTGAAAAATGCTGTGGAATGGGTCCAGCAAAGCTACTGAGAAATCTCCTTAGCAACCAAACACACAAATATCATTGCTCTCCCTTTCATGGAGTGAGCTGGTGTCTTTACCCATAAGTTAGGATACAGTGACCTCTAGAGGACTGAAAAACCTTATATGAAAAGCTGGCCTTCAAGGGTGAATGCGGAGTCGGTCGGCTCTAAATTTCTCTTTAATTGTGCTTGTGGTGCTTGGGTTCTGTCCGGTCCTACAGATCTAAATGTGAGCTCCTTGGGGCTTGGCAATAGAGAGTGTGTGTTGGAGCAGCAGCTTTAAGCTCCTCTCAGAGATCGCTGGCCCCCAGGCAATGAGTCTTTGTGGCCATGGATGAAATCATGAATCTTTTGAAGTTCTGAAAGAATGATATTCTAAACAGATGTTGGAAGGCACGCAAAAGTGTGCACTCAGTGATTTAAAGGGCATCCAGGACCTAATCATGATTGAAGTTTACAGGAAGTAGCACTTTGGCAGTTAAAAGTTTTAAAAAGCCAAGAAGGAATGCCAGGGATATAGAATAGGAGCCAATTCTACACACACTGAAACATTTCCACAGATTAATCCAAAGTTTCAAATGTCTAATTTAAATTCATTTTACTAAATATTTACCCTTTGGTTTTCAATCTGTTACTAGCTTTCATACTTTGTCTTCGAGCTAGGAACACCAGACAAATTTTAACTTGAACTACTAGACCCTTATAAGGCAATTCTTGCTTTACAAAAGGAAACATTTTTTCTGTTCATTTTGTTGTGGAGGTTTAAAGACTTCTTTGCTTCCCATCATGTCAAAATAAAAAATTAATTTTTTAAATTTATCTACTTATGAAGGCAAACTTTAGCTATTTTGCTTTTCACTAAAAAAAAAAAAAAACTTTATCTCAAAGTTAAACAGATATAATATCTGACTTATATAATGCTTTAAGATCAGTTATTTTTCAGTCATGTCTATCTCTTCATGATTGCATTTGGGGTTTTCTTGGCAAAAATACTGGAGAGGTTTGCCATTTCCTTCTCCAGCTCATTTTACAGATGAGGAAACTGAGGCAAGTAGGGCTAAATGAGTTGCCCAGAATCACCCAGCTTATAAATGTTGATGCCAGTTTTTAATTCAGGAAGATGAGTCTTGCTGAATTCAAGCTCAATGCTCTATCCACTTTACCACCTAGTTACTCCATAATGTTGGAATAGAAATTTTCTCCCTAAGATTTTGGTAAGATGAAAGGTTATAAATAGAGTCTTAACTAGAACAGGGCACTGGATTTTTCCCTAAAATGCAGATGTGGAAGGCATTTCCTTCTCCCTAGAGAAGGGGAGGGAAACTTCAGGTGCTTATTGGATCATAGCATAAATAGGAGAGATTGAAGAAAGAGGGAAAGAAGAGAAGATAAAAAAGGGAAATGAAGGAAGCACCACCTGGTCAAATATCAGGAGGGACAGGGACAAATTCTCCTCCCAGACCAGCCACTAACTAGCTGAGTGACTTTAGATCAAATCATCTCTCTGGGCCTCTGTCTTATCATCTGATAAGAAAGAGGAGCTTGTATCAAATATTAGTAAAGATTCATTCTTATTGATATAGACATAAATATTCTTTAAATACATACATGTCTATGAAGGAAACAAAGATAATTCCTTTTCACATATCTCCTTGGCCCTAAAGAACATTGTTAAATCCACCTCTTCCTTCAATGACATATCTAAACTTCTGCTAAAGAGCCACTGGCTCTTTTTATTCCTGGTACTCTTACAATGTCCTCCATAATTAAGCCTTTAATAATAAGCCCTTTTCTTTCATTACTAGTGATTTATGAAAAAGGAGTTTCATTTTCTGAAGACTTATTGCTTCAAGTATTCTTATATTATGAATAATAGTTTGATGTCGATAGACAATTTTGTAGCTTTGCTATTAACAGTGACTGGACTCATCCACTTTCTCTCCAGAGCCATCATCATTTTCTCTTGTTACCAAAGGATTGGTTTGCAAAATCATCTTCAAGTACTTTATCTGAAGATATAATCTCTCAAAACAGACTACTAGACTATGAATTTCCTGAGGGAGGAAAATGTGCCTTATCTATCTCCATATCTCTCCTAGAATCTAGTAATGTGCATTGTAAATGATAGATGTTTAATAAGTATAACCCCTATCCTAAAGGCTATTGAGATGGGACTCTACCCTTAGTGGTGAAGAAGAATTCTCTGTCCTGTATGAGGGGAAGAGGGGAGTTGGGAACTACAGCTTTCTTCAGTATTCTGGGTATTCTTCAAGTATTGAGTCTTTCAGGTGCTTCTGGCTTCCAGGTCTAATAGGGAAAATGAAAGAGGTGCTAGGTGCTCTAGGAAAGGAGGTTATATAAGTATATAACAACAACAACAACAACAACAACGATGAAGATGATAGCATTTATATACCATACTATGTGCCAAGTACACTGATAAGCACTTAACAAGTAGTATCTCATTTTATTTCCCAATAACCCTCGGAGGTAGATAATATTATTATTATTATTATTATCATTTTATGATTGAGGAAACTCAATCATAGTTTGAGTGATTTGTCCAAGGTGACTGAATGTTAAATAAATAAAAAGTCAACAAATTCTTAAAAATATGTATAAAGTATGCGTATATACTGTATATACATATGTATGTGTGTATTTGTGTTTTTACATATACACACATATACCTGTACATATACATTGGGCAGCTAGATGGAGCAGCAGATAGAGTTCTGGTCAGGAAGATCTGAGTTCAAATTTGGCCTCAAAGACTTATTAGCTGTGTGTCAGTTAATCATGTTTGCTTCAGTTTCCTCATCTGTAAAATGAACTGGAGAAGGAAATAATAAACCACGCAAGTATCTTTGCCAAGAAATTTTCAAATGTGGTCACAAAGAATTGGACACAAGTAAAACAACTGAAAACACCATAGATGTGTAGATGCTGTATACACATAGTTTTCTAATACATTTAAATAGATGTAGTTTGATGCAACCTGAGATCTGACCTACCTTTGTAGACAGAATAGAACATGCCATCAATGCCAGAAGTCTGGTTAGTGGAGAAAGACATTCAGGGTACAGGAATCCAAAGCTGGGTGATCTTTCCTTTATGTCTCCAAAAAGCAGTACTGGCTAGAATTCTTTCTGTCACTCCTCAAATATCTCCAGGCTATGGGGATGAGAATGGAAGAAAAGCCACCTGCTTGATCCTTCTCCAGGGTTACCCTTAGCTCAAAATTGTCAGCTTCATTCCCTTCCACGAAACATTAATTACACAAAATAACACCATAAATCACTGGTAAACGTCTTTCTTTAAAAAGCAGCAGAGAGGGAGACGTTATATCAATTAGAATATACATAGAGACTAGACACAAGTAAATGAATAGCTAAAAGTAAAACCATTCCCTCAGCTGGGAGTGAGATAAGTCCTTTGCTCAAATCAGGAGAGAAGGAATAATATCACCATCAAGTCCACTCTTAGCATATGAAGGGCTACAAACACAAAAGTCAAGTGACTTGATAGACGTCTGGCTCTCCTATGTGTGTTTAGCTTCTGGACTACAATCCACCCATTCACCAGTCTGCTCTCCCAATATGCCCATTCTCCATTTATAGAGCTTCACAAATGAGCATTCTATCAAGCAGGAGTCACATTTCCTTGTATGTATGAGTTTAGGTCACAGAGTTGTCCCTCAGGAAAAACTGTCCATCTTATCTGGACAATTTTATTTGCATTTTGGAGTTGGATGAATCAAGCATAATTTATCTCATCCAACCTCCCACCCTTAGCAGACATTATCTATTGTAAAGTATTTGAGAGGCCCACAGACAAACCTTAAACTACCATCTCTTCAGCCAAAAGGATTTCACAGTAAGAACAGCCATCTAAGTCCATTTAAATGCAAAAAAGAAAATAAGATTATTTCTCAACCAGTTATCAGCTTCTGAGTGATGCAAACTTCATACTTCTCATACTAATTTCAATATCTAATGAATTCAGTAATACAGCAAGCATCAGCATTTAAGCATTCAACAAATCAACAAAGGCAAAAGTTTAAAAAATTATCTCAGATGGAACTGACCAGCAAGGAAATATACATCAGAAACCAACTGCACTTACAATCTTTAAAAAAAAATGGAGTGTGTATATGTACGTGAAATTTCTCTAGGATCATATTTTTAAAAAGGGTATCAAGAAGTGAAAGATCTGGGATCCTCACAAATATGAGACTCCCAATCTAATCCCAGACAAGTTTCCACCTATAACATGTTTTTCTCTGGTTCTCCCCTTATGGGTTCTAAGATAGCCTAAAAGAGTCGGAATATGTTTCTTCTTTGTTGCCATTGGATGTTTGGAATGCCTACCAATCTGTAAATTGTTTGGAGGTAACTATGTTCTTCCTATTAGTTAATAGTCACTAGTACCCCATTCAAACACTTAATAGCGATTAGTTTTTACAAAGGGAAATTCACTTCAAAGATATAGGAGCAATAAAAGTATAAGTCTTTCCCCCTATATCTCTTCCCTATACACTTCAGTCTGGGAGACGGGGTAATAGTGTAGAGAGTAGGCTCAAAATTTAGTGTAACTCCTAGTTCATGTCCGAATTTGACAGGTTGGCTAGTTGATGGCTAGCTTGTCTCAATTACATCAGCGGGATTCTTGAAGGTTTCTCCGTGTTCCTTGAGATATCAATGCTAGGTTGGCTACAGAACCAGTCTAGAATATTTGGACTGAATAGCCCCCACCCCTCTGCCAAGTTCTGGAAAGGTAGGAGGACAAGAACCTCCAGGTCTTTCTAAGACCATAGAGTCACAGAGGTTACACTCCCTTCCTCTAAAATGGAAAAGAACAAAAGTCAAGGCTCAAGGCCCATTTCTTGAGACTCTGTTGCCTTATATCTTGATCTCTTACTCTGAGCAGTATACTAAGTATATAATATGTAATAAATACATATTTATATATTATATAGTAATATGTATTCATATATATTATGTGTAAATAATAAATACAGTAAGTATATAATGTATAATAAGTAAAGGAGTCATTGAATAGGGAAGGAAGGACCAATGTAAAAAGCTGTGGCTGAGGCTAAGGAGCCTAAAAGGAATATCATTTCAGCCAAAGAAGTTCATCTTCATCCCTTAGCCTTGTGGAATTAGTTACAGTGTTCTTATGCCCCAGTGCTATCCCAAAGTCCTTCCATTTCCCATCTTTTACCTCTTTTACTTCTTTTCCCCCTCCTTTACCTCTTCCACATGGAGAAATGTCTCAGTGAGGCACTCTGAGCATGTACCCAGACCCCATTACAATAATATTAATGTAAATTGCTAATTATGATGAGTCTTTGTCCAGTGAACACTACATTCTTTGTGAAATTACATTCCCTTGAATTCCACATGGGAATTCTGGACTAGTTGATTCATAAGCTAGAAACAGGGAAAAAAAAGTGGGGAAGAGAAAATTTAAAAAGAGAAAGGATAGGACGTCCTCTTCCTGTCAAGGTTTGTACACATTGAGGTTTTCCTCCCCCCACCTCCTCCTACCACTAGACTTTGGACTTGGGTGGTGTTGTATTTAGAAGCTACACCTGCAGAACCTGGATGATTCACTGGCCCTGGAACAAACGACTTAGGTATATTAATATCAAGCATGTTGAATGATCTTCTAATATCCTACCAGCCCCCACCCCACTCGGGGAGATTGAGTGTTCAGTTGATAGCAGCAGCATGGGTGGGGATGGGTTGGACTTCTACCCCTGGAGGTTGGAAGATTATGTAATAAATGGTTGGGGAGCAAAATGTGGTTGCTCTTTTATTATATTTCCTGATTATTTACCCTTGAATTTATATTTTAATGAAATTACTTTTGCTGTAGTGATGTATATATATAAATATATATGTATATACATATACATGTGTGTATACACATACATAATATATGTATAATACATATATTTTAAGTTTAAATTTAAATTAGATATAACTCTGGTTGGTCTGGGGGGAGCAGACAGGAGATTCAAAAACAGAAAATGGGAGTGGGGGTATAAAGTAGATTGAACAGATCCCTGTAGTCCTAGATTTAGACCTAGAAGAAAGATGTATAGATGAACCTCATTAATTTTATATTTATGGGACAGTAGGCATGTAGACCAATAGTTGTTGAGGTTCTCTAGGTTACCTTTTATATCAATAAAGAATACTTTGTTACCTTCTCTTCCTTCAGATACCTTTATACTTTGAGTATAATTGGTGACCTTAATGTAAAGGGAAAAAAGGTGATAATGCTCAGTTAAATTGATGGCAAAATACAGTTCAGAAGAAAGAAATAAAAGAAGTCAAAGATTTGTAGGTTGCACAGAAGCCTCCTATCTCTAATTTGTTAATTATATTCTCTTCAAAAATTTTTTTAAAGATTGGAAAATGAAATTCATAGCCAACAGCATTTTGCACCACAAAGAAAATGACTATATGTTAGTAGACATGAAAAGACTTATTAAGGGTGTAAAGTTAAACCTGAGTTAGCTGCTAAGCACAATTAGACCACTAATTTGTCAGAATTAGATCAGAATTTATAGTAAACAAAAAATAATAATGAGAAAAAGTTATGATGTACATTTAAAAATATTTAACACTAAACTATTTGCAAAAGCTATTGAAAGTAAAAGTTGGAAAATAGGGATAATGTAAATGGTATTAACTAAAATGAAAATAATTTCATCTAAAAGTCAAGTCAATATCAACTAATTGCTATAAAGAGGTCACTAAAGAAATCCAGAAAATACTTTAGTCAGCAAACATTTGACTTGCCAACTGAAAGAGATAGCTGCCAAAGTCAATATTGGGTTAGAATATAAGCTTGTCTGTAAAATCTCTCAAACAAAGATGATGGATGATTTTGAGCAAAATCATCTCAAAAAGCAGAGAGACGACCTCTAGCCAAGATGGCAGTAGATCATGCAGGGACCCAACTCCCACTTTTTTGCTCCCACAGGAAGCCCCAGAAGGACAAAAGACTTCCCAATATCCTGGTCAGAGAAATTTCAGCAATAAAAAGACTACTCAATAATGGCTAATTGCAAAATTCTAAAAAAGGATACATACATCTTCCAGAAATGTGAGTTCAGATATACCCCATGAGAAGTGGAAGCAAGGAGCAAGAACCCCAGCAATGCAAGTCAAGACCACACCATGTAAAATCACAGGGAGCAGAGCTTGGCTCTGGTCCTAAGTCCTAAATTAGGGATCAAGGCAAGATTAATCTTGCAGCATTTTTTTAAAATGTTTTTTTTTTTAAAATGGAGATTTTCAAGCATTCCCGATGAAAAGACTGGAGCTAAGTAAAAACTCGGAAGTTTCTACTTCATAGAAGAAGACATAGGAAGCCATGAAGATCTAGTATCCTAAACTTCAAACAGCTAAGTTGTTTTAATCCTGAAAGGTGGAACTCAACATAAAATCCCTGAGTTACCTGGGGAAGCCCAACAAAGCTGATCACTACATCCAAAATTTCCAGAAGGAGAGAACATTCTGACATAAAGTCTCATTTCAGGAACTAAGACTAGAAAAATAGTAAAATTCAGAAAACATTAAACATTATAAAGAATTATAGTAGATCCAGAGAAGCTTAAATATCCAGTCTAAGTGGAGAGAATAACCATAATACATATAAGCAAAGACTCAAAGGAGAAAATGGATCTTCCTCAAACATAACATGAAGCATCAGGAAGAAATGAAGCAAGAGATTTAAAAAAAAAAAAAAAAAAAGAGCATCTCTGGAGAAAAAAAATTAGAAGGAGAATAAGTAGTTTTAACAGAAAGTGGCAAATTTATTAAAGTAATAGCCTCTGTTACAGAGACTTACATGAACTGATGCTAAGTGAAATGAGCAGAACCAGGGATTCATTGTACATGGCCAAGATTATATGATGATCAATTCTGATGGACATGGCTCTCATCAACAATGAGGTGATTCAGACCTGTTCCAATGATCTTGTGATGATGAGAGTCATCTGCAAGCAAAGAGAGGATTGTGGGAACTGAGGGTGGATTACACCATAGCATTTTCACTTTTTTTTGTTGTGATTTGCTTGAATTTTCTTTTCTTTCTTTTACTTTTTAATCTGATTTTTCTTGTGCAGCAATATAATTGTATAAATATATATATGTCTATATTGGATTAAACATATATTTTTACTATATTTAACTTATTGGATTACATGTCATCTAGGGGAGGGATGATGAGAAGAGGGGGAAAATTGGAACACAAGGTTTTTCAAGGGTCAATGTTGAAAAAATTATCCTTGCATATATTTTGAAAATTAGAAACTTCTAAAAAAGTAATAGCTTCTGAAAATTATAATAAACTATATATAAATCAATGACCCCATGGGAAAGCAAGAAATAGTAGAACAAACTCAAAGCCAAAAGGCCAAGTAAAGTTCTTTTAAGAATCATTGAACTACCTAAAAATCATGATTAAGATTTTTCTAAAAACCCAACACTCTGGACACTACATTTCAAGAAATCATAAGTGAAAACTGACCAGAATCAGAGAGGTAAAGATAGTAGAAATCCACCAATCACCTCTTGAAAGCATCTTTTAAAGGGAAAGTCCTAGGAATGTCATAGTCAAAATCTGAGGCTTCTACGTAAAGATTTTTTTCTGTTTTTTTAAAACATACAGAAAGCAGGTGCTTAAGTACAAAGAAACCAAATTTGGAATCATCCAAAATATGGAAGCTTCTTCTATATTCAAAAGGAACTTTGGGGATACAATATTCTGACATGCAAAAGAAAAAGGCTTTCAATCAAGAATGACTCATTCAGAATAGCTGATTATTATGCTTTAGAAGGGGAAATGGAAGTTTAATGGAATATAGGCTTTTAAAGAAAGTCTGATGAAAAGATCATAGCTGAATATGATCTTAGCAATGAAAATACAAGTAAGAAAAAGCTAGAAAAATACATTTGAACAATGTGAAGAATATATATGATTATGTGTTGCTAACATTCTAATAAGGGAAGAAGAAACAATTATACTTTGAAATTAAGAATCTTACTGTTTTCAAAGGGTATTGAGGGAGTAAAATAAGAAAAACGAGGAACTGTGGTTTAATCTTAAGAATTTTAAGGAAGCAATGAGAAGGAAGAGTAAAAGAAATATATCAGTAGAAAAAGGAAAAAGCAGCAGATGGAGCTTATCATTTACCATAAGAAGAAGACTATATGAGTATAAATGAAGAGGTGGGAGAAATAGGCAAATAATGAGACTCTAAAGAAGAGAAGTATGTTCAACAATTGAGAAATAGCTAAATTAACTGGGGTAGATAGCTATAACAAATTATTGCACTGCACTGAAATTTAAGATATTTACAGATTCTTGGGTAGTAAAAACTGATCCCAAGTGAATAGGATAGCACTGAGAGAACAATTTATATAAAGGCAACAACAGTATAAAGCAAAGCAATCTTGAAAGATTTAAGAACTCTGATCAAAGCAATGACCAGTCATGTCTCCAGAAGAGCTTTGATAAAGCATGTTTCCTACTTTTGATAGAAAGCAAATGAACTTAGGTGCAGAAGAAAACATTCATTTTTTGACCCAAGTCCTTTCCAAATACCACTTCCCAAATTAAAAACCATAACAAAACAAACCCTTCCTTGAAACAAATAATCATAGTCAAGCAAAACAAATCTACATAGAAACAAAAGGAGAGGGGGCTAACAATAGGGATACAAAAAAAAAAAAAAAAAGAGCATCTCTGGAGAAAAAAAATTAGAAGGAGAATAAGTAGTTTTAACAGAAAGTGGCAAATTTATTAAAGTAATAGCCTCTGTTACAGAGACTTACATGAACTGATGCTAAGTGAAATGAGCAGAACCAGGGATTCATTGTACATGGCCAAGATTATATGATGATCAATTCTGATGGACATGGCTCTCATCAACAATGAGGTGATTCAGACCTGTTCCAATGATCTTGTGATGATGAGAGTCATCTGCAAGCAAAGAGAGGATTGTGGGAACTGAGGGTGGATTACAACATAGCATTTTCACTTTTTTTTGTTGTGATTTGCTTGAATTTTCTTTTCTTTCTTTTACTTTTTAATCTGATTTTTCTTGTGCAGCAATATAATTGTATAAATATATATATATATGTCTATATTGGATTAAACATATATTTTTACTATATTTAACTTATTGGATTACATGTCATCTAGGGGAGGGATGATGAGAAGAGGGGGAAAATTGGAACACAAGGTTTTTCAAGGGTCAATGTTGAAAAAATTATCCTTGCATATGTTTTGAAAATTAGAAACTTCATACCTTCTGAATCCAATTCTCCCTATGCAACAAGAGAATTGTTCGGTTCTGCAAACATATATTGTATCTAGGATATACTGCAACATATCCAACATATAAAGGACTGCTTGCCATCTAGGGGAGGGGGTGGAGGGAGGGAGGGAAAAAAAAATCGGAACAGAAACGAGTGTCAATATAAAGTAATTATTAAATAAAAATTAAAAAAAAAAGAAAATTAGAAACTTCTAAAAAAGTAATAGCTTCTGAAAATTATAATAAACTATATATAAATCAATGACCCCATGGGAAAGCAAGAAATAGTAGAACAAACTCAAAGCCAAAAGGCCAAGTAAAGTTCTTTTAAGAATCATTGAACTACCTAAAAATCATGATTAAGATTTTTCTAAAAACCCAACACTCTGGACACTACATTTCAAGAAATCATAAGTGAAAACTGACCAGAATCAGAGAGGTAAAGATAGTAGAAATCCACCAATCACCTCTTGAAAGCATCTTTTAAAGGGAAAGTCCTAGGAATGTCATAGTCAAAATCTGAGGCTTCTACGTAAAGATTTTTTTCTGTTTTTTTAAAACATACAGAAAGCAGGTGCTTAAGTACAAAGAAACCAAATTTGGAATCATCCAAAATATGGAAGCTTCTTCTATATTCAAAAGGAACTTTGGGGATACAATATTCTGACATGCAAAAGAAAAAGGCTTTCAATCAAGAATGACTCATTCAGAATAGCTGATTATTATGCTTTAGAAGGGGAAATGGAAGTTTAATGGAATATAGGCTTTTAAAGAAAGTCTGATGAAAAGATCATAGCTGAATATGATCTTAGCAATGAAAATACAAGTAAGAAAAAGCTAGAAAAATACATTTGAACAATGTGAAGAATATATATGATTATGTGTTGCTAACATTCTAATAAGGGAAGAAGAAACAATTATACTTTGAAAATAAGAATCTTACTGTTTTCAAAGGGTATTGAGGGAGTAAAATAAGAAAAACGAGGAATTGTGGTTTAATCTTAAGAATTTTAAGGAAGCAATGAGAAGGAAGAGTAAAAGGAATATATCAGTATAAAAAAGAAAAAGCAGCAGATGGAGCTTATTATTTACCATAAGAAGAAGACTATATGAGTATAAATGAAGAGGTGGGAGAAATAGGCAAATAATGAGACTCTAAAGAAGAGAAGTATGTTCAACAATTGAGAAATAGCTAAATTAACTGGGGTAGATAGCTATAACAAATTATTGCAATGCACTGAAATTTAAGATATTTACAGATTCTTGGGTAGTAAAAACTGACCCCAAGTGAATAGGATAGCACTAAGAGAACAATTTATATAAAGGCAACAACAGTATAAAGCAAAGCAATCTTGAAAGATTTAAGAACTCTGATCAAAGCAATGACCAGTCATGTCTCCAGAAAAGCTTTGATAAAGCATGTTTCCTACTTTTGATAGAAAGCAAATGAACTTAGGTGCAGAAGAAAACATTCATTTTTTTTGACCCAAGTCCTTTCCAAATACCACTTCCCAAATTAAAAACCATAACAAAACAAACCCTTCCTTGAAACAAATAATCATAGTCAAGCAAAACAAATCTACATAGAAACAAAAGGAGAGGGGGGCTAACAATAGGGATACAAAAAAAAAAAAAAAAAGAAAAAAGAAAGAAAGAAAGAAAAGAAAAGAAAAGAAAAGAAAAGATCAGTTGCATTTTTTTTTAAACACAGAAAAGAAAATAGCAGAAGGTTTAGGAAATACAAGCAAGAAAGCTTTTAAACCAATAGATTGAATTTATTATGTATTTGTTCAGTCATTTCAATCATGTCTGACTTTATAACCCCATTTTGGGTTTTCTTGGGAAAGATATTGGAATGGTTTGTCAATTCCTTCTCCAACTCATTTTGCAGATGAGAAAACTGAGACAGAATTAAGTGACTTGCCTAGGATCACACAGCTAATGAGTATCTGAGTCCAGATTTGAATTTATGAATGTGAATCTTCTAGACTCCAAGCCCAGTGCTGTATTCGATGCATTTACTAACTGCCCCAAATTTTAAAATTCATGTTTTTTTAAATTTATTCTCCCCTATGAAACTGAATTCCTTGAAAGCAGGGACTGTATTTTGCCTTTTATATTCCCAAATTAATTAGGCATAAAGCACATAGTAGATATTCAATAAATGTTTAGTTAAGTAACTTTAAAAAATGTCAGTTGTTTATAATAAACAACTTTTGCTTTCATGAACAATTCTCTTTTTTCTATTTTTTGTATGTGGAAATGCTGATATTTGATGGTATTTATTAAGTACAGAACAATAACAAAAATAGAATTTTAAAAAATTAAAGCAGAAAGCAGAAGTGGAGGATAAAACAAACAAAATCCCATAATCATAGAACAATGTGAAGCAAGCAAAAAAGAGATTTTGGCAGCTCTAATCTCAACAAACATAATTTTCACAAAAATAGTCTGGGAGTCTTAGCCTAACTGAGATCATAGTACAATATAGCCAACTGAATTAAACAGACACAGATGGGAATTGATAGTAATTGGGCACAGAGAGGACAGAGAGGACCCCACTCCAATGCAGAGAAAATCACATGATCTCTATACAAAAAAGAAAGAAAGAAAGAAAGAAAGAAAGAAAGAAAGAAAGAAAGAAAGAAAGAAAGAAAGAAAGAAAGAAAGAAAGAAAGAAAGAAAGAAAGAAAGAAAGAAAGAAGCTTTTAAACTTATATTTTATAAGGAGTCTAATTTTGCCATTTCCATTTCCTTTTTTAGGTTTTCAACATTTCCTTTATTATGTCAGCACAGAGCAGGGTCAACTCTCTGAGTGTTTTCAGAATGTTTAGCTTTGTTTGGACTATGATTTTGTCTAAATTGTAATAGGCATTAGAATGTTAATTCTAATTTCAGGGGGCAGAGATTTGAGTTTAAAGTCTCACTATTTTTCTGCTTGTTTCTTTCTATGTTTGTTTTGGGAAGAAAGATATTAGAATATATAAATGGAAGGAATCATCATTAATTTTACTATCTAGGGTCTGAGAGTACAGTACTAACTCCCTGTTCTATGTCAAGTTAGCAGTTGGACTATGTTCAACCTTAGGAAAGTCTGCATCTAATGAAAGAGTTGAGATAAGGGGTGAAGGGCTCCTTTTTTCACACTCCAGCTCATGGCAACAACCTCGAGATACTCCTTAGGGTTTATGTCTAGGGCTTCCCTCTCTCACAAAATGGAGAAATAAAAAAGGTACGATATGAATCAGGTATGGAACAAATAATATATTTTCAAATGCAAAAAGCACATGAAAAAATTTGACCCCTCCCAAAATTTAACTTACATGCTTTCACTGAACAAAGCTCATGAATACACTACTTCCAGTTCATTTCACTTTCATCTTGTTTTGATTGATTTCAACTCCAGGAAAAAAGATGCTCTTCCTAGAGTAAGTTCATCACTTCAGATTTCATCACTACATCTTGACTATTCAGTACCTTCCCACCTCTTTCAGTCTCCTATTCCCACCCAAAGCTTTTCTTTAGAAGAGGGCAGAACCTGAACTTAACAACTTATTCCACTTTCCATCTAAAGCTTACTTGGTTTCAATTTCATTGAACAAAATGCTCTCTGGAATTCCCCTTTCACCTCCTCCCATTCACCACCCACCAAAAAAAATCTTTCTAACTTTCTTTTCTGTGTTGTCTTCCCCCATTAAAATGTAAACTCCTTCAAGGCAGGGACTTTCTTTTCCTTATTTATTCTTATTTTCACTTCTAGCACTTAGTACAGTACTTGGCCCATAAGTGTTTAATTAAATGTACTGAATTGAGTTGATAAACTAAATATCTCATGATGGGAGGAGAGGGAAAAATGTTGCTTGTTGCCTTTGGATTTACCACGAAACTCTCTAACAACTCCCTTCTTTGCCTATCCAAAGAATTGTTACTAAGTTGTTACGGTCTTGTCCCACTCTTCCTGACCCCACTTGGGCTTTTTTTTAGTGAAGATACTGGAATGGTTTGCCTTTTTCTTCTCCAGCTCATTTTACAGATGAGGAAACTGAGGCAAACAGAGTTAAGTGACTTGCCCAGGGTTGCACAGCTAATGAATGTCTAAGATTTGAACTCAGGAAGATAAAGACATGCTTTACCTTAACCCTGAACCCTAGATTTAGCTTATGAAAATTATAGCATAAACATTTTCTAAAATCACTAATATTAGTATGTTTAGACATGTTGGGTCCGAAGAAGGAATACTTGCCCTGTAAACTGTTCCTTGAACCCAGATGATGGGGTCCTAAGTAACTAAATATGGTCCTGAAGTACTCATAATATTACTCCTTGAGGCAAGCAAGGAAAGGCACTGAAGGGGATCAGTTCAGTTTTACAATCCCATCCCCTATGGAGGTCTTGAGTAACCCCACTTTATTGTGTCCAATAAGAAAGACAAGTTATGTCAAACCCCACCAAGGTTAAATTTTCTTTATAAATCTGTCCATGGCTTATGCCATTTTTGCTGAATCCCTTTTGGGGTTAGGCTTGCCTCATGGCAATTTTTTCTTTCTTGTAGCTAACTCTTTTAGAGTGCTAAAACTCTCCTATGGATTTAGCCTGCCCATTAATGGCATATTCCCACTTCATGGAATATTCACCTGATTTTTTTTCCTGATTGCCATTTTCAGTGGGGAACTTGTCTTTCCATTGTTAACTGTTAAAACCCCTTTTCTTACTAATAATATGCTCTCTCTCAAATCTATTTCATATTTACCACTCCTGGTACCTATTTTACCTCTTCATTTTGTCTGTAACCTCTTATTATAAATAAAACCTACTTTTTGGCAAAGAACAGTTCTATTCAAACACTTAATATCAATTAGTTTTTCAAAGGGATATTCACTTCAAAGATATAGCAACAACAAAAGCATAAGTCTTTCCCCCTATATCTGAGAGCTATTCTCTTCCTTATACTGCTTCAGTCTGGGAGATGGGATAATAGTGTAGGCTCAAAATTTAGTGTAACTCCTAGTTCATGTCCAAATTTGATATGCTGGCTAGATGATGACTAGCTTGTCTCAGACATATCAGTGGGATGTATCTGAGAAGATCAGTGCTTAAGAAGTTCATTACTGGGATGATTTCATCATCCTGTAAGATCTCATCAGTCTTGGTACTCTACCTTATTACTACCCTCTTTTTCTCTGAGCTGGAGGGTGGATCCATAATCTCCAAACCTCCATTCAGCTTAATCATCTATCTCCTTGTTCTCAACTGGATGCACTACTTTGAGACTTCTCTGACTTTCCTACCATGCACTCTGCATCATTGGTGCCTTCTCCTCCACTTCATTTCTCTTTTCAGCTTTTTGTGTCATCTTCTTCATAGATTATAAGCTCCTTTAGGGGGAGGGATCATCTTTTTCCCCATATATTATTTGTATCCCCAATGCTTAATATATAGTTGTTTGTTCTTCCTTTTGAAGAGGACTAATGGCATCATGGTGATGTCCTGACTCATCTAGTGAATTATATTTAAGTGAAGTAGAGTTGCACAAAGTCATCAGCTTCACTCTCTGTGCCAGAGTCATTAAGTACAGTTGTGAGACAAAAATTAAGACAACTAGTGATGGCTTGGGATGTAGTGGATGACCATGGTGTCTTTGATGTCTGACCCAGCTTTAAGTGATCCACTGGCTTGAGTCACCTTTATGGCTCTTGGAATAAACTGTTCTCATTCACTCATTCCACTAGGGAAAGTCTTAACATGCTTTGGATATATAAGCCTCTAACTCAGTGAGGGGTTTGAGGCTCATAGGTTACCCCCAGCCTGGTTTAGTCTATCTGCCTAAGGTGGTTTTACTAGGGTGTAGCCATTGTGCATGCTACAACTTCTTGGAGCCACAGGTATGAGTTGTACTTCTTAGGAGTAGACCTAAAAAGAATGAGCATCCATGAAAGTTCTGAGCCTTCACACCAGAAATGCTTATCCTCCTAGAATACCCCCTACACTTATTGACACATAATATGTGTTTAACAGATGTTTGTTTACTGAGAAACTAAAAGAAAAGTAGAGGAAAACACCATAGGACTGAGAATAAAGTGCTGGATTTGGAATCACTAAGATATGTGTTCTGCTGTACCAGAAAGCTATAAAACTGTGCATAGCTTTTGAATTCAGCAGTGTCATTACTGGACCTGTATCCCAAAAGATTATAAAAAAGGGAAAAAGACCCACGTGTGCAAAAATGTAACAGCTCTTTTTGTGGTGTCAAAGAATTGGAAATTGAGGGAATGTCCATCAATTGGGGAAAGGTTGAATAAGTTATGGGATATGAAGGTAACAGAATATTATTGTTCTATAAGAAATGATGAGCAAGCTGATTTCAGAAAAGCTTAGAAAGACTTACATGAACTGATACTGAGTGAAGTGAGCGGAACCAGAAGGACATTGGACACAGTAACAACAAAATTATATAATGATCAACTACAAGAGACTTAATTTTTCTCAGCAATACTGTGCTTCAAGACAATTTCAATAGATTTGTGACGGAAAATGCCATCTACATCCCGAGAAAGAACTATGGAGACTGAATGCGGATTGAAGCATACTATTTTCACATTTTTGTTGGTTTTTTTCTTTCTCGTGGATTTTCCTTTTTGTTTTGATTTTATTTTCACAATATGATTAGTATAGAAATATGTTTAAATAGACTACACATATTTAACCTATGTCAATTGCTTGCTGTCTTGGAAGGGAAGAGAAAAGGATGTAAGGAAAAAAATTTTGAACTCAAAATCTTACAAAAATAAATGTTGAAAACTATCTTTATATATAATTGGACAAAGTAGTATTTTTGCTATTAAGTGAAAAAAGGTTTAAAAAAAAGATATGTATTCTGATTCTACCTCTGATATCTAGATTATCAAATATAAACCATTGATGGGCAGATAGGCGCTAGGCCTGAAGTCAGAAAAACTCATAATTTGGTCTCAAACACTTAGTAGCTCTGTGACTAACAACTATGATAACAAGTCTCAATTTTCTTATATGAAAATGGAGATAGTAGTGTCTTTCTTGCAGGGTTGTTGCAAGGTTCTAATGAGATAATTTATATAAAGCATTCTTCAAAAATAAAAGCATTGTGTTACCTGAGAGGCACCTAAAAAGTAGGGTAGCATATTGGATAGAGGGGCTGGCATTGAGATCAGGAAGTCCTGGGTTCGAGTCTTATTGTTAAGAAATATTAGCTGGGTGACCATGTGCAATTCAGTCGAACACTCAGTGCAGTAGGAAACGCTCTGAGACTGTGACTGACAGAGGAGTTGTTTATCTGCATTTATGGAGGAAATTTTGTCAATTAGCATTTTCCCACATCTAATGAAGTCATAAATCTGAACCCAAAAAGTCAGCTCTGATTATTATCATTATCAGAGCATCATTCATAGTGAATATAACTCCAAAATGCTAAATAAAATATAAGTTTAATGGAATACAATAATACTTTTTAAAAGTATTCATCTTGATCAAGCAGTATATACATATGCCGGAGAAGCAAAGCTCATTAAGCATGAGAAAAACTTGTTCAGTCATTTTTCAATTGTGCTTGACTCTTCATGACTTCATCTTAGATTTTCTTGGCAAAAATACTGTAGTGGTTTGCCACTTCCTTCTCCATCTCGTTTTTCAATTGAGGGAACTGAAGCAAACAGGGTTAAGTGACTTACTTAGGGTTACACAGCTGAGCCTGGATTTGAAGTCAGGTCTTCCTGATTCCTGATCCAGTGCTCTATGCACTTCACCCAGTGAGGAATACTATAACATTCAAATAAAAACTTCCAAAATACTAATAACATCATTGCATGCAGGAAGGCCATTTGATAAAAATTTAACAAACAGAAAGTATCATTCTGAGAACCAGCATGATATGCCAATGGAAAAATAGGTTGTCACTTTCATGACTTCTATTTATCATAGCTTTGGAAATGCTAATGTAGTAGAGACAACAGATATAAAAGGGAACATTCAGACCACAAGAGAGAAAGAGGCAGATGCTGAGTCACTAGACCAAGAGGAACTACAAAGCAGAATACTGAAGTAGTTGGTGGGTATAATTACTTGAACTATTGTCAGTGATCTTTGAAAAATCATGAAGAATGAGGAAGGTGTCATAGCATTGAAGGGAAAAGGGAGGGAGAGAGAAAGACAGAGACAAAGACAGAGACAGACAGAGAGATAGACAGAGAGACACAGAGATAGAGAGACAGAAAGAGAGAGAGAGACAGACAGACAGACAGACAATGGAGTCTACAAATTCTAGGACAGTGAGTTTCACTTTGATTATTAAAAAATTCCAGAATATATTAGTAAACATCATCTAGAAAAGGAAGTAGTCATCACAAAGAGCTAGCATGTTTTCATCAAGAATGGGTTTTGTTGGGAGGGAGGTAGTTGGTGCAGAGAATAGAGCACCGACCCTGAAGTCAGGAGGACCTGAGTTCAAACCTGATCTCAGACTCTTAACACTTCCTAGCTATGTGACCCTGAGCAAGTCACTTAATAGCAATTGCCTCAGCAAAACAAACAAATGAACAAAACAATGGATTTTGTCAAACTAAATTCATTATCTTTTTACACAGCTTTTCTAGACTGGTAGATTAAATAGGTGGGTAGAAGGATGGATAGATGAAAGGATAGATATGTAGAAAGATAAATGGAAGGGTGGATAGAAAGATAGAGCACTCAAAAAGTTATCAAACTGTGCATACCCTTTGATCCAGCAGTGTTTCTACTGGGCTAAGTATAATATCCCACAGAGATATTAAAGAAGGGAAAGGGACTGTATATGCAAAAATGTTTGTGGCAAGAAACTGGAAACTGAATGGATGCCCATCAATTGGAGAATGGCTGAATAAATTATGGTATATGAATGTTATGGAATATTATTGTTCTATAAGAAACGATCAGCAGATTGATTTTAGAGAGGCCTGGAGAGAGTTTCATGGACTGGTGCTAGGTGAAATGAGCAGAATGAAGATTTCATTATACACAGCAATGGCAAGATTATATTATATCATTTTTGGCTCTTCTCAACAATGAGACAATTCAGGCTATTTCCAATGATCTTGTGATTAAGAGAACCATCTACACCCAGAGAGAAGACTGTGGGAATTGAATGTGGATCACAGCATAGCATTTTCATTTCTTTTGTTGTTTCTTTGAATTTTATTTTCTTTCTCAGTTTTTTTTTTCCTTTTTTATCTGATTCATCTTGTGCAGTAAGATAATTGTATAAATATGTATGCCTATATAGATTTGCATATATTTTTACCATGTTTAACATATATTGGATTACTTGCCATCTAGGAGAGTGGATGAGGGAAAAGGTGGGAGAAAATGCAAGGGTCAATGGTGAAAAATTATCCTTGCATATGATTTGAAAATAAAAAGCTTCAATTAAATTTTTTTTAAAATGTTTAAAAAAGAAAGAGCACTTATTAAGCAATTACCACGTGTAAGCCATCTTACTAAGTGATGTACAAAATAAGTGAACAGGAAAGTCCTTTCTTTCAAGTAGTTTATAGTCTAATAAAGGAAAACAACACCTAAAGAGAAGCTGGAAATCTGGGGAAGATACTGATGCAAGAGTATAGAGGTAAGTCTAGGTAATGACTGAAGTGAGTATGACTGGGAAATGGTACTCCTGGCTAGGGATTCACAAATCTAGAAAACTATTGTTGATATAATTCATCTCAAATTTAGCAAAGCATTTAATAATGCTTTTCTTGTATTAACGATAATCATTGCAACAACAAGCATTTATATAATTGCTTTAAATTTTGCAAAGTGATTTGCACATGTTATCTCACAACCCTATGAGGTAGGTGCTTTTATTATCTCCATTTTATAGAAAGGAAACTGAGTCTGGGAAAAATTAAATGAATTGTCTATGGTCACTCAGCTTGTAAGGGTCTGAAACAGAATTTGAACTCAAGTTTTTCTGACTGGATCCAATGCAATCCATTGTACCTCCTACCTGCACTAAGATGAGAGCCAGGGGCTAGATGATGGTTCAGTTAAATGTATATGAAATTAGTTGAATAGTGAGACCCCTAATGACACAGTTAGATGATAATTTGGAAATAATTCTCCATAATGTGTTTCAGGAATCAGTACCTGGTATTGTAGACTTTAACATTTTTTTATCCATGAGTTTAAATAAAAGAATAAATAACATTGATGACAGGGTCGGGATCCAAAAGACTTTGAATGATGAGAATGAAGGATTGAATCTAATAAGATGAATTTAATCAAGGTAAATTTGAAACCTTATTGTTGAGTTTAAAAAAATCTTTACAAGTACAAAACAGGGGACGAGCCACTAAATTGGAGTTCATGTGAAAAAGATCTGGGATTTTTAGTCAATCTCTAGCTCAGTAGAGGTCAGCAATGTGTTATGGTAGCCAAAAGAACAAATGTGACCTTAGTATGCACACAATGTCCAAGGTTATTGAGATGAGAATACCAGAGATGCCCTGGTTTAGCATATATCCAGATCAATATGTCCAAATTTGGATGTCACATTTTAGGAAGCACATTGATAAGTTAGAAAGTATTAAGAAGATAGTAAAGGCCTGGAGATCATGCTATATGGAAATGGGTTAAAGGAACTGGAGATATTTAATACAAAGAAAAAAAAGAGACATGGTATAAATATCATCAACTAGTTAAAAGCTAATTGAATATAATTGTGGAAATGAGAATAAACTTGTCCTGCCTGGCCCAGAGAACAGAACTAGTAGCAATGTGTAGAAGTTGTGAAAAGGCAAATTAAAGCTTGATCTGAGTTTGATCACACCAGCAACTAGAGCAGCCCTAAAGTGGAATGGCCTTTGAAGTCATTGAATTCGCCTTCAGTAGAAGTCTTCAAATAAGTCTGTTTGGCTGCTTATCAAGTATGGTGCTTAACCTTTTTTTTGTATCATGACAATCTGATGAAGCTTATTTTTTCCATAATAATGTTCTTAAATGCGAAGTTTGAAAATACATAGAACTGCAAAGAAAATTGGTTGTTTTATTCTGATATTTGTATCTATATTGAATAGTTAAAGGTTTTAACTTTGCCCATTTCATTTTTGAAATGCAAAAAGACTGAGCCCAGAAGAGAAATATAATCCCAGTCCCAAAAGTCATTGGTATGGGATTCTATCCTTATTGGTGGAGAACAATGTCCTGTACATGTTTGAGGGGCAGAGTAGAGTAAAGTTGTCAAGAGCAAGAGAGCAAAGAGTTGGTTGGGATTTTCTTCAAGCTTTGAATCATTTCCAGTCACTTCAAGCTTCCAGCTAACAGCTTTGAGAGGGAAGATAGAAGAGCCCATGTAATGACCGCGTATTTAAAATCAGCCGGAGTCAGGAACTCAGGTTAAGAGGAAAATCTTCAGTCGTTATTGAAGTAAAGAGGTGAAAAAAGATTGCGATAGCAATATGGGCAGTTGTGACAGGAAGCCAGCTAGCAGAGAGAGAGCGAGAGATCTGAGCTCTCCTCCCCTTCCTTTTTCACTCCCCTGCCTCCACCCATCAGAATCGTCATTTCCTATACAACACATCAGGACTTGCACAAAGAGTGGGCAGGGGCCATTCTTTCTCCAAGCTTATATATTAATAGAGTATGGTCCAATTACTATTTAGCCTCATGTGCTTGGGACCTCAGTGCATCAACTCAAGCTTCAGCCCATTACAAGCCCATCCCCATTTCAGATTGCTGAAGGAAAGATTCTGAAAAGAATGAGAAGAGCTGGCAGTCTCCATCAAGTCCCTATCTTCACTTTGCTACACTAAAGACTGTGGGAAGTTTCCACTTGGGTGTGAAATAAGATTCTCTCTCTTGGTTGCCTTGAATTACTTAATTCACAGAGAACTTCTTCACTCTATATTGTCTACATATACATTCTGTGGTTTCTATTTTGCTACAATTTGGGAAAATGGGTTTCTTTGCTATTCATGATGTATATTCATTGGAGAACTGGCATTTGGTGGGAAAGGGGTCAAGGTTTAGAAACAGAGCATTGAGCTCCCCTTCTAATAATAATGACATTAATCAAAGTTAGATGGAACCCAGTCATATTCTCTAATAATAAGAAGTATTAAGTACATTAGTGAATTAGAGAACTGTTAAGTAGCATGCTAAATTACATAATTATTGTTTCTATCAATTCCAGTGGCTTAGCAACTTGCAAGAATCCTAACATCTCCCGCTTTCTTTTGATTTTGAACATAGGTGGTCATGACCTCCCTGATTTCTCAAGGAGGTAAGAACCCCAAAAAAGAAGGTGATAATGCCTTCCCTGACTGCTCAAAAAAGGAGTGAAAACACCATAAAAAGAGGTGATCACGCCCTCCCTGATAATTCAGGAAGGGAGATGAAAACACCAAAGGAAATGGGAAATCAAATCAGATTAGCGGGTTTCTGAAGGGGCTCACTCTTAAAACAGATATACATTAATCCATCAATATGGGAGGTATTACACATAATTACATAAATTACATAAGCACATAGTAACACAGGCTAGTAGTGATGTAACAAATAACATGAATCAACATGAGGAATTATACATTGTTCATAAGTCCTAGAAATAATCCAAAAGGAATCCATTGTCCATTAGTTCATGTGCGAGGAATAGTCTCATCTTGTATTAGGGAATCCAATGATTCCTGCTGGTTTTCAAGTCCTACAACAGTCTCATTATCAGCCATGCTCTTTCAGTGTCAGATGCTTCTTAGATCTTCTCCTTTGTTTGGAGGTTTTTCTCCTTTTCGGTCTCTCTCCGGGTGCTCATTACCACCCATCTGTTTCCTTCTCCATCTGTAGGAATACAAGCAAACCCTCTCTCCCAGGCAGTTAACCTATCTAGTCCCTTCTATTTCCCACTTTCTAAATCTCTTTTCATCATCTGGCAATTACATTGGAGCTGTTTGCACTGAACACTGCCCTGTTGGTTTAAAAAGCCTATATTCTCCCCAATTGTAATCCCTTTCTGCCACGTGATTGCTTTTTGGCTGATGGATCACATCAGAGTCCTGACTTTCTAAAGACTCTCTGAGTGTAACCTCAGATGCCATCATGCCCCATCTGTCTTTTGTATGATATCTTGGAGCTGGGCCCAGCCTCTCATATGACATATATAGGTGGTGCTGATTGTGTTACTGCCTCTCCCCCACCTCCTTCTCCCTCCACCCATGAAGGGTTAATTGAGGGGATGTGGAATGACCTAATTTCTCCTGCTGTGAAATATCACACTCAAAATTGTACGTAATTCCATTTTTGTCTGATTCTTCATCTTTTTCATCTAGTTTAGTTGGCTCCTCCTCCTCCTGCTCTTTCTTTTTTTTCTTATTCTAACACTTATATAATTTCTTAAAGCCAGTTGTATTAAATTATATGTATTAAGTGTGTCTTTGGAAATTGCATCAGGTCCATTTTTATTGTAGAATTGACATAGTTGCTCTCCTACTAATTTCCATTCATTTGGATCCAACTCTTTTTTCCTTAGAGAACCAAGGAGTTGTGTACTGTACAGTTTTTAAAAGATCAATGAAATTCTACTTTAGCTCTTTAACAATGTTTCCTTGTTGTACTTACCCTAATTTCTGGGTCAAGGAGAATTTTCCATTGGATCAAAATCTTGTCTGTCCCTGTTCGGATGCCAAAATGCAATGTTCTTCTCTAAAAATAATGTTCTCTGAGATTAGGTTTCTTGGGGGGCTTCTTTTCAGTTCAGTATAATAATCACCTCAAATGCAGCCAGGTGTTAAAGTCTAAATTCTTTATTGTCTCTTCCAAAATCTTATCTCCTTCATTTGGGGCTTGGCTGGTTTTCTGGAAGCCTCCCAATTCAAATTTGGCTTCAGACATTTTTAACCACATGACCCTGGGCAAGTCCTTTAGCTCTATTTGCCTTAATTTCCTCATCTGTAAAATAAGCTGGAGAAGAAAATTGCAAAACCACTTCAGTGTCTTTGCTAGGAAAATTCCCAAAAGGGTCACAAAAAGCAGAACATGACTAAAAAACTACCAAATAATAAGAGAGAGTATTTGGGGTAAGGAGAGAAAAGAAAAAAAAAAAAAGAAACCAAGCACTAATTATTGAGCTATATCACCTCACATCCATTATATGGACAAAAACAACCCAAAATCATAAAACTCAGGGCAATCTGAACTATATTTAATCATTGCTAAGAGGATTGTAGACTATTAGAATCTTTTTGGAAAGCAATATGACAATATAAAACAAAAGTAGTAATAATTATCTTTTTAACCTGACAATTCATTGTTACAATATACACTCGTAGAATTCTCAAAAAGAAAAAATGAGAGCAACCTATTCAAAAATATTTATAGCAGTATTATTTATAACTCCAAAAAAAAAAATCAAAAACAACCCAAATATATATAATAAGGCAATGAATAACTAAATGGTAGTACATTAATAGAAGCAGCTGGAGGATGAAATAAGAGATATTTTTTCCCACAGTCTAAGGATCTTAAGAGATTGATTGTGTGTTAGAAACTGAGAGCTTTTTATTATTAATAATAATAACAACATCTACAAAATACAGCATATTATCTGGGGAGCAAAAAAAAAAGTGCATCAAAAAGTCCCACAGATACATAGAGTAATTTATCATCAATTCAGTAATTACTGAACAAGCTGCCCCAAAGTGTCAGAATATTTTACTGTCTTTATTGTTTATAGCAAAGCTTTTGATTCAGGCCCAAACTCATGGTGTATTAGTTTAGTAAGAGCACATAAAACAAACCCAAGTACAGTAAGAATGGAGAAGGAAATGGTAAACTACTCCAGTATCTTTGCCAAAAAAATTCCAAATGGGGTCAGAAGGAGTTGAACACAACTGGAAAACAATTTTAAAAAATAGTAAGAATTCTAAAGTGTTTGATGTCTACATAGAAGACTGTTTTTTATTAACAACACAATATTGAGAACTATTGATACAAGCATTTAAATGTGGCACTTTTCAGGGAATCTTTTATGGTTCTTCCTAGTGTTAATCTATTATCATCTCTCCGAAACAAAACTAAATATGGTTTCAGATTTAAAAATGGAGCCACATTAGAATATCTTATTAATCATTTTATGTACATGGATGATATCCAATTACATGGCTCTACTAGAAAAAAATCCATTAAACAGTTTCTTGTCTCATGGGATCTTTCTCCAACAATATCAAATGTCACTTTTGTATTCAATAAGTGAAACTTTCATAAAGTATACCTTGGAAAAATAGATGCCAAAGACTTCAAGTCTGAATCTTGAACTCTAATTGAAATAGTGTATGAAAACAATAATTACACTTGTTATCTTCTGGGCAAGCATATAAATATATATGCGTGTATATATTTATGTGTATACATGTACATGCTATGTACATGCACATATATGGAATATAAAGCTATCAAAGAAAAAAGCCTCAGCTATGTATGACAACAAACTTACTGATATTTTGAAATCTCTAAGGTAATACAAATTTTATTAATCTCATTTTGTTGTTATTATTGTGCAATAGTTTCCAACTTTTCATGACTCATTTGAAGTTTTCTTGGCAAAGATACTGGAGTGGTTTTGACATTTCCTTTTCCAGCTCATTTTATAGATGAGGTAACTGAGACAAGAGGAATAAATGACTTTCCCAGGTTCATACATCTAATAAGTATCTGAGATCAAATTTGAACTCAAGAACATGAGTTTTTATGACTCTAGGTCCAGCAGTTTATTCACTATGTCACCAAGTAGCCTCATTTTATAGATGGGGAAACTGAAGCTTAAAGAGATTAAATGGTTTGTTCAAGGTCTTGATGCCAGTATTCTTCACAGAACCATGATTTGTAAACTGTATGAGAGTTTCAAGAGCACCAATGTACAACATTAAAGTTAAGAAGAACAAGATAGCAGTAAAAGTAGAAGTAAATATTAAAATACTTTAATGAACTACCTTTATGAATAAACTCCATATTTTAAGGGAGCCTTTTCTTTAACTCTATGAAAAATCAGTGTACTCTGCTTTACAGAAACCTAACATGCAAACATTTGAACTTATATAAAAAATACAAATTAAAGAGTAATTATTTGGGTTACAAGAGAACCACAAATTTCATTCAAATAGTAAGTTCCCTTCAAGTACCTAAAATAGGAATTGACTTGTAAAAATTTAATTTATACCAGTTTTTCAAGAGTACTTCAGACATTTCACAATGGATATTCCAGACTTCTCAATGCTCCACACAAAACCATTACTAACTAACTACAGGATATTTCACTCCAGATAAACCATAGACATTTCAAACTTAATGTGTCCCTCGCAGAACTCATCTCTCCCCTCAAATCTAATCCTCTTCTGAACTTATATTACTTTCAAGGGCATCATCGCCTTTTCAGATACTCAAGATCAAAACCTTAGTATCATCTCACTCATATCCACATTCTTTTCATCTCCACATCTTTTGCATGTGTCTTATCTTCTATACTCACACAGCTATCACTAACTAGTTCCAGTTCTTATAACTCCATGGGTAGTGATAGTCTAATTGCTGTCCCTGACCAAGCATCTCCTATTTCCAATCCTCCTACACTGCTGTCAAAGCGATTTTCCTAAAGCACAAATAGAGACTCAGTCAAGTCCAGTAATTCCCTTCTGACTCTAAGAATAACTATAAAGTCCTCTGTTGAATATTAAAATGTAGTCACAACCTGGACCTTTCTATCCTTCCAGTCTTCTAATACATTATTCTCCTCAATGCAGTCTACAATCCAGTGATACCGACCTACTAGCTGTTTCTCATACATGATACTCCTTTCATCTCTGTACCTGGAAAATATTCCTTCTTTCCTCTGCCTCTTGGAATCCCTAGTATACTTCAAAACTTAGTTCAAACATTGCCTTCTACATCAAGTTTTTTCTGATTTCCCGAGATACTAGTCTTCCCAAATTTCGAATTTGTCTATATTCTATATATGTTTACATGTATGTGTGTGTGTATGTATGAATACACACACACATACATGTAAACATCTCCCAGATAGAATTCATACTCCTTGAGGTCAGGGACTAATTCACTTTTATCTTTGTTTTCCCAGCATTTACCACCCTGCTTGGCACATAGCAGATACTTAAAAAATGCTTGTTAACTGGTTGATTGAATTAAGGAAGACCTGTAAAAATTCCCTACTCTCTACAAGCATGGTATAGAGAAGAAGCCTTGGACTAAGTATCAGAAGACTTGACTTCTGGTTTGAAGGCCACCAATTTTTAGTACTGAATAACTTAAGGCAAATCACTTAATCACTCTGAGCTTCAGTGCCTTCACCTATAACAATATGGAATAATGATTCTTTCTTTGCCTCTTGTCACAGTGTCTCAGGGAGGATTTCAATGAGAAAAAGTACATGGAGCACTTTTAAAATTTTTTCTTCTAATTTATATATGTTTTAAATTTTTTTATTTTGATAATTGTTTTTTATATTCAAAATGCATGCAAAAATAGTTTTCAGCATTCACCCTTGCAAATCCTTGTGTTCCAAACTTTTCTTCCTCCCTTTCCTCTACCCTTCTCCCCTAAACAGCAAGTAATCCAATATAGATTAAACATGTTCCATTCTTCTAAATATATTTCCACATTTATCACACTGTGCAAGAAAAATCAGATCAAAAGGGGAAAAAAATGAAAAAGAAAAAAAAGCAAGCAAACAAAAACAAAAAAGGTGAAAATACTATGTTGTGATCCAGATTCAGTCCCCACAGTTCTCTCTGTGGATGAAGATCGCTCTCTCCTTCACAAGTCTATTGGAATTGGACTGAATCATCTCATTGTTGAAAAAAATCAAATCCGTAACAGTTGGTCCTCATATAATCTTCTTGTTGCTGTGTACAATGTTCTCTTGATACTTACTTCACTCAGCATGAGTTCATGTAAATCTCTCCAGACCTCACTGAAATCAGTCTGTTTGTTAATCCTTTCTTTTAGAGTAATACCTATTCCATAACATTCGTATATCATAATTTATTCAGCCATTCTCCACTTGAAGGGCATCCACTCAGTTTCCAGTTTCTTGCCACTACAAAAGGGCTGCCACAAACATTTTTGCCCAGAGGGGTCCTTTCCCCTCTTTTATGATCTCTTTGGGATACAGACCCAGTAGAGATACTGCGGGATCAAAGAGTAGGCACAGTTTGATATAGTCATGGAAGCACTTTGAAAGAAACAAAACCTTATGTAAATAGAAGAAAATGGCATTTGTTAGAGCAGGAATGAACCTTAAAAATCATTTATTATCCACCCATTTAATTTTTTAGCTGAGACAGATAAAAATGAATATGGTCAAATGACTTGCTTAAGGTCATACAGCTAATTCGTGGCAAAGTTAGTAGTAAAATCCAGAATCCCCTGACCTTCACCACACAATTTGCCTTTTTTTTTTTTTTTTTTAAACAGTAGTTGTTTTCAGAAGAACAGGTACTTCAAAATGGATTAAACAAAAGTGGATTAGCAGATATTCAGAAGAGCTTTGGCAGTTTCCTGGAAGTTCTATCAAAAAGGCCCATCCCTGTCAGCAGAGAAAAGGAAACTGAAAGAAGTTAGAAGAAATGATTAAGAGTTGCAAACCTGCTGGCTTAAGCTGCCTGAGAATTCTCTTGAGATCTAAGTAGACAGTTGCAATGTGTTCATTTGAACATCAACCCAGTATGGTTTGTGAATTTTATTTTTAATTGCCATGTTTTTCCCTCTGTATTTCCTACTGGACCAGAAAGGATCACTCTAATGAGATAACTCTAATGACTGATAAACAGTATTTGTTTGGTGACTGTTTCCCTGAGGGACAACCTTAGAGCAGAGAATGTACTCAGTCTTAGAAACTACATTTTAACAGTGAGCTCTCTCTTGCTTACATCTGTCTCGGCCTCTGTCATGTACATTTGAATCTTTCAAAACACAGAATAATTGAATGGGTTTTTCACATCTTCCCAAAACCATAACTACTTTATCCTCAATCTGTCCTCCCTCATCAACACTTCCTTCTCCATCATGTTTAGAAGTAAAGGTTAAAAAAAAAAATCCCGCATCTAAATGAGCACACAGGAAATTAGTAGACCAAAACATAAGTCATGCTATTTTGCTGTTTTCATTTTCTGTATGCAGAAAAAAAGCCCAAACCATTTACACAAAGCTAAACAGAGAAGAAAATAAGATGAAAACATCCTCATGGAAAGTGCTATTTGATTATCTAAGAAGAGGGGAGGATTTTCAAGACAGGTTGGTTATAAAGTAATTCCTCCAACTCTCTGCTCTGGGAGGGTGAACAGGAGAACTGGAACTGTACTTGGAACAATCATAAATCAGAACATTGAAGCAAAGAACACTATAAATCCAAGGCCAAATTCAATAGAGAGAACAGCTTCTGGGACTTAAATCCACAAAGTTGTACAGGCTGCCTAGTTGCTAAATAAAAGGCTGCATTAAAAGTATTTCTATCCTAGGAGATCTGATCATTTGAAAAATAGGAGCTAAGCCTATGCAACTAGACTACCCAAGTATCCTGGACAGTCCTGAATTTCAAACTGCTTGTCTCACCTAAGAATAGTGTAGTGTAGGAAAAAGCACTGGATTTAGAGTCAGAGGGTCCAGATTCATTTCATTAGCTGTGTAACCTTGAACAAATGACAGTTTCTCTGGTCCTCAGTTGAGTTAAAAATAATTTTTAAAAAGAGGCTTGCATTAAATTATAACCAAGGCTTCTTCCAATGCTGAATCTATATTATGATCTTACACTGACATTTTGTAATTCCCTGTGCCTAAACTGTTTTTTTTTCCCTCCTCCCAGCTTTCTCCTATTTTTCATTTACCTCCATCCCTCTAGCCTCAAGCTCCTTGGGTCCTTTCAACAGAAGTGATGGCCAGAAGAGGAAGGATTTTCATTTGGAGGGTTACTTTCCTGTTCAAAAAGTCTCAGTAGCTCCCTATTACTATTTGGAAAAGTACAAATTCCTTGATTAGCACATAAATGAATTAAGGAAAAAGTATTTATTAAAATCAAACCCTGTGCTAAGCACCAGAGATAGAAATTTTTCATAAGTAAGACAGTCCTTGTTCTTAAGGACCTCCCATTGTAATGGGGGGAGACAACATATATAAGAAGTTTTAGTGACAGAACAAATGGAAATTCTCTCTGGTCCTTAGGGTACAGCAGCAAGACAAATGATGATGAATCTTCTTTATTGTAATTTCCATTAATAATAAAATTGTGATGTTTCTGATGCTTAACCATTTGATGGCAAAGGAAGGAGGAAACTTCTTCCTGGATCTTCAGTAGCTGTGGCTGCTGAAGAGGCAAAGGCTGCAGCTCTTTGAGGGCTGCTTCTTGGATTATCTCAATTAAGGTCAAATAGAAAACATGAACTTTAGACTTGGAATCTAGAATCTAAACTTGGAGCTACAACTTTGGAGGAAGGGTGGTCTTTGGGGTCAGCAGTTAGTGGGGGTAGCAGGGATAGGAACCCCTTTTCTATGAGAGCTGCTTCCCAAATGATAGCTTTGGGGTTTCTCATAGAAGCAGAATTAGTGGTCTGGGCTTTCCCCAAGGATCTTAGACCAGGATCTTGGACTGTCCTTACCAGCTATAACAAGGAAGAGTAGTTATACAGATTAAGCTGGCTTGACCCACCTGACAAATACTACATTTTTCCTTTCCCTTAGGGTCCTTTGTTGCTTTGGATAGACTGGTTTTCCTGTTAGAGGATGGTTGAATTCGGCAGGAATGGTAGTGGCTGTTCTCTACAGAGGTCAGTTACTTGAATGATGACTATAGGGTTGTATTGGAGACTGAACTATTCGTGTGGGGAATTCCTGAGGCTCTGGCCTTTCTGCTAGTGCATAGCTTATAAAGCTATTGGTAGTTGAAGCCTCAATTTGTTTTAAGTTATCACTTCTACTCCCCCTATTCTAATGAAGTCATGGATATTTTAAAATTTAATTTAATTTTTAAAAATATTTTTCTTTCTTTCTTTCAATATTTCCCAATTATAGTTTTCAACATGTTTAATATTCTTTTAAAAAAATTGAATTCCAATTTCTCTCTCCCTCCTGCCCCTCCCAACCCCTTGAGAAAACAAATAATATGATATTGATTATTTTTGTGAAGTCATACAAAATATATTTCCACATTAGCCATGTTGCAAAAGAAAGCACATGCAAAAAAAAAAAAAAAAAAACTAAGAAAAATAAAGTGAAAAGTGTCTTCATTCACAGTCCGCATTCAGAGTTTATCAGTTCTCTCTGTAAAGGGTCCTTTGAAATTGTCTTGGATCATTGTTTTGATCAGGATAGCCAAATATTTGCCATCTTTACAATATTGCTATAACCAAGTCATATTCTGTTATGGTTCTCTTCTACTCTCTTTGATCCTACTCACCATCATCAGTTCATTTACTTCTCTATCTTCTTAAGCCTCTCTGCTTCCACTCTCTTGTCTCTTCAACAAAAGATGAAAGTCCTTCACAATTGGTTCTGACCTACCTTTCCAGATTTATACATTATTCCACTTCATGCAAAATCAAGATGGCCTTTTTGCTGTTGTTATTGTACAAGCTATTACCCTTCTCCCTCCTCTACCCAGTCTTGTTGGAATTGCTTCCCCCTCACCTTTGCCTCTTAGAATCTCTATCCTCCTTCAAAATTCAACTTCATCATCATTTCCTACACGTGGCCTTCCTAAATCTCACCAATGGCTAGGGACTCTCTCCTCTGCTCCAACTTACCTTGTATTTACTTTGTATGTATTTTATAAATATGTATATTCCCTGTAGAATGTAAGCAGCCTGAGAGGAGGGGCTGTTTCTTTTTTGTTTTTTTATTCCCAGCCCATCATAGATACTTAATGAATGCTTGTTGATTGACTGAAATAAAAGTAAAAAAAAAAAAACTAGGAGACACCAAAAAAGTAGCATCAGCAGCCAAAATGTGAATCTTTCACAGGGAGGGCACCCTATGATTCCAATCTCCTCTAAGGAAAGTCTTGTTCTTTCTCTGTTCCCATTTTGCTCTAACTAAAGAGTAAACTATAGACTGTGTAATAAGGTATTTATTGAAACTTAGTTATCTACGGCTGCCTCTCTCAGAATTAGATAAAGAAAAGGGGTGGGATGGGGTGGGGGCAACCCAGGCGAGCATTGCAGTTAAGATCTTCTAAGCCTCTACTGCCTTTGAGGTGGCTGACTGCCTCAGTTCTATCTTTACCACTAGAGGTAAAGAGAGCCTTTTATTGTTCATAAGGACTCACAAATAATTGATTGTGATTTGGAAAGAAAATTAGAATTTGTATTCTTATTCATTTTTTTAAAAGAAAAAAATGAAGGAACATTGATATTTAATATATATATATATATATATATATATATATATATATATATATATGTTAACACTAGTTTTAACTTGGTTCATGTTTCAGATGATTGTGTATTGCTTGTCTAAGAGGTATCCTGAGAGAAGAATGGAAACCCCTCAATATGGAAGTATTGACACTGGCACCCTCAATCATTCATTCTGATTCATTATATTGCAACATTACATGTATCCAGGAAGTAGATTTTATAGATTATATTATCTAATTTTAACTAGACTAATCTTCACAAAATGTTGTGATTTAAAAAGCTTCCTTCAAAGAGACCAAAGAGATTGAAGATAACATGAGTATAAAAGTGAGTTTGTTTTATCAAGAAAGTTAACTACTCCTTCTTACATGGCCTCCACCCTCTTATGAAGATGAAGCTAGGTGATTAGATACAGTGGCTAGAACACTAGGCCTGGAGTAATGAAGACTTTTTTTTGACTCAAAATCTGGCCTCAAACACTGTGTGATCAAGGGCAAGTCATTTAACCCTGTTTTCCTCAGTTTCTCATCTACAAAATGATCTGGAGATGAAACTGAGAAATCGCTGCACTATCTTTTTCAACGAAACTCTAAATGGGATCACAAAGAGTCAGGCACAATTGAAATGACAGAACAATAACCTTCATATGGACAGAGTTGCTCTTTCCAGTTCTTCTATTCCTCCCAATAGTGTGATTTTCCCTGATTTGTTGTCTTTATTCTAACTCTCAGGAACAGTGGAGCCCTTTGAACTTGCTTTGGTAAATGGAACAATAGGAAGGTGACTTTCCTGAGCCTGCTAAGATTTGTCTCCTACTGAAATTACTCTAACTTTTTACTTAGCAAACTTCCTTTACCTTAACACAACTGCCATCTTCATTCTTTTCATTCTTTGCCTAAAGGAATCTATGATGGTCTAGAGTCTCTTAGCTTAATATTTCCCCAAATACTATTTACTTTTTATCAGTAAATTTTGAACCCTTGACCAAGGAATACACCCAAATGATTTAGAAAAAGAGTTTCCTTCATGTTCTTTTTGTAGCTTCCTTGAACTACAAAATACATATAGACTTCTAATACTTTGGGTAAATCATGATTCATTGTAATATGAGTTTGTAGGAAGATTAAGTAAATAATAATAATAAATATAAGACAAAAAAAAAAAAGCAGAGATAAACTTCAAAAGAGATATTCTTCCTGGGGGAAGAAGAAAAAGAAGGGAAAGGGAAAATGTTACCATGGGCCTTTGGGGCAAACAGATACAACTTGTCTTTTCAATATAGATTCCATCTGATTTCTACATTATTCATCCCCTTCTGGCAGATGTAGCAATGACAGTGGTGGCAGCTGATCCCCCAGAAGCTCCCTTTTGTTGGAAATGGAGAGATTCTGTCCTCTCCCAAGCATGTTGATTACTTTTCATTCTTTTACAAGGTCCCTTCACTTTCTTCTAAGATGGATGGAAGAGTCCTCAGTCTTTTCAAATACAGAAACAGTGATAAAGCAAGGAAAAATTCACACAAACAGAAGGGACTTAATAGCCACTTACAAAGAACAGTCTCCAATGTCCTGCTACATTTATTATTTGAGTATATAAGCAGATGACAAGAAAAAGAGAGAACTAACACTTCTATTGTGAACTCTTTGTCATTGTATCATGAGGTAAAAATAACATGATCTAATCAGATCTTACAAGGAGTTGGCCCATAATATTTAAAATTGTCAAGGAGATTATAAATTTACCTCTATTCTCATTAATAAAAACCCTTACCTTAAGGGTCCATATTATTTTGGGGTATTAGCTGATGATACTATGAAATCACCCCAATTAACAAAATATTTAAAACTAAGCTTTTGGGTTTTGTTGCTGAAAACAATGTGTCAACTTTTACAGCTCTTTGAATTTAAGGAAATAGAAATTTTTTAATTTAACTTAAAAAATCTTCTAAAATGGAAGGTTATAGACTTCTAATAGAACATAAGGTTTTTGAATGCAGACTTTGTTTCGTTTTTTGCCTTTAAATCCCAAGTACCTATGGTGGTGCTTTACATATAATAGATTATTTATAAATGTTTGAATTGAGTTCAATTAAAATTAATTTTTTTCTTCTATTTTTTAAGGCAATGGGGTTAAGGGATTTGCCCAGGATCATATAGCTACTAAGTATCTGAAGTCAAATTTGAACTCAGCTCCTACTGACTCAAAGGCTAGATTTCACCCCCACCCCCACCTCCACCCCGCCCCCTTCCCTACTTTCCTTAAGTTCTTTTAATAGTATGAAGCACATTCCCTTCACATACATATTTTTCCCCAAACTCTATACAATACCTCCTCTTAATCCTTGGCGGGGAGAGGGAAATATATATATATATATCATGAAGTTCTGAGTATTTCAAGCACACAAATGAAATAAGACACTTTTTCCTTTTTAGGAACACCCAAAGTATTTCTAGTTTCAGCAACAGTCCCAGCCTCTTAAAGTATTCTCTGACTTCATTTTTCCTAACAGCTGTTTTGTTGAATACAAGTCTCAGAGAGGGAAAGTTTTATGAACAAAATCTGGATAGGATCTGATTAGAATCAGCTTGAAGCCTAGTGACTGATAGCTATAAAATCCTTATTAATGACTCCTTTCCTCATAACTGCTCTTGTTTTGTCCCACAGCAGGGAATAAGGAATGCTTGGAAAGCTTGAGAATTATCATCCTTCAATCACTTGACAACTGCTTTTTGTTTCCAGGCCTCTGGGCTATTTCCACCATATCAGTCCTTCTTCACTTATTACAGGCCCCTTGAGTGTAAAGCATTGTAATGGGTGAAAAGTGAGATTAAACAGGCAGGGATCCAGCCCTCCAGGAAATTTAAAATGTAAAACTATACACGGACAAACATAAAAATTCAAGACAATTCAATAAGCATTTGATTAGTGCCTAATAAGATAAAAGATAAGGGGCAATCTGATGGTTCAGTAGATAGAGAGCTGGCTCTGGAGTCAAAAAGATGAATCCAAATTCAGCCTCAGACACTTCCTAGCTGTGTGACCCTAGATAGATCGTTTAATCTCTGCCTTAATCCATTGGGGAAGGAAATGACAGACCACTCCAGTTATCTTTATCAAAGAAGACAGCATGGTTCATGGGATCACAAAAAATTCAACATGACTGAAAAACAACAAGGTGACAAATAAGATGGCCAGGAATGTGAGATAGGCTGGTAATGGTGAACAATACTATCTAAGACAGAAAGATCTAGGTGAATACACATCCGAGTGCCCAGCTCTGTTGCTCAGGAGGATCTGATTTCAAATCTAGCCTTGGACATTTATGAGCAACATTTATGATTCTGGGCAAGTTATTTAACTTTTGTCTGCTTCAGTTTCCTTATTTGTAAAATGGGGATTAATAATAGTATCTACTTCCCAGGGTGGTGAGGATCAAATGAGATAATAAATGTGATAGAGTAAGTGTAATGTAAACATAAACAATTATTATTCAAATCCTACCTCTGATAATTAATACTGCAGCTGGATGACCCCGGACAAGTTGTGGACTCCTAGGATCTATCTATTGCATCCATATCCTCCCTTGACCATTTCCCTAGTTTTTTACCTAGTCCCTTCCTGCTCCCTCCTCCACCCCAGTTGTTGGTTTTCTACAAATCACTTTGCAAATATTTATGATTTATTTATCTCTTGAAGGAAGGAGATTTTGTATGTGTGTATGTCTCCCTAGTTTTTTCATGGTAAGCAGTTAACAAATGCTTGTTGAACTAAATTATCTACTACAGGTGAAAGAATTCCCACACTGGGACTTCCTTACCGACACTAAGAGAATCACAACCATTTTGTGTATGTACAAAGCCTTACATTAACCCCTGGTTATAACAAGGCAAAAATGAAAAAGATTTAGAAGCATATACAGTATCAGTCAAGGTGGAGTGGTGAGTTCAAATCCAACCTTAAACACTTATTAGTTGTGTGATCCTGGGCAAGTCATTTTACTCCATTTGCCTCAGTTTCCTCATATGTAAAATGATCTGGAAAAGGAAATAGCAAACCATTCTAGTATCATTGCCAAGAAAACCCAATGAGGCCATGAAGAATGAGACACAACTGAAAAATAAACAACAAAACGCAGAATATAGTGGAGTTACATGGGGGGTAAGAACTGACATTTAAGCCCATATTCTGTAAAGCCTCCTCTGCTGCCCTCAGGTGAAAGTAATCTCTTCCTTTTCCAATTTCTTTTTTAGACTTGGTCTGGGTCTTGCTTTTACTTTTTTATACTTTACTTTGGATTATACTGATGTACATAAAGTCTTATTCTCCCTAATAGATTATAAACTCTTTTTCATGTTTATATCAGCCAATGATGTTTAAATAAGCCTTGAATTTCACATTTTAACTTGGACAAGAAGGAATAAAGCCTTAATGAGAGAATTAGAGATAAGGGTACAGGTGGAAGGAAGAGGGAAGGGGACAAAAGGATGCAGTCACCTAACAATCTCAGAAATATGAATACAACCAGAGCTCAGCTGTTAAGGAGGACAGGTAAGATTCATAATATAGCCAACCAAGAGTATTTCTGGGTCTCAGCAGAACGAAGAAGGGAGGTGATCTTGAGAACGACTGCCCTTGTACCTACAATGGATCCCAAGTGCCCATCCTTTCTTCTTATTACATGTGATGAAAACTAAGTTTTGTCCTTTCATACTAGGGCAGTTTAGTGATACAAGTGATGTCAAAAGTTGTATGGGAAGAGTCAGGATCTCTACTAGGAATTATCTTTTAGGGAATAATAATAACACCTACCTTCTCCTTTTCTTTCCCTTCTTATTTTGCTAGAACCAGAGAAATTGCATGAAAGATAGATGCTTTTAAGTCGAAAGCATTCTGAAAAAAAAAGGGGGAGGGGGTGTTGAATAGAACAGAGACACAAAGGGAGCAAAAAAAAAAAAAAAAAAACAACCATAAAATGTGTTAGGGGAATGTTTGGTAATCCAATTTAGTTGGACAGGAAGAAAATTATGTGAGAAGAGTGGATAACAACAGTGTTGCAAAGACAGATTAGAGTCAGATCATGGAGAGCCTTAAATGTCAATTCTTAACCTTTTTGTGTTTCATGAACTCCTCAGGCAACTGGTGAAACCTCAGAATAATATTTTTAAATACATATGATAAAACATAACACAACAAAGGAAATCAAAGGTAAGTAAAAAAAAAAAAAAAAAGGTGTTACCATATTCAATGTTCTCTTGGTAACAGCAATATTGTTTTAAGAACAACTTTGAGCAACTAAATCATTTTGACTATTATAAATAACAGATTAAAAATACAGAACATATGAAGAAAGATATCTACATCTAAAGCAACAACTTAGAAATACATATGGATGTTTTAAAACTATATATATATACATATTTGTATCTAATGGTTGCTATCTTTTAGATGGGGTGGGGGACAGGGAAGGAAAAAAGAGGAAAAAGACATTTACATGATATATTTATTATATATTTAAAAGGAATAGCAAGTTGTGCAAAATAGCTTTGCAGTTTCACGTGCAATCATCTTTTTATTATACTGTGTTGTAAAAGTGCTTGTTTTATTCCATAAATTAAAAATAAAACAAGTTTTAAAAATAAATGTGTAAAGCACCCCCTGAAATCTATCCATAGATCCTTTGCAGAGCCATGGAAACTCAGGTTATAAATCCCTGGGTTAAGATGTTTGGACTCTTCATGAAGCCTTCTCTGAGCCTCATAGTTGTTAGTATTCTCTTTCTCCTCAAAATTACATTGTATTTTTTTAGCTGCCTGGGTATCATGTGCCCCAATGGAATGAAAACTCCTTTGGGCAGTCTGATTTCTTTTGTCCTTATATCCCTGCCAATTGGCACAGTACCTTGTATATAGCTGGACCTTGATAATGTTGGTCAGTTGAATTGAATGAAATAGACTTTGTCCTAAAGGCAGCAAGGAACTGTGAAGCTGAAGCTGAAAATTGAAATCTAAATGTCAAAGACAGGTGGGAGATGCTACTGCTCTAGGGACAATCCTACAGGGGGAGTTTATAGAAAGAGAAAAGGTGAAGACAAAATAGATGCACTAATGACGTTATTTGCTTAGAGGATGTACAAACATGAACTATGACACATGGAAATGTTGGCAGTGTGAAGAATCTGGATTTGGAGGTGGAAGACCTTAGTTTAACTTCCTTGTTCTGTGACCTTGGGCAAATCAATTATTAAATTAAAATCAGAGTACTAGATTAGATGACTTCTAAGGTCTCTTCCAGTTCTAAAGGTATGGTCTTATATATATTTCAAAGGTTTTAAAAATAAAGTCTGTAAACTTGTTTTAAAAATACTCACACATCATATATTGATAAATATATTACAAAAGAATTGGTTTCTTTTTGGAATAATAAGATTTATTTTTAAAGGATATGTTTTATTTTAAGAATTTAAAAACCTTATTTTGATAAGGGATACATAGGCTTCATCAAACTGTGAAAACAGTCCATCTCCTTAAAAAAAGTTTTTTTTTAAAAACCTGTATATATATACACACATATATGTACATATATTAATTAGAACACATGAGCTAGGAAACACATTTGGATCTAAGAGCTTCTGTCAATGGTTGCTATTCAATCATTTCGGTTGTGTCAGACTCTGTGACCTTATATGGGATTTTCTTGGGAAAGATATTGGAGTTTGCTTTTCTTCTCCAGCTCATTTTACAGATGAGGAAACTGAGGCAAACAGGGTTAAGTGACTTGTCCAGGGTCACATAGCAAATATGTGTCTGAGGTTGGATTTGAACTCAGGAAGATCAGACTTCCTTACTCCAGGCCCAGCACTCTGTGCATTATGGCACTACCTAGCTGTTTTCTCTCTGATATCTCAAATGAAAAATTATCTCAAAAGTCATATATATATATGTACCTAAGCAAGATTAACAGAGGCATTAAAGAAGTCATATATCAAAGTTGGAAAAGAAATTTCTAAGCACTGAAGTGAGTAAACACTGTTTAGTTGTTGTTAGGCTTTTTTACTTTGACAAGCCATTAAACACCTGACTCTTGTGCACTAGGACAAACCAACTATAATATGGCAAGATTGGAAGAGAAATATATGGAGTAATACCTGATAGAAAGGGAAGACCACTTATACTTGGAATCAAAAAAACTGGATTCCACTCAGCTCTGATACTAATTTACTACTGGCAAATCCCCTTACCTCTCTGAGTTTCAGTTTTCTTAACCCTTAAAATGGGGTTAATAACCCATTACTTCAATAATAATAATAATAACTAGAATTTATTTAACTCTTTAAAGTTTACAAAGCACTTTACTTATGTTGTCAATTGATCCTCAGAGGTTGTTTTGAGGAAAGTACTCTGAAACCTTTAAACTGTTTACATGTGCGTTATTCTTATCCTTGCCAAGGGACAAAGTTAGGATGGGAGAGACATGGAAATTTATTGGCTGGTCACAGCTGCTTTCCCACCTCATAAAAGTACAAAACTACCTATTGTCCCATAGGTTAGTGGACAAATTAATTGCCCAATTAACCTACAAAGACTCACCTTTCCCTTGTGCATTTATGAGAAGAGGGCTATAGATTTTACCAGGGGTCCATGAACTCCCAAAAGGTTAAGACATTTGACTTTTTACTGATATAGCAGGTTTTGATCTGCATTGAGTTAGATTATGAGTGTGTAATCCTTGAGAATTGGTGAGATCCTTCAGATACTCCTGTGGTCAAAATAATTACTCACCTCTGATTTGGCATGTTTATTTTTAGTATTCTTAGCAGTACAAGTTTAGCAATCCAAGTTTAAAGGCCTCATTTAAATCAGAGATTACCCAGTACACATCTGTTCACTGCCAAACTCCAAGTTCCCTTTTTTTTCCCCACAGGGAAGAGAGATTTCATGAAAGATTCCTATAAGTCTCAGGAAGTTCCTTTTAGTTGATGACTGCTCTGGAAATAAGACCATCCCCATACTTTTCTATTTATCTTTCTTCCTCTTCCCCTAGAGCTTTCAATTTAGTTAAGGGAAGATGTTTATTCATATCAACCACAAAAAGATACCACCCTTCACTAGCATCACTGGCAAGTAAATAAATTAAATTGAGAGTAATTGTTTGTCTTTTAAATTAGAAGACAAATCATGGGACCTTTATTTGATCATAAGTAGTAAAAATATCTGTCTGTTGGACTATATCATTTAGTATTAAACATCACTAGCAATGACTCTGAAGAACTCATAAGAGAATGAAACTGATGACTGTATAACTTTGCCTCATTTAAATCCAATTTATGCACAAGTCAAAAGGCATTCCGTATAACATTTTTCTATTTTATTATTCAATAACTTGACAATTTTATCATTTTATTATTTTGCTATTTATTCTATTATTTATTATTTTCCTCTTTTTACCCACTCAAAGTTCTGTGGTGACTGACTAATGACAAAGCAGAAGATGCAGATAGCCTGGGAGCTATAGTCACAACCCTATTCACAAGTGGCCCAGGCCCTAGGGTCATCTTCCACTGGTGTGAAGCAGCAGTAGAATATGGCAGTTTCCTGGGCTTTGAGCAGCTTAGGCTGTGTACCTCCTATTGTGAGGAAGGGGCTAGAAAAGATGCCCTAAAAATTGTCTGCTTTACCTAATTTTGGCCTGTTTACCTCCATGGGTGAGTATCCCACCCAGTAGTCAAAACACATAAACATGTACAAAAACTTTTGCAAAGATAATTTCACTCACCACTGGCATGTTTATTATTTATGGACAACAAGAAATCTAGTAGAGATGAAAGAACAGCTCTCATTGTGAGAGAACTCAGAGGGTATCACCTTCAAAAAGCAATCCTGAGTGAAGCAAACTGGCAAATGAAGGCCAACTTATCAAAGTTGGAGCTGGATACACTTTTTTCTGGAGTGGCTGCAGTGATGGGTATCACCAGGAAGCTGGCATAGATCTTGCAATCAGAACTGATCTAGTCAGCAAGCTCATATGACTGCCAAAAGAAATGAATGACAGCCTCATGACAATGCAATTGCCACTTGTGGGAAAGCACCACGCCACCATCACCAGTGTATTTATTCCCACCATAACAAACCTTGATGGAATCAAAGAAAAATTTTATGGAGATCTGGAGAACCTCATTATCAGTGTGCCAAAAAGGGGACAAGCTTATAATTCTTTTCACAGACTATTAGCTATGTCAGGGATTCCTTGGGAGGAATGGAGTCAGAAACAGCAATAGCAATGGTCACTTATTATTAAAGACTTGTTCATTTTGTGACTTCATCACCAACACTATCTTCTATTTATCTAAATGTAGCAAAACTTTAAGGGCGGTGCCTTTGCAGCAAACAGTGGTATTTAATAGACTATGTCTCTGTAAGGAGATGAGACAGAGAATGTGAGAGTTAAGACAAAGATGTGTGCTACAGAGTGCTGGGCCAATCATAAACTTATCCACTTTAAGCTAAATATTCACATTCAACAAAAGTGGTGACCCCAAGACATGACAGCTATCAGAAGACTCAACATCAACAGCTTAGAATGCTTCTCAATGTTAGAACAATTTGTTAGTGACTTGGAAGGAAAGTTGAGCTAACACTGTTAATAACAATGGAGCAGAAAAGGAGTGGGCAACCTTCAGAGATTTTGGTAAACAGCATCACATTTATTCATTTAGGCTAGAACACTAACAAACATCAGGATTGGTTTGACGAAAATGACAGTGAAATTCAGAAGATAATAAATGAAATAGAAGAACTCTTCAGAATCTACCATCCATCTCTAAAAAGGTAGTATTTAACACCATCAAAAGGAAAGTGCAAGCAAACTTTAGAGAAATGCAAGATTCTTGCCTCAATAAGAAAGCAGGTGAAATTCAGTTTTCCAATGATAGTAACAATCCAAAGCATTTTCTCTTCTGAAGGTTATTTATGGACCAAAGACTTTCGGTACATCTCAACTACTCAGCTCTGATGGAGTCACACTGACCAGTGATAAATGATCAGTAATAAATATGATATTGGAGAGATTGGCTGAATCCTTCCATAATGTCCTCAACAGATTAGCATCAACCAGTGCTGAAGACATTGATTATTTACCTCAAATTGCCGTCAGGCCCTCTCTAGCCAAACTTGCATCTGAAGAAGTTTCTCTTTTATGGCAAAGTGCCTGTTGTTGATTCTATTTCAGCAGAGATTGATAGACAGGGGGTCCAGTGTTCATATAAAAAAAGAATGTTCTGGAAAGCAGACATTATTCCCCAGGAGATCAAGGATGCCTTTATTATCCAGCTCTAAAGGAAAAGGAAACAGGTTGTCCTGTGACAACCACAAGATAGAGTATTTCTTAATTCTTGCCAGGTTCTCCTTTTAATAGGCTGACCCATCATCTGGACAGTGATCATCTACCAGAGTGCCATATGGCTTCAAAAAGGGCTCAGGAATGGTTGAGCTGGTATTTGCTCAGGAGAAATGACAGAAGCAGAACAGAAGTCTGTATTCAGCATTCTTCGATCTAACCAAGGCCTTCGACACTGTTAGGCATGAGGGCTTGTGGAAGATCATGGCAAAATTTGGTGGCCTTGTTCATCAGTACTGTACGCTAGTTCCACAATGACACACTTGCTCAGGTTCTGGATAATGGTTGAGGTTCTCATCCTTCCCTAGTCACTAGTGGAGTGAATCAGGGCTGATTCCCATTCTTTTCTCATTCCCATGCTTTTTATCATGATGGTTCCATTGCAAAAAATGGCACTGGTTGTTGTATGCCTGTGAATCCTGGTCAGTCTACTAGTGCTATGCCAGAAAACCAAACCAATTCCTTTTTTTTTGCTGAGGTGTTTGGGGCTAAGAGTAACTTGCCCAGAGTCACACAGCTAGGAAATGTTAAATGTCTGAGATCAGATTTGAACTCAGGTCCTCCTGACTTCAGGGCTGGTGCTCTAACACCAACTAGCTACCCCAAAATCAATTCCATTTAAATTGTCCTAGGAAAGATTCTGAAGATCACCCAGCAAAATAAGGTACTGGAGGCTGAAATCTTTCCTCAATCTTAACTGCCATGCATTCAAACCCTATTGCAGAGAGCATAACTCCGATACAGGTTGTCCATGTTGTTCAAGTGCGAAAGGTATGTTTGCCTAAATGACTATTTTACAGAAATCTCACAGAAGTCAAACACTCACAGGGTGCTCAGAAGAAGTAATACAAGGACACTCTCAAGAATTTTGGTATCAATGTGAGACATGGGAGACAGTGTCACAGGATCATTCAGCATGACTTACCCTCATCAAAGAAGCTTTTCTGCTCTATGAGTAAAGCAGTAGCTCAAAAGATATGTGAGATATGTAACTTTAGAGACATCTTCCTCCCAAATGATCATTTCAACCATTTGTCCTGATCTGTGATAGAGCATTTCAAGTTCATATTGATCTGATCAGCCACATTGGACACATTATATACTGGCCCTGACATTATGATGTCATTTTGGTTCTTTTTGAGCATGAAGGACAAGGAACAATAGCCATTTATCTTGTATGTAACTTCAGACACCATCTACTGTGCCATCTAGCTGGAAATAAAATATATCTACTTTGACAAAGGCAGAAAAGCATTAGAACTCTTGATTGTAAACACCCGGGCAAGAATAAGTTCTAGGACTAGATAGCTTAACATTCTCCCCAAATCTGCTTTCTCAGTTTGATTCTTCCCCATCCAACCCCCATTTCTCAGAAGCCTCCAACTGTCACATTTATTCACTCTTATACATTTCTGCTTTTATAAATATTATACCACTGTCTAGAATGTGCTGCCTCACCATCTGACCATAAACTACTCATTTTTTAACCACTTCCTTCCTGATCTCCCCCAGTAATGAATTTCTCCTCTGAATGCCTCTTGTTTGTGGCACTTTTATAATACTTATGAGCTCAAATTAGGAATTTTTGTCCTAAGACAAACACCATAAACCAGACTCAGGGAAGATATCCTCATTTGGAGATGAAGCTAACATTATTCAACAGAGTTTGGGTGAGGGAGATATAAATCCCAGGATATTGGGACTCCTGGAGTGAAAAAAGATGCTTCCATGTCTATTGTTTCATGAGCTTTTTAAAGCCAAAAAATATTTTTGAGTTTACAGAACACAATTGGTAGCTAACTGGCACAGTGAATAGTCTTGAAATCAGGAAGATTTATCTTCATGCGTTCAAATCTGGCCTCAGACACTTACTAGATGGGTGGCCTCAGACACTTACTAGATGGATGACCTCAGATTAGCCACTTAACCCTGTTTGTCTCAGTTTCCTCATCTATAAAATATGCTAGAGAAACATCCAGTATCTTTTTCAAGAAAACCTCAAATGGGCTCATGAAGAGTTAGACATAACTGGAAAGACTGAACAATAACACTAGAACGCAATGTAGTCTTTAAGATTTTCTTCAAATGAAATGTCTTCCCTCAGATGTATTAAAAATCATATAATATTCAATGACAAATGTACCGCTTTGTTCAGTGATCTGTTAAAAATCAATATCAAAGTATAAAATAGGGAGATATGTCCATAACAGGTATTTATCTTCATCATAGAGGATGTCCTGTACATAGTCTGAATAAAAGGGAATGCCTAATCAATGGCTAATTTTCCCAGATATTTTGGTTTCCAAATGATATTTTGCTGATGACATCATGCACTGAAGGACTTACTCAGTGAAGTTAATGGCTACTCAAGCCAGATCCAATGATCTAAACTGGAAAAAACAAAATGGATAAAAATGTGTATTACTAATATTAGGACATTCAGAGGCATTGAGTTAGTCCATCAGTATATAATACCTGGATAAATACTTCTAAGTAAAAATAAGCCTGGCCCATGACTGAATAGGAGGAGAAGATTGGGTTTGATGGAATCAGATTGAGTTTGATGGAAAATTGCATAGCAATTTTCCAAACTACTCCCTGCCACAAAAGCCTATTTTAAAAAATCAGTCTAGTTCTAATAAAACTATATGACTGTAATTTATGGAACATCATGATATCAGCATGATCAAAATTACAGGTAATACAAAGCCAAAGGAAAGAAGCATAGTATATATAGATAAAATGCAAACTTTTACAACAATTTTAAAATTTTTATTAAGCACCCACTGGATGTCCACTGCACTGCACTAGTACTGGGAGAGGTATAAAATTTGTGTAAGATTTGGTTGCTGTTTTCAAATAATTTACATTCTAGTGGTGGGATAAGACATAGATATAAATAACTGTTATGTTCTATATCATATGAGTTAGAGATAATAGGGAATCAATGAAATTTTTTAAAAAATTATCTTCTCTCTCTCTTCTAACTTCTCTTGTCATTGAGAAAGAATGGAAAACAAAACCCTTGAAACAAATATGCAGAGTCAAACAAAACAAATTTTCACATTGATCATATCCAAAAAATACATGTCTCCATCTCTACCCTATGTCCATCACTTCTTTGTCAGGGGATCTCTGTAGCATGTTTCATCATGAATTATCTGGAATTGGTCATTGTTAAATCAGAGTTCTTTAGCATTTCAAAGTTGTCTTTATAATGCTATTGTTAATGTATATATTCTTCTCTTGGTTCTGCTCACTTCATTCTGCATCAATTCAGATAAGGTTTTCTTTTCTTTTCTTTTTTTTTTTTTTTAATAAATTTTTATTGACAGAACCCATGCCAGGGTAATTTTTTACAACATTATCCCTTGCACTCTCTTCTGTTCCGATTTTTCCCCTCCCTCCTTCCACTCCCTCCCCAAGATGGCAAGCAGTCCTTTACATGTTAATTAGGTTACAGTATATCCTAGATACAATATATGTGTGCAGAACCGAACAGTTCTCTTGTTGCACAGGGAGAATTGGATTCAGAAGGTATAAATAACCCGGGAAGAAAAACAACAATGCAAGCAGTTTATATTCATTTCCCAGTGTTCTTTCTTTGGGTGTAGCTGCTTCTGTCCATCCTTGATCAATTGAAACTGAATTAGCTCTCTTTATCGAAGAGATCCACTTCCATCAGAATACATCCTCATACAGTATCGTTGTTGAGGTATATAATGATCTCCTGGTTCTGCTCATTTCACTTAGCCAGATAAGGTTTTCTGACAAAATAGTATGATATCCCATATATTCACTATAAGTTGTTTAGCCATTCTTGAGTTGTTCGGTAACTCTTATTTTTATAGCTCTTTTCCATCACAAAAGAATTATTATTAATATTTTACATAGGGGTCTTTTTTCCTCTTTCTTTAATCTCTTTGGATAGTGATATCAGGTATATATGGTTTGTTAACTTTTTGGATATAATTACAGATTGTTTTCTATAGTAGCTGGATTAGTATATTAATGTACCTGTTTCCTCACAATTTCTCTGTCATATGTCATTTTCCTTTTTTTAATTTTGAATCACTGATAATTTTTTAATGGGAAATGACCAGTAGTAGCACCATAAAAATAGAGAAGCAAATTTAAGGCAAATTAGGATGAACTAAAAAGTGTGGGCATGGTAAGTTTGAGATACAGGCAGGACAATAAGGAGTTAATGTCCTAGAGGCAGATGAGATGTGTGTGAACATCAGAAGAAAGCTCAGATCTAGATTTGGGAGTCATATGCATAAATGGGGTAGATGTAAATACAGGAATGAATGAGATTACAAAGAAGGGATAAAAGGATGAGAAAATTAATTATTTCAAGTTTAGCCATGAAGTGGAGAAGAGAAATGGGGCAATAGCTGAATAAATTATGAAAGTCAAGGGAATGCATTATTATTATTATTATTATAATTATTTTGGGTTAGGGAAAATGGAAATGTTTATAGGAATATGGGAAAGAGTCAGTGACAACTAATTATGTATTGGCTTATTTATGAAAGAGAGGAGATGATGGCTGGAGCAAGATTTTAGAATAGTAGAGAATGGATGAGATCAAGAATATATGTGGTACAAGAACATGGATCAAGAACTCAATCCAAGTGAGTAAAATTTATAATTATATTTTTTAAAAAGTTATATTTCCTGCTCTCTAATCCCTCATTGCTAATCAAACACTTTAATCTAAATGTCTTGCAAGCTACTAAATTTGATATATGTAATATAAAATTTATTATTCTTTCTCCAAAAACCTATTCCTCCTCCCCACTTTTGGACTTTCCTATTTCTGTGTTAAGGGATTCACTGGCAGGGGTCTTCAAACTATGGCCTGCGGGACAGATGCGGCAGCTGAGGACGATTATCTCCCTCCCCCAGAACTATGAAGTTTCTTTATTTAAAGGCCCACAAAACAAAGTTTTTGTTTTTACTATAGTCTCCAACAGTCTGAGGGACAGTTAACTGGCCCTCTATTTAAAAAGTTTGAGGACCCCTGCATCTAGAGGCTCATGTTCAAGTTACTAAATAAATATTTCAGCATTGAACAGTACACAAGTAGTTTTGAAAATCCAAAGGCAAATTCCTTGTTATTATTTAAGACAGTTTGTCTCTGTAAACAGTAGGAAAAAATTTAGAGTACAGACAGAATTTTCTGTTTCTGATGGATAACACTGGATAATACCCAGAAAATTCAGTTTGTTTATTGTTGTTGTTTTTTTTTAAAGAGGGATTAGGTAGCTAGGTATAATGATGGATAGATTGCTGGGTTTTAAGTTAGGAACATTCATTTTCCTGAACTTCAGACATTTAATAGCTGTGTGACCCTGGGCAAGTCAGCTCTATTTGCCTCAGTGTCCTCATTGGTAAAATGATTTGGAGAAAGAAATGGCAAACTTCTCCAATATCTTTACAAGAAAATTCCAGGTGGATTCATGATGAATTGGACACAATAGAAAAACAAAAAGTATTCCCAGCCTTAGCAGGAAGTAGAAATGAATACTAATTTTCGGCTCTGTTTTTGCCTCCCTTATCCTCAAATGTCTTTTCATCAGTCACCAGGTATCTTTTCATTCAGCACTTTTGGGTGTTAACAGAGGCACACAGTAAAAACATTCACTAAGTAACATAAAAAAATTTTCTTTCCAGTACCTGGGCTATCCCAGGCAAAATATCCAGGGAGGATTATGAAGAATGGAAAGAAAGATTAAATGTCTTGAAAAGGAAAAAAAAATGAGATGGGATGATGAGAAGATGAAGGAAAAAAGATGAGGTAGAAGCCATAACGGAAGACAAGGAGAATGGAAAGGAGAAGACAGAGGGGCTTCAAATTAAAATTTTAAGTTAAGTTTTAAGTTTCAAATCTAACTCCCTGACAAAAACTCCAGCAATTATTTAAAAGGACATTAGTTAAAAGTATAACAAATAATATCCAAGTGAAAGACAAATAAGCTCCTTTACCCAGTCTAGGACTGCATAAAAGAATAAGCAGAAGGTTTCTAATATTCTAACTAGGAAAATCCCAAGGGTCCTGAAAGTCAACCCAATCTCTAGTAATTGGGACCTGAAGCCAGTGAGATATCAGTCTTGGTTTGTCAAAGCCACATGGAAAAGGAGAGAGTCCTAATAGGTCACTGCACAGGGAAATTCGCCTGGACAGTGATGGAAAAAACCCATCAATATTCTAGACAAAATTTAAGAGTTTCTTAGTCAAATAAAAATTATTGTGTTCAGCCAGAAAAAGGAATTCAAGTACCAATGAAGGATAGACAGAATCACACAAGACTATGCTGCAAGTACTTAAAAGAAAAGAAAATCTTGTAATATGGCATTTTAAAAGGGCAGGGAGTTAGAGGAAAGGGTTACCACAATAGGAATAACATCCTGAAAAATCAAATATAATCTTACAGGAGACAAATGGTCATTGAATAGAATAGAGCACTTTCATGCATTTCTGATGAAAATATAAGATCTGGGATGAATTTTTGAAACAGGTGTCAAAAGAAATTTTAAAAAGATAAATATACTTGCAAATGATGGAAAGAGGTAAATTATGATCAAGTACTTATATTCTATTAAGTAAATGAAAAGACAAATGGGAATTAAATGAGATGAACAATGGATCCCAGAGTAGTTTTGTTGTGTTTCACATGAAGAGAGAAAAGAAAAGAGAAGGGGAAAGGAATATACTAGGAAAGAAATAAAGAAAGAGAGAGGGAAGCTTACTATTTTTCATAATAGAGATAGACCTAAAATTATACAAACATCTAGGAGGGGATAAAGCAGTGGGCTTGTTTCTCCAGAATTTTCTCTTATTTGAATCTCCCCCTCTCCAAAGAAAGGCAATTGAACACACACTCACAAAGTTTGAAATAGTAATGGATTAAACTCAACAATAGTTCAAGAGGGAGGATAGACTTGGGAAAGATAAATAACCCAAGCAAACATCAGCTTCAGATGGGGAATATAAAGACCCGCTTCATAGGAAAGAAAAATTAGTATTAGTAAGAAAAAGATCTTATCTGTGAGAAAAAGAGTAGAGGAAGAAAAGGTCACTTCAGTTACAGAATACTAGGTTATTTTTCTTTCATTACAACCTTCTTCTTTGTAAAGAATAGGAGGAGCAAATAGAGGGAAAAGATTAAGTATATAATGGAAGGAAAAATACAATTGATCATGACCATAAATGTGAACAAGATGAACATACTCATAAATCTTAAGAAGGTTACAGAAAAGATTAGAAAATAAAATTCAACAATATGTTTTTGTTTTGTTTTGTTTTTTACAAGAAATACGCTTGAAATACAAAATTGTTTTATAGAATTAAAATGAGAGACTGGAGAAGAATTTACAGTGCCTCAGATGAATTTTAAAAGAAAAGGGTAGTATTCATGTTCTCAGACAAGACAACAGTAAAGACATAAGCAAAGAAATTCTCTTATGCTTAAACATACCATATATAATGAAATAATACCAATAGTGAATATATGGGTGCATCAGATTACACAGCATCTTAGTACTTAAATGAAAAGTTGATTGAATTTAGAAAGAAATAAACAACAAAGCAATAATAGCCGGGGGTGCCAATCTGTTCTTTATGACTTAGATAAATCTAATGAAAAAAAAAAGAAATTGTTTAATGGTTAGGAAAGCTAGATATGTTAGATCTCTGGTAAAAACTGACTAGGAATAGAAAAGGAAGAACATATTTCTTACATTCACATGGTATCTTTACAAAAACTGATGCTAGAGCTAAAGCATAAAAATTCATAAACAAATGCAGAGAAAGAGAAATATTAAACATATCTTTTAATGGCCATAATGCAATAAAAAATTATAATGAATATTTGAAGAAAAACAAATCTAATGGAGATTAAAAATAAATATTATAATACAAAAGAATATGTAAGTCAGACAACAAAAACAGAAACAATAAATGACTTCATGAAAGACAATGACAACAATGAGATAACATACCAAAATTTGTAAGGTGCAACAAAAAGTCATTAGGAAGAAATTTTATTTCTAAAACATTTAGCAACAAAATACATAATAGATGAATGAAAAGGAAGAGGACAGTACATGAACACATGACCTTCTAGACAAGCCCACATTTGGGATAAGGCCATCTTCTCTTTGTGTCTTGTTTCCTTTGGTATAGAACCTTGAGAGAGATTAAAAAGTTCTAAGAGTTACCAAAAGTTCAACAGCTTAATCAAGTATAGAATAATAACTTGCTTGACTAGACCTACCCGGTGAACTGACCCAGTTGTTAAGATACTTTGTCTTACAAACAAGAGAATGTCAGTTACATTGTATTTTAAGTGAATTTAATAGCGAGAATAACGTTTATAGATACCACTCTAAATTTGAGTGCACCCTCCACAAAGGCCGAGGAATAGAAGATAGAATATATTTTGGTTTGGGGAGAGAGATGATTTTTTTTTATAGTTCCATTCTTTCTATATGTTCTCAGTAAATATTCCTTCATCAATTTATGTTAATTGTTTATTGATGGTATGTGATGATGATATCAACTAATTATATGGTATAAATAGATTATTAGTTAAATTGATAGTTAAGATGATAATCACTGATAGTGATAATATTGAGGAAACATTAATTGCAACTGGCAACTGATATTATAATAGAATGGGAGACCAAGCTCATAACATTAGAAAGATATCCTCAAATCCAAGGATTTGATAAAATACCCAGGCTAACAGAAGAAGAAAAAAGAAATTAAATTATACAATCTTAGAAAAAGAAATTGAAAAAGCCATAAATGAATTTCAATGGGGAAGGGGAGAAAGTCCAGATGAATTTACAAGTGAATATTCATAAAAAATTGGTCAAAGAAATATTAATTGCATTATTATATAGATTGTTTGCAATAACAGAAAAAGAAGGGATCATAGCAAAGTCCTCCTATGGTACAAATATGGTTCTGATACCATAGTATCACTCACCAGAGTGATATCATGGAAGGAAAAATATTTATTATTATATCTAATAAGTATTGGTGCAAAATATTAAATAAAACATTTGCATAAAGGCAAACTAAATTAATGAAAATTGTTTCTTATGATCAAATTGGATTTATGCCAGGAATTTAGGATTACTTCAATATCAGGAAAAATAAAAATATCATAGATGATAATAATAGAAAAGCAAAAAACCAATAACATCATTACATCAATAGATGCAGAAAAAGAAAAAAGTTAACATCTATAAAGGGAAAATACTATAGGCTGTTCCAATAAGTCCAAGGGTAAAGGAAAAATAATGTCAATTTTTATCATTGCTATTTGCTGTACTACTAGCTAATGCAATAAGGCTATTGTTATAATTGAGTTAATAAACATCAGCAAAAAAGAAACAAAATTGTCATTTTTGCAAATGATATGATTTATTAGAAATCCCTAGCTAGTAAATTAAAATGAATTTAAATAAACTGATAATTTCATAAAGCTTCAGGATATAAGATAAAATGGGAAAAAAACAAAATGTCTTTTTATGTATTAATAATTAAACCAAGCAAGAAGAGATAGAAAAAGAAATTATATTCAAAATAATAGAATGAATAAAACAATCATTATTCCATCTATCAAGACATACATACTAACTATTGGAATGCAATTACAAAATAACATTTAAATATATAAAGACAGACTTGAATAATTTGAGAGATATTATCTATGCTTATATATTCCAATATAATAAAATGACAGTACTGTCTAAATTGATGTACAGATTTCATCTCATACCAATCAAACTACATAAGGGTTATTTTATGGAACTAAAAAAATTAATGAAATTGATCTAGTGGAACAAAAGGTTAAGATATTATTTAAAAATTTAAATTTTCATTAGTGGAATAAATTAAGGAACCCAGACTCAGAAACAAGCAAATTAGAGGCCAAGCAAATGAAATAACTTTTCACAATAATCAATAAAAGGGAAATTCATTTCCAAACAAGGAATAGAAATGATTATAAAAGACAAAATAGGCAATTTTGGTTTCACAAAATTAATTAGTCTTTGCACAAAATAAGTACAATTGGGAATGTAAAAAAACCCAAAATTTGGCATCAAAATTTTCTGATAAAGGTCTGATATTTGATACATGGGAGATAGCCATGATGTGGTATATGGAAAACTGACCTCACAGTCAGGAAAATCTGAGTTTCGGGATCTACCTTTTTATTTATTTATTTTATTTTATTTATGTTTTATTATCTTTTTTTGTCTTATTTATTTATTATATTATATTATTTATCTTATATTATCTTTTGTTATAGCTTTTTATTTACAAGTTATATACATGGGTAATTTCACAGCATTGACAATTACCAAACCTTTTGCTCCAATTTTTCCCCTCCTTCTCCCATCTCCTCCCCCAGATGGCAGGTTGACCAATACATGTTAAATATGTTAAAGTATAAATTAAATATAATATAAGCATACGTGTCCAAAAAGTTATTTTGCTGTACAAAAAGAATTGGACTTTGAAATAGTGTACAATTAGCCTGTGAAGGAAATAAAAAATGCAGGCAGACAAAAATATAGGGATTGGGAATTCTATGTAATGGTTCATAGTCATCTCCCAGAGTTCTTTCGTGGGGTGTAGCTAGTTCAATTCATTACTGTTCTATTGGAACTGATTTGGTTCATCTCATTGCTGGAGATGGCCACGTCCATCAGAATTGGTCATCATATAATATTGTTGCTGAAGTAGATAATGATCTCCTGGGTCCTGCTTATTCAGGATCTACCTCTGAAATATATTGACTATGTGACCTTGGAGAAGTGTCAGTTTTCTAGATAACTATTGAAAAATTGTAAGTAGCAGCTGTAACACAAGTTGATTCGAGGACACTTAACCTAACTGTTACACTGTCTAGTTGGGTTTCCCAAAGCAAGGCTAACCACATCTTCCTATAGGGGTACCCATGAGGGATTGGGATATCTTTCTAATATATTGACTTGAGCCTCCATTGTGATGTATTTTCCCTAATATCAGTTGCCAATTACAATTAGTACTCCCTAAGATAATTGCTAAATCAATTGATTAGTGCCGCACTATCATTAAACCAATTAACATGTCTGACAGAGTAATAGATTTTGTTCTTGTTTTTTATTGTAGCAAAGGGGAACAGGAAGGGAGAGAAAAGAAAATAAATTAATTAGCTTTTATAAAAGCATATTTACTTAACACCTTGGTCCCTGGGGAGAGTGAGCTCAAACTTAAAGGGGATGATATAAAGAAGGTTTATCTTGGAATGAAATATAGCTGATGAATGAAATAGCTTAGAGAAACTGGGCTACTCTTTCCAATTCACTGAAGGAATGGATTCTGCTAATTAGGCTTGGCTGCCTGTAAACTCTGGTATGGATTAAAATTTCTGTGCCTTTGGTAGTTCTGTCATTCTTTCAAAATTCAGAAAGCCACAGTCTCGATTATTTCATCTCCAATACTTATTCACTTGAAGAGGTAGGGGAAAGGAAGAAAAAAACAGAGGCAAAGAATAAAGATACCATATATTTGCAGCCCCTTGTCAGTTTTGGTAGGGAGATGAGCACCTGACATCAAGAAGCTGATAGCTCCAGCCTTCTTGAATCTTCTTTGGGACTCTTCTAGCCTTAAGTCTTCTCTGACCTTTGAGTTACTTTGAACATTTCTGGCTTCCACCTTCAAGAAGAAAAAATGAAAAGGTCAGCCATATTTTAGTTTGCTGAAGGAAAAGATTCTGGGAAGACATGGGGGTCTTCATCATGTCTCCATTCCTAAACAGTTACTCTAAAGACAATGGGGAGTTTCTCTTTGGGTGAGATCAAAGATTCTTTCTTGGTTAAATTACCTCACTCCCAGTAAGAGAGAGAGCTCCTTCACTCTGTATTGTCTGGCATATAATCTCCTATATTTTTCTGTCTGTTATATATACCTTCTTTGATTTCTGTTTTGCTATTTGTATAAATGAGTTTCTTTGCTATTCACTAAGTATGATCATTGTGGAACTAAGTATTTGATAGAAATGGTATAGAGTTTGAAGGCTTTCATCTCCTAATAATAATAATAACAAAGTGTTCAGAAATTAGACTGAATCCAATTGTATTCCCTAGACTAACAATATTTAAGAGCACAGTGGTCTCCAATCCTAATTTCCAGTTTTTCCTCCTGGAAGGAATTTAAGTCTCTGTTGGAAAAGGATAGGGAGAGAAAAAGTTAGGGATGCCTATTCTGCCTCCCTTTAAGCTGAACAGTGTTGGTCTTCATGCTTCATGCAGAGCTTCCTCTCTATCCATGCTCCCTTCTAAACCCACAGGCAAATTTTCAAAAAAAAGGGGGGGGCAATCAATATAATAATATGAATTATGAATATGAATAATGATTTGAAATATGAAAAACTGTCAATATCTATGAGAACTCTATTTAAAATAAAGTTTTCAATGCAGACATCAAATACTCTATCTAGTATTCTCACCATTATTGGACCTGTTTTGTATATTTGCAGTTTAATAATGAATAAATAATGAATGTGGAGTGGAGGAAGAAGTATTGTAATAATCAATAAGGGTAATATAAATATTATAGTGTTTTGGTGGTTTGGTCAATATTATGAATCAATAATAAGTTGTACTTCACACCGGCATATTTTTTCACATCTATACTTTTTTGTTCACTAGCCAATACATTATTTTCTTGCATTTTAATATAGCAGCATTTAAATTAGCATTTATGAAAAACCTAGGTTCTGTGTCTAAGCATATGGCTATACTCTATACTAGTATCTTCTGCCAGTTTTCCAGTCCAACATTGGGAAAATGAATGGATAATCAATGCTCTAGGAAGACCTATAAATTATAATTAGAGTACAATCAACTTTTGAGAAAAAGAAAAAGTCAAATCATAAAACATTTGTTAAGCACTTATGATGTGCCAAGTGCCATTTTAAGCACTGAATATTTAAAGAAAGGCAACAAATAGTCCCTGCCCTCAATGAACTTATAGTCACTGGGGAAGAGAGCAAGGAGACAAGATATATACTGTATAAATCTGAAATGAGCTCAGATGTAAGACATTTATATTTACATTAAGGGAGATCAGGAAAGCCTAGAGCATAACTGCCATTTTTTAAAACAAATTAAAACACTGTATATATCTTTATATATAGTAATTCCCTGACCACCATTTTAAAAACCCAACTTCAACTTTTGCATAATCTATTAAAATATATTTTTTCTCCCATAGGAAGATAGATAATATGGTATTGTAAAATCTTTGCAAACTGTCTACATGAAAATTGAGGGGATACATATCAATTGGGAAATGACTGAATACATTTTGGTAAATGATTGTGATAATTGTGATTGTGATTGTGATAAGAAATGATAAGCAGGATGTTCATAGAAAAACCTGGGAAGACTTATGTGAATTGATTTAAAGTAAACAGAGAAGATCCAGAAGAACATTGTATACAATAATAGCAATATTATAGAATAATCAACAGTGTGTATTCTCAGCAATACAAAGAGCCAAGATAATTCTTATAGACCCATAAGAAAAAATGCTATACACTTCCAGATAAAGAACTGGTAGAATCTTAATGCCGATTGAAACATGGTTATTTTACTTTCTTTTTTTTTTCTTGGGGTTTTTGTCTGTATTTTCTTTTATAGCATGACTAATATGGAAATATGTTTTACATGACTGCACATGTAGAATCTTTATCAAAATGTTTGTCTCCTCAATGATGGAAGAGAGGAAGGAGAATGGGAGAAATTTAGAATTCAAAATTGTGAAAACAAACAAACAAACAAAAAAGCTAAAAATATAATTGGGAAAAATAAACTTAAAAAAAAATCAAAAAAAAATTAGCTGCTATTATAGATCACAGATCTGGAGATAGAAGTGACTTCCAAAGTCATCTAATACTACTCCTTCATTTTATAAATGAAGAAATAAGAGATCCAGAGGCGTTTAATAACTTGTCCAGTTGTTTCAGAGGCAGTAAACATCACAAAGAATTTGAACCTAGATCTTCTGACTCCAAAATCATTATATTTTGCCATAAGCACTAGTACTTATAAAAATGAGAAGAAACTAAATTCAGAATATATATGAAATTGCCTCTTTTTTCCTTTTAAATGCTTGTAATCTATAATAAGGGTAAGGCCAATTTTTTAAAAAGGACTTTAAAAAGGAATGAAGGGGGGGGCAGCTAGTTGACAAAGTGATTAGAGCATCAGCCCTGAAGTCAGGTGGATCCGAGTTCAAAATCTGGTCTCATACACTTAACACTTCCTAGCTGTGTGATCCTAGGTAAGTCACTTAACCCCAATTGCCTCAGGGGGGAAAAAAAAAGGAATGAAGGTGGCAACAGATGGATAGAGTATCAGCTTTGAAGTTATGAGAGGAGGATCTGAATTCAAATCCAGCCTCAGATACTTAATACCTCCTATCTGTGTGACCCTGAGCAAGTTACTTAATTAATCCTAATAACCTCAACAACAAAAAAAAAAGAATGAAGAAGCATTTTAAAACTGAGTGCATTTAAGAAAAAAAAATAAGGCAAGTCAGAGAGAGTGACAATGGCTAATTTAGCTTTTACATTTTTCAAAAAATTAAAATTCCAAAGTTAAAGATATTTATAGTTATATGAAAAAAAATGTTCTAAATCACTATTGATTAGAGAAATGCAAATTAAGACAATTCTGGGGTACCACTTCACACCTCTCAGATTGGCTAAAGGAAAAGATAATGGAGGGGATGTGGGAAAACTGGGACAGTTGGTGGAATTGTGAACTGATCCTATCATTCTGGAGAGCAATTTGGAACTGTGCCCAAAGAGTTGTAAAACTGTGCATATCCTTTGATCCAGTGGTGCCACTACTGGGTATCCTAGAGAGATTGTAAAAAGGTAAAAACACCCACGGATAAGCTTGTAGCAGCCTTTTTGGTAATGGCATAGAAATGGAAATTGAGTGGATGCCCATTAAATAGGGAATGATTGAATAAGTTATGATATATGCTTGTAATGGAATATTACTGTTCTATAAGAAATGATCAGTAGGATGATTTCAGAAAGACCTGGAGAGAAAGTTCATCTTACATGAATTTATGATAAGTGAAGTGAGTAGAACCAAGAGAATATCATACATAGTAACAAGATTATGTGACGATCAACTGTAATGGACTTGACTCTTCTCAACAATTCCAATAGAACCATATAAAGAAGAAAAAGAGAAAAAAATTAACCAACAAATCAATCAAATTCAATAGTATTTAATATCCATAGCCTGATGTGCATTCTCACATCACCTCTTCTTGACCATTATAATTTCAGCTACACTTAGTATTGATTTGTGTTATCATTCTTTGTGCTTATAGTGTAGTCATTTTGTACATTAGTTTCCTGATTCTGCTTACTTAGGTCTCAATTCATGTAAGTCTTCCCATACTTGTTTGGAATTCTTTTTATTTACTGTTTCTCTTAGTATAACAATGCTGCATCATATTCATATACCATCATTTTTTTAGCCAAATGTGGAAATCTTTCTATTACAAAAGTGCTGCTATAAATATTGTGATGTATATTGAACCTTTATTTCTAGCTAGTCTCCTTAGAATGACTAGTTTATCTTTAAGAGTAAGAAAAAAATTATACTGTTTTGTCTTTCCCCTAGGCTGACCAAAGAAACACATCTCAGACTCTTCTTAGGCCTGCTCCACTTAGGCAAGGCTACTTCCCATGCCCCCCTCCCAAAAAAAGAATTAAAACTGTCCTCAAAAGTTCAAGAGAGTAAGGCTGAAAACACTGACATAGTCAATTCCTTCCCTCAGACTTTCCTCATGGTCAACAGATGTACGGAAGTAGTGGCTAAGTGAACCAGTGCTATATCTTTGATAAATATCCTTTACTTGTTATGGTATTTGCTAATTTTATGTGGTATACAATGTTTTGTTTCATTTTAGTTCTGAATCAGAAGTATCAAACATGCTTGATTTTTCAAAAAGATTCTAAAACAATGTGATATCTATTGATTTAAGCTTTCGTATTATTCTAATTATTTATGTAATGTAATAAATTAGGACAGAAAATGTTTGAAGAACATATCAAAAACTAAGGTTAAAATAACTTATATACTGTCACACTATTTATCTAAATTACATTAAATCAGAATTGGTATGTGTAATTGAAAAGTTCAACTTATTAAAAAAAAAATCATTGAAGAGCCACCTGGTATAATGCAGAACAAAGAACTGAATTCTACTCCTGCCTCTGATACTGATCTGAAATATTGGGCAAATCATATAATTTTTCTTAGCATCAGTATCTTTATCTGTAAATTGGAGATGATGTTTTTGCATCAGAGGGATTATTGAGAGGATCAAATGAAATAATATGCTTAATATGATTTTTAAACCTTAAAGTACTATATAACTTACTGCTGGAAAAGGTAAAAAAGATAATGCCATGTGGTTTAAGGAGGTTTACAAACAGGTTTTAAGAGAAATGTGATACTGACCTAGAAAAAAATAACAACAAAATTCTTCTGGAAGAACAAAAGGTCAAGAATTTCAAGGGAACTATTGAAAAAAATCAAATGAACGTAGCCTAGCTGTACCAGATCTAAAACTATATTATAAGGCAGTGATCATCAAAACCATTTGGTCCTGGCTAAGAAATAGACTAGTTGATCAATGGAACAGGTTAGGTTCACAGGACAAAATAGTCAATAACTATAGCAATCTAGTATTTGACAAACCCAAAGACCCCAGCTTTGGGATAAGAATTTACTATTTGACAAAAACTGCTGGGAAAATTGGAAACTAGTATGGCAGAAACTAGGCATTGACCCACACTAACCAAGATAAGGTCAAAATGGGTTCAGATCTAGGCATAAAAAATATCATTAAAAAAACCAACAACATAGGATAGAAGAACATAGATAGTTTATCTCTCAGGCCAGTGGAGGAGGAAGGAAGTTGTGACCAAAGAAGAACTTGAGATCATTATTGATCACAAAATAGATAATTTTGATTATATTAAGTTAAAAAGTTTTTGTATAAACAAAACTAATGCAGACAAGATTAGAAGGAAGGCAATAAACTGGGAAAACATTTTTACATTCAAAGGTTCTAATAAAGGCCTCATTTCCAAAATATATAGAGAATCGACTCAAATTTATAAGAATCCAAGCCATTCTCCATTTGATAAATGGTCAAAGGATATGAACAGACAATTTTCAGATGAAGAAATTGAAACTATTTCTAGCCATATGAAAAAGTGCTCCAAAGCACTATTGATCAGAGAAATGCAAATTAAAACAACTCTGAGATACCATTACATACCTCTCAGATTGGCTAAGATGACAGGAAAAGATAATGATGAATTTTGGAGGGAATGTGGGAAAACTGGGACATTTATACACTGTTGGTGGAACTGTGAATGAATCCAACCATTCTGGAGAGCATTTTGGAACTATGCTCAAAAAGTTATCACACTGTGCATGCCCTTTGATCCAGCAGTGTTACTACTGGGTTTATATCCCAAAGAGATCTTAAAGGAGGGAAAGGGACCCACATGTGCAAAAATGTTTGTGGCAGCCCTGTTTGTAGTGGCTAGAAGCTGGAAAATGAAAGGATGTCCAACAATTGGAGAATGGCTGAATAAATTATGGTGTATGAATGTTATGGAATATTATTGTTCTGTAAGAAATGACTAACAGAATGATTTCAGAGAGGCCTGGAGAGACTTACATGAAATGATGCTAAGTGAAAAGAGCAGAACCAGGAGATCATTGTACATGGCAACAAGAAGACTATACAATGATCAATTCTGATAGACATGGCTTTCTTCAATAATGAATTGATTCAGACTAATTCCAATTGTTCAGTAATGAAGAGAGCCATCTATACCCAGAGAGAGGACTGTGGGAACTGAGTGTGGACTACAACATAACATTTTCATTCTTTCTGTTGTTATTTGTTTGCATTTTTGTTTCCCTTCTCAGGTGTCTTTTTTCTTAGATCTGATTTTTCTTGTGCAGCAAGATAACTGTATGGATATGTACACATATATCGGATTTAACATATTTTAACTTGTATTGGAATACCTGCCATCTAGGGAAGGGGGTTGGGGGAAGAAGGGGAAAATTTGGAACAGAAGGTTTTGCAAGGGTCAGTGATGAAAAATTACCCATGCATATGTTTTATAAATAAAAAGCTATAATAATAATAATAAAAAGAAATGTGATATAATGGATAGAGAACCAGGAAGGTTTCAGCTCAAGAACTGACTATGATATATGCTGGCTCTGTGACCTTGACTGTATTGTAGAACTGTTTTGGTAGAGGACAGATTCTTATTGGGAATTCCCTATAGCAATGCTATAGGTCTAATAAAAAGAGATACACCTTATAAAATGCTGCTAACATATTGGCTACCATAGTAAGCTTCCTAACTGATCAGTTTTAAAATGATTTGAAATAATTAAGAAATTTCTCTCCAATCTCTTCCTCATGGCAGTCAATATGTCCCAGTTACCTTGTTGAAACTACTAGAAACAGGATACCAAATTTAAAATCTTATAAGATTAATCCAGATTTAAGTCCTACAAAGGATCATTATCTTTCTACATTAAAATAATATCACTAGGTGACTCAATAGGAAGTCTTTGATATGTCCTGGGGTGATGGAAGGTACCTATCAGGAAAAGTGGACAGAGATCATTTTAGTGATAAATCTGTTCTAAGATAACATCTTTCCTGTAAAAAGCTTAAAGCACTTTACTCTTCTTACAGGATCACAGATTTTCACAGCACCTCTCCAAATAAGAGAAGATAAAATTTACCATAGTGTGCACCATATTCCAAAAAGGGAACGTGGACTTTATGATCTTCCCAGGTAACTAGTAAAAGAATTTCCATCCACTTGGAAGAAGTCTGGAGATACCTGCTGGAGAAGAAAGGATTGAATCATTTTATTAGGTTTCTGTTCTTTCCATCTCAATTTTCCATTGAATGATGTTACCTGGACTAATTATAATTTTTACAATAAATACTCCAGGCTTAAAACATGGAGTTAGTCACCTTTGATTTATTTTTCTTTTGGATATAGGGATAGGATAAGGAGATACAATAAAGTGCCAAGACTTGGAACTCTGTCTTTCTATATTTTCAATCTGTCCCTTTCATTCCATTGCCACCTCTATTACCCTAGAGAAGATACCAGAACTTGGATTCCAATAACCTCTGAACTGATTTCCTTTCCTCAAGTCTCTTCTTTTCTTCTTTTATTAATCTATTCTGCATATTTCCAGGCAAATAACTCTATTTTGTATGAGGTGATTATTTTCTCCACAGAATGTTCCCCATGTAGTTTTTCTTATTCTCTGTGATTAAAAATTTTATTTAAAAAGAAGAGAGAAAATAAAACTGCTGCCATATTAAGCTATCCTAAATAGTGTTTTCATCATGCCATTCCTTTGTTTTAAATTTCCAATGATCTTCTATCTAACAAATAAAGTCCAAAATATTTATTTCTCCATAATTTGGCCCCAATTTCAGTTTTCTATTCTCCCTTCACTAAACTAATCCTTCACTCTATTCAGAGTGGACTATTTATTTTTCTCCAGATATGCCTGGGATATTCTTAAATCTATCTTATTCAGTGCCTCTCTTGTTGTTCAGTTGTGTCAGTCATGTCTGATTCTTCGTGACCCCCTTTGGGGTTTTCTTTCCCTTTTCTTCTGCAGCTCATTTTACAGAGGAGGAAACTGAGGTGAAGGCAGAGTCACACAGCTAGTAGGAGGCCTGAAGCCAGATTTGAATTCTAAAAAAACAAATACTTTGGTTCTTAGTTCTCATCTTAGAAATCATCTTAGTTCAACTCTTTCCTCCTTTGAACTATAAAAGTGCTTTTTAGTTTCTAGAATTCATTTGTTATTTATCTTAGTTTAATACATTCAGAATTAAGGTTACACTGGTAATATTATTCCTATTAATTTTGCAACCTTTCCATTTTATAGTCAGTGGCATTCATAAGTTATTGTGGCACAAGCAACCAATTGCTACCTGGTAACCTTTAGAAAAGAGACAATGAATTAGGCTTATTTGTTAAAAAAAAAAAAAAAAGTTGATCATATGGTTGTATTTAAAGCTTGTTATTCCAATATTATTACATTACTTTTTTCACTGTTTCTGTGCATCATGTCTCCTATTTAGACTTTAGCCCCACTTAGGACAGAGACTATTTATGCTTTTTAAAATCCCCTATATTACAAAGCAAATGTAGTGGGATGCCATTGACAAAGTTATCATTCCTTATTTTAGTCAACTATATATACTAGCTCAATACTTATGAGCATAAGGGATGAATTTATTCACCCCTAAAAGACTTGGGCATTTTGAAATGATGAGACAATTCCCTCAAAGTTATTGAGCTAGAAAAATCAATGACTCATTCAGAAGACCTTTAAAAAGAAGAGAACTTGCAACTCACTCTCTTCCTTTGACTTTCCCGTGATTCAAATAGTGCTCTTTCTCTGGACTCTTCATGGGAGTGGCAGAGAAGGAATGGATGATGATCCTATTCGTCACAGTTTCTCCCATATGAAGCATGGACTAAACCTGACCCTTGGCTGCCTTTCTCTGCTTTTGTTTCCTTTCCTAAGTGGGTGAATGAATATTTTTCTCAAGCTAGATATACCTAGACTTTTAAAGTTTGAGAAGTACAGTTTGAAAGGTCCTGACTATATTGAGTGTAGTTTATTGGTGGCAAGGGAAATCTTTTCATTGGAGAAGATACTATGAACAAAGGAAGAAGCTCATGACCCTGACATGGACATTAAGGGAAGTAATGGAGAGCTGAAGTGAAATATGGAATGTATTTTTGCTAGCCTTACAGATTGCTTTATGTTCTGATAAGATTGAAGTTTCAGTTTCCCAGCAGATTGTTATGGTATTTTTAAGATAAATCACTGTCAGTATAACACAAGTCAGAAGAAGTAGGAGATTATCTTGGCCCTCCTAAAGTCATAGCATTCCTTATTGTTAGATAAATGAAATCTGATCAAATTTTATCCACTGATTTAAATAATAATGTCCTAAATTAACAGAATTTCTTCAGATGAGGTAAAAATAGTAGTATCACATCTCTCTCTCTCAAAAAAAAAAAAAAAAAAGCAGTACATTTTAGTTTTCCTTCTCAGGTTTTTTTTCCCTTTCTAGATCTGATTTTTCTTGCACAGGAAGATAACTGTATTGGACTACTTGCCATTTAGAGGAGGGGGTGGGGGAAGGAGAGGAAAAGGTTTTGCAAAGGTCAATGTTGAAAAAATTTACCCATGCATATGTTTTGTAAATAAAAAACTAAAGTTAAAAAAAAAAAAGCAGGAGAGAAGCAAAAGAAAAAATGGTTCAGAATAAGATAAAGATATAAAGCCAAACTTAGGCAAACTTAATGACTTGACTACAATATTTTTTAATTAAAATTTTTTATTTACATGCATGGGTAATTTTTCAATATTGACCCTTGCAAAACTTTCTGTTCCAAATTTTTCCCTCCTTTCCCCCATCCTCTCCCCTAGATGGCAGGATGGTAGTCCAATACATGTTAAATATGTTAAAATATATGTTGAATCCAATATATCTATACATATTTATACAGTTATCTTGCTGTATAAGAAAAATCAGATCTAGAAAGGAAAAAAAAAACCTGAGAAGAAAAACAAAATGCAAGCAAACATCAACGGAAAGTGTGAAAATACTATGTTGTGGTCCATACTCAGTTCCCACAGGTCTCACTTTGGGTAGGTATGGCTTTCACTTTTTTCATAACTAGCAGTGTTCAATATTTTAAAAATTCCAGATATGGGAAAAATTTGTCCCTCCATAAGAGCAACTATTTGGAGTTGAAAAGGAATGCAAAGATCATATAATTTAAATCCCTCCCATATAATTGAAGTGATTTGTTTACAGTCAAACAGTAATAAGTATAAAAGGTAGATATGAACACAGCTCCTTCAACTTGAGAGTTAGTATTCTTTTCCCTATACCATGCTGCTTCATAATGCAAGGTTAATGGGTGATATCTCTATGATAAACAGAAGTTGAATTCTGGAGTTGAAGTTCTTTGGGCTAGAAATGAAGCTGTTTGCATGCCCTCTTTAGATGAAGCACAAGAGAACACTAGGATATCTTTCTCCCATCAGAGCAAAGAAGAAGCCCAAACTAAGTAAGAACAAGAGAGAGATTGAAGAGATGGAATAAAAACTGAATTGGCAGCCTAGAATTAAAGGCAAGGGAAGAGGAGAAAGGAAAAGTAAAAAGCATTTGCTAAGTACCTACTATGTACAAGACACTATGCTAAACACTTTACAAATATTATCTCATTTGATATTCATAGCAACCCTGTGAAGTAGATGTTATTATTATATCTATATTACAGTTGAGAAATTGAACATTGATGAGTTTATGGGAAACACTGGGGCATCTGGCTAGTTAGCCAATATTTGAATAGATGGCCTCTGCTATATTCATTGAGGCACTTTTCTACCTGGAAGAACACTAGAAAAGTGCATGGATAGAACAAATTAGACTTACAGAGCTTTTCTCTCTGGGAAATCTGATGAAAAATGATGACTGTCCTCTGTGTGCCTGAGATGGTAGACATTTTCTCCAAAGGTGGTTTTTTTTTTTAATTTAATTCGTAATTTCTGATTTACTTAGTATTCTAAAGCCAGCTTCTCTGGATAGAAATATGATCATTATAACCTCTCTTTGCCTGTTTCATAATCTATAAATAAGGGAATTATTTCCCTTATAAAAACAAGGGAATAAACAATTGTATTGATATTCATGTGTCCTATCAATAAAGCTAAATATTATTTTCATTCTTGGGATCAATATGAGATATTTTATTATTTTTTAATTTAATTAATAGAATATATTAATTTTTGTACACATTCTAAAGTAGGTAAAGCTTGACCTGCATCTTTTGGTGGCAAAGTGAGTCAGTTACCACTGCCATTTGATGGAAGACTGGGTTGCCAAGTTATTCTTCTTTCTCTGTTTTCTCTTTTTCTTCTTACCTCTATGCACATATAAAGAAATCTCTTTGCAAGGCTGAACTTGAAGTCAGTGATTAGTAAGTTTTGCTTACTTGGTGCAGAAAGGGAAATCTGGACCGGACCAGCATTAACCATATTCCAAGAGGAGGGGTCAAAGGAGGGGCTGAATACTATTTTCCTTTCATTTTCACTTTCAACCTCAAAAGCTAGATGGCACAAAGACTTTAGAGAGAGGTACATATGAATGTTTGAAAACAGAATATGGCCCATGGATCTGTTTACATTTGCCTAGGAACTACTTTAGTGGATATGTAGAGGAGCGGATGACAATTTTTCTCACCTAGTGAAACAGATTGAATATACAAATAGCATGTGGATAGAACTAAAGAACAAACGAGGGAGAGACAAGGGGGGACAGTGAGTAGGCAGCAACTTTCTTAATTTCATATAATAATCTGCATGGCAGAAACAATATTATTGGTCTTATTTCCTATTTTCATCATGAACTAAAATTTAACTAATTCAATTATCATTTACTTATTTCATATAGCTGACAGAGTTCAAATCATGAGAACATCAGTACAATGGTATCTACAAAATGGTAAATAAAGAACAAATATTGAAAGGAATAGACACATTTCTAGTAGCTAGGGGAAATCCTAGTGAAGACCCTGATCATTGCTTTGATATAGAAAGAGACTGACTTCTGAAAGGCCTAATTAAGATAATGATCTCTTTTATTCCAATTGCCTTTAGGTATGTTGTCTATAGAGTCATTTAGATACCTAAGCAATTGTTATAGAAAAGAGAGTTCTTCAGCGTCTTTAACTGATTAAGTGTGGCCTCATGTAGTAGTAATCATTCCATTTGAAATCCAGAGACTTCCATTGTTCACTTTGTGGTGATTCTTCCCGGCTCATTAAAGTACTAGCTATTGACCATCAGAGTTTTTGAGTAGGAAAATAAAGTTTATGGAGAAGGATTTAATTCTGTAGTATTCCCAACTACAGAATAATCCATTTCTTAATTCTGTGATGGCTACTCAAAAATTACAAAGAGAAAATATATCATTTTAAGTGTGATTTTGAAAAGGGACAAATTAAAAATCATTTTAAAAGTTCTATAATATGCTTTATACATGGGGTTATCTTGCAATTTTGGGGATATAGACATGAGACAGTTACATGAGGTTAAAAAGTTTTCCAGTATACGTTTTCATAAAATTTGCTACTACCATGCAGATTTCCATCATATTCAAATTTGATAAGGCTACCATGTAAGCCTTTATTAAAGTCTTTTGTAAAAATGTTGCACCATACTACACTAGAAAACACCTTATCAAATTGGCACTCTTTTGTGTTCATCCAACCAATTCTAAATCCTTTTAATTTTACTCTCACCTAACCCACATTTCGAAATCCCTCTTTTTCATGGGACAAGTAGGAGATAACTTTCTCAAACGTTATCCTAAAATATATGTAAATTGTAAGTACAGTATTCTTCTGAATTACTAATATAATAACAGTGTCAAGAAAGGAATTTGTGTTGATCTGGCATGATTTTTTTTTTTTTTTTGTTAATGATGATATCATGTTGACTTCTTTTTTCTAAGTGTCAAATAATCATCTCCTTGATTAAAAAAAAAAAAAAAGTGCTCAAGCAACCATCTAAATCCAGGAGATCCCATGCTCTTAGAAAAGAGATTTTTTTTTTAAGTATAGTAAGAATACTTGGTACAAAACATTCCTCCCAAACCAGGACTTTACTCTCTCCTTCCTCCAACTTCCTTGAGGGAAGTGAGCTCAAAGTACAAAGCCAGTGAGACATACACATAGGGAACACAAGTGGCAAAAAGATACCCCCTGATTCCTGGCAAGGTCTTTCCCACCCTACCCTTTTCCTTATGGAGGTGAGGTGGAATCCTTATGAAATCTCCCTTAGATATGTCCTTCTTCCGGACTCTGAGTATTGGTGCTTTTCTGAAGTGCATAGCTGACTCTTCTCTCTCCATACTGCTATGAACTATTTGGCCCTTCTTTCATGTTCTCTAAAGGTGATACCATCCTAGATTTACAATTTTCCACACATTTCTTTTATTGCTGGCTACCACTACTCTAGAAACTCCTACTACTATCTCAGGTTGCATCTTTTTAGACAAATTCAATCTTGGTTCACTCTTTCCTGAATCATTAGTTATTTCAGCTCTACAACCAATTAGAAGATTTTTCATCACTCTGTACTCAACCCAGAGATATCATAGCCTCAGATATTGGATTAGAGGCAGGGAAGAAATATATGAAGACATTCTATTTAAATTATTGAGAAAGAGAAAATCTGGGCAAGCTTTTTCTATTATTTGTTCTAGAATTTTTCCGGTAATCAAAGTCAAGCTCACTTTATAGGTCCTATTCTTTTTCCCTTTCCAGAAATCATAATACTGAACCTTTTCCAGTCCTTCAGTAACTCTCCTGTTTTCTAATATCTTCCAAATATGTTGGACAATGGCTTAGCAATTATGTCTGTTAATTCATTGGATTCACTAAGTAGAAGTTTACTTGGTCAATTTGACTTGAATTTATTTAGTGCAACTAGATATGTGATTTGGATATTACTGTTAGTCACTTTTTGTTTTATCTTTTCTAGTTTTAAGGATATGTTCCTTGTATTTTAAAAAGTTACACTAATTCCAAGGGCAAAATTTAGCAGCTGACACTTTCTAGTCACATTGTAAACTTTACCCTTGAACCACTAAAAGGTGCATGTGTATTCTGGTGTGTATTCTGGTGCAATTTAACAAAGAATAGAAATTATTACAAAGATTAATTCCACCTGATTGAAATTCAGATGGAGAGCCCTGAAGAAGTTGCCATTGATCCCCTTAGATATTTCCAGATGAAAGGCATACTTCTCTAGTCTATTAAAAGTTTTTCTTGGTTTTCTATCAGCCTTCTCTGTGCTGATATTAAACACTAGTATCCATATGACAGACATAAAAAGTCTTCAGTGGGAATGGGATCAAAGACTACATTGTTCCTACTTATATAGGAAAGAAAAAAATTCCAGTTCTAAAGATTTATCAGTAAGTTTCCATGACTATCAAGTTTTCATTGAAATTTTAATATAGTTATTATAAATCTTAAAAACATGCTTGATATAGGTGTAATTTTCAGTGAACATATAGAGAACATTTTTCTGGAAGAAAAAAAATTTCCATAAATATTTCATGTCAGATTTTTTGGCATAAAAAGTCTTTGCAATTAAACAGATATTCATCCAAAGAAAATTTTGAATGAAATCTTAGATCAGAAGAGCACTTGCCAAATGCTTGTCACTTATTTTTAGTTTCATTTTCAACATGTAATTCTTATTAAAATTTGTTTTTATTGATGCCCTGTGTTTTATGTCACTTTCATTTCCCATATATCCCACCCTTATCTATACCCCTCTTTGTAACAAAGATCTAAAAGGAAAGAAAAAAAGTTCAGTCTACACTGAATCACATCTGATAATTTAAACATTATTAAATAGTCTAGTCTCTCATTTCTGCAATGCCAGGTAGAATAAATTGTACAAAGCCTATATTTGTTTGGAAATGCTTAAATCTTTTCAAGTCTTTCAAAGTATATCCCTCATAATAATAACAATTCTCCCAGAAGCAGCTTCCTACTGTCTTCCATGTAGAGATGGCATCCTAGCAAGCTGATCAGAATGCACATCCTCCAGTTCTATATTACATATGGATATGATGGAATATTATTTCTCTGGGAAAAAAATTAAGAGAAGAATGGATTCTAAGAAACCTGAGAAGTTTTTTATGAACCAAGACATAGTGAATAGTACAGAATCAGAAGAACATTACACAATATAGTCATTTTAAGAGACTTTTGAAAGCTTTAAGAACTATGATCAATGTAATGGTCAATCATGATTCCATAAGATTAATTCTATTCAATTCAACAAATATTTATTAACTGTCTATTATGTGCCATGCATTGCACTAAAGGCTATTTTTGTTGCTCAGTCATTTCAATCAGATCCAATCCTTTGTGACCCCATTTGGGGTTTTCTTGGCAAAGACAGTGATCTGCCATTTCCTTCTTCAACTCATTTTATAATGAAGAACTCAAGGTAAACAGGGTTAAATGTCTTGTCCCAGATCATACAGCTAGAAAATATCTGAGGACAGATGGGATAAGAGGAGTCTGGAAGACTCTAGGTCTGGCACTCTATCTTCACTTTACCTTCTAGTTTCCCCTGTGTTGCATAATTAAATGATAGTGGAATGCTAATCACTGATCCCCTTATAAATTGATAGATATAGCTAGTAGAGCTTGAACTTATGATAGAGAAAAAGAATACCCTAAACAATTAGGGGACCCTAGGATCTTGAGGGGGAGAAATAGCAAGCTGGCCCTGAAAGGATGGTCAATAGTAAACTCATTATACATAATCATCATTTGTTTAGGAAGTTAATGTTATACATTCTTATGTATTATACATCTAACATATAGGTTATATAATCAGTTGTTTTTAGAATTGATTTGATAGCTAATCTCAAAAAGTGGTTGTTAATCGTTTAATGTCAACAGGTCAGGATGTCTCCAGTGACGTTCTCCTAGGGTTTTGTGTTTCATACAGTGTTACTTAACATTATTGGTAACTTAGACAAAAACACAGATTTTATGATCATGAAATTTGCAAGTAATACCACACTGGGAGGGGAGGGATAGGTAACATGCTAGATAGCAGATTCAGGATCCAAAAGGATCTTGACTGGTTAGAGCCCTGGGGTGAACCTAATAATATGAAATTCAATAGTGATAAATGTAGATTCTTGCCATTGTGTGTAAAAACTTCATAAATAGAATAAGAGAGGCATGGTTAGATGGCCCTTGTTCTGAAAGAGATCTGGGGGTTTTAATGAATTGAGATCAAAGTAAGTAAGCAGTGTGATTTCGCAACAATAAAGTTAATGTGGTCTTAGATTACATTAAAAGGGGCATAGTTTCAAAGAATAGGGAGGAGATGGTTCCATGGTACTCTGATCTTGTCAGAATTCACCTAGAGTACTATGTTAAGTTCTGGACACCATAGTTTAAGAGGAGTTGATAAGCTGGAAATTGTTCAGAAGAGAGAAACTGGGAAGGTAAAGGGCACTGAGATCATGTTATATGAAGACCAGTTTAAGAAGTTGGCCATATTTAGTTGAGAAGACTGAGGAGGTTCAAGTATCCAAAGGGTTGTCAAGTAGAGAAGGAATTGGGTTTGTTCTTCATAATGTCTGAAGGGGAGATGTGGCATAATCAGTTAAAAACTGGGTTCAAGATGGTGGCTGAAGTCACCTTCAAATCTCAAATTTTTAAATTTCTTTTTGTTATAATAGAAAAGTATTGTCACAAACTTTTCTGTACATACATATACTTTTCCTTTTTTTGACCTCTTTTGGATCTATGATTATTGATGGTATTATTAAATCAAATGCTATGAAGATGATTTGAGGGAGGGGTATTCTTCTAAATTGCTTTCTGGAATGATTGATCCACTAATAATGTGTAAATATTCCTGTCCACTGGCAAACCATCCAATAATTTTGTCATTTTACTTGTTTGTCATCTTTGTTAATCAGATGGGTATGAAGCAGAACCTAAATTGTTTTGAGTTGCACTTATATTATTAGATATAGCTTTCCCTTCTTTTGAGAACAATAATTTATGTCATTTGACCATTTGTTTTTTGAGTAATGTCTTTTAGTCTTATATATTTCTTTCAATTTTCTTTATATCTTGGATATCCTATCTTAATCAGATATTTACTATAAAGATTTTTTTCCCTCAGGTAAGTATTTCCCTTCTAATTCTAAATGCTCTGATATTGTTTGTGCAAAAACTTTTATGTGTAACACACTTATTTTATACGTAGTGCCTTGCAGTTGCTGCACCATATATATGTGTATAGTCTCTTACCTGACTAAGAGAATGTTAAGCCATAATACAGCATGAGTAGAGAAAGGACTTATTTCTGTTTCATTGGAGATAAAAAAAAATCAAGAGAAGATCTTGAGAGATATGGCTCAAGAGAGATGAAATACATACTGGATCCCCAAACTGCAAATCATGGGGAAAGTTGTCATACTAATCATGTCCCTTCACTATTGAGACCAGACTTATCTGTTATTGTTTCCTCTCTTCTTGTTTGAGTCAAGGGTTTTACCTTACTTCCAGCTGAAGAATTTATTTACTCTTGAGTATTCTTTAGTATATTCTAATTTATGTAATATCTATGATTTCTCTTTTCTACTTTCTTTGATAAGGAGGTTTGGTAGTTATTTGTTATGATGTTTTGTGTAACTAGCATTGGGCAATAACTTAAGTATAAGTTAAGGATTATCTATGAAAGTGATCAAGGAAGCAGCTTGCCTTCTGAACCTCTTAGAATCATACCCCCTCCACTAGAACTATTTAAGAGATGGCAGATAAATATAATTCTCATTTGAGATCCCTAATGGAGATAGGAGACATCATCTAGCTGAAGTAGTAATAGATGCTGCCTGCCCTCTCTCTAGTCAGGCTACTAGTGGTGCCACACAATTGTACTATTCCTCTGCAAAGATAGACCAGATTCCAGGTTGTATAAATTCATGCCATACATAAGCTGTGTTTTTGTATATTATGCATGTATGCATATATGTATCTATATCTATGAAGTATGTATGCCCATCTAAGTTATATGTTTATCAATATGAGTTTATCAAAATAAGGATTTCAGGGAGGTGTCTTGTCCTGGAATCTTGCCCACTTCTTTCATGGAAGATTTTAATTCTTTTCTTGCTGCTTTACAATTCTCAGAGAAGAGATATCATACCAGAATTATATCTATCTCCTTTGCTACATTGTTAGTCTAGGGGAAATAATTTCTGGGTTCCGATCACTTTTCTTCATCACTGTAGTTTAATGTACCCCAACTTCTATCTGAAAGTTTGAGTCCTTTCCCACAAAATGCCATTTACACAGTCAATCAAACAGTGAATAATGAATAAACTCCATTTATCTAAGCTGACAGCACACAGAAATAAGAAAAATTATACAGATTAGAATCTACTAGGCTAATTTTCTGGGAGAGTAAATGAACTTCCTCACAGGGATGAAATATTGCAGCTCAATTGAGAGAGAATCCTTAATTTTACCCAAAGGAAAATTCCCCAAAGTCTCTGTTGAAGTTAAGTTGGAAATGGGGACATGATGAAGGCACTATCTTCCCTATATTTTGTCTTTTTCCTTCAAGTCTCTCCCTTCAGAAATCTCTTCCCTGAGCCTTTCCTCTCTTAAAAGTGGTAACCAGAACAACTTGGTACTTTCAAACTTTCATTGCAACCCTGATATAGGCACAAAGAAGAGTGTGATCATTCTCTCCACCAAGGAGAGTCTTGATGAAATGCATAAGCTTGAAACTTTTATCTCTAATGAGCCTCTCTATGTCCATCTACAGGAAGTCTTTCCCAACCAATCTTAATTCTATTGCTTTCTCACTTTAAATTATTGTCAAGAGAAAGTAGAGTTTAGAAGGATGTGGTATGCTATGGTCCATGGGATCATGAAGAGTCAGGCACAACTGAATGACTAAACAACAAAATTTATCATATTTGTAGCTTTTTAAGATGCATATTTGATTGTTGTCCCCCCTCCATAAAATTATGAGCTCCTTAAGGGCAAGGACTATCTTTTGCTTCTTTTTTTCATCCCCTAGTATTTTGCACAGTGCCTAATAGTAGGTGCTTAACAGTTATCGATGACTATTACTTTTGATCTATGACTACTCTGTGCCAGACTTCTTACTAAACTGCAGATATAAAAAAGGCAAAAGAGAATCCCTGCTTTCAGGGAGTTTGAAGTCTAATGGAAGATTGATGTGAGAACAAATTAAGTACAAATAAGATATAACTAGAGATAGTAAAGTGATGAAAGGAAGGATTATCAGGAAAGACTTCTCAGCTTCTATGAACTATTTGGATCATTTGGAACTGCTTACTTATCAACTAATCTATCAAAAAGCATTACTACATGTCAGGCACAGTGCTAGGAGCTGAGAATACAAGTATAATAAATATAATTTAAAAATAATAAACTAATATAATAAATCCCTACTTGCAAAAATCTCACATTTAATCTTTTTCCTCCTACCTTGGGAAAGTTACAGAATATAAATGAGTAAGATTCTCATACATTTCTCATCAGTTCCTAGTTGGGATGATCCAGAGAATTTCTCGTCTTAATTTTTTTCTGTACGTGAGTCTAGCAGGCCACTACTTCTCTCTTACACACATCCTGTTCTGAAGAATAAAACACATACATTATAAATTGCCATGGTTGACCATACTTTTATCTTAAACCAAATTCTAATACTAATTGAAGAGAAATATAAACATTAACAAACAGGTTACTTTTGATCTATCTCTAATTTCTGTCGGAATTTTTTGTAATTTTTAAGCACTTTTTAAAATCAAATAAATTTTTATTCCAATAGTTGTCAGATTTTATCAAATATCAAATGCTACAATACTGTTTAATTTTTTTTCTGATCCTTGTGTACATTCTACTGGTGAATTTTTCTATTATTTTAAATTATTATTTAATAGTTTTGATGATTACTACTTTATAGTATTATTTGCCATCTAGTATTATTAAGCTCCCTTCTTTCCCACATTTTTCTTATTATTCTTAACATTTTAGACCTATTGTTGCTCCAGATGAATTTTGCTGTTAATTTTGTTAAAGTATATAAAGTAATCTTTCAGTAGTTTGATTGGCAAGTCATTGAATCTAAAAATTCCAATAATTTTGAAATTTTTATATTATGTTTATATAATATCTATTTATTATATTTTATTGTTATATTTATATATTTATAAACTAAGCAATTAATTGTTCCAATCTCTAAGTCTAGTTTTATTTCTGTAAAGAATATTTTGTAGTTCTAGTTATATATGTATATATCTTGGTAGCTAGACTTACAGATATTTTATACATATACATTTTACCTATTTTTCATAGAATTTCTTTTGCTATTTCTTCCTGCTGGATTTGTTAGGCAATAAATAGAGAGATTTTTTGGAGCATTAATTTTATATCCTACCTTTTTTTTTAAACTAGAGTTGCTATTTAATTTTCAGTTGAATTTCTAGGGTTCTCTATATAAATCATCATTTGCAAAAAAAAGTTAATTTTTTTTCTTCTTTGCCTATGCTTATTTCCTCACTTTCTATCTTCTTATTGTTATAACTAGCATTTCCAGAACTATATAAATAATAGTGATGATAATGAATATCCTTGCTTTACATTTGATCATAATGAAAAGGCCTCATATATTCTCCAAAAGAAATAATGTGACCTCTTAATTTTAGATAGATGCTATTTATCATATTTAGGAAAGGTCCACTTATTCTTTTGGCTTTTTATCTTTTTTTTTTAAACAGAGAAGAGTGTTATATCTTGTAAAGGCTTTTTTTTTTTGCATCTTTTGATATAATTATTTTTTATTGTTTTTGTTATTGATAGTCTATTACATTCATAATTTTTCAAATATCGAACTAACTCTGTATTCCTAACATAAATTCAACCGGATTATCATGTATAATATTTTTGTCATGTTATTGTATCTTCTTTGTTAAATAATTTCTTCAATATTTTGGCATCAATATTCATTATATTGGTATACAATTTTCTTTTTATATTTTATCTCTCCTTCAGTTAGATATTAAGACCATACTAATCTCATAAAATGAGTATGGTGGGATTTCTAACTTTTCTAAAATTATATTCAGTTTTTCTTCATTCCCACTTATCTTTTTATTAAGAAAAAGGATCATTTGTCATTTCCTATACTATAATTAAAAATCTCTCGTCTCCTTTTCACTTTTTACTGTACAGATTATTCATTCTTTTTCAACAACAACTATTTCTTTCATAAATCTCACATTCCTACCTACTCCTCATGATGCCTAAATAATCCTAAGTGTGTAGAATCATAGATTTAAAGTTGAAAGGGACCTAAGACATCCTCTCTTCTGGCTCACTTTAACAGTTGAAAAAATTGAATTTCTCTAGTACTATGCCAAGGATGGGATTTATACAGAAGTCCTTTCGGACGCTAGAGCCTGTGCTCTGAGTTTTTTCCATTTGAAAAATTCATGTTTGATTTCAAACTTTTAGATCTGATTTGTCAGAGGTCTTCTTTTGTTTCCTCTTGCCAATCTTTGCAAAAGGGAAACACAATTAAAGTTTTTGTGGTAAGATGCTGGTATTCTGATAGAATTATCAAAATAATGAGCTTTCAAAGACATATTACAGTCTAAATCTTTTTTTTTTGTCTTAGAAATCTGACTTCCTCATTTGTGATATTTTCTATTTACAATCATTCAACTAGCACTTTTGAAGTGTGATTTGTGAGAAATCGATTAAAATGGTTTTCTGATGCTGAAACAAGCAGAACCAGGAATGCATTGTACACAGTAACAGCCAGAATGTATGATCAACTAGGAAAGGCTTGGTTTTTCTCAGTAATTTAGTGATCCAAAGCAATCCCAATAGACTTTGAACAGAAAATGCCATCTGCATCCAGAAAAAAAGAATAAGGAGACTGAATGTAAATCAACACATGCTATGTTCACTTCTTTTTTGTTATTTTTTAATCTCTCCCATGGTTTTACTCTTTTGCTCTGATTATTATCTCCTAACATGATTCATAAAGCAATGTGTATTAAAAATAAACTTAACAATTAAAAAAATTAAATGTTGGAACTAATTTTGCATTCATAAGTGGTAATTATCGTCTATAAATTAATCCTTCTTCCCCCTTTATCCCCAACAACATGCAAGATTCTTAAGTGTTGCTCTGATTTAGTCCTTGGAAAGAACACAGAAGTTTCTTTTTTTTTATAAGATAGTTAGATGGTGCAATGACTAAAGTGCTGGACCTGGCATCAGGAAGGCTTGAATTAAAATCTTATATACTTACTAGCTGTGTGACCTTAGGCAAATCATTTAACCTCTCAGCTGCCCCATTTTATTTATAAAATGGGGATAATAATAGTGCCTATCTAAGTTACTGTGAGGATAAAATGAATTCATATTTGTAAAGCACTTTCCAAACCTTAAAGTAGATGTAACTGCTAGCTTTGAAAAATTAGATTGTTAAAATTTCCTTTGCACCTTTAATGACCTTGTATTGAAAATGGTTTCTATTTCCATAAAAATGTGTAAACCCAGATTGGCAAAAGGTGTTGAAGCTGGTTTCGTGTATGTATATGTATATATATATATATATATATATATATATATATATATATATATATATATATATATATATATTACATATAATCATATTTTTATTGCAAAAAAGAAACTATTTAGCACAGTGCCTAGCACTTAGTAAGTGTGCTTAATAAATGTTTGATTTTTTATTGATTTATTTTTATTTATCCCTTTGCAGTTTTTGCAAATGTAATTCTAAAAGACATCAAATGCTAGAATTTGTAGACATACTAAACAGAACTAGGTCAGTGGGAAATATATATTTGATTCTGTATTTGATAAGCAATAAGGACGTGGAGCTTGTTTGTATGGTAAACTATCTTTGCTCTCAGAAATATCAAACTTCATAGCTTTTCTGAATCCCAAACAAACCCATTCTTATCTTTTCCCATGAAAATGTACTGATAGAAGATTAGATAACTGGTTATTTCAAGAGTGGAGGTGATTGTTGCAGATACTTCATCTAGTCTGTAATACTTCTTTCCTTACCTGTTCTCACAACACTTGAGATTCTATATAAGAAAAGAGAAAATGGGTTTTCAGTGCAATAATCATAAATTTTTAAGAATTAGAAGTGAACTAGTTCATTTACAAAAGGATTCCACACTCTAATATCTGCAACAAGATATCATCCAGGTTGTAAAATCAGAGAATCCACCACCTATTTAGGCAGCTGATTCCACTTTTGGACAGATCTCATTGTTCTTGACATCAAGCTAAATTTGACCTTTTTGAAACTTCTACTTAATTGTTCTTGGTCCTGTACTCTGAAACTAAAAAGTGAGACAGACATAGGCTGGATTTGTAATTTCATTTCTTTAGGAAATTTCCTGAATGAGGAAATTTGGCACCTTCTCTATATCTTATAATCTTAGAGTTGCTTTGTGGGGCCTTCCCACTCCTGACCCCTTATCACTTGAAAAATTTTTATGTGAACCTAGGTCTATAGATATAAAAAAGAGGTAAACAAATTATTTATTGATAATAAATCACTATTTCACAACCCACCTCCACATTCAATTACGAGACCCAATATGAGGTCTTGAGCCACAGTTTAAGAAGCTGGAGTTTAGAGCATTGGGAGATTAAGTGACTTGTCTAGGGTGACATAGTCTCTTAATGTCAGAGGTAGAACTTAAGTCTTCCTGGTTCCTGAGATCAGTCATCTATAAACTATAATTTTTTCTTCTGGCCCATGAACAAATCTAATCCCTTTTATACATGATAGCTCTTTAAATACTTGAAAACAGCTTTCACATGTACCTCCTCTTCCCAGTTTTGTCTTCTCCAGGTTAAAGCCCAGCTCTTTTGATCAATCCCCATATGATATGAACTCAATAACTTTCTCATCCCAGTTGCCTCCTCTGGACAATTTCCAGTTTAAAGGCACAATTCGACTATTTCTTTATTATTCCTGGTAGCTTTAAATCCCTAAATGCAGCTTAAGACAGCATTAACTTGTTACATCAGACTGTTGACTCAACTTGAACTTCTAGTCCATCAAAATCACTGGAACTGCTATCTAACCATGCCCTTTCATATTACTTTCATGAAGTTAATTTTTCATACTCAATTCTAGGACTATACTGTTGAATTTGCAATTATTAAATTCAGGCCTATGCTCTAGCCCAAGGATTTTTCACTTTTTTGTGTCATGAAACTCTTTAGTAGTCTGATAAAACTCAAGGATTCTTTGTCAGAATTCTTGTTTACATTCACCATTGAAGTACAAGCTGAAATTCAATTGGGGGAGGATATTTCCAGGTGAAGAACCACTACTTTAGATTGTCAAGATCTTTTTGTATCCTGAATGTTATCAATTATGTTACTTGTTTACCTAGTTTAATGTCACCTGCAAATTACTCTCCCTCTTTATCCAAGTCACTGAAAAAAATGTTAATCACGGGGGCTAAGTATTCCTTTGGGGGGGTACACTGGAGATTTCTTGTCTTTTGGACTGTGAACCATTAGCCACTACACTTTGAATTTGGTCATTCAACTAATTTTAAGTCCAACTGATTGCATTATCACTTAATCTATGCCTTTTTATCTTCTCAAATAATAGTAAAATAAGTTTATAAAAAGCTTTACTAAAACCCAGGTAGACTGTGTCTATAGCATTCTCCTTATCTTCTTATTATGCTTTTTAAAAAATGAGGCATCAGAAATGATTTGTTCTTGATGAAGCTATGATGGTTTTCTGTAATCATCACTTCCCTTTCCAGATTTTTGCTAAATATCTTTTTAAGGAACCATTTTAGAATTTTCCCAAGAATTAAAGTCAATTTCACTGGCTAATAGTTAGACTATTCTCTTCCCTTTTTTTGAAAATTGGGACATTTGTGATTTTCCAATGTCGTGGTATATTGTTTTCCATGACCTTTCAAATATTTCTAAGGGTAGCTTAATAATCATTTTCTACCAGTTCTTTCCCAACTTGAGAATGTATTTCATCTAGACCAAGTCAAGTCAATAAACATTTATGAAGTGCGAAGGTACTATGCACTGTACTAAATACTGAAGATACAAAAAGAAGTAAAGGCTGTCCCTGTTCTCAAGGAGCTCACAATCTAATAGAAGACAACAAGCAAACAAATATGAACAAATGAGTTATATACAGGAAAAAAGAGGAAATTACTAAAAGACAGAAAGCACTAAAATCAACAGTAGTTGGGAAAGGCTTTCTACAGAAGAGGGGATTTTAGTTGGGACTTGAAGGAAACCAAAAATTAGAGAAGAGGAGCACTTTCTAGATATGGAGACAGCCAGAGAAAATGCATGAGTCAGATGGAGGATCTTCTTTAGGAACAGCAGGAGGCCGGTGTCACTGGATCATAGACTATATGGTAGAGAGTAAAGTACAGGAATACTTTGGAGACATTTCCGATTCAGTTTCAGACCATTGCAATAAAATGAATATTACAATAAAATGAATTGCCCTAATTTTTTTGGTTTTCCATCGCATAAAAGTTTACACTCCACTGTAGTCTAAATCTATAATAGTAGTCTAAAAAAATGTACAAACCTTAATTTTAAAACTTTATTCTTAAAACATCCTAATTATGATCTGAGCCTTCAGGGAGTGGTAATTTTTTTTTTTTTTTTTTTTTTTTGCTGGTGAAAGGTCTTGCCTAAAAGTCTATGGGTGATGACTAATTTTATTAAATTGCCACAAACACCTGAAGGTTTTGGTGTTTGTGGCAATTTCTTAAAATACTATAACAATGAAGTTTGTTACGTCGATTTGACACTTCATTCACTTGCACATTTGGAGGCTATTGTAGGGTTGTTAACTGACATTTCAATATTGTTGGGTCTAAAGAAAAAGGGAGGACTGAGGAATAGGAAAGACAGGGAATGGCCAGTCAGTAGAGCAGTTAGAACACACATTTATTGCTTAAGTTCATTATCTTATATGGGTGCTGTTTGTGGTACTTGGAAACAATTACAATAGTAACATCAAAGATCACTGATCACAGATTACTATAACAAGATTATAATGAAGTTTTGAAATATTGCAAGAATTACCAAAATGTGACAGACTCTATGTAAATCCATTCTGTTGGGAAAATGGGGTCTATCTACAGATTTACTCATACAGGGTTGTCATAAACCATCAATTTGTAAATTCAAAAACCAAACAAACCTTATTTGTGAAGTTCAATAAAACAAGGTATAACTGTATAAGAAGACTGAGAGGGGGTGGGGATAAGTTATAAAGGACGTTGAATGTCAAGGGATTTTGTATGTGATCCTTAGATTTTATTAAGCATGAAGTGACATGGTGAATGAAATTCATTGAAGGCAATTATGTGCTCCCTTAGTATCTTCTTATTTACCTTGGGATACCAACTCCCTATTAGTCATTTTTTGTTCTGTCACTAATAGTATAAAGGTCATTCACTTTTGCAGAGAAAACAGGAAATGAGAATTGAGAAGTTCTGTTTTCTTTCCGTTTTTAGTTATCTTTCCATCTAAGCAAAGATCCTATCTCTTCAAGTCTTCCTGCTCCTCTCTAAAAACAATCAAAATCAAATCTTTGTGTTGTGTATAACTTCCTTTGCTAGTTTCAGCTCATGCTGACACTATTTTAAAAGAATCCTGACACTTACTTTTTATACATTCTCTTTCACCTGTGTGTACCTCTGTATGCTTTAGTTGGTGATGAAGTTTCCTGTATATATACACTGGTCTCTTTAGACAAATTTTACTTTTCCTTATTGGCATTCCTGCTCCCTCCCCTTTTTTTCCCAGAATTTCATTCATGAGTATCAACCATCCTTCCTGAATTCATCTCCCCTGTAGCCTTTAATTTCATGGGATTCTGTCTTCTTTTTCAATCTGTGAAATCTGCTTTTCCAAAAATCTTGATTATAGTTCAAGCTATGCCATCTTCTCTCCTCTATTACTAACTCTAGGGTAGAGGTGGCAAAGTTGAAAGAGTGCCAAGCTTGAAGTCAGCAAAACATCTGAGTTCAAATCCAGCCTCAAACACTTACTAGCTATGTGACCACGGACAAAGTCCCTTAACTGTCTGTTTTCTCATCTGTAAAATAGTTGGAGAGGGAAATGGCAAGCTACTTAAATGTCTTTGCCAAGAAAATCCCAAATGGGAATCGCTAAGAATCCGAGGGAACTGAACAACAAAAAATCACTACTCCTCTACCGTTATTTCTACCCCTGATCCAGAATAAAACATTCCTTTGTTGGTTTATCTTATTTAAGGATAAAATTAAGTAAAAAAAATCATTAAGTTTTATGCTTTTGGTAGAATTTCAGCTGAGGTCTGGATAATTGAATTTTTCCATCCCTCCTATTAATGCTTTTACTAGACTGATGATATTTTCCAATTCATCTACTTCCTTTTTATATCCGCATGGACTTGTACTCCAATGACAAAATCACTTTTTGTTTCTCCCCTTTTTGTCTTTACCCAAATACTCTCTAACGTGCTTCCTACTCTGGTTTCGGCATTTCTGTAATGTGGAAGCTTTCTTAATATTTAGTGCTGCATCTCTCTCTCTTTTCTTACCAATAGAGGCAACATGATATGGTGGGAAGAATAGTGGACTTGGATGTTGTAAAGAACAGAATTGGAAACCCTATCATCCTGCATACAACCTTTGGAAATTTTGGTGAATCACTTTTCTCTGTGCCTCAGTTCCCTCATCCGTGAAATGAGGGAGTTGGATTCAATCAATTCAGGGCATCACTCACCAGATACTCTTCTAATGCTCTGTTTCTGCTGGAGGCTAAATTCATAACTTTTAAGGCATGGCGCAAAACACATACTATTAATTTTTTTGACTTGAACAGTCTGGGTGGGAAAAAAAAAAAAAGAGAGATTTACTGAATCCAACCCACCCATTCTAATCATTCCCCTTAATGAACCAGGGCACACTGACAAGAAACTGGATGGTTCATTTTTGTGCCCTAACAGAACCGCTCCGTACTCGCGGAGGGGGGTGGGGGGAGACAGAGGCCACGCCGTCAGGCTCCGCGGAACCGCAGAGGAGACACAGACACTGCTAAGCCCGTGCCACCAAGGGCCCGAAAGGATTAACATTTTATTTCTCTCCGACCAGCCAAGCATCCGAGATCCAGATTAACTCAAGAAGGAGAGAGAAGGAAGAGGGTGCCAAGTATCCCTGCCTGCCCCTCCCCCCATCTGCGTTAGAAACCAGGGGAGAAAGAGCCGGAGTTCCCGCGTAGGTGCAGCGGGGGCGGGGGGGGGGGAGGTGTCAGGGCCCCCCCAGTGGAGGTGCGTAACAATTGGCGTCGTTTCTGCGTGTGATTGTCTCATTGTTTCCCCCGTAGTATGGGGGAGGGGGCGCGCGCCCGCGCCGGCGCAGGAGGGGGAAGGGGAGGTTTCGGTTCACAGTCCGCGCGCTCGCTACCTTGGCAACAGAGTCTGAAGAGGAGAGTCCGTCCGTGAGCGGACTTCTTTCGACCCTCCCTCTACCCACGACGGGATCACTGTTCCGCCCTCCAGAGCGCCCCCTACACCCATTTTCCTCTTTCCTCTTTCTTTTTCCCTCCTCGTCCTGCCTCGCTCCCTCACCGCCCCCTTTGGGACTCCGTCCACGCCACCATCCCCCGCTTTCCAAAATGGCCGCTGCGCCCGGCATCTGCGGTCACGTGACCCTCCACATTCTCCGCTCTCGGCCTTTTTCTGGATAGCTCGGACTTCAGGGAGGCAACACGCAGGCGGGTGGGGGTGGGGTGGGGGCGGGGGAGGGGCAGGTTAGAACGGAGAAATCTCACGAGATCTCCCAAGCCCAGAGACAAGGAGCAGAAAGAGGAAGGAGAATTGGGGGGGAGGGTGAAGAGAAAAAGAATTTTCGCGAGATCTTGAGCGCTCCAAGTCTGGTACAAATCGGGGAAGAGGAGTTCTCGCGAGGGCTTGAGGGTTCGAGGACGAGGGGGGGTGGGGGGAGGGGGGAGGGGAAAGGACATAGGGGGGGTTTTAGTGAAAGAGAAGCTCTCGCGAATTTTTGAGGACTTTGCTCTGCTGAAGCAGTGGGAGAATATACGGATTGTTCCCGCGAGGTTAGGGCTGATTGATTGGCGCGGCAACCAGAAAAGAGAAGTGGTGGCAGTAGGGGGAGGTGTGGGCTGGGTAAGGAGAGGAGGCGACGGGGGACGGGCACGTCTTACGTGCTGACGTACAAGCCGTCGGAGTGGGTATATTAGGGCCGTGGCCGCGCCGGGCGTTCCAGAGCCGCAGTTCCCCGGTGAGAGGTGCTTTGCGGTGAGACATCCCACACACACAGTTGATCCGCAGTGGTAACGCCAGAGTCCCCGGTACTCTTCAGGGATGAGTCATGTGGCGGTGGAGAATGCGCTCGGGCTGGATCAGCAGGTAAGACGGCGAGGAGGGAAGGGGCTCGGCGCCGCGCGGATCTCATCATACTCCCGCCCTCCCCCCACAAGCCTGGCCTGTGGCGCAGTGCTAAACCCTGTTGGTCTGCGAGTACCCTGGTCGTGGGTCATATGCTCCGGGCCCGAGTAAGTCGCCTTCTCGGGGTTGTGGAGGGGGAGAGAGAGAGAAGTCGGAGAGAAGGTAGGGGAATAGCATGTGGAAAAGGACCTGGGAGAGGCGGGCTTTGTGTTGGGCCCGGCTCGCCCGAGGTATTGTCCGTGGTCCGCGCACAATGGCGGCTTTTGTGCGAGCGTGCGCAAGTGAGTCGGGAGGGAGAAGGGAGCGCGCGCCGGGAGCGCGCGCCGGGGGGGGTTGGGTGCGCGCGAGCTGGAGGGGGCTCTTTGTCTAGAGTCTTTTGTGCTACTCTCTGAGAGTGTTTGTGTCTTTTGAAGCTGGCTTCTGAGCAGGCCTTTGCATTAGCCAGGTAGTGGTTTGTTTCTGGTATTTGGTTAGGGCTGTTTTATATCGTGGAAGGTCTGAATGACGAGGTACCGAAGACCTGATACAAAGTGGCGGGGACGCGCGGGCTGACGGCCTTCGCTCTGGGTAATGGCGGCGGCCTCCTTTGTGTGCTGCTGCGTGGCTGGGCGGCGCTGCGGCCCGCTAGCGGGGTGGGGGGCGGGGGCGAGCTAGAAGCCGCCAGCGCAGGGGATGCGGAGGAGTCGAAAAGCACCAAGTAGGAACTTGGGTGCCCTATTTTTAAGTCATTCTCGTTGGTTTAAAGGGTTTGGAACTTGTTTTATCTCCCCTTTTGAAGGGAGATCTTTGATTCCACTGTCCCGGTTGGCGAAGCAGCGTTTCCGGAGTGGAAAGTTTTGTGACGCAGATGGGCCGAGGAGGGATTGTGGGGGGGCGGGGAGGGGGAGGGGAGGAGGAATGGGCCGGTCCGTGCGCCGTTGCGCCGGGTAGTGGAGATATGGAGGTGGGGGGAAGGCCGTGGGGGGGTGATATTCGAGTACTTAGGGTCAAGAGGCAGCATTACCCCTTAACGTTGTTAGCCATTTGTGATGCTTCTACTCTTAGGGGCCTTAAATTTGGCCTTCAGGCATGGGAGGTTTGAAAGGAAAAAATTCTAAAATTCCGATTTTGATGGAATAGAATTTTGTGATGAAGTATTGGGGAGGGCATTCAGCTATAGTTTATATACATTTGAGAAAAAAATGCCAGCAGTCTTTGTGTGAGAATTGAAAGGATGTGGCATGGAGAGGATTATAGCAATGCCACTTAGGCCTTTTCCAAGAAAAAGTCCATTGTTATGTTTAAATGAATTCAGGTACTTGATTGATTCTGCAGATGTAACAGCGATTAAGGTTTTCATCTGTCATGAGCAGCTAGGAGACCAGGGATTACCCAAATATCCATTGGGATATTTTACTTCTTGATTCTGATTAAGTTCTGAAAGTAAATGTTGTAGTCTTATTAGGTGTGTTTGCCAGTAAAACGTACTTGTCCAAAATTAGCCTTATGCAACAGCCTAGTAAAACTGGTTGGCAACAATGACCGGGAATCTGAGTATTGGGCATTTGCAGTTTGGAGGACTTTGAGGGATCTGTTTCATAATGATGCCATCATTTGTCTGTGAACTGTCGTTTGTAAGTGTGACTTTGTTTTACTACAAATGAAATGGTACCTTAGTGTTAAAGACACTCTAGAATTTTAGGAATGAATTAGAACCCTTATTGAATACAGAATTGAGTTGACCTTGACCTTTGTAGACCTTCCATAAACAAATTTAAGCAGTAGACACGAATTAGGCTTTCAGGATGAAGCTAATAGAAATTTACAAATGATAGGAATGGAAAGGAGTGTTTTAAAAACTGCCTTGTAGATTGTAAAATTTAAAGAGCTTTCATGGTTAAAAGATAGCTTTTTGTATCCCCCCAACCAAGCATGTTGGATATTGAGGGAGGGTAGGGCTCTATTGATTTAATTTTAAAGGGACAAGCTTTTATTTTAGTATAAATATGGATTACATCTTGGGAGTAAACATTACAAAGGTATACATGGGTCTTACTCTGCAAAAGAGGAATGGTATGGTATCTGCTTCCTACTTTACACGTGATATATTTTCATAGGTGATACATGGAGCAGGTTTACGTATATATGGCACTGCCATTTTTTTAATGAATGTCATATCTATATCCATTGACTTGAACTTTTAAATCATTCATCCTTATAAAGGTTAATTTTTAAACTCAGTATGCTTTTTTACTATGTGTGAGTCATTTCTGTAGGATATAGTGATGCTTACTTAAGTCCACTTTCTAGAGTAAAAGATATTTTTTAACCTAGGATTTTGAAGTTTTGTACTCAATGGGGAATAAATAAAAATGGAAATGAAAGGTTTAAAATAGGGAATGTGACCTTTAGGAATGATTGAGGTTAAGAGGTGGGAAAGAGCTAAAGAACTTGAAGTTTCTATTAGAATTTGAAATTTTAAGTGTTTTAATGCTCCAAATAGAGTAATTACAATCATATTAACATGTTTCCTCAGGGAAAGCAATTTTACATAAAAGATTTATATGCCCCAAAGTGGGAGGAACTTGAAGCTTTGAGAAATTGGATCTAGTTTAACATTTTACAGATGAGGACATTGAGGCACAGTAAAGTAGTGGGGTTTTTGAATCGCCTTAAGTCCTGGCTTAATCCTTAAATAGATGACCTTATTACTAGTCATTTACTTTTATTCTAAATATATAGCCCTATCCTTTAAAATGAGGCACAAAAATAAGTTATACGTTGGAAAAATCTGTAAAGTTGTACTCTCTTGTAAAAAACCAGATTTGGATGCATATTATGCATATAGGGATCAATATTTTTATAAAAATGATGTGAAACCTTGGATTAGCATATTTTTACATGTAAGACTTTATAATTTGAAGTTCCCATGAAAAGCTAAGCTTATAATAGGTCTTAATAATAGACAAATTTTAGCTCCAGTATTTTCCCAGTAGTAAGACTTTTAAAAATAAAATAGCCATGAGGATAATTTCTGTCTCCCACAAGCCTTAAGGTGGAGTGGGTAAGGAACTACGATACAGGCGTTTTTAGGTTAGGAAACAGGTTCTAGTTTTTAAGTAAATAACCCACGGGTTGTAGGTCAACAAACCTAGAAGCTAGAAATTGACTCTTAACACTTTTGCTTATTAATGTCACTTGGGATTTTTCTTTTCCTGTTCTCTTGTTTAATGTGTACTGACAGTGTAGTTTTATCTTTCCTTCTCTTTTCATCTAGTTTGCTGGCCTAGACCTGAATTCTTCAGATAATCAGAGTGGAGGAGGTACAGCGAGTAGTAAGTATAAAATATAGGTGAATTTTTATGGGGGGTGAGGGGGGAGCTTTTTTCTCTTGTGTCAACAATGCCAGGAAGCTCTTTCTTTAAAACTAGACTATTTTTTTTATAAAAGATTCAAAGACTTAATTTGGCTGTTTTTTTTAACCAGTAAAGACAGAACACCCCCATAAAATATTTGAATTTACCTTCTAAGTAGTTTTTATTCTGTCACTGGTACAAATCAGTGGGTATTGGGGGTGGGGAGGAGGATATTTGACCCAGTTTAAACTGAACAGGACTGAACTCTTTCTCATAGACCAAAAGAGTTCCCTATTAGTTAGGTCAGAACCAAGATTATCTGTTAGGGTGTTTAGGTGACTCAGTTGGAAGTTTTATAAAATATGTGAGAGATTGGCTATATATGTGAGGTTGGAATGGGATGTTGATTGCCCCCTTTTTTTTTTTAAGCAACATACTAGCCAAATGAATTTTTTTAGTTTTAATCTTTTATCATTTAAAAACTGCAAAGATAAAGTCACTGTAGACAAATGAGATGACTTTATTTAGATTTTTTTTTTTTACCATCCCATTCTCTAGAAATTCAGTAATCCCATTTTTCCTTTTTCTGATTACTTAAAAGCCAATGAATGGGGGGGGGGGTGAGAAAGAATCTTGATTTTTATAATCATCTTAGAAAACAAAAGACATGGAGTATAGGGCAACTTTTAATCCAACTTGGAAAGTAAAATTACAAGTCAGGGTTAGAAAACTATGAAGAGAAAGAGAATAAGGGTAAAGAGGTTGTTTATATCGATGAATGGCACTTTGCTCTTAATTTAATGAATAAGTTCTCCAAATAAGAAAGTGATAGTGACTCACTGCTCTTGACTTGGTAGATATATTTTCAAGTTATTCAAGCAGAGTGGTGAGTTGTTAAATTTTTGTTTTTGCTTGTTTTGAATGTGATGTTCCTATTGATCTAGTTTGACATTGTTATATCTTTGTACTTTAAATTAATTCAAGAACTGTTCCAACTTGGCTGGGGAAATCTTCAACCAAAATTTCAGTAGTCCCAAATTTGTTTTCTTTACAAATTTATTCTCAATCTCCTTCCCTTTTCCTACCCCCAATCATCTTAGAATTTTGTTTATTTTTCTTTAGTGGTAAATATTAATAAATAATAAGGTTAGCAAGTGAGATAAAGATGTTCTATTCACTAAAACCCTGATGTTTTTCCTTAGTTGAGCTAAACATTAAGTACATCTCCTTTGACAAAGCTCTCTTCTCTCTTCCAACTTTGGTCACCTTGTTTGTAAAGAACCTTTTTTTTCCCCCCTTAGAAGGACGTTATATTCCTCCTCATTTAAGGAACAGAGAAGCTTCTAAGGGTAAGACATTTTTCTAATGTATTTCATCTCAAACAAGATACGATTTCTCTCCCTTTTAAGTCATGAGAAACTTTATGAACTGATTTGTCTTTGTTGAGTACATAACTATTGAATAAATTGTAGAAGTTGTAATTACAACTGAAATGTTAATTTTTTAAAAAAAATTTATTACATTTTCAATGTCAAGTAATAGTAAAAAATAAATTGGCACATTTGCAGATAACATAATGAGCTGCTTTGCACATTTAGGATGGCAATAATTTTCTTGTATTTGAACTGTGATCATCCTGTATATGCTAACCACGTGTTCCTTTAGACTTTTTAAGTTTAGGACCATTTTACAATGTCATTACATAATATTGCTAACACAAACATTTCTGATTTAAATTGTAATCTTTAGTACTTTTAGTGGCACAATTTGATTATAAAGTGAACTCTACAGTAATTGTATTGGGTTGACATAAATGTTCACTATCTTAGAACTGTTAGAAAATAGCATTTTTATAGAATAAATAAAATGAAAGCTCATGGAGCTTTGGAGAAGTTGAGTTCAAATCTGGCCTGAGATTGGATATCTGTGTGACCCTGAACACTTCAATAACTGTCTGTTTTTTCATCTGGAAAATAGCAAACTACTTGGAGTATCTTTGTGAAGAAATCCCCAAATGGAATGGCTTACAACTGAAATTGAACAACATATAAGAATAGGCTAAATAATGTACTCTTCCCTAGATTATTCTCTATCCCTTCAGTTTTTTAACTGAAGAAATTGGGACTAAAAGTATCAGCAAGATTTTGAATTCAGGTTCCAAAGGAATATTAGGTCATCTTAATCTTATATGTAATACATTGTTCCCAACAAATAGTCATTCATCTTAATTACTTGGTGTAGTATTTGGTTGTTACTATTTAAAGGGTATAAAATTATGAATATAACTGCATCAAGTTAGACATCTAACTAGGTAAATGTCGAGTATTTTTAGGCTATTTAAAGCATAAAGTATACATGCTTTATGTATATAACAAAGTATATAAACACTCTCGTTGATATCCCCCCCTCCCTCCCCCCCAAATTAAACTTAAATGAAGGATGTTTTTAAATCCTACATGGAACACTATTGTGCTGAACTAAAAACAGAATTTAACTCATCTAATTTCTGGAATAAATAATCCTTAAGGATTTCTTTTCAGGGAGACAGCAGTTTTCAAAAATATTATACCAGGGACAAATTGGCACTTAATTTGGTATGGTTGAGGGGGTAATTTGACAATATCAGTTAGCCTTAAATCCTGTACTTAATATGATAGACTTCTGAAAACGACTTTTTGAAATTGGTAATGTTAATAACTTTCCTGAAATATTAGCTTAGTAGCTCTACCTAATTTTACTTTCACTGTTAATTGCACAAATGGGTAAGAGAATTGGTTCTTAATCAAATTTTTAGTGTGGCTTTCATGCCTGATTGCTAAGTAATATACAATTATTTTAGATTATGTATAAAAGTGACAAATGTTAATACTGTGGAAATTTATGTCGATTAATTGCATCATAGCAATGCTAAACAGGGGGATTAATTGCTTAACTATTTCAGAAATATAAATTTGGTTTTGTATTATGGATATTTTTGCTAAAATTTAATTATAATCTGAAGCATGATGCTCAGAGCAACATATAGGACTAAAAAAAGGAAACATTCTTAGTTTTTGGTTGGGGGGGTGGGGGGTGGGGAGGGTTAGAAAAGTAATATGCTCATGAATCTTGAATATGATAAAAGCAGTAGGAGGGAGCATCCTTGAATTTAAAGTTAAAAGTGGGATTTGAATCTAGAATATTCCTATGTGACTGGCCTTTATTTGGCCTTTTCATGTGTACATTTATGGGATTGGGCTAGATGATCTGTGAACATCTTCAGTTTTTAATGTAGAAAAGTATGGTATACATTATTTATACTTTGAAATGAGCTAAAGAAACACTAAATATTATTCCCTAATGTGTCCCTTTCTCTTCCTCACCCCTGTAAATAGTGAATTACATATAACTTTGTCAGCACAGTGTCTTAATTACCTCTAGTTTGCAAAGGTTTCAGAGAAAGTAGCAATGAAATAATTGGAATGGTCTTCTCATGTAATAACATTTTTATGGCAAAGAATAAGTGATTACGATTCCTGATAAATTGAAGCAAACTGTCTTATTATAACTGAAGAATATTTCGTTGTGTTCCACTGTTTTTATCCTTTTTTAAAGAACTACAAAAACAATTAAAATGTCTCATTTAATGTGTCTATAGATTTAACAGATTCCAAATACTACCATCTGGGCTGTTGCCCAAAAAAAAAGTTGTGAAACTTTTGGTTATATGGATGAGATTGTAATGCCCTGTTTCCTAATTAAGTACTTGGAGTTAAAAGAAGAAAGTCAATCTTGTTTCTTTTTTTTGTTAGGTTTCTATGATAAAGATAGTTCAGGGTGGAATTCTGGTAAAGATAAGGATGCATATAGCAGTTTTGGCTCTCGTAGTGATGCAAGAGGAAAGTCCAGTTTCTTCAGTGATCGTGGAAGTGGATCAAGAGGAAGGTGTGTGATTTGTTTTATTTTGACTATTCTCTTGCATGATTATACATAGCTGTCTTGATAGTAAATTTTTTGATGTCAGAAAAATCCCCATGCTTGTTCTTTATTGACTCTTAAATGGCTTTTTTTTAATTGAAAAATCTATTTCCTGCATATGGAGTATTTTTTATACACACACATATACACATATGTGTGTGTGTATATGTAATCATGCTTTTTAAGTCATGAGAGATCTTAAAGATTGTTCTAGCAAAGAGATCTGCACCACTGTTAATCTTTGATATTTTAATATTTAGAATATAGGCTAATTATAGAGAATAGCCTAACTTGTTGGAGGTTTTTGTGGGTTTATTTTTTTTTTCCATAAATTTTAAACACCTTGTATTTTTGATTACACGAGTGTGGTGAACTGACTTTATAGCTGTGCTTAATCCTGTATCCTGATTTTTCGCAAACATGATATACCAGGCCTAAAACTAAACACATCTTAATTCAGGTAAGGACTGTTTTCTACCTTTTGTCCCAAGTCTCATATTGGGGAATTCTTTCCTATAAAGATTGTAATATAACTGGGGAAAGCAGTACTTTGAGGCTAGTGGTTTTCCCCAAATAACATTTTTCATGAACAACTTGGGTAAAATGTAGGAGTGAGCTATGTCCTAATAATAATTGGAAGCTCATAAAATGTTTATCTGACTCTTAAATGAGCCATTGGCCTGTTTTTGATAAGTCTAGAGACAGATATAATAGCATGCTTGGAAAAAGGAAGAAAAAATGAGAAAGCATATTTGGCTAATTTGAAGAAGTGTTGGTGAGAAGCCAGAATGTTGAGAGTCAATTTGAATTGTACCTCTAAAGTAGACTGGTTTGTGGTTTTTGAAACACACTCCCTTAGGTATTGCTTTGTAAATCAGATTAGGGGTATCTTATAAAATTGGGTGATTTTTATTTTTTTTCCCCTAAATGGGTGGTGTATGTGATGGTTACTTTCTACTGTTTAGATTTGATGATCGTGGAAGAAGTGACTACGATGGCATTGGCAGTCGTGGTGACAGAGGTGGCTTTGGCAAATTTGAACGGAGTGGGAATAGTCGGTGGTCTGATAAATCAGATGAAGATGACTGGTCAAAACCACTTCCACCAAGTGATCGCTTGGAGCAGTAAGTAATTTCCAAAATATTGATTCAGTGTTTTAACTTTAGTTATGTCTTATAGTAACTACTATTGAACTTTTGGTTTCAGGGAACTCTTCTCTGGAGGAAACACTGGAATTAACTTTGAGAAATATGACGACATTCCTGTTGAGGCAACAGGCAATAACTGCCCCCCACATATTGAAAGTGTAAGCCCTTGATATTTTATAAAGAAGGTGGCCATATATGTGTCTCTTCCTTCCCCTAGTGTTCTGTACTTGTTATCTAAAAGGTTCCTTTTTAGATTTCAGAATTTCTGAAGCTATAGCAGTGGACCATAGTTAATTTATTTCTTAAATTTGTCCACAGTGTGAAATGAGAGAATGAATGTTGTTCACTATTACAACTAAATAATATCCCACCTTCCTAGGGAAAAACAAAATAAAACTGAGCAAGTGATGTTGGGGGGGGAGGGAGAGGTATTGACTATAAGTTGCTCATTTCCTTTTGATAAAGTTCTCAGTGGAACTTAAATATATGTAGTTGAGATTGACTTATCTTTGAGTGGGGTGCTTAACTTTTCTTGAGTAATAGTCGTTCTAGTTAATATATTCATTTTCACATTTATTTCTTGACAGTTTAGCGATGTTGAGATGGGAGAAATTATCATGGGAAATATTGAACTTACTCGTTACACTCGTCCTACTCCAGTGCAGAAACATGCTATTCCTATTATCAAAGAAAAGAGAGACTTGATGGCTTGTGCCCAAACAGGTACAGTTATTCAACACCTAAGTATTCCTTATGAGAAGTGACCTAAATCTTATTTTTCCTCGGATCTGTCTTTATATTTTATATGAAGTTGGCTAACATGAAATCCATTCTTGCCTCAGTGCTGATTCACAGTACAATTTAGCAAATAAGTTACTATATAAACAACGGGAAATTAAAAGATACTTTATTACCACGATGTAGTATACTAGAACACATTTTGACTAGAATAGAAAAGTAACAGTTGGGTGATTTCTTGCTTATCCTTTGAAAAGACACATTTGTAATATTTACTAGGAGTAAAATTTACTTAAATTCCCCATGAGAATACTGAATGATTTACTTTTTGTTTCCTTTAATAGGATCTGGAAAAACTGCTGCATTTCTTCTGCCAATTTTGAGTCAGATTTACACAGATGGCCCAGGCGAAGCATTGAGGGCTATGAAGGTTTGTTTTCCTGTTCATGAATGATAAAATTTTGTTTGCCCTAATGGTGACAGGTCATGAGTTTTTAAAACAAAGCCTAAGGTACAATCTCAGATCAGTCTATTTTAGTGTATGCTTGTCATCTTGTTCTTCTATCAGATAACTTAAAAAAGATGAATCAGATTTTGATAGTTTCTAATTAAACTTTTATATTATGGTCTCCTTAGAATAAAGTTTTTGAATGCCTGAAATGAAATATATAGATGTCAAATTAAACCATTTTATTGAAATATTTATTTATTATTTCTTTAATTTAGTTACTACAAGAAAAATCTTTGCTTTAGACTGAAATTTTCTTGTTTGACATCTTTAATAGTGATTCACATATTAATGGGGACTTTTAACATGGCTTAATCCCATTAGTGGGAGTCAGAACTAAAGAAATGCTGATCTAACACTTTTAAGACATTCTTGTGCTTTTTTTTTTTTTTAAATAAATAAAATGATTCGTTTTGTAGGAAAATGGAAGGTATGGGCGTCGCAAACAATATCCAATCTCCCTGGTTTTAGCACCAACGAGAGAATTAGCAGTACAGATCTATGAGGAAGCCAGAAAGGTAATCTTGTTATTGGTGATTTAGTCTTACCACTAAAAATAATTTCTATGACTACTTTGAAATATACAATAAAAATTTTTTTTTAATAGTTTTCATATCGATCCAGAGTTCGTCCATGCGTAGTCTATGGTGGTGCCGATATTGGTCAGCAGATTCGAGACTTAGAACGTGGATGCCACTTACTTGTGGCAACACCAGGACGTCTAGTAGATATGATGGAAAGAGGAAAGATTGGCTTAGATTTTTGCAAGTATGTTAATAATTGTCTTAGTTATTTTGCCTATGTTAGCTTCTTTTAGTTACCCTGAAAATGAGAATTCTTTTTTTACAAGTCCCTTTGACAAATTTTATTTTAAAAAGAAAGCCATAAAAAAAAAAAAAAAAAAAAAAAAAAAAAAAAAAAAAAAAAAAAAACTTAAAATTTGAGGATTGTGGTGTCTATAGCAAAGTAAACTTTTATACCCTTAATTATTAGAAGGTTGTTAATGATTTTTTGCTTGGTCAAATTTTTATTTCAATCATAAGTTTGAACAATATATTGACACTTTTTCTGCCATCAGGTATCTAGTGTTGGATGAAGCTGATCGAATGCTCGATATGGGGTTTGAGCCTCAGATTCGTCGTATTGTTGAGCAAGATACTATGCCACAAAAGGGAGTTCGCCACACTATGATGTTTAGTGCTACTTTCCCCAAGGAAATACAGGTACAATTTAAGTTTTTTAAATGACATATATTTAGATGATGTTATTTATTTCAGTGAATACTAAATTTGTTTTCTTCCTATAGATGCTTGCTCGTGACTTCTTGGATGAATATATCTTTCTGGCTGTAGGCAGAGTTGGCTCTACTTCTGAGAACATCACACAGAAAGTAGTGTGGGTGGAAGAAGCAGACAAACGGTCATTTCTGCTTGACCTCCTAAATGCCACAGGTAAAGAAAATTACGACGAATTTCAGCACAGCTCTGGTGGCTCAGGTAATGAGAATCTGTGTTAGTTGGAGGAAAAGCTTTTAGTCTTTACCTCTTTGTTCATAACATGCTATTGAAACATTCTGTTTGAATTACTTCAGTTTGCATGCTTTAAGTGCAACTAAAAATTCAACTGGTATAAAACTTTCACCACTTGGTGGTGCTCAGTATTTATAAATTATCCTAGTGTTGAAGCAGTCTTTTCTATCTTTCCAAATTCAGGCAAAGATTCACTGACCTTAGTGTTTGTGGAGACCAAAAAGGGGGCAGATTCCTTAGAAGATTTCTTATACCATGAAGGATATGCTTGTACCAGTATCCACGGAGACCGATCTCAGAGAGATCGAGAAGAAGCACTTCACCAGTTCCGCTCAGGAAAAAGCCCAATTTTAGTAGCTACAGCAGTAAGCAACATTAATTTTGTTCAGATCTCAATAAGTATTTTTAAAAATCAACCAGACCTAAACAAAGTTGTTTTTCAGGTAGCTGCAAGAGGACTGGATATTTCAAATGTGAAACATGTCATAAACTTTGATTTGCCGAGTGATATTGAAGAATATGTACATCGAATTGGTCGTACAGGTCGTGTTGGGAACCTTGGTAAGAGAAACTTAATTAACTGTATGTTGCATTGTGACTTCTTGCAAAACATTTATTGGAATTCTCAAACTCAAGCTATAAATTCCACAGAGTGGTTAAATATTCTATTTGTGAACTAATTAAATAATTTTGTGATTTCTACAGAAATAAGGACATTTGATTAGATTGGGCTAGTAGTAATAATGGAGGAATAAAAAAATGCTTTGTCGAAAGCAAAGCCTGAAATAATTCCTTTTGACTCGTTTTAGGTCTTGCCACTTCATTCTTCAATGATAGGAATGCCAATATCACCAAGGATTTGCTGGATCTTCTTGTTGAAGCTAAACAAGAAGTGCCATCATGGCTAGAAAATATGGCTTATGAACATCACTATAAGGGTAGCAGTCGTGGACGTTCTAAGAGGTACTACAGCTAAACTTCATTCTCAATCCAATAGTAAATCTTTTTATGGAATCACGGTATAATGCGTCTTTATTTTTTCTCTCCTCACAGTAGTAGATTCAGTGGAGGTTTTGGTGCCAGAGACTATCGACAAAGTAGTGGTGCCAGCAGTTCTAGCTTTAGTAGTAGTCGAGCAAGCAGCAGCCGCAGTGGTGGCGGAGGTGGTGGTCATGGTAGTAGCAGAGGATTTGGTGGAGGTAAGTTCATTCAAACTTTTAAACTTTAGCCTGAAGGTGATTTTTAAGGAAGAATGTGGCATCTAATATGTATGCTTTTTTGTTTGTTTAAGGTGGCTATGGAGGCTTCTACAACAGTGATGGATATGGAGGAAATTATAACTCCCAGGGGGTTGACTGGTGGGGAAATTGAATCTGCTCACAGCAGGTCACCCTACCAAACAAGCTAATATGGAAACCACATGTAACTTAGCCAGACTATACCTTGTGTAGCTTCAAGAACTCGCAGTACATTACCAGCTGTGATTCTCCACTGAAATTTTTTTTTTAAGGGAGCTCAAGGTCACAAGAAGAAATGAAAGGAACAATCAGCAGCCCTATTCAGAAGGTGGTTTGAAGACTTCATTGCTGTAGTTTGGATTAACTCCCCTCCCACCCATCCCTACCCCAAACTGCATTTATAATTTTGTGACTGAGGATCATTTGTTTGTTAATGTACTGTGCCTTTAACTTTAGACAACTTTTATTTTGATGTCCTGTTGGCTCAGTAATGCTCAAGATATCAATTGTTTTGACAAAATAAATTTACTGAACTTGGGCTAAAATCAAACCTTGGCACACAGGTGTGATACAACTTAAACAGGAATCATCGATTCATCCATAAATATTACAAGGAAAAACTTATGCGGTAGCCTGCATTAGGGCTTTTGATACTTGCAGATTTGGAAAAACAAAACCAAAAACCAAAACAAACATCTTGAAGCATATCAATGGAATTAGTTTCTAATGTGGCAAACTGTACTAAGTTAAAGTTCTGATTTGCTCACTCTATCCTGGATAGGTACTTAGAACCTGATAGTCTTTAATAAGCCATTCCAGTCATGATGAGGTGATGTATGAATACATGCATACATTCAAAGCACTGTTTTCGAAGTTAATGCAAGTAAATACAGCAATTCCTCTTTCAATGTTTAGGCAGATCATTAATGTGAGCTAGCCAAATGTGGGCAGAATATTACAGGGAAAGTTTAAAGGTCTGATAACTTGAAATAGTTTTTAGGAGAATTCATCTATTTAGACTTTTTAAATGCCTGCCATAAATGAAAATTGAAATGGTAGAATGGCTGACCACAGCAGTGATCGGTCCTCTTTAAGGGCCTGGCTGATTTTGGTCTAATAACGCATGCTAGTGTTGATGTTTTTTGGTCAAGAGGGTATGAACAGGAAGAATTATGCAGCAGGCTTTATTTTAATGCAGATTCACATTACTCTGTTCAAGCTGCGTTGAGATGTTAAACTGGCTTACTGTAGACTTTGTAAAAATGGCTCCAGAAGAGTAACAAACTGAAATCTTTTGAGATCACAGAGGTTGGAAATATGTACATAACTGCACAAGGTGTCAATTCTGCTATCAGTGCAGTTTTAGTCAGTTTTAGTTGCATAGGTTTCCATTGTATTTATAGTCTGTTTATGCTAAATCTGGCCAAAGATGAGTATTGTCCACCACTAAAAATGCCTCTGCCACTTGGAATTTCTGTGCTAACTTTGTGGCCAGAGTGCCGTGATCAAAACTCTCGATCTTTTTTCAGTGGCATAGGAAGACGGCAAAAATCTCCTAAAGTGCAATAGATATTCAAGTGTATTGTGCCTTGTTATAAAACTTTTATTAAGTAGGTGCACTTGACAGTATTGAGGTCATTTGTTATGGTGCTATTTCAATTAGTCTAGGTTTAGGCCCTTGTACATTTTGCCCATAACTTTTTACAAAATTCTTCTTTTATTGCACATTCAGAGAATTTTATATATATGTCTTGTGTGCGTGTCCTTAAACTTCCAATCTTATTTTGTCTCTTGGAGATTGTTGAACGCAGCTTGTCTAAGAAGGGGAAGGGACTAGATTCTAAAATTTATTTGGGACCATGGGAATGATAGTTGGGAAGAAAACTATTTGCACACGACAGATTTCTAGATACTTTTTGCTGCTAGTTTTGTGTAATATTTATTGAACATTTTGAAAAATATTTATTTTTGTAAGCCTAAAAGTGATTCTTTGAAAGTTTAAAGAAACTTGACCAAAAGACAGTACAAAAACACTGGCACTTGAATGTTGAATGTCACCGTATGCGTGAAATTATATATTTCGGGGTAGTGTGAGCTTTTAATGTTAAGTCATATTAAACTCTTAAGTCAAATTAAGCAGACCCGGCATTGGCAGTGTAGCCATAACTTTCTGATGTTAGTAAAACAAAATTGGCAACTTGAAATTAAAACATGCCAAGGTTTTGATACACTTGTCTTAAGATATTAATGAAACACTTCTAAACACTGATGTGAAGTGTCCAGATTCTCAGATGTTTGTTGCGTGAGTTTTGTTTAGTTGTGTGTTTTTTTTTTTTTTTTTTTTTTTTTTTTTGTTTGTTTTTGTTTTTGTTTTTTTTTTTCTCCGTGAATGTCTGGCACATTGCAATCCTCAAACATGTGGTTATCTTTGTTGTATTGGCATAATCAGTGACTTGTGCATTCAGCGGTAACATTTTAGCAAGTTTTATCAGCCAGCAATATTTTCAGTTCATAAATAAGGATTCAAATCATATGCAAGAATGGATTTAAACTTGCTGAATGTAAAGATTGAACTTCAAGTCACTGTAGGTTTAGTAATTGCTTATTGTATTAGTTTAGATGCTAGCACTGCATGTGCTGTGCATATTCTGATTTTATTAAAATAAAAAGTTGAACTGCAGAGTCTACTTTTCTTTGTTGCTCTCACTTGCAGCCCAATATTAGGTGAAAGTAAATACAGATTGCTTTGTAAAAAATTCCTGTTACTTTTTCAACTATAAATGAGTGTGAAATGGGAAATTTTAAGTTTTTATCCTAACATCCAGTATACAGATAAGTTGTTTCTTAGAAATACACTAAAATAACTTTAGTGGCTCAAGTCAGTAACTATTTAGTAACAGACTGGAGTTGGAGTTGGAAAATTCCACATTTGCCACCAACTATCAACTTATCTGTGACCTTGTGAAAGTTCATGACCTCTCCTTGTGTATAATGAGTGGGATATATTGGATAAATTCTATCCAATTTTAAATAGTAAGAAATTTGATAGATAACAGGCATTGGTGGTAAAGGGACATAGATATATTGCAAGATAAAAACGGGTAGGGTTTGGCCTGGGTTCTTAATGAACTTCATGTTAACTTAGCTAGGGGAGTTATGTCTGTTAGCTTTTAAAAGCCCAACTGCATTTTAGAAACAATTTATTAAACCTATTCTAAGCAGGATACTTGGGGATATGAACTGGCCCTGTCATCAAGAAGTTGATATCCTGAGTTAAAAATAGGTACATAAACACATAAAGCAATTTCAAGCAAGTGTACCAGTAAACAGCAATCTTAAAAGTTGTAGGAAGAAAAGGAATGAGACCTTAGGCTTGGGAGGAGGCAGTTAACATCTCAATTGTATGCTTGGTGAGTGGAAACGGTAGATAAGGAAGACTGACATGTAGTCCTGTGCTAACGATTTATACCCCGGTAAGCCTCAAATCAACATCCTAAATAGAATGTAATTTTTGAAAACATGTTAGGAATTGCTCTTGCCTAACTGGCTAAGGGAAAATCGACTGAATCAAATTTAATTATATAGGTTATGTAAAAATGAGTTGTGTACAAAAATTAGAATTAAAAAGATTGTCAACCTGGGGAAATTGTTCTTGATGTCACTTATCCCAATAAATGGTCATAAGATGACTGGATAGACCTTTCAAAAAGGAAATAACACTTTAAATCACTACTATTAAATTCAAATTGGCAACTGAAGCTTCATTTCAATGACAAAATTGGCTAAAGTGAATAAAGAATGGAAATGATTGCAGGGTTGCAGGAAGACGGGCTCATTAACACTTGGAAGTGGGCTGGCCTGACCATTCTGAAAAAAAAAAAATTGGAATTCTTTTGTCAAGTCTCTGAACTTCATTCTGGCCATTTTCCTCATGCTGTTGCATGCCTCTGTGGACCCCCTTGGTCTCCAATCTGCGCTTCTGCCTTCTGCCTAGGGGCCTTTCATTCCTGATTGATGCGAGTTCACCATATACAACAGCCACAGACTCACCGCTCTGCATTCTGGCAATCTTATCAAGGATGTGGCAATCTATTGCCCAAGACTCAATCTGTCCCTTTGACTTCCCAGAGCATAATTTCCTGGCTACCATTTTCCTGTGTGTGTTGTTTTCCTCTGAGAATGTAAGCTCCTTGAGGGCAGGAACTATTAATTGCTTTTTGTATTTGTATCTCCAGTGCTTAGCACAGTGCCTAGCATGTAGTAAATGCTTAATAAATGCTTTAATTCATTCATTCTCTATCTTGCAATCCTACTACCGGGCACAAGGAGGCTAAAGACAAGCAGAAATCTATCATAGCACATTTTATTGCAGCAAAGGGCTAGAAACTGATGCTTAAAAATTGGGGAATGATGACAACCTGTGGAATATAGAATATGTTGAAAATACGAGAAGTAGAAAATCAGAAAACATGGGAAGATTATATGGGACGATCAATGAAAGATGAGAAAAAAGTGGGTAGAGTTGTAATGAATATGCTGAAATAAGCAGAACCAGAATGATGATTCTAATCTATGAAAACACTTAAAAGCTGGATTCTGACTAAAAGATGATAAGAAATAATAAAGCTATAGAATATGATAAACATGTATCAGAGGTGGGTGCATGAGTTGAATTAAGTTTTTCTCCAGAGAACTTGATGTGAAAAGGGATAGTGGGGGAGGTGGGCATATTCAGAAATAATGTAACAAAAGGTGTTGCTGAAACTTATATTGAATAAAAAGTGCCCAGGAGGTACTGTTCTGAGAGCAGGTTGCAATGCAACAATTCTGGAAATTAATGCTTCAGCACTTTGAAGTTATATCAACCTATTGACTCATTAAGCTCTAGTATCCTTTCCATCTTTTCTGAAACCCAGAACTGCAGCTAACTGCATGTAGGGGATCAACCAGAAGTCTCAAGAAAAGTTAGCTTTTCTCCTTAACCCTACTAATTGTCACTTCACTTTGATACTTTAACCCAATTTCCCATGTTTAAAAAAAAAAAAAAATCTAGCTCCTCTACATCAATGGCTTCAAATGCTAATAACGGAGCATTAAACTATAAGGATATTTGAGGGCCACCTAATAACTTATTTCCCAATTAGTGTAGTATGATTTAATATACTTGGGAATGTGGGGGTTTTCATCTTTTCATCACTTTTTCAGACAGTAAATCCACTGAGTTTGCACCTTCATATCTACCTGTACTCTCTGCCCTAATAAGTCAACCAATTCAGTGTAAAAAATATTTCCATAACTATATGATGTATTTGGTTTTCTGGGGACATGAAAACTAAAATCTCTTGAGTTTATATTAAATGTGGGATAGAGGGACAGAAGGAAAGGGAGAAGGAGACATGATGGTGCTATAAATACAAAAGGCAAAAAATGAGATCAAGAGTAGGTTTCATGGAGAATGAGTTTAAATCCTGCCCTTAAGCTTAACTCCATGACCTTGAACAGGTCCCTCAAAGGTCTCCAAATTCAATTTCATCTTTAAAAGATTAGATGAAGGTTCGAGGATGTGGCGTTCTCTTCTATATGAATTCATCTGAAGACGGAGTCTTGTAACTTTAGAGTACAAGAAAGAGCAGAGGTATCAATTTAGGCAATAGATTGGTGGACATTTAAAAAAATAGGTTTTTTTTTTTTTTTTTTTTTTGGTATCTTTGTTTTCATATATATTTTTTCACCTCCCTTTTTAAGCCATCTCTTTAATAAAATAATTTTTTAAAAAAATAGAATTTCAGCAAAAACACCGCAACTGGCTCCATAAGTGTATTTAATATCCCATATCCATAATCTCCCCCACCCCCACCCCCACTCCCATCACTTCAAGGATTTGGGAGATAAATCATTAATTCTCCTGGGACAAAAATTGGTCATCACAGTTATACAGTATTCTTGCTTGTTTGCATGTTAGAGTCATTGCATGTATTATTTTTTTTAGCATTCCAATGCCTTCATTATGCTACAGTGATTCATGTAACCCCATGCTTGTATAGATTCTGCATTGATCATTTGTTAATGGTCCAATATTCTGTCATATGCATTTATTCCCTAATTGACAAGGGATGTTTCTTATTTCCAGTTCTTGGCTACCATAAAAAAGTGCTGCTATGTATATCTAGGTATATGTGGGACCTTTTTCTCTTTTACCTTGAAGTCATTTATACCTAGAGGATGGGATCTTTGTATTAAAAGATGTGGACTTTGTTGTTTTCACTCATATCTAACTTTGTGACTCCATTTATGGTTTTTTTTGGCAAAGATAGTGGAGTGGCTTACCATTTCCTTCTCCAGTTGACTTTATAGACCAAGAACTGAGGCAAACTGGGTTAAGTTAGTTGTCCAGGGTCATATTGACTTTATAGACCAAGAACTGAGGCAAACTGGGTTAAGTTAGTTGTCCAGGGTCATATGTGTATGAGATTTGAACTCTGGAAGATGAGTCTGATTCTAGGCTGGCACTCTATCCACTAGCTGCCTATGGGCATTTTAGTCACTTAAAATGCATCTCAAATTGCTTTCCAGAATAGCCAGATTAATTTATAGTCCAACAGTCTTATTTGCCCACAATTAAAAAAAAAATTTCAGCTTTTATCATTTTTGCCTGTTTGCTGGGTGAGAGAGGGAATTTCAAGAGTTGTTTTGATTTGTATTCTCATTCATAGAGATTTGGATATGTCTTTCATATAATTGTTAATAGCTTGGAATTTTTTATTTTGAGAATTGTTCACCATCTTTATTTTCTTTGGGAATGGTTCTTGGCCATATCTGTGTCAATTCCTTATATCTTAAATATACTTATATCTCCTTATATGTCCTTAAATATCAGACCCTTTAGCAAACATTTGATATAAAGATTTTCCCCAAGCAATAGTTTCTCTTCTTAGATTGAGTTTTTTTAAATGCATTTTATTTCATCTCTTGTTTTCCTAGTCATAACTGTGTTTAATTTCATTTCTTTAGAGGCAATTAATGATTTAATGGATAGAAGCCTCACTCAGACTGTAATCAAGACCTGACTTCTAGTTTCAGATAATTATTAGCTCTGTGATCTTGGACAAGTCACTTTAACGACTGTTTGCCTCAATTTCATCAGCTGTAAAATGTGAATAATAGTACCCATCTCACAGGGTTGTTTTGAAGGCCAAATAAATTAATATTTGCAAAATTCTTAGCACAGTGCCTAGAACATAGCAGGTACTATATAAATGCTTATTTTCTCTGTCATTTGGTATGACTTTTCATATTTAGGCCACCTATCCATTCTGAGCTCTAACTAGTTTTGGAAAGTTTGTGAAAAGGGAGTATTATAAAATAAGGCTGAAAAGGCAAGCAGATTCATGGTAAAGTGTCTTTAAATGGTGGGAGCCTGTGTTTTATCCTGAAGGCTTGAGCCCAGTGAAGGTTTCTGAACTAGGAGGTGACAAGACTGTCAACACCTGTACCATAAGATTATCTTTATGACTTTTCTCTTGGAAGCAGAGACAGTTAATTACAATAGTCTGAATAAGAGGTTACTGAAGGTACTTATGTGAATTAAGATAGATGGGAGAGATATGGTGAAAGTAGATTTGAAGACGACTGAGCAATTAGTTGGATATGAGAGGGAAGAATGAATGGCTCCATGATTACAAAACCTGATGATTTGGGAGGATACTGGTATCTTTATCTGAGTCAGGGGAATTTAGAGAAGAGGCAGATTGAGATAAAAAGGTAAAAAGTCTCTTTTTGGATGCAGTCCTTGCATGGATAGCACAGGAAATTCCCAACATGTATCTGCAATTCCAATTTTCCAATGTTTCTTAAACAGGTTATTTTATGCTTAGGTCTGAGGTATGATAGAAGCAACATCTGTTACACAGCACATGTTCCTCTGAAGGAAGAAACAAGGCATTTGTTAAGTGTCCTACTATGTGCCAGGCCTTTTTGCTAAGTACTTTATAAAAGCCATCTCATTTGATTTTCACAACAATGGTGTGAGGCAGGTACTATTATCTCCATTTTTATCATTATGAAAACAGATAAGGCTTAATGATTTGTTCAAGGTCAAATAAGTTTAAAATTCATTAAAACCTTAAAAGTTATTAAAACTGTCCTCAAGACTTAAAAGACTCAGAGTACTAAGGCCTGAGCCTCCAAATTAGCTTTCTGGTAACGAAGGAATAAAAAGTCAAATCCATGAGGAGTCAGCATTCCTTCCTCACTCTTTTGATAACAAACCAGAATGGTCAGGACAAAGTCAGGAAAGCTGGCCCCAACTGAATCGATACTATATTCCTGCTGAATATCCTTTTCTTGCTCTGGGTAAGTCAACCTTCTTTTGTTAAATATTGAATGGTCTATCAGTGTTTCATTTCATTCCCATTTCCAACCTAAAGGAACAGTCTACCAGGAGGAGCAAAGGAGTTATTCTTCAGCTTTCAATCATGTTTTAGCTTCCTATACTTAAAAAAAAAAAGAGACTATTTTCATTCATAATGGGACTGATTCTTCAGCTTGCAATCATATTGTAGCTTCTTGTACTTTTTTTAAAAATGCATTTTTTTTTACTTATTTTTGAAACCTTTATTAAAATATATTACCATTCATTGAATTTGGTATTAATAGCCTAGACTGACTAGGAAGACTTAGCAAGATTAGTACAAAGAAAAACACAGGATACTAAAACAATTATTTTACAGGCAATGGGAAAAAGACAAGAAACTTTCACACAAATAAACCATGAGTCCCACTTTAACTACTCTGTGTTACTTGACACAGATATAGACTGGGGCAACTTTTTGGGTAGGATTCAACTGCAGCAATCTGCAACATACAACATGGAGACCATCTAAGTCCCCTTGTATTCCTTGTGAACACTAGCCACTCTGCAGCAATCTGCAACATGGAACATAGAGACCACCTAAGTCCTCTTATATTCCTTGTAAGTGAGCACTAACCATCCTTAAAATGTTATACTCTTTTCTGTCTCTCTCCTTTCTCTTCACTTCTCCCTCTTCTCTCTTTTTATTTTTCCCTTCCCTTCTTTTCTCCCTTTCCTTTCCCTCATTTCTTCTCTATCTCCTCTTCTTTCTTCTGTCCTCCTCTTACAGAATTACAGAATTTGAGTTTTTAAAGAGATCTTGGCAATGCAGTACAAACTATAATAGGAATTCCCAGTTTAACATACCTGGACAACTAGTCATTCAAACTGTGGCCCTATAGGTCTGGAGAAATCTACCAGTTTTTAAGACCACCTATTTCAATTTTAGACATTTCTAATTTTTAGCAAGTTTTTCCTAGCAGTAAACCTGAATTTTGTTTCTTTACTGATGCTTCTCCTTCTTTCCTCATCTAATACCTCTTCTACTTTCTACCCTTCTTTTTAAATCTCCTCCCCTTTCTCCTCCTTCTCTTATCCTTTCTCACTTTCCTCTCTGTCTCTACCTCCTTGTTTCTCCTTTCTTCCTCATATACCACTTCCTCTTTTTTTTTCCATTCCTTCTCTCTCCCCCTTTTCTTCTGGTCCCTCTTTTACTTCCTTTCTTCCTCCTCTTTTCTTCTCTTAAGAAGTATAGAACAATATGGTAACTTTTCTGTTCATTAGTGGTAAAACTTGGGGTCTAGGCTATCACAATTACCAAATGAAGAACACCTGGAGGGTTAATTAAGCTTACAGCTGAACTTAATTAACACCCAGAGGAACTCGGGTCTAACTAAACTGAAATTCAGAGAAAGGGGGTTTAGTTGGTTAGGGTTTATTATAAAAACATCTAAGGGAAGGGGTCAATTAGATCACACCTGGTACTAATTAGAAATGCTGCTCCAAGAGTAGAACAAGATGGCTAGTGAACACTAAGAATATTTTTTTGGTAGGCTTCTAAGTCAGATTATATATCTAGAGAAAAATGTGGAGTAGACAGAAAATATCTGGGAAGACATCTACTGGAAATCAAGCTACAGTCAGGGTGAAAAATGAGATCTGGAAGAAAAGCCCCAAAATGGGATAGTATCTTTGAATATAGATATCAGTATTTTCTATATTATGGAACTTTGTAGCTCTTTAGTAGTAGGTAAAAGTAAGTGTAAACAAGAATGTTAACAAAATGTCAGCTTGTGATAATATGTGTCCCTTGGAAAATATGAAACTGTGACAGTAAGAAGGGATGATGTATATGATATGATGATCATATTAAAAAAATACACTTAACAAAGATAAGACCTTCAATTATTAACTATGTAGTTATTCTAAAAGTTCTATATTCCCCTAATTTTATGTATTTATATATACATATATATATATATATATATATATATATAATATATACATGTGTGTTATTTTTATCATCTACCTCTATCTATCCACATATAAAGAATCACTAGCTTGGAGCAGCTAGGTGGTACTGATCCAAGAGTAGAACAAGATAGCTAGTGAACACTAAGAACATTTTTTGGTAGGCTTCTAAGTCATATTACATATCAAATTCTCTCTTTCCTTCTGTCCCTCCCCTACCCATTGAGAAGGCAAACAACATGATATCATTTATCCATGTGAAGTTATACAAAACATTTCCATATTAATCATGTTGCAAAAAACAAAAATAACCAAAAAAGGGAAAACAAAGAATGTGGGGAAAAAAATACTTCAATCTGTACTCAGAATTTACCTACTACTAAAGAGCTACAAAGTTCCATAATATAGAAAATACCTCTCTGTGGAGGTAGCTTTCATCATGGGTCTTTTTGGAATTATCTTAGATTTTTATATTGATCAAATAGCTAAATCTTTCATGTTTGATCACCACAATATTGCTGTCACTATGTATAAAATTCTCCTGGGTTGTGCTCATTTTTCTGAAATCATGACTTGCTTATTAAAATTTCTTACAGCACGATATTATTCTATCAAAATAATACACCACAATTTATTCAGCCATTTCCCAAATGGACTCAATTTCTCATTCTTTTTTTTTTTATAAAGCCTTTTATTTTCAAAACATGTATGGATAATTTGACAACATTGATCCTTGCATAGCCTTGCATTTCAGATTTTCTCCTTCCCTCCACCCCATCCCCTAGAAGGCAAGCAATTCTATATATTAAATATGTTAAAGTATATGTTTAATCCAATATGTATAAACATAGTTATACAATTCTCTTGCTGCGTAAGAGAAATCAGATAAAAAAAGAAAATAAATGAGTAAGAAAACAAAATGCAAGCAAAGAACAACAAAAAGAGTGAGAATGTTATGTTGTGATTCACATTCAGTTTTGACAGTCTGCTTTCTGGGTGTAGATGGCTCTCTTCATCATAAGATCATTGGAACTGGCATCAATCATCTCATTGTTGCAAAGAATCACGTTCATCAGAATTGATCATCATATAATATTGATGTTGTGTACAATGATGATCTGGTTCTGCTCATTTCGCTTAGCATCAGTTCATGTAAGTCTCTCCAGGCCCTTCTAAAATCCTCCTCCTCCTTATCATTTCTTATAGAATAATAATATTCCATAACATTCATATACCATAACTTATTCAGCCATTATCCAACTGATGGGCATCCACTCAATTTCCAGTTTCTTGCCCCTACAAAAAGGGCTGCCACAAACATTCTTGCACATGTGGGTTTCTTTCCTTCCTTTCAGATCTCTTTGGGATATAATATGGCCCAATAGAAATACTGCTGGGTCAAAGATATGCACAGTTTGATAACTTTCAAACTTAATATAACTTAACTTTGATAACTTTCACACAATTCCAAATTGCTCTCCAGAATGGTTGGATCCATTCACAGTTCCACCAACAATGTATTAGTGTCCCAGTTTTCCCATATCCTCTCCAATACTCATTCTTGTCTTTTCCTGTCATTTTAGCCAATCTAAGAGGTGTGTAGTGGTATCTCAGAGTTATCTTAATTTGCATTTCTCTGATCAATAGTGATTTAGAGCACCTTCTCATATGATTAGAAAGTTTTAATTTCTTCATCTGAAAATTGTCTGTTCATATCCTTTGACCACTTATCAATTGGCTAATGCCTTGGATTCTTATAAATTTGAGTCAATTCTTTATGAGGCCTTTATCAGAACCCTTAAATGTAAAAATGATTTCCCAATTTATTGCTTCCCTTCTGATCTTGTCTGCATTAGTTTTGTTTGTACAAAGACTTTTTTTTAACTTAGTATAATCAAAATTATCTATCTGCTGTTCGATTATGAGTTCCAGTTCTTCTTTGGAGACAAGTTCCCTCCTTCTCCACAGATCTGAGAGATAAACTATTCTATATTCCTCTAATTTGCTTATAATATCACTCTTTTTTAAAAAAAAATTAATAGCCTTTTATTTACAAGTTATATGTATGGGTAATTTTGCAGCATTGATAATTGCCAAACCTCTTGTTCCAATTTTTCCCTTCCTTCCCCCCACCCCCTCCCCTACATGGCAGGATGACCAGTAGATGTTAAATATATTGAAGTATAAATTAGATACACAATAAATATACATGATCAAACCGTTATTTTGCTGTACAAAAAGAATATGACTCTGAAATATGGTACAATTAGCCTGTGAAGGAAATCCAAAATACTAGTAGGCAAAAATATAGGGATTGGGAATTCAATGTGATGGTTCTTAGTCATCTCCCAGGGTTCTTTCACTGGGCATAGCTGGTTCAGTTCATTATTGCTCCATTGGAACTGGTTTGGTTCATCTCATTGCTGGAGATGGCCACGTCCATCAGAATTGGTCATCATATAGTATTGTTGTTGAAGTATATAATGATCTCTTGGTCCTGCTCATTTCACTCAGCATCAGTTCGTGTAAGTTTCTCCAGGCCTCTCTGAAATCATCCTGTTGGTCATTTCTTACCGAACAATAATATTCCATAATATTCATATACCACAATTTATTCAGCCATTCTCCAATTGATGGGCATCCGCTCAGTTTCCAGTTTCTAGTCAACAAACAGGGCAGCCACAAACATTAGCGCACATACAGATCCCTTTCCCTTCTTTAGTCTCTCTTTGGGGTATAAGCCCAGTAGTATCAGTGCTGGGTCAAAGGGTATGCACAGTTTGATAACTTTTTGAGCATAGTTCCAAATTGCTCTCCAGAATGGTTGGATGTATTCACAATTCCGCCAACAATGTGTTAGTGTCCCTGTTTTCCCACATCCCCTCCAATATTCTGCATTATCTTTCCCTGTCATTCTAGCCAATCTGACAGTGTGTAGTGGTATTTCAGAGTTGTCTTAATTTGCATTTCTCTGATTGATAATGACTTGGAGCATCTTTTCATATGGCTAGAAATAGTTTCAATTTCTTCATCTGAGAATTGTCTGTTCATATCCTTTGACCATTTATCAATTGGAGAATGGCTTGATTTCTTATAAATTAGAGTCAATTCTCTATATATTTTGGAAATAAAAACCTTTGATTGTAAAAATATTTTCCCAGTTTATCACTTCCCTTTTAATTTTGTCTGCATTAGTTTTGTTTGTACAAAAACTTTTCAGTTTGATATAATCAAAATTTTCTATTTTGTGATCATAATAATCTCTAGTTCTTCTGTGGTCATAAATTCCTTTCTCTTCCACAGGTCTGAGAGGTAAACTATCCTGTGTTCCTCTAATTTATTTATAATCTCATTCTTTATGTTTAGGTCATGAACCCATTTTGACCTTATCTTGGTGTACGGTGTAAAGTGTGGGTCGATGCCTAGTTTCTGCCATAGCAGTTTCCAATTTTCCCAGCAATTTTTGTCAAATAGTAAGTTCTTATCCCAAAAATTTGGGTCTTTGGATTTGTCAAACACTAGGTTGCTATAGTTATTGACTGTTTTGTCCTTTGAACCCAACCTATTCCACTGATCAACTAATCTATTCCTTAGCCAATACCAAATGGTTTTCGTAACTGCTGATCTATAATATAATTTTAGATCTGGTACAGCTAAGCCACCTTCATGTGATTTTTTTTTTCATATAATATCACTCTTTATGTTTAAATAATGAACCCATTTAGATCTTATTTTGGTATGTGGTGATACCCTAATTTCTTCCATACTCGTTTCCAATTTTCACAGTAGTTTTTGTTAAATAGTGAGTTCTTAACCCAAAAGCTGGGGTTTTTGGGTTTGTCAAACACTAGATTGCTATAATTATTGCCTATTTTGTCCTGTGATCCTAACCTATTTCACTGATTGACTACTCTATTTCTTAGCTGGTACCAAATGCTTTTGATGACCACTCCCTTATAATATAGTTTTAGGTCTGGTACAGCTAGGCCATCTTCATTAGCATTTTTTTTTTCATCATTAATTCCCTTGAAATTCTTGACTTTCTGTTCTTCCAGATGAACTTTACTATTTTTTATAAATCTGTAAAATAATTTCTTGGAAGTTTGATTGGTAATGGCACTAAAGTAGATTAATTTAGGTAGTATTGCCATTTTTATTATATTCGCTTGGTTTATCCATGAGCACTTGATATTTTTCCAACTGATTAAGTCTGACTTTATTTGTGTGAAAAGTGTTTTGTAATTGTGTTTATATAGTTCCTGATTTCCCTTTTTTAAAATAATCTTTTTCTCCATCAAGAATTATATTTATACTCTAATATCATAGTTCTCCTGGTTGTATATAAAAAGTAAAAATGGCATTAAAGAAGATAAAAATGTAAAAAGCAACTGGATTAGAGCAGAGGAAATACATAGTGGAAGCGACACAATTTCAGGTGTATTGAAACATGAATTTTCCAGGTAAGAAAATCTCATCTCATTATTTAAAAAACAAACAAACAAACAAAAGGCAACCAACTGATGTAATAACCATATGGACTGTTTTTCCATACATATACAGTTTTTTATGAGAATTAATTTTTTTTCAAATATACATCAAGGGTATAGTTGAAGTAGAAATCAGAAGAGAATAGACAGGTTCTTACAAATGATATTTCATGGTAGATCATATCTACACAATGACATAATAGACTGAAAGATGAAGAGAATCTGAGATAATATGCTTATTATTTTTTGAATATCAAAAGTATTTGATTCAGTAAAGCAAAATGCCATTTAAGAATTCATCGCCAACAAAAATATATAAGATTCCTTGAAAGACATAACAAAGATAACTTTGTTCAATGATTCTTTTAACATTAATACCTTCCTGGTATCCTCATCATGATTCTACTCTCAGACCATCTCCAATGCAACAAAAACTTGAACTCTACCCCTGAGGCTGATGGATCTGATAGATGAGTCTGCCTTATCTTTTTAGGATCCAGGCCACCATATCATTTCCTCAATATCTTCTTACTATGTAAATACCCTTCTGTCTTTTTTCCTTCTACCTTTTCACTTTATATGTCATTTTCTCCCATAAAAACATAAGATTATTGAGGGCTGAATTGTTATTCTTGTCTTGTATTTGTGTCTCTAAAATTTAGCAGTGTCTGGCACACGTAGTAAGTACTTAATAAATATTTTATTTATCTCAAGAGAAACAAGTATTTGCAGCTGTCAAGGAAAAAAATTCAGTTCAGTGTCTAAATGAGGACAGAATACCCAGAAATAATGCTCTGGCTTGCAGATAACATTGTGCTGATTTTATCAAGAGTAGCTGATATGGAAATATGTTTAATATGATTGTACATATATAACCCATATCAGATTACTTGCTATTTTGGGGTGGAGGGAGAAGAAAGAGGGAGAAAAAAATGGAAATCAAAATCTTATATGTTAAAAACTAAAAAAAAATTTTAATTTTAATTTTAAAAAGAGTATTTCATAGTCTCCAAAACAAGATTCATAATCATTCTATAGAAGTAGTGCCAATTATTTGTAAAGAAGAAATGAAATGAAATGGAAAGGACTATGGTCCAGATTAGGATATGAAGTTAAATGAATGGATCAAGGAAGCATAGATAGTATAGTAGATAGAGCTGGATCTGAAGTCAGGAAGAACTGAATTTAAATACTTTCTCTGAAATTAGTAGCCATATGATTTTGGGAAAGTCATTTAAACTACCTATATTTCACTTTCCGCATCTATAAAATGAGAGAATTGAACTCAGTAGCCTGTTAGGTCTCTTCTAGCTCTAAATCTATGAAATTTGTTCAAGAGTGTTCAAATCTATGAGATTGATTCATCAGTGTCTTGAACAAAATACTGCAAATTGACAGTTATTTGCCTTCAGAACTAAACAGGAAGTGAGCAAGATGGATTGTGAACAGGAAATTACAAGTTTTCTTAGGAACTTTTTCTCAAAATAAAAGTCTATTTTTAAAATACCATTTTTAGGGAGGAAGGAAGAGAAGTGTTATTGTATGGCTTCAAGTCATGGAATACTATAATATCTGAAGAATTGAAATTGAGGACCATCTAAAGGATAATGGAAAGGTTCAAAGGTGAATAGATTGTAACACATTACAAACAGGGAATGACAAAGAAGATATATTCATACAATGTCTATTTCCTTCCACTTCTTCCAGCATTTTTTTTTAAATCACATGTTTGGTTTTTTTTTAATTACATGTATCCTTATTATAGGCAATAGTATGTTCTGTTGCCTTCCTTCTTTTATCTCTAGTCTATTTCTTTTTTTTTTTCCTATTTCTTTCTCTTAAGACTATCAAAATAGAACAAAACTACTCTTAGTTCCTCTGCTTATCTTATCTGAGAGTTCTTTGTTTCTTCTCCTTCATTATAATGTAAAACAATTCAAATAATTCTTTCTAGTTAGTCAAATGTTTCAGTATTCTATGGTTCTCTTACTCCTGCATTTTCATTTCAAAATTTCTGCTCAGTGTTGGCCTTTTCCTTATAAATGTTTGGAAATCTTTCATTTCAATAAAAGTATTTTTTTTTCTTTGTAGAATTATACTGAGTTTACCAGATAGGTTATTATTCGTTAATAAGGCTTTATCTTTTGCCTTGTGGAGTATTATATTCCAAGCTCTTCAATTCTTTATGATGGCAGCTGCCACATCTTGTGTGATTCTAACTGTGGCTCATTAGTATTTCTTTGACCTGGAAATTCTGGATTTTTGCTATGACTCTCTTGGGAGTTTTTATTTTAAGGTTTCTTTCAGGAGATGACTGGCAGGCCTCTCTATTTTTGTTTTGCTTTTGTTTTAGAGAGTAGAACAAATTTCAATCATGATTTCTTGAAGTATAGTATTTAGGCTTTCCTTTTTCCCCTTTGGATCCTTTTGATCATGAGTTTCAGGTAATCTTGGATTAGCTATCCTTTACATATTTTCAATATTAGTTCTCTTTGACAGTATAGAGCAGAAGTCAGCAAATTATAACCTGCAGGCCAAATCCTGTCCTCCACCTGTTTTTTTAAATCCAGAAATTATTCTTTGCTCATAGACCATACAAAAATGGACAGCAGCTCAGATTTGGTCTATAGGCCATAGTTTACAGACCCCTGATATGGACCTTAAATTTTCTTTTGTTAACAATTTTTAAATTTTGTTTTTAATTTTTTTTTTAATCTCTTATAAGCATTATTTGTTGCTTGATTTTCTTTCCTAAGAAACCCCAAATGGAGTCACAAGGAGTTAGGCACAACTGAAAAAATAACTTGACATGATATTTGTGGAAATTTTATGGAAATAAGTATAGAAGAATTGCACATGTTTAACAAATACTGGATTACTTGCTGTCTAGGGAAAGGGAGGTAAGGGGAAGGGAGGGAAAAAATTTGGAACATAAGATTTTGCATATATATTTTCAAAATAAAAAAACTTTAATAAAAAAAGAATTTGAGCATAGAAAAAAATGAAAAAATGAAAAATGACTTGAATAACAATAATCCTGCATATTGCTTGCTTTGTATATATTTGTTTGCATTTTGCTTCCTCTATTAGATTGTGAGTTTGTTGAGGACAAGGACTTTCTTTTTCTTCTTCTTCTTCCTTTTTTTTTTTTTTTTTTTTTGGTATCTTCAGCTCTTAGCACAGTACCTAGCACATTTTTTTGTTGTTAATTGTTGAAAACATGTCTGAAAGACATGTCCAACTCTTCATAATGCTATTTGAGATTTTCTTGACAAAGATATTGTAGTATGTTTTGCCATTTCCTTTTCCAGCTCATTTTACAGATGAGGAAATTGAGGCAAATGGGGAAGTAGCTTACCCAGGGTCATTCAGCTAGTAAAAGTCTAAGATCTGAATTCAGGAAGATGAATCTTGCTGATTTTAGGCTCAACATTCTATCCTCTGCTTTACCTTCGCCTGACACATATTAAATGCTTAATAAATGTTTATTTAAAAAGTCATTCTTCTTGCAATTCTTTCTTCTCCAGCTGTCATTTTTTTCTATCATTATATTTTGTGTCTCTTGTTTAATATCTTCCAGGTTTTCTTGTACACCTTGTGGCAAAGACATTCTTTCTCTGAGAATATATTTGGATTTCTGGATTTTACTCTATTTTTCTGGCTTTATGCCTTGAGCATCCCTTAGTCTATAATATTTTTTCATTGTGCTTGGTGTTTTCTTCTGTTTATTCATATTTTTAGCTTTGGTTTCTGGATTGGGGCTTTATACTTATGTCAAACTTTAGTCCCTCTCCTGACTTTGGGGAATGTAGACAAACCCTGATTGGTCTTGAATGTGGTGACTAACTAGGTTTCACCTTATCTAGGAATTATTGGGTTAGGCTCAGCTACTTGGTGGTTTAACTAAGATTTTAACGTTAGTACCTTCTCTTGCTTTTATTTGCAAAATTCTGAAGTCAGAATTGGCTCTAGTCCTTTGTGAATGGGACCAACAGATCCCATAGAGGTTGGGACACGTCTGTATGTAATTAGACATTTTTGATGGGGAGGAAGAGAAAAATCTGAGCAAAAGGGAAAAACCATGGGATAGATAAAAACAGAAAAAAAGAAGTGACCATAGCATGTGTTGTTTTACAGTCAATCTTCATAGTTCTTTTTCTGGATGCAGTTGGCATTTTCTGTCCAAAGTCTATTGGAATTGCTTTGGATCACTGAACCACTGAGAAGAACTGAGTCTTTCACAGTTGATCATTGCACATTCTTGCTGTTATTATGTACAATGTATTCCTGTTTCTGCTTGTTTTGCTCAGCATCATTGTTCTATAAAAAAAGCTGATTTTAGAAAGGCCTATAAAGATTTACATGAACTGATGCTGGGATTGTACTAGGGTTAGTGGTGCTGCAGGCTTCTCCAAGTCCCGCCTGTTATGCTGGGGTACAGAAGCTCACAATTTGTCTTATATAATTGCTTTAGAGGTCTCACAGCTGGTCTGCTAATCCACTGGTCTTTTAAACCAGGACAGAATAGGCAAAGCTGCTGTATTTTGGCTGAGCCTTCTGTTAGATTCTCCGTGCTGCTCCTGTGTTAGTCCAAGTTCCCCCTTGCCCAATTGACACAGATTTTTTCTTGAAATCCTTCCAAGATATTTTAAGCTGCAAAATTTTTACCCTCTGAATATTTGATATAGGGTCGATTTTAAGGGAAGCTGGAGAGAACTCAGGCAATGGTCTATCTACTCTCTCCATCTTGACCACCCCTTCACTGAGGTCCTTTCTCAAGCTGAACTTCTAAGATTCAAACTCTGTTGCAACTCTGATGGTTGGCCACATTGTTCAAAAGCCAAACATTTGCCTAAAACACTATTTTACAGGGAACTCACATAAGGCAAATGTTCACAGAGAGGTCAGAAAAAAATGATATAAGGGCACTCTCAAGGTCTTTCTGAAGTACTTTGGAATTTATTGTGAGACACTGGCACAGGATCATCCAGCATAGTGTTTCTGTGTCAGATAAAGTGATGAGCTCTATAAGGAAAGCAGAATTGCAGTAGCTCAAAAGAAATGTGAAATGTGTATACACATTTAGAGACATTTCCACTCCATATGTTCATATGGACTATTTGTGCCCAACCTGAGTAGAACCTTCTGAGCTAGTGTTGGTCTAATCAGTAAATCAGACACACTGTACTTTGATCCCAACATAGGGATGCCACTTTGGTTCTCTTGGAGCATGAAAGGCAATAACCAGCCACTCATCCAGCCTCTCATGTACGCTGTTAAATAATCTCTCAATTGGTCTTCTTGCCTTTAATCTCTCCCCTACTTATCCAATCTGCCTCAGAGTTTCCAAATATATATATATATATTTTTTTTTTTTTTTTTTTTTGCTGAGGCAATTGGGTTTAAATGAAACTTGCCCAGGGTCACACAGCTAGGAAGTGTTAGGTGTCTGAGGCCAAAAGTGCAAATTGGTAATTCTAAATGCTCAGTTGTGATCATGTCATTCCTCTACTCAAGAAGTTCCTGTCATCCCTAGGTCACTTATATGACATCTAAAGCCTTATACAATTTGATTCAAGTCCATCTTTTCAGGTTGATGTCACTTTATTCTGTTTCATGCCAGATATTCCAGCCAAATAGAACATCTTGCTGTTCCTTGTAGATGACATTCCACCCCCATTTCTTTGCCTTCCTTTTGCCTGATGCCTAGAATGTTCAATGACATTCCACCCCCATTTCTTTGCCTTCCTTTTGCCTGATGCCTAGAATCTTCACCTCTGCATTGTAGAATTCCTAGCTCCCCTCAAATCTGATCAAGTGTTGAACCCCCTAAACATGATCTATGCCGATTACCCTAGTATCTAGTGCTCTTCTCCCATGGTAAATTACTCTTGTTTCAACTTGAAATGCTATGGAGATGAGTAAATTAATTAATTAATTAAATACATTTATTGAATGTTTCTTAGGTACTAAACATTATATTCCACTCTAGGGATACAAATTTTAAGAGCTCTTATTTTAACTGGGGAAACAATCCATTAAAAAAGTTCAGTTGCAGGGTGGGTGGCAAGGTGACTTGTAAGTCCTAAGGTTTGAACAATGGCACAAATGGACTAGATTACATCGGGAGGTCAGATGGAATACCAGGGTCTTTTAGGGTATGGACATGGGACAGATAAAACCTAGAGGACCTTACAGTCTACTATCAGCATCAATGGCAAATCTAGTGTCAGTGACTCCCATCTCATTCATGCTGTTAGGATTAGTCAAATAGCCCAGACATTTATAATGTATATCCTTTGAGATTATATATCTATGTCAAAGTTGTTTCACATCAACAAAATGTAAGCATTTTGAGGACAGAAAGTCTTCTGTAATTTTGCATGCTCAGTGCCTATCATGATCCCTGGAAAACAGTTACTAAATACTTGTGGATTGAATTGAAGCTCAGAACAAGTTGTATATTTAAAGCCTAACCATTTACAGAGTGACTTGCAATTGAGGCTGATGTTCATAACTTAAGAAGGATGATGGGGAAAATGTCTTAGGAAATTAAAGGAGCAACTTCAGGAAGGAAGTAACAGGAAAATCACACATCAATTGCACATATTTAACATATATTGAATTACTTGCCATCTTGGGGGGGGGCGGTGTGGGGAGGAAAAGAGGGAGAAAAAAAATTGGAACACAAGGTTTTGCAAGAATGAATGTTGAAAAAGTATCTATGCACGTGTTTTGAAAATAAAAAGCTTTAAAAAAAGAAAATTACATTCTTTGCCTTGTCTAGTAAGTACTTTATATTTCACTAAGTCAATGAATGAATTATTGTTTATACACCACTGAATCTAACTTTTGAGTACTTCCCATAAATTATCTGGGTCAGGGAAGGGCATTTAAATGTATGGTAGGTTTGGGATGAAGTAGAAGGTTATTACTGGCTGAGATCTCTCAATCTGCCTTCAGGCAGGCGATCCAGTACTCATTATTTGACTAAATGACCTAATACAGCTGAGTTGACGACTTAAGCAGGATGTCATCCTCCAAAAAAGGTGTCCAAAGAAAGAGATAATCACCTGGAAGGGTGCTGAGACATTGTTCCTCTTGAAAAAAGCAATGGGAGCCAGGATAATAATAATAATAGCCAACATTTTTATACTACTTTAAGGCTTACAAAGGATTTCACATATATTATCTGATCATCACAATAATTCTGTGAAATAGGTGCTGTCATTATCCCCATTTAACAGATGAGGAAACTAAGTGTTTTGCTTAGGACCCAAAGCTAGCAAATGTCTGAGTCAGAACTCCACCATCTAGTTGGCCTTCTCAATTTTTTTTTTCTTTTTGTCTGTGAGTCCTAGAAGCCAAGTAAGATATTCTCTTCCATTGGAGGGGAGAGCTTTCCCTCTCTGCTTTGACATTCCAGGATTGTGAAAAGAGGAGCTTTTCTTGCCTATAATTTAAAACAAAGAGAGCATCTGACCCACTGGCAATAGGAATGTAATTGAGACTGAGTTGGCAAAAATACCTTAAATAATAAAGCCTACTGCAGGGGGTGACTGCTGACTCAAGGGGGTAAATGAATTGCTTTATTAGTAATACAGGGATGTTCCCAGTTAGGGAAAAAAGTGCCAGGTAAGGTTAGGATAATGGTAACAGGATATTTCATCTCTCCAAAACATGAGAAAATGATTAAACACCGAGAACATCACTGAACTGGAAAGAGGAGATTCTAAGATGTTTTTTGATATAAGCTACTCCAGGAGAGCCTACACCCAAGACAACCATACATCTTGAATTTTTTGGAAGTTTTGATTTCTAGAAAAGAAATATCACTTTAATGAGGCTTTGTCAGACCATACATACTAAATTTTGGTTTGAAAAATATTGCTATTGTGCTGATACACCCCTTCCAACATTAGCCATCAAAGAGAGAATATAAATACCAGATGTTGTAAGGTCTTGTACTGAATGAGGACTAATAAATAAGGAATTACATGTGATTAAAGCAGATGAAAAAAACAAGCCACTTCCTCAGACTCTTCCAAGGAGTTTGGAGTTGTGTGATCCCAAAAAACTCATGTACTTCAGTTAATGGAAATAAATATTTATCTTGTAAGCCACTCGTGTCAAAGTCAAATAAAAACCTTGTCAACAGCATATTGACTTGAAAAATCACATATTGACAATTATCTATGTTGTGTTTTCATTTCATTAAATATTTCCCAATTATATTTTAATTTGGTTCAGTGATGTTCTTGCAGGAAGTGTCTGATTGCCTTAAGTGACTAAACATTGTTTAGTTCTTAGGGTTTTACCTCCTCTAGGCTCTTCTTCTAATCCTTACTTGCATTGGGCAGATTGGGTTCCCTAGGGATCAGCTGATTTACCCTCAGGTTTCTAGGGATAACCCTGATATTTGTGACTTAATACCATCTCATGAAATCCCTATCCCATATACTCCCCCCCATATAATGTGACATCAATTACTTTTATAAAGGACAGTTAGATGGCCCAATGCTAGGCCTGAAATCAGGAAGATTCATCTTCCTAAATTTAAATCTGGCCTCAGATACTTATAAACTTTGTAACCCCCTTAGTTTCCTCATCTGTAAAATGAATTGGAGAAGGAAATGGCAGATCTCTCCAGTATCTTTGCCAAGAAAACTCCATATGGAGTCACAAAGACTTGGACATGACTGAAATGACTGAACTACACTTTTATAAAGGGATGTTTATTTAAAAGGTATAGGAAGGGAAGAACTTATTAACTAAAAGGTATAGGAAGGGAAGAACTTATTAACATATCCCCAAACCAGAATATACAATGGTCTTTTAACCACCTGGACAGTCCCCTTGCCTACTTGGGCTGGCTCCTTGCGGGACTCAATTTCTTAGCTGTGCCCTCCACACTGTGCCTGTCAACACTGGAGTTAGCTACCACAGCTACCATTTCTGGTGGTCTTTTGCCACAGACCCTATTTGTTTAGGAAACTTCTGATGGCTCTTCTGACCTTTCTAACCTCATAAAATTATAATGTACTCAATTCTATCTTTAGATACTCATTCATTTAAGATTCAGAAATAATGGCCACAAAAGAAATATGTATCATGGCAGCTGGTGGAAGGAGCTATCTTTTTCCTCACCCAGAGACTGTGGGACTTGGTAAGCGAGAAAATAGTAGTGTAAGTTAATGATAACAGGGAAGTTTGGCAGAAAGTAAATTACGGATGAGAGGTTGGGATAACAGTTTAGACACATGCAGTTTTTGGTGCTCTGGAAATGATAGGAGGAGGCAAAACCTCCAACTCTCTGTTAGGTAGGCAGAAAGAGTTTTGAATATGGCTATATCTGGTAGATAAAGAGGCAATTAATCACCAGCTTATGAATGCTAGTAAAACTAAGCCATGGTATTACCTTTCAGCCTTACTCAAGCCCAAAGCATCCCCTAAAGTCACCACTCCAGTTGGATACAAAGTGTTGCTGTACACTAGCCAACAGTGTAGTGTTGTACCAGGGAGTCCACAGTAGGTTAATTGAGGCAGTTTCCTTGGTGGATTTTAGAATACAGATGAACAACAAAAAAAGGCATCATGAACTTAAAAAAAAATGCAACATTTATTAAGAAGTTACCATTTGACATATTTTACATGATTGTACATATACAACCCATCCCAGACCACTTACCATCTCAGGGAGAGGGGAGGGGAGTAAGGGAGGTCTAGAATTTGGAATTCTAAATTTAAAATTGTTTTTATATGTAATTGGGAAGAAAAAATAAAATATTAAAATGTCAAAGCAAAAAAAAAAAGAACTTTCCATATGTAGAGTACTATGATATGTAGAGTAGGAAGCACAAAGTTTAAATAAAATATAATCTCTTCCTCATGGAGTTTACTAGGAGAAGCTAGAACAAGAACAACTGACTTTTTGATAGTAATGGATGGAGTGATGGATCTGGAATAAGGATGATCCCAGTTCAAATCTAGCCTCAGACACCTAATAGCTGTGTGACTATGGATATTCAACTCTCCTGCCTCAAGTTCCTTACTTGTAATATAGGGATAATAACAATACCTCCCTCCCAGGGTTGTTACATCATGAACTTTTGAAAGTCATTACCTATATAGGAACTTAGGGCAACCACTCTGCCAGTTGCTGTGGGAAGGACCAAATGAAGACTATTGGAGTCCTTTGTTCTAGCCACCACATATAGTTAAGCTCAAATAATACTGGGTTCCCAAGAGGAGTAAAAACCTATTTCTTCCCTAGTGATAAAGATGGAGGCCAGAATACTCCATTATATCAACTCCCTTTTCAATAGCCCTGCAAGGCCATGAAGAAGACTTATGGCATGTTACTCCTGTTAATTTACAGTCATACTTAACAAAATCACACACCCACTGCTCAGGCTCTTCTTGCCCTAGCCAGTGCTATGACTATTAGTCAGATAGTTATTTTTATTTTTATTTTTGCTGAGGCAATTGGGGTTAAGTGACTTGTCCAGGGTCATACAACTAGGAAGCATTAAGTGTCTGAGGTCGCATTTGAACTCAGGTCCCCCTGACTTCAGGGCTGATGCTCTAACTACTATGCCAACTAACTGCCTGAAATTTATTTATTTATTTATTTATTTTTAAATTTTTAAAAAATATTTATTTAATAATTACTTTATATTGACAGAATCCATGCCAGGGTAATTTTTTTACAACATTATCCCTTGCACTCGCTTCTGTTCCGATTTTTCCCCTCCCTCCCTCCACCCCCTCTCCCAGATGGCAAGCAGTCCTATATATGTTGGATATGTTGCAGTATATCCTAGATACAATATATGTTTGCAGAACCGAACAGTTCTCTTGTTGCACAGGGAGAATTGGATTCAGAAGGTATAAATAACCCGGGAAGAAAAACAAAAATGCAGATAGTTCACATTCGTTTCCCAGTGTTCTTTCTTTGGGTGTAGCTGCTTCTGTCCATCATTTATCAATTGAAACTCAGGTCTCTAATTCTGCCTGAAATTTAAATCCAGATTCAGACACTTACTAGCTATATGACCCTAAGCAAATCTCAATCTAATTTTCCAATTCTTCATTTGTAAAATGAGCTGGAGAAGGCAATGGCAAGCCACTCAAGTAACTTTACCAAGAAAACCTCAAATAGGATCATAGAGAGTTAGATAAGACTGAAAGACAACGGAACAAGACTTGTTAGAGATCATTGCAATGGGGACAGGTGACAATGTCAGCTTTGTTACCTCCTCCCCAGTTTAGGATCACAGATCCAGGGTGGACTGAGAAGGAGAATGGTAAGGCGGAATAGCATTCCCAGGAATGGAGGCCCTGGATTGTGCTTGGAGAAAGAAGGAAGTTCAATGCAGCAGTGAAGGTGATGTAGGACAGACCCCTGGCATAGAGCAGAGTCTCATTTCCTACATCTAACTCAACCTGCAGAAGAATCACCAGAACAGAGATTCCCCTTTCCTCCCCTCCCTTCCTGTCTCTCCCCTACTCTTCCCTTCTCTTCCCTCTCTAGATCAGTCCAGACTTTTTCTCCAAGAGTCTGGCAGAGCCTAGGAACTGGAACAGTGGGCAAATTAAAAAAAAAAAAAAGAATAAGTCTCCATAATGGTGGCAGGTTCCCTTAAGACACAAGTACAGATGAAGAGAATGAATCTGAAACGTCTGTAAGAAAAACCTCTAGAAAAATACAGCACAAAACTTAACAAAAATGACTAGAAGACATAAACCAAGAATTTTTCAAAAGAGTCAAAGTTATAAATGGAATGAGGGCACTGGAGGAAAAACTGGATAGGGGTTGGGAGTGGGGAGAGAGTTATGGAAGAAAGAATTGGACATGGAATTAACAGCTTGGCACAAGAACTACAGCATTTGCTGACAAAATCCCTGAAAATTAGAATAGACCAAATAGAAGTCAATGACTTCATAAAGAAACAAAGACTATTAATACAAAGCAAAGAGGTTGAAAGGAAAAATAGAAGTAAATATAATGCCTCATAGCAAAAAAATAAAACAAAACAAACCAAAAAAATGATCTGGAAAAAAGGTCAAGGAGAACAAAATTAAGAATTAGTGAACTCCATGACCAAGGAGGGGGAGTCTAGATACAAGATTTAAAGAAATCTTAGAAGAAACAAACAAGGTCTGTAAGAAGAGACCAAAATAGTAGAAGTAGAATCCACTGATCACTTCCAGAAATAAACTTCAATGGAAAGCTCCCAGAAATATCATAGCCCAAATCCAAAGCTTCTAGGTCAAAGAAAAGTATTATAAACACGTAAGTGCTGAGAGAAGCCACAGCTAGAATCACACATAATTTAACAAGGAATCAGAGAACATGGAATATGACACCCCAGAAGGCAAAGGATACAGCCAAGAATAACTTATCTAATGAACTGAGTATAACATGACAGGGGGGAAAATGGATCTTTAATAAAATAAAAGACTTCTAAGCATTCTTGATGAAAAGACCAGAGCTGGGAGGAACTTTGAAGTTCAAATATAGAAGTGAAGATAAATATAAAAATGTAAACATGAATGAACAATGACAAAGGACTAAAAATTCAAATATGGGGAGATGAAGTATATGTCCCCTCTGAATCTTATCATCAGGGTTCATAGAGAGACTCAAATTAGACAAGACTTAGGAGAGGCTCTGTTAAGACTTGATAATCTTAAGAAAAAAAAAAAAATGGAAAAAGAGAAGAGGAATAAACCGGAGGAGGGCAGCAGGAAGGAAGGCTACGGAAATTATCTCACATAATCAGAGTACACAAGTAGATATTTATACAAATAAGGGGAGGTGATGAAGAAAAATGTCTGATATTTGAGTCATGTGATACCAGTATACACATATACCAGAGTTAGATACAGAAATGTGTTTCACTCAACAGGGAAATGGGGAAAAGGGAAAGAAGGATGAAGGGGAATTAGAGGGAGGATTATTCTTAAGCAAAACAAACTGTAAAGATGTAATTTTTTTCCTAAGGTCATGAAGAATAAATAAATAAATAAATGAGTAAGCAAAGGAGAAAGAAACCAACCATAGATAAGATATATCTATAGGGATAGAGAAAATCTGGATTCATATAATTTTTAAAATGACAATTATACCTAACTATCTATATGTTTAATGTCATCCCAGTTAAATTACTAAAATTATTATTTTACTGAGAAATAATGTTCATTTGGAAAAAATAAAGTTTATTTGGAAGAACAAAAAAATCAGGAACTTCAAAGAAGCCGTGAGAAAAAAAAAGATGTAAAGGAAGTAGATTCAGTAATATCAGACTTTAAACTATATTATGAGAAGATTGTTGTAGTGTGAAAATGATAACTTCTATTATTTTAAATTAAAATTTTCTTGTATAAACAAAACTTATGTAGCCAAGAATAGACGAAGTGTAGAAAATGGGGTGGGGGAAGTTTTCATAGCTAATCTCTCAGATATGATGTGATTGAGTTTGAATATTGCTGTGGTATAGGAAAGATGAGCTGTTTGATTTAGAAAAACATGTAAAGACTTGAACTTATGGAGGAAGATACTATCTATCTTACAGAGAAACACATGATAGAAGGAAATAAGCATGGTATAGTCTTACATATATGTATGAGTGTTCATGTGAATGCCTATGTTTATAGATATTATGTATATACATGTATATATATATATCTACATTTACATATCCACACTTAATTATAGCCTTCTTTAATGTTAGAGAGGAGAGGAAAAAATAAAGTAGAAAGTACAAGGCAAAGAACAAAAGAAAACCAACAAGGAAGCAAAGAAAAGCTGGGTGACTTTGAAAACCATGTATAGTATTTATTATATAGATTTTCTTGAAATGAAAATTTATTGTTTCATATGGAATCCTCTCTTATGGTTTGTTGTATACATGATAATGCCTTTTTTTCTTTTCCCATTTTGTATTTAAGTTTAAAATTAAAAAAAAATTTACCAGAAATAATTGCTTGCTTATTAGTAGTTACTACTGAATGAAGGACACGAGATTAGCCATATCATTCCTTCTTCCGACAATTGCCTTTTAAGAATTGTATGGCTACTTTTTGTAGTGACAAAGAATTGGAAACTGGTGGATGCCCATCAGTTGGGCAATGGCTGAATTAGTTATGGTGTATGAATGTTATGGAATATTATTGTTCTATAATAAACGACCAACAGGATGATTTCAGAGAGTCCTGGAGAGACTGACATGAATTGATTCTAAGTGAAGTGAGTAGAATCAAGAGAACATTATATACAGCAACAAGAAGATTATGTGATGATCAACTGAGATGGACGTGGCTCTTTTCAACAATTCAAGGCAATTCCAGTAGACTTGTGATGGAAGGATCCATTCGCATCCAAAAGAGAGAACTATGGAGACTGAATGTGAATAAAAGCATGGTATTAAAAATAAGTTCTGTGGCTATTGAATGATACAAAAGACTTCTTTTATTAAAAGGAAATAGTACATTCAAGATCTTGCTGACCAAGGCATCAGTGCTGTTCCCTAACAATTTTCACTCTGTTAATGACTGCATCCTCCACTCCAAGTCCTGATCCCCTGCCTTCTCTAGCCCCCTCATCTTTGAAGTCTTGGGCTCCCAAGAAATGATAGTAATAGGATAACCTGAGGAATAGTGGAGTTGACAAGTCCTCCCAGTGGGCTTAGTTATGAGTTTTATGGGTAGTGCTTAAGATTACCTTGATAAGATCTATACTGATTCTTGAGTCTGACTGACTGATCTGGAATCTAGAAATATGACAAAATAGAGTTATGATCAATGAAAAAATTTTGCTGATGCTTACCATTGCATATAGTTGTTTTGTTTCTCATTCATCAGAGATATCATAGACCTTCAGAACAACAAGGGTGATGTCATTTTGAAAACGACAGACGTTGGGTGGTAGGTCCATTGCTAATATGCACATGGGATCAGAGATGCCATGTTGCACTGATCTCCCTAACAAAAGTCTGAGGCAGATATTTCTGCCAAATGAGGGTCTTCATGGCAATTGGAGCACCTACCTATTCCATGTAGGCCTTGACTTGTCCCCAACTGGCAAACTGGCCCTCTTTCAGCATCTCAAGCCAAGAGGTTCACCCCTGCTAAAAAGTACTTTCATTATTATGCCCTTGAGTATAGAATTTGAATGTTTTACCTCCTAAAATCATTTCTATCCTGACTGAATGCCAACTAGAAAAGTGGTTTGTGTCATCACAAATAATACAAGTAATACAAGAATAGTGCCAATGCTTATGATATTTGGGGTAAGAAACTAAAGGCCATAGAAACCAAATTTGTACTTGCTTTATTACTGAAGGCAAGGGATCCAGAGAAGAAAAATTAATTTAGGAAGTGAACAGCTGGCTAAGAAGGTAGTATCTGAGAACAAGACTTGGACTTCTGACACTTAAACGATGGGCATTGCAGGTTCCTGTTCAGAAAAGGCTGCTAAGAATGTATTTTCTAGGTGTCTTAAAAATCTAGTCAAAAATACTTTAAAAAGGATGGATGAGGGAGAAGACTGCTTAATGTATATAATCTTCCATCTAGATAATGACAAAGAATAAAGAATAGTAGTGAAGGAAGCTCCAAGTTGACAAAAATCAAAGAGACAAAAATCTAAGAAAAGAGCCAGTAATGTTATACACACACACACACACACACACACACACACACACACACACACACACACATATTTTTAAAAAGGTATATTCATGTAAAACAATCTAATAGTCTGGGTGTGGGTATGGGAAGATTGTTAGGGAAATCCAGAAGCCAGAGGGAAGATTCTGTGATAAGATGATATCTATAACTCTAGCTCTAATTATTTACAAATCTAGGGAGAGAAGAAGGAGGCAGGATTGAATTCTGGAAAAGGGAATGACACACCAGAATTCCAGCCAGCTGGCTGATGATAAAGGCAGCTACTGAAACAGGGAGAGGAGAGAGCTGAGAAGAATAGCTACTTAGCCTCTTGGGGTAAGGAGAGACTGTGATTAGTTATCACTGGGGAACTGAATAGCTCAAACCAAGGGTTGAGCATGGATTAAAAAAGAACCTTAAAGAAGCTATGAAATATCCAACATAGGCCCCCTTCATGTGATATGGAGTGGAATTTCCCTGTATTCACTTAGGGTGAAGAGAAATGGAAAAACCTTAGCTCAAGCGGATGGAGTTTATTGCTGAAAAAAATTCCATTCACTCTTGGTCATTAAGAAGAGAGCCGGCCTGCCTGTCTGGGCTGCAGCTGTCTTCAAGGGCATTCTGAAGTGGCCTCCTGCCTCCTCAGTCCCACAGCTTGTCCTTTGTCTGCCTCTGGGTAGTAGGGAAAATGTGGTGATGGAGCTTGGTTCAGGATGCCAGAGCTACTGCAGGAGGACGAGCTCTCTTTCTGCATCACCGAAAAATTTCTCAGCTTTTGCCTGTTCCAGGAGGCTTCTGGATTAAAGTCACGCTCAACGGTCCTGAATGTGTTTACATTTCTGTGCAAAGCACAAACAAGTTTCAAAGAACAAAAGAGAAATGGGGAAAATCTTCTGTGTTTTTGGCCAGTTGGGTTTGAGATGTAGCAGAGCCTCTGCGTCCAAAGAAGGGCCATAGACTTTAGAACTAGAAGGAATTTTAAAGAATATCTAGTTCAGGAGTAATTAACCATTTTTGTGTATGTTATGGGTCTTTTGGGGAATCAATAAAATGGTTTTAAATGTCTAAAATAAAATATATAGCATTACAAAGGAAATTAATTGCATTAAAATATAGTTCTCAAAATATTTTTTAAATATCAGACTCAATGCTGTTGGGTGGTACAGTGGTTGGAGCACTGACCCTTAGAGTCACGAGGACCTGCATTCAAATATGGCCTCAGATGCTTATTAGCTGTGTGACTGGGCAAGTCACTTAATGCCAATAGCCTTCCTCCTAAAAGAAAGAAACAAAAAGCTCACCAATAACCCCCAATTTAGCCCAACACCTTCATTTTATATTTAATTTTTTCAAAATGGGACAAGGCAATTGTTCAGGCTCACACAGCTAGGTTGTGTTAAGTGTCTGAGGCTACATCTGAACTCAGGTCCTTTTGACTCCAGAGCTGGTACTCTATCCCCTGCACCCTTTAGCTGCCCCTGCAGCTAATTTATAAAGAAATTTATTTAATTTATAAAGAAAGAAGAATTTTTGTAGAAAGGTAAATCAATTTGGCCAGAGTCAGCCACCTGTATGAGGCAGCATTTGAATGTTTAGTCCAGCGTACTGTTAATCTAATCATGTTCAGTGTGGTGTTGAGGTTTCTTCCTGAAAATCCTGACATCTTGCCACCCTTACCTGGTACAGGGTTATGGTCACCTTTCTTGGCCAATAGAAATGATATGTTGAGGTATCTTTGGTTTTTACATATATACTTATCCATCCATATATGAATACATGTATATATACATGTGTGTATGTATATATGTATGCATTTACATATATATAAAACAAAAATACATTTGGTGATGTTAATTCATAAAACCTAAAAGCTTAAGCTGAAATAAAGCTTTAGAAGTAATTTAATTTAATCTTAATTTTATATGTAGTATCTAGGATACCCCTTCTTGCACATAGGACCCTAAAAACATCACTCCAGTTTCACAGAACTCTATGGATTGGCAGTCACTCAAAACTATAACCAATAAGTCACTGCCCATAATGTTTACTTTTACTAGTCTGCCAAAGGACACAATTTGTTCAGAGGAAAGATAGTTAATGAAATGGCATGATGTAAGTAGCAACAGAACATTCTCCCTATAAATCTGGATCATACTCTTCCATTAGTACTTATACCATCTGTGGAAATATTCATTACAAATAAGGATCACATATGTGATACATAACAAGGAATAGGTTTTGTCAAGGACCAAGGCGAAGGGAGACAATTCTCACCTCTAAAATTGCAGGATGCTAGTGTTTCCTGGGGAACCATATCCCTGTTCTTTCTGGGTCTGCTTGTGGACATGGTATCTGATCTCTATTCTTCCCCTTCTCTGTTCTCTGGGCTTAGCATCCCACTGGTCTCATCTCCCTCATATCAAGTTGGCTCCATCTTTTCAAGTCCACTTGAAGACTAGTTGGACTTCTCTGTTGTTATTCAGTAGTTGTTATGTCCAACTCTTCATGACCCCATGGACCATAACACACCAATATTGTCCATGGGATTTTCTTGGCAAGGCTCTGGAATGGTTTTCCATTTTCTTCTCAGGGGAACTCCATTCTAGGAGGATATAATAATTAGAAAGGTACTCCCAGAAAAGAGCAGACTGACAGCTATTTAGTGATAACTAGAGCCTAAAAGTCACCTCAAAAAGTAAAGTGGCTAAGATTTTCTTAACTTTTGTGTCTGAGGTTGAGGTAACTTTTCTTTGTCCCAGATAACTATTTAACCTGAGGTTAGAAAGTCCCAAGATTTTCCTTGTGGTTTGGAATGCAAACAAAAGGCAAGTGACAAGAATCTTATGGGACACCCTAGATGAAGGTCCATCCAAAGAGATTGAGAATGAATGGTCAGATGGGTAGGAGGAAAACCAGGATAGAATACTATCATGAAAACCTAGAGAACAAAGAGTATTAAGAAGAGGATCGTCAATAGTTAAAGGCTGCAGAAAGGTCAAACAGGACAAGGATTGAAAAAAGGTTTTAGGTTTAGCTTTTAGGTTTAAAAGATCATTAGTAACTTAATTAGTAATTAATATAAAATTTAGATATGATGTTGGGCAGTTTTATAATTTCCAAAAATTCATTCTCAGCAACTTTTTTTTTCCTTTTCAATTCTAGATGGTTAATCGACTCTTGGGAGTACCTGTTCAAAATACATGTGCTAATGGAATAACTCTGAATTTTCCATACAGATGCTTATCATAAAAATATGGATTGCACATGTTTAACCTATATCAAGATGGCTTATTATCTAATAGAGGGGGAGAGGGAAGAAAGGGAGAAAAATCTGAAACACAAAATTTAGCAAAGGCATATGTTGAAAACTCTCTTTGCATGTATTTGGAAAAGTAAAATACTATTTAAAATACAATTTAAATACTATTTAAAAACAAAAACCCAAATGCTCATCATAGTTTGAAGATTGGGTTTTCTAAATCCATTTGTTTTTCCTGTGTGGATTGTTAGGTAAAACTTTTTTCTTCACTTAATAATATTTGTGGTTTGTGCAATAGAATAGGACTTGAAGCATAATGTCCCCTTCAAACAGGAGCATCAGGAGATTGAATTCTTATTATCTATAGGAAATTCCTCTTTCTTTGGATTCTGTATCCCTTGGACATCCTCCATGACACTGGTAAACATCTTTAGCACACATATATCTTTATGTTTTATGCCTCACTTGAAACTGATACTCAGAATTGTTTAAAAAATATTTCTATAATTGCACATAGTAAGGAATATCATATGATTTTAATATATTTTTATAGGAGACATTTTTGGAAGAAAACCTTTCATGTTTCTTTTTTCTCTACCAGATCAAATGCATTTGATGATGCAAGTGGGATCTTTTATACTCTATATCTTTTATTCTATTTTTAATTTTGATAATGTGGCTAGTAGTAGAAAACAATTTCATAGTATAGACTTGGGCTGCCTAGACTCCAAAGCACATCGATTTTGGAGGACCTCTGTGGGAACTTTGTAAGGACTTTGGCTTATAAAGTCCTTTGTAAGACCTTCTAAGGCTCATAGGGATACTGGAGGATTTTAAGGAAGAAAGAGAATCCAGAGACTGGACTGTTAACAAGAAGCTCAGTTTATGTTGAGATACCAGTAGAATTTGATGAAGAGACATTTATCCAAGTTTTGTGCTTAAAAAAAAAAGCAGGAAGAAAGATAAAATTTATACACAAACCAATGAGTGCCTGAACCAGAAAATGAAAAGAGAAAAAAAAAGGAAGGATATAGCAGGAAAAGACTGGAATTGAAACCAACCTGGACAGCAATTAGCAGTTATAGCAGTTGGTGAAAGGAATTCTTATTCTCATCACTATCAGCCCATCTTTCTTTTTCCTACATGAGGTGACCTCAGCTGTGAGCTTTAAAACAGATTTCTATATTCTATGTAAATGTTTATATTTCTATATTACTTGATCATGCAAATTATATGAGTTTTAAGAGTGATTTTTACCTAAGTCTATGTATTGGGGTTAGTAATTCGGTGAAGATGCTAGCTCATGGGAGAAAAACTTTTCCCAGTTTACTCTGGATAGGGAATGAGCTAATTCGAGAAAGAGGGCTGAAAGGGCTAGAGAGACTGGCCAATGAGCCACTTAGCAGGTATGGAGCACTATACTGATGCAATCCTCAGGCCAATTTCATGGGTTTTCTCTTTCCTACATGGCTGTGTTCATTTGATAAGGCAAGAACTGTTGTAATCTTCTTATTAGGGAGAGAGGTTTTTGCCCTTTATTGCCCTAACTGGGGCTGCTATCACATGCTCCAATAACTCATGACCTTGTAGTTGTTTCTGTCCAAGCTGTGTCTACTGGATTAGGCCGCATCCTTCTGAACTTCAAAACAAAACAAAACAAAAAAAAAAAAACAAGAGAATGGGCTGCCAGACATCCGAGAGCCAGAGTCCAGACTGGTATTTGTTGTTTGACTGCACAACTCTGTGGAGTGACAGATCTAATCCAGCTGTGAAATGAGCCCTTCCCACTATAAAAAGTCATCCTCCAAGATGGCAGGTCCTGTACGAGGGAAGGACTCCTTCATCTGCTAAATCACATTCAGAAGTGATTTTGTTTAAGCCCACTCTCTCAAAGGACTAAGCACAGGAGAGAGTACAAGCTCAGATATTGGGCAGAGAATGCTTGTATTATTTCTGTTCTCTTTTTTGAATATATCCAGTAAAAGCTAATTGATGTTAAATGAAATAAGTATTAGTGGTTGATATTAGGGAGAACATGCCAGAATGGGAGTTTGGTTGAGCTGATGAATTAGAGAAAGATGTCTCCAACCTCTCAGGAGTATTCCTATAAATATGAGCAGTGACCACTGCTCTATTCTTGTTCAAGTAGGTGACTCATCAATGTGACTAATTATTAAGAGTTAAAGTAGGAAAAAGAATCTTCAAAACTTATTTTAGTTACATGTACAATTCTGGCAATTTCTAGAAATTCCAGTAGGCTTTTGAACCCAGAGATAAAGAATTAATAAAATAACGATCTAATCAACCAGGCCAAGTTGTTGTTTTGGTTATTCAATACAGTCTTCAGACAATTCCCAAATTAGCAATCTCTTGCAAGGGCCTACTCACCATAGCTGTTGGGCTTGGAGACTACAATGATCTCCAACTGGTTCTACGGATTCAAACGTTTTACAATATTCTCACCTGCCTTGGAACTTGTACAGGTTGGTCCCATTCCAGAACAATTAGGAAAGAACAAAATTAAAAGCCACCAGGGGGAGTACATGAAAGAACCAAGATCCCTCCAGCTCCAAATAATGACGGCTAAGACAGCTGCAATTCTGCACCTTCCTTCCCCTTCTCCCCACTCAAGCTTTCAGCCGAGCAGCCTGGCACAGCACAGCTAGCTGGCCAATCTAAGATTTTCTGGGGCTGATGTGACTCTTTCTTTTCACAGTGTGTGGGCTTTTTTCACTTATAGTTAATATTAGTCTATGTCTGGGGAATGATCTGGACTTAAGCACTTTGGAAGGTTATGAAAATAATATCCTTTGTCTCCTTAGTTCTGGTTCTGACTCCCTACTTCTACTGTGGAGTAAATTATATTTTGCCCTTTAAAGATTTCTGTGCATTAATTCCCTCTTGTCTCTGCGCCCTCCCCTTTCTCATTTCAAGTATTTAACAACCAACAAGCTGAGAGTCCATGTCAAAAAAAAATAAAAATAAAAATAACATCTTAATTAGTGCAGTGTCTGAACATAAGTAAGTTAGCTGCTTGGAACAGCATCCATAAGGGTTTTATAAATTTGACTTTTCTCCCTTTTATCTTTCCTCTTATAAATTAAAGAATAGAAGCAGGAAGTGACTGATGGATGAATAAACAAGTGCAGAACTATCCTTTAGGGTAGAGGTAGAGAAAGGGTTTGACCATCTCACCCCACTGCTGTCTGTGACCACAGTCCAGTTCTGTTGTTTGGATCTAGTTAGTAGCTCTGGTTTGATCTCATCCATAGCTCCCAATCTGATCATCTAGTTTACCCTCCTCTCTCTGCTAAATTAAGACAGTCCCAGGAGGTGGATATCTCTGTGTGGCAATAGAAACAGGATGGGTGGATTAAAGTTCTTATAAGGGAGGCAGGGATGGATTGATTAAAGATCCCGTTCCACATCCTTGGCCACTCAGCTCGCCGCTGAGATGATGCAAGATGGTATTCAGGGGAGGTTCTGTTTTGAGCTATCTGTCTCATAAAGTGTGTCCTTTGGAGCCATCCTATCGGTTTCATTCAAGATTAATTGTAAAACTGCAGAATTTAAGGAATTCTAGGTATATTCTACTTGGCTCTAAACTCACCAAGGTTAGCTCAGCAGTATTGAATGATTTATTTAAATCATCCACTTAATTAAAGTGCTAAAGTACCTTGACATCTTAACCAGATGAAACCAATCAAACACAAACATAGCCCTTCTTTTATATCAATCATAGGTTTTAGATTAAGTGTGAAAAGTCCCCAAGACTGTAAGGAAGCTGCAAAGCAATTGCACTGGCTAAACCAAGAAAGACTGGTCATCCTCCCAGAGGCAATCTGTAAATTATCAAGTTACTTTAGGACCTTTTGAAGTTCTGGAACGCATGGTGTTGTTAGTCCTTGGTTCTCAAAAAGGACTATGACATCAGGGAGGGGTTGCCACAATATACGAGTGAGTGGGATTTAAGTGATTTGAATTTAAGGCATGGTTTTTAAGAAAAAAAATCTAACAGGTAAACCCCTAGATGTTTTGTGAGGTTTTAGCATTTTTTAAAAATGTATATATATTCCTTTGGTGCCTTTGGAGAGCTGAAGATAAGGGGATGGTACCCTATGAGAGAGGGAGGGAGGAAGGAAGGAGTTGTGTTTCCCAACTGATCAGGTTCACACGTAGCATTCCCAGCAAAGTCCCTGAAGAGGAAGGAGATGCCATCTTGTGAGAGTTAGCCCTGGTTATTGGGAGTTTAGTTATAGAGAAATAAAAGACTCAAAGAGCCCAGATGAGTAACCTGCTCAATTACTACAATGAAGTCAGAAAGAGAACTATAAAGACATGTCAAGAAGAAAACGGGAGCTATTTCCTATAGTATGAGAGGTGAGAGCTGCCTGACAGACCACAAGAAGGTCGATTCTAGAAGAATCCAGTTCTCTTGAAAGGGGAGTTGTTCCCTCAAGTCATCTATGAGAAGCTGCCCCAAGTTTGTGGGGGAAATTTTTTTGCTTTTATTCCTATAATGTTGCTTCCCTGCATTTGCTTTGAGCTAATTATGTTAATTTGCTGATTGAGGCTGGTAAACTATAGTTTTAGATTTGTGGACCTACACATGGGTAAACCATTCCTTCAGAAATCCAATCTTCAATCTCTGAGGGATATGAGGCAGGGAAAGGTTATAGCTATCTACATTTATACATATACATATATATGAATTTTATAGGAATTAATTTTAATTATATAATACATATATACCTATACATATATGTAGTTATATATAGTAAATATATAATATGTATATGTGTGGATTCTAATTACAGATTCTAGTTATGGTCCTGTGAGACTCTCAGAGAAAATGAATGAGGGGGCCATATCTAAAATCCAGGGCTTTTAAATCCCATTGTTCTTTCCTTTTACCTTTTTTTGCACCTCCTCCAACTTGAACATTTTTTTATCAGGAAGAGGGTGACCCTAACTTTATGACTTAGTTCTATAGCATTAGGAATCTGGTTTGTAATAGTATAGAGAACTAGTTAAACCAATCAATCATAGCTGAACTGATCATCCCCACCCCCCATTCTCCAGAAGATGAGATTCTCTTTTGAGAAACCTCAACTCTTTGAGTCTCTATTATTCCTTGAACCCCTTGCTCCTTAGTCTCAAGCTTTATCTCCATTGACTGAGATATAAATGACCATCCTATTCAAAACACTGATTTCTTTTTGCTGTTGTAAGCACCAGTATGTTCAAGGCCCAGATGTGAATCTGAGACCAAAAATATTAACTGAGACAAAGAGTAAAGAAATGCACATCAGAAAATGCTGCAGTCTCAAGGGACTATGAACCTGCATTAGATCTGCAGGACCGATGTAGCACTTTTTAACCTGAGACTGTCCTTTTTGTCAGCCAGCCAACCAAATTCCGCAGTGAATTTATCTGCAAAGTTCCATTTACAGCTTTATGATTGCAGGGAACTCAGAGAATATCTTCTTCCCCTTCCCTGCTTTGCATGGTTCACTTCCTGCACAAAACCAACCAAAATACAGAAGTTTCCTGATTCCTGTCTGTGACACTGCTTTCTGTCAGCAGTAATGACCAACCACTAGCCCCGCTTTCTTGCTGTGCTCCAAGGAGGAAACAATGGCATTTAAGCATGATTCATCACATTTCATGAAGGAATAGTGGTTTAAGGGAAAAAAAAAGATGTCCACAGGAAGCCAACACTTAGTGAATGCATTTGTATGCTCAGGCAGCAGGACAACAGAAGTTACAATGCAGACCTCAGGTGCATCCAGCAATGGGATGGATGGGAGGAGAATAGAAAATACTCATGTTCTCTGTGGTTTTTGTAAATGTAAGTCTGCATTACAAGATCATGCATGCACTTGCAAATCTGCCCAATTTAGGACAAAGAAGAGTAAAATTCCACAAAGCAGACAAGAAGAGCAGTAGCTCAGCACAGCTCAGCAGTAACAGGGAGTGCTACACAAGAAGTCTTTGGCAATACTAGGGGAATCTTTACTGAGGACATGAACATTCATGGGGTTTATTCCTTGCCAGCAGATGTTCTGACCGTCTATTTTCAGTACATTCCTTTCTAGGCTGATTTTTCTTTTCTTTTTCCCTCTTCCTTACTTACTATTCTTAGAAAAGCAAACAAACAGCACACAAAAAAGACAAAAGAAACGACATCTCAAACATATAACTTTGCCCAGAAAGCAGAAAATAACTTAGAGAAAAAAGAGACGTATATGGAGAACCTCATCCCAAACAAAAACATCTTTGCCAGAGAGATAAGGAAACTTCTATTTCCATGAAGTCCTTAATAAGATGTTTCAGGGATCAAATTTCTTTAAAAAAAATCTACTACAGTACTACTATAATAGCTCCATTAGAGGTAGAGCAGTTTAATCCATTTTTAAAAATATTCTCTTGCTCTATCCTTTTTCCTTCTTCCTCCTCAATTTCTGGTCGTTTTTTTTTTTTTTTTTCCATTCATGCAGTGACCACTTTATTAAATCTCTATTATATGCAGAACACTGTGCTACATTTTGGAGATAGAAATGAAAATAAGACAATTATGGTCCTTATGGAGTTTCAACTAGTAAGAAGGCTACAATATATACAAAAATACATTATAGTGTACAACAGTGACAGGAAGGAAGCAAACATTAAATGCTAAGAGCTTTATGTATATTATCTCATTTGATACTCATAATAATTCGGGAAAGTAGGTACTAATATCCCCACTTTATAGTTGAGGGAACTGAGGCAGACCGAAGTTAAGTAAGTAGTTTGATCAAGTTCATACAGCTACTAAGTGTCTGAGGTAAAACTTGAATTCAAGTTTTCCTGGCTCCTGGCCTTGTACTTTATCTTCTGTATCATCTAGCTACCTCTGAGAATACAGAATAGAGCATAATTGGAGCATAAGGGAGGTGTCCAGTTTTATGTAATGTCTGAAAAAGAATCATTTCTGTTTGGAGGAATCAGAGAAAGCCTCTAAAGAGCATGCAACTAAAGCCTAGTTTTGAAGAATGGTTTTAGATTTTTAATTAATTAGTTTAATTAGTTACAGGCATTGGGGATACATGAGAAAAACCCTGATGTATCTAAGAGATAAAGCCCACATGGGAAGACAGGAAGGGAAAAATAACTATAAAACTAAGATGGTACCACATCTTGGAGGGCCTTGAATATTAAACTAAGGAATTTGGAGTTTCTTTAGTGGGCAATAGGAAGACATTAAAGAATTGTTCTTGTTGAATTCTTTCAGTCATGTCTGACTCTTTGTGGCTTCATTTGGGGTTTTCTTGGCAAAGATAATGGAGTGGTTTGCCATTTGCTTCTCTAGCTCATTTTATAGATGGGGAAATTGAGGCAAACAGGATTAAGTGACTCTCAGCTTGGAAGTCTCTGAGACCAGACTTGAACTCAGAAAAATGATTCTTCCTGCCACTGGTCCAGCATTCTATGCACTTTGGTGCCACCTAGATACCTTAAAGACTTTTTCGAAGAGAAATTCTATTTGGATTTATCTCTAAGAAATTTTAAGCTGGTGGCCGTGCGAAAGATGTATCGGAAGGGCAAAAGAATAGAAGTGACGATAGGAAATGACAGAGGAGACTTTCAGTGGTAGAGTAGGTGGTAAGTAGTGCAATGATAAAAGGATGAGAAAGAGAGAGAGAGATAGATTATAAGTGATATTGCAGACGCTGAATCAAAAGCATTTGGCACTTGATTAGAAATAGGAAGTGAAGGAAAACGGAGAGCCAAAGATAATATTGATGTTTTATGCATGGGTGACTTGAGTGAATTGTAATGCCAAGCTTGGAAGAAATAAGGAAGACAGGATGAAGGACCAATTTGGGGCAAAAATTGCTAAGTTTTGTTGTGGCCATGTTGAATTGGAGGTTCCAGTTCAACACACAACTGAAGGTGTTTATATGGTACAAAATGAAAAGCGAAGGTCCGGAACTTATCTAGAGATGCTATGTTGTGATCCACATTCAATCCTCTCTCTGGATGCAGAAGGCTCTCTCCATCACAAGTCTATTGGAAATGGCCTTCCAATAGAAGGTGGTAACTGAAGCCAGGAAAGTGAAATAGATTTACAAAAAGACTCAAAAAAGAAACTTTAGAATTCTTAAAGTTTTTAAATAAGGTACAATGGATATAGCCCATGTCCTGGAGTTAGGAGGAACTGTGTCTAAATCCAACCTCAGATAGTGGACACTTAATAACTATGTGAGCCTGAGCAAGACATTTAGTCCCAATTCCTTGCATATAAAAAGAAATTTTCAGATTTAGAACAGGAAGAAGGTAGAACATCATGGAAGACATGGGGAAAAAGATTTAGAACTAGAAAGAGATTTGGCCATTTTATTTTACATGGAGAAACTGAGATTCAGGTGATATGACAGTCAATGAGTCAATAAAATAAATTTATGTAAAGAGCTGGAATTATGCACTGAGATCAGGACTGCAGAGCTCTTGAGGCTAACTTCTGATTGGACAATACTCTATGGGCATATGCTTGGAAAATGGTCCTTTCCGCTATCGTACTGGCTCAATGATTGGTGTATAGAGAATTGTAGGAGGGACTAGGAGGTTGGAGTAAAGCTAGCCAGAGACACACTCTCGGCAGTAGACAAGGGAAGATGGTCGTGGAGATTCTGCTTCCATCCTGTTCAATCCCACGTCTGGCAACCAAGAATAAAGACTAAGGACTTTTGCTTATCCTGACTCCGGCTAATTCTGGGGTGTCCTGGGTGCGAGCGCAGTTGTTACAAATTTATGCAACTATGTTGTGGGTAATAGGGATACATAGCCAAGATTTAGTCCCTGAGCTCACATGGGAAGACAACATGCAAACAATTAAGCATAAACCAAATATATATGGAATAAATTGGAGATAATCATGTAAGATATACACAGGATAGATTGGAGATAATTGCAATGATAATGAGTGGCTTAATCTTGATTCGAATTCAGGTCCCTTAATCCCAATCCCCTAGCATAAAAGTTTGGGAAAGCATCTCACAAGGAGTTTAGTAGGATCCTTAAGACTTAATTGTTCAACAAGATTTTGTGATGATCAACTATGATGTGACATGGCTCTTTTTAACAATGAGGTGATTCAGGCCAGTTCCAATAGATTTGTGATAGAGAGAACCTTCTGTATCCAGAGGGAGGACTGAATGTGGATCACAAAATAGTATTTTCACCTTTTTTGTTGTTGTTTGTTTCATTGTTCCCCTTCCTTGAAAGGGACATCCTTCTTCTATTTGGTTAATCATAGGCTTATTTACTTTTTGAAGGGCATGAGAAAACAATCAGTAATTCTGGAACCAATCCCTATCTAAGCTTAAAATTAGAAACTAGGCTTAGAAAAATGCTGCAGAATCAGCCTGTTATCCCCAACCAAAACATGGCAACGAACAGTTTATGGAAGGCATCCACGAGTAGCCCTTGTCCTTTTCCTACAACATATTAAGTTGATCCTTGAAGAAAAAAATCTAAGTATTCAATAAAGATCTTTTGTGTAGATCTCTAACTGTTCTAAGAACAGTACAAAAACATCAAATGTCTTCAAGGCCAGACGACTGAAATAGAAAGAGACATGCTACAACAAAGGATTCTTTCTCTAGCTCCTGATCATTATTTTGAAAAGAATGATTTTTTTCTCTTTCTCTCCCTTAGAGAGAGGAGCTCAGAAGACACTCTTGACATCCTCTCCTATCCTAATTTTTTCTTTTTTTCTGATGCCAAAAGGCTCAGAAACTCTTACATTTTTGCTTAATTGGAAATTTGAATATACAACACAGTCGTTAAAAAAAAAAGCCTTTGGTTTTTTAGATGTAATCTTTCATATAGAATGATCCCTTCTTAGTTTTAAAAAAAGTAAACAGGATGATATTACATTTTTGTTGTACATGGAAATGATATCTTTTGTGATCTTTTTGTATTTAAATTAAAAATGAATTTTAAAAAATAAATATATTTATTTCCCCCAATTACATGTTAAATGATTTTTAAATATTTGGGTGCTTTAAAGTTTTGAGTTCAAAATTTTATCCTTCTCCTCCCTCCTCCCTGAGATGGTAAGCAATCAAATATAAGTTATTCATGTGTAATTGTGTAAATTGTCCCTATGGCTTCAATTATCATGTCTTTACAGGTCATTTACACACCTACTTATCCAGCCAGAGTTTCAATCTTATATCAATAACTGCCTAGTGAACTTTTTGAATTAGAAGTCTCATAGGCATATCATACTCAGTTTGTTTAAAACAGAATCCACTATCATTTCCTCCAAACCCTCCCCTGTTCTGAACTTTCATTATTGCTATCCATCCTTTTAGTCACACAGGCTTGGAACTTCAGTGTCATCTTTCGCTCCTCACATGAAGTGAATTCCATATATCCTATAAATTTTTTTCTTCTAACTTCCCTGATATGTGTCCCTTTTTCTCCACTCACACAGCTACTATCCCAACACATGCTTTTATCACTCTTCACCTAGACTATTGAGATAGCCTTCTATTTTGGTCCCTTTTCCCAGGTCTCTTCTCATTCCAATCTATCTTCTATACTGCCTGAGTGATTTTCCTGAGCAAAAGTTTGACTACATCATAAGTTCCAGTAGTTCCCCATTATCTCCAGGATCAAATATATCTTTAAAGTCTTTCATAAATTGACCTCTTCCTATCTTTTTAGTCTTCTTATATTTTACTAATCTCTTTCTCTCCCTTCCTTCCTTCCTTCCTTTCTTCCTTCCTTCCTTCCTTCCTTCCTTCCTTCCTTCCTTCCTTCCTTCCTTCCTTTTTTTAAGTTAAGCAATTAAGTATTTTTTCTACTTGAGTATTTTTCCAGTTAGATGTAGAGATAATTTTTAAGATTCATTTTTATAATGGCTTTTTTATTTTCAAAATATATGCAAAGATAGTTTACATTTACCTTTGTAAACACTTTATGTTTCAGAATTTTCTCCCTCTCTTCCCCTCACCCTTTCCCTAGATAGCAAATAATCCTCTTATGTTAAAGGTGCAATTATTGAAGTTTTCTTAAAGTCAAAAGATTGAATTCCACCTTCTACAAGAAGCCTTTTTCTTTAACCTCCCTCACCCACTACATTTCATTTACAGTATGTCTACCTCTACTTTTCTCTATCAGTCTATCTCTATTTTGACATCTCTCTATATCTAAAGATAGATGATGGTGACCTGGACAACAGAAAATATACTTCTAAAGATAGAGATCAGTGGCTGTAGAGAGAAAGACATATAAATATATACATATAATGCAAATGCATGTATATTCAAATATATCTACAGCTACATACATACATACATATATATTTTTTCTGATAAAAATGGCAAATGAATGACTCCAATGAAGCTCTACCAATACTTTTATCAGTGTGTTTAGGGTTTTTTTTTGTTTTTTTGTTTTTTTTTGGTGATGTTCAAATGTTCATGAAAATTTCCTTGATAAATACTCGTGAAAGATCTGTTGTGCATATATATCTATCTTGTAATTACATATTTATTTGAATGTTATATTCCCACCCTTCATTAGAATATAATGTCCTTGAGTGTAGGGCCCATATTTTTGTTTTTTACCTTTCAGTCCCTCAAACTTAGCAGAGTATCTTACATGTAGGAAGTACATAAAAATGCTAATTGATTGACAGCTTTTCTTTGTGAGTTAAATCATTCCAAAGATCCACTACTTTCAGCATTGAATGACTAGTCCAATTCTTCTGGAAAGTGTCCATGAAATCCCCAATCCACTGTATTGACCTGGGAAAATGCTGCAGTGATATTGGTCCAATGGGACCATAGGAAAAATATCTTTATTTGCTTTGTCTGAACCTGGGACCTCCACACTCCTACCATAGAGGCAGTTGGTAACTCAGTGGATAGAGCACTGTGTCTGAAGTTAGGAAGATCTGAATTAAAATCCAATTCCAGATACTTCCTAGCTGTGTGACCCTTGGCAAGTTGTTTAACTTCTGATTTTCTGACAAAATGGATCTAATGAAGAAGAAAATGCAAACTACTCTTTTATCTTTGCCAAGAAAACTTTAAATCAGGTCTTAAAGGGTTGCATATGACTGAAACAACTGAACAAAAATAATAGCAACACCTTCCAAGAAATAAGAACATGTTTTGGCCTCTACTTCTGTGCCCAATATTTTCTCTATGAAATATACTCCCCCTTTTTCATGACTGATAGCTCTGTTTGTCTCTCTTTTGATGTATATATTTTCTCTGATTGTGTGGTTTGTATCATTTAATGGTGGAAGTATAAAATAAAGGTAATAAAGGAGTAAAGATAAATTCCTAATATAAAGTAGTTCATTGATTGAACAAATTCTTGTTTGGATGAACAAAGATTTACCTGTTTGTCTACGAACTGATATCAATTCTGTCTGCTTAAAATGCATGTCCTGTTTTTAAAGAAAGACTTCAAGGGGGACACAGTAGATGGAGTACAAGGTGGAATCAGGAGGATCTGAGATCAATTCCAGCCTCAGATACTCACTACCCAGCTGTGTGACCCTGAGTAACTTAACCCTGATTGCCTTAAAAAATCAAACCAAAACCAAAAACATAGGCTTAGTAAGATGTGAACTTTGGATATAATCTACCAAGACAAACTATTGCCAAAGCAAAAAGATCTCAAGTTTAAGAGACTCAAAACAGCCAGCATCCAGAATAAAATCTTGCTAGCATGGGTTTTATCTGCTCTGGTAGAGTATTAGGTCTCTGCAGCCAGTTTTTCATCTTTGTGCTGACTACACCTTACAAAATACTATTCATATAATTGGTGTGTATTAAGTGTTTATTAGCCAAGTAAAAGGTTAGGATAATGAAGGGATTGGAGAATATGTCATATGAGGATAAAATGGTGGATGTCTGCAAAAGAAAAGATGCATGCAAGCTGTTTTCAAGCATTTGAAAGTCTGTAATTTGAAAGAGGGATAAGACTTGTTCTTCTTGGCTCCAAGGGGAAATAACTGGGAATGATGGGTGGAAATAGTCAGGGCAGGTTCAGGCTTGATGCAAGGAAGACCTTCCTAATAATTAGAGCTATCTGAAACTACAGTGGACTGCCGCATTGGGAAGTAGTGGGTGCCCTGTCACTGGGAGATTACTGGAAGATGCATGGGTCAAGGACATGGTAGGGGAAACTCCTCTTCAGGTGAGGGTTAGATTAGATGAACTCTTGCTGTGCTCCCCTATCCCCTACCCACTTCTCTTTCTCCTGCTTCTGTACCCCCTCACACTGGCTTTCCTATGTAGTTAACTTGCAATGGGAGTATACTTCTTTCTCACCTCTGCCAGTCATGATCCTTCCTTTCTGGCAAAACTCTGCTCAACATTACTTTTTTTTTGCAGGAAGTCTTTCAAAGACTTTCCTGATCTTCTCAAATGCTAATGCTTTGTCCTCCAAATTATTTTGTATGTATTTTATATAACATATTATATACCTATATATCTATTTATACATTACTTACATTATGGTAGGGACTATTTCTTTTTTGTATTTGTATTTGGTACCTGACATATATCTGTTATTGTTCAGTCATTTTTCAGTCTTTGTGACCACATTTGGAGTTTTCTTGGGGAATGGCTTACCATTTCCTTTTCCAGTTCATTTTGCAGAAGTGGAAATCGAGGCAACAGGGTTAAATTGACTTGTCAGGGTCACACAGCTAGTAAGTGTCTGAGGCATATTTAAACTCAGGAAGATGAGTCTTCTTGACTCTAAGCGCAGACACTTTATGCCACCTAGTTGCCTTTCTTATATATATTAGGTATTTAATAATTGATTTCTGATTGATTGATCTAGTCTAAAGTCATCAAAGAGCTAGATAGTGAAGTGAGATAGTGTAAGTCTATATTAAATTCCTGCTCCAATGGAAGACTAAATTTAAGAGGAATATATTTAGTCTAATTATTGTAAACAATAGTCAACTGAACAGCTATGCACTTTGACCTGTTTTTAAATTCCATGATTGCCAATAGGCTTCCTGGTTAGGTAGAGGCTGGGTAGCTCCTGATCGTTTACTTGCCTGAAACCAAACCAGTTTCTCAATAACTAGGACCCCACCCAAGCCTGACCTATGCCATTTCACACAGTTGCACCTATTGCAGGTACATGGAGTGAGTCATGACCTTAGGCAGCCTGAAGCCACTCCTCTGGTCCTCTCCTGAAAACAGGCTGGAGAACACGAAACCAGGCACCTCTCCCAGGTACCTCTCCTGACTTAGATGACCTGACACAGGTGAGCACTACTTTGCCTAATCAACTTGTCTTATGGCTCAGTCTAGTTACCAATGTGGCAAGCCTTGTGGAAGTTTGCAAACAGACACACACATGCTGAGGTGGAGAGGTTGGCAAATCACAATTGCAGTGGAAGCCAACCCTTCCAAAGCCATGAACTAGGGCAGGAGTCTTTGTTGTGACGATTACCTAGCCACCCCATCATTTGTGAACAGCAAGTTTATTTCCACACCACTTGGCATTTCTGGTTCTTCTTGTCCAGGGGAAATTCTAGTTTAACCTGGATCATTATGTTTAATACCAGTCAGCCTTTTTCCTACTTTCAGGGATAAGCATATACCACAACTTGTTCAGCCATTCCCCAATTAATGGACATTCCCTCAATTTCCAATTTTTTGCCACTGGGGCTGAGTGAGCAGGTGTTTGGAAAAGCTTCTTAAGCTCCTAGGTTTAAGAATTCATACTGTGAAGGACCCTGATGGTGCCAGTGTTATGGATGCAACAAAGACTTTGTGTCTTAGATTTCTTTTCTTTTTTTTTTTTTTTTTTTGTGAGGCAAATGGGTTTAAGTGACTTGCTCAGGATCACCCAGCTAGGAAGTGTTAAATATCTGAGGCTGGGTTTGTTCTCAGGTCCTCCTGATTTTAGGGCAGATACTCTATCCACTGCATAGTCTTACTGCCCCATCTTAGATTTCTTACATCCCTGATGTGGCTAAGTATATCAAAGAGTTGGTTCTGGTCACATGGCTTTTGCGATTATAAGTTCCTTTAGTATCAATCAGTTTTTGTGAAGCTTTACCTACCAAAAATGTTGACCAGAGTTTCAGGAGATTTTTCATCTGACATTAAGCCTCTCCATAATTTGGTCACATCCTCCCAATTTAACTTAAAAATCACAGATATTTAGAACTGGAGGGCACTTTAGGTCTAATCAAATTCATTTTCCAATACTTCCCCAGCATGAGCATCAGGGACCTAGTCAATCCATGTCTCTCTCATATCCCCACAATAAAACCTGAACTCTTTATAATTTAAAACTATATCTTAATCAACAAAAATAGTGGAAAGAATACTGAAGTTAGAGTCAAGGGATTGAAATGGTACTGTAAAGGCTGGGACTTGCCTGAGTTTTTCAAATTCTCCTCCAAACGATTTTAAAATAATTCCTTGAAATCAATTCTGGAGCAGCAGAACCCACAAAAATATGAGGTAAAACAATTTTCCAATTCAAGACAATTTAGAAGGTCAATAAGAAAAGTCTCTCTTACTCGGGTGAGAATAGAGTGCAACCCCGAGCAAATGCCATAGTTTGGCAAGCCATCATAAAAAGGCAAAAAGGAAGGAGAAAAGGATCAATATGTACAAAAATATTTATAGCAGTTGTTTTTGTGGTGTCAAAGAATTGGAAGTTAATGGGATGTCCATCAATTGGAGAATGGCTGAATAAGTTGTGGTATGTAATTGTGTTTTTTTTTAATTAAAGCTTTTTATTTACAAAACATGCATGGATAATTTTTCAACATTGGCCCTTGCAAAATTTTCTGTTCCAAATTTTTTGCTCCTTCCCCCCACCCCCTCTCCTAGATGGTAGGTAGTCCAATACATGTTAAATATATTAAAATATATGTTAAATACAATATATGTATACATATTTATACAGTTATCTTGATGCACAAGAAAAATCGGATTCAGAAAGAAAAAAGTAATATATAATTGTGATAGAATTCTATTCTATAAGAAATGATGAGCAGAATCCTTTTAGAAAATTGGAAAGACTTATATGAACTGATACATATACAACTGTACAATGATCACCAGTGAATGAATTAGCTGTTCTCAGCAATACTATGATCCAAGACAATTCTGAAAAATTTATAATGAAAAATGCTATCTACCTCCAGAGAAAGACTGACGGAGTCTGTATGCAGATCAAAGCATACTCCAGTAACTTTGCCAAGAAAAGCCCAAGTGGAGACATGAGGGGTCAATCACAATTGAAAAAGTCTGAACAGCATTGTTTCACACCTATTTCTTGCAATCCCTTATGGAACTCATGGCCCATTGCTGAAACTTTGGGCTCATACAGTCTAATTTCAATTTTGAGGGCTTCTCATTAGGACTTGTGACTTTACTAAGGATTCCCCCTGGCAACAGTGAAATCTCTCTTCTTTGTTGGACTATACAAAAATGATTGATCTTCAAATACAAGACTCAAGAGAGACATAAGAAGGTAAATAAAAGAGGAAGGAAAAAAAAACATTAAAGGTTAAAGTGTTTACATCTTATATGGGAAGATGATGTGTGTAACTCTTGAGAACTGTATCTTTGTCAAGACAGTTAGAAGAGGCATACTTAGAGAATGTAGATATAAGTTAACTTTAGTGGGATGACATAAAAAAGAAATTAGGGGTAGAAAAGGAATAGCACTAGGAGAAAGGAAAGGGGAGATAAAATGGGATAAATTATACCACATGAAGAGACACAAAAGATCTATTACAGCTGAGGGAAAAAAGGGAAGGGAATAAGCATTGTTTGAACTTTCATCTCATTGAATTTGACTCAAAGAAGGAATAGCATACATACTTAGTTTGGCCTCACCTTTTAGGGAAGTAGAAGAGGAAAGGGAAAAGAAAAGGAGGAGAGGCTAAATAGAAAGGAGAGTAGAAATAAAAAAGCATTGAATATAGATTTTAATATAACTTTGCAAAGAAACACAAAGTACTCACACTCTAGCCCCCAAACATCCCAAACTCCCCTTCCTTCTCTGGTGGGCCTCTGCTTCCTCAGGGATCTATTCAATCCTCTGGGATTTATGAGAGAGTACTAATAACTCTTGTGTGAAGACTTGATGAACCCTTTTCAGTACTACTCAGCTACCTTTGGTATTTACCTGGTATTAACTTTCACCTGTGGCTCCAAAAAGTTGTAGCCACACCCCAATAAAACAATCTCAGCAAAAGATTGGGCTGAGTAGCAGGTTACCCTTAGCAGGGAAAAGTAACCAACAGACTTCCAATATGTTGGTGAGTTATTGGGATATCTACCCTAAGCATGTGAAGACTTCTCCCCCCAGAATGGGCAAATGAGAACAATTAGTACCAATGTCATGGAAGTTGTCATACCAGGTGCTGTGGAGTGCTTAGAGCCTGGTCAGACATCAGGATACCAAAAACCTCCTCTCCTTCCTGGGCCATCACTAGTTTTTTTTGTTTTTTTTTTTTAAGCTTTTGTCTTACCACTGGATTTTGATAACCCTAGAAGATAGAGTGAGGCTGCTGACATTGTGCAACTCAGCTTTACTCATACCCAATTAACAGACTAGTCAAGATATCATCGGTGATATCATTAGTAGTACCCTTTGAAAAAAGGACCAAAAATATAGTCCTCTAGATCAAAGCTGCGTAAAGTGTGGTTCATGACCCCATTTGGGGTTGCATAACTGAATGTGGGGCTCATGAAATTCTGACTTGTTATCAGTAAATATTTGATTTGTATACCTATTTTATATATCTATATACCTAGGATTGTATAAAAATTCCTTGGGTGAAAACGGGATTGTGAATGGAAAAAATTTAAGAAGCTCTGCTCTCGATGTATATTAATCTAGGGAGAGTATATCCTACAAAGGAGAAGATTCTAGAGTTTCTATAATTGATCTTCCTTCCCTGAACTTTCCATTTTCTAGGATCATAGAGATTCAGAGTCTTTGAAAGAGAGAATTAAAAAACACAAATTCTGAGTGCATGAATGCAAAAATCTTCATGGCCTCAAGATGGAAGTAAACTGACTCTTTTACTCTTAGTGGCAGTTTCCTCCTATTCCAGATTCTTTTTGAATTGTCCAAGTACTACCCATTTTATAACCTCAGAGGTCTGTGGGCTCGTGAGAAAACTATATCCGTGGTTATTCCACTGACGGAGGATTACATAAGCAAAGCACCTTATCTCCTCCCAGGAATAAAAGTCCTTTCCTTTCCCAGGCCCCCTAGTTGGAATCTGATCTTAACCTATCCCCTTACCACTTTGGTGCCAGAAAAAGAGAAAACCAAACAATTTCCAGGAGAGGGGGATTAATTCAATAATCCATGGCATTGACTCTAGGGACTTAGGTAGCTTTTAGTATGTGTCAAATTCTTCTGACTTAGCCAGTGATAGGAAATTTTGGCTGCTCTATATACTTCTGATCATTCTAGATACGTATCCTTAGCTGTTATGTTTTCTTTAGCATCTTTAAAGTAAGAACAATCCTAAGACAATGCCAAAAGATTCATGATGGGAAACACTATCCACATCTAGAAAAAGAACTGATGGAGTTCCTGAATGCAGATCCAAAGCATAATATTTTTTTGCTTTTTAAATTTTTTTTGTTTTTTCCTTTCTATTTTTTCTTTCACAATATGAGTAATGTAGAAATATGTTTTACATGACTGTACATTTATAATCTATATCAGAGTGCTGTCTTGGGGAAGGGAAGGGAGGTAAAATTTGGAACTTAAAATCTTTCAAAAATCAATGTTGAAAATTGACTTTACCTATAATTGGAAAATTAAAATATTATTAAACAAAAAATTAAGTATATATAAAAAGAAAGTAAGAGAGGCATCACTGACTCTCTGTTTCTATCTTTGTAGAGGAAATCATGTCTTAGATAGAAATGATAGTAGCCATATTTGTCTTGTATCTCTTTTCATCTCCTTCTTAGAGTTTCTTTCAAAAACTCTGCCAATATTTGGTTATCCATTCAGGGTCTATGCAGAAGGGATATTTCAGCACTCCTGATGCCAGCCTGGTCTATATGCTTATTAGGTCAAGTGAGACTATATCAGAGCTTCAAATGATACTGTGGACCTTTCCTTTCATTTTCCTTTAATTTCTCTTGTTTTTATCTGTTTTGTCCTTTGACAATTTACAAATAAGGCAAATTATTGAGGGGGAGGGAATTCACAAATACATTCCTTCAAAGGCTTAGGGAATACTGAGACTCAGTCTTTTCTATTCTTTAAACAGGACTTCATCCAGGGATGGTTATTCCCAATATCATCTCCAAAGGATCAACTAATTAAACAAATGCCTGACTGTTCTATGAACTATTTTAACCTTGCTGACTGGAGGGGAAAGTCCTATTTAAGATGTTCTTCATTTTGCTACAATCACACAACACAAGGCTGCTCTAAAACCCTTTGAAAGGTCTTAAACAGTTCTTGTTTTATACAAATTTGATTTACTGTAAGAATTCTGAGAGAAACCCACATTCCAAAAAGACCCTCAAAACAAAAGAAACAAACAAACTCACCTATGTTAATTGTACTGTCCAATACTGTGCTCTCTCTATTCCCACCTCTTGGTTAAGTGCTCCATAGCCTCCCCCTCCAAACCTCTCCCTACCTTGCTAAAACCTGTCTCCCCGAGAAATCTCCCATATGTGAAATCAGAAGAATTTGCTAGTGAGGAGATTGCTGCCATGGTCTAATAGAGGACTTGGCTGGAGACTTCTAATTCTTTGAAAAAGGAGACTTTTGTATCAATAGCCCAATAGACCATAAGTCTGCCTTTGGTCAATGTCTGTCTTCCATAGACTTCTGTTACCTGACCTCTCCTGTCTGTGTCTCTATCTGGTTCTCATGTGTCTGCCCCTATGCCTCTAGGTTTCACCCCAACATGGTTGTCCCGGTCCTATCTATGTGTTATTCTCTCTAATCTTACTTCTCTGTTCCAAACCTCATGTGACCTTAAACCATGTGCTGACCCCCTCCTTCCACAAGCTAGTGGTCCCCTTCTTACATCACTTCCCTACATCTACAGGCAAAATCATATTACATAAAAGTCACTTTATATAGAGATCTGAGAAATGATGTACTTAGGTAAAGTGACAACTGTCCATATCACCTTCCCCATTTTGAAAATTCCATAGTAAGACTATAATCTTCCTTTTTGCCAAAGATGATATGAATTAATGAGGTAATATCTCGAGAATGAGCAGGAACTGGACAGGAATTGGATAATTTAGCCTTTGTCATCTGGTCAATGGGGTGACTCATTTTGTTTATCTCTTGAAGTGAGGGTGGGGAGTAGTAGTACCAGCTATGCTACTTCCCGCCCTCTCCAACTCAGATGCTTTTCCTGTCATAATGAGAATTTACAGGAAGGACATCTTCCCTAGTTGCCCCAGATCCATAGTGGATGCATGGCACGCAGGGCTTGGAATCAGAAAGATGAGGGTTCAAATTCTGTCTCTTAAATTTTCTAATTGTGTGACTATGGGTCAACCTCTTTGATCCTTTTGATTCACGCATTTAAATGGGGAATAATTTCTGGAGGATGTATGTCCCAGGGTTGTAACATTCAAACAATATGATATATGTGAAGTATATTACAACCTTTAAAGTTAATTTTTAACTATAAGTACCAGATATCATCACCACCATCATCATCATCTTCCTATTAGACATTTCCCACCAGTTGTCCCATAGACATCAAGGTGACTCATCCAATAGAGTTCTGGATTTGAAATAAGATCTGAGTTTGAATTCTGCCTCAGAATTTTAGCAGCTTTGTGACCTTAAGCAAGTCACTTAATCTCTAAACCTGTTTTACTTTCTATAAAATGGGGATAATAATAGCACCTACTTTAAGGGATTGTTGTAAGGAGCAAATGAGAGAACATATAAAATATCTTTGAAAACGTTAAAACCTTTATTCCCCTCCCAACTCTGCTCCTGACTTCTGGTCTTCAAAACTGTCTGCAGCCTTTGCCATACCATTAGCATCCTTTACCCTCTTTCATCTCTCTTTTGTATTTCCTTCCTTCAACAGAATGTAAGCTTCTTGAGGGCAGGAACTTTTTTTTTCATTTTTGTCTTTGCACTTAGCATAATTCCTGGTACATGGTAAGGGCTTAATATATTTACTTTCTCCCTCTCTTTCCTTGCTAAGTTCTGTATTCTGTTTGTATTTTAATTCTGCATCAAGAGCCCTGATTTTCTATCTAACTTTATTCACAGTATCTTCTTTTAATATTTTTATTTCTATCTTAAAATTTTTCAGAATTTCTTGCTATTATTCTATGATCTCTGGGGATTTATAGGATTCTCTTTCACAGAGTGATTTTGATTCATTTCCCTTCGTAATATAACACTTGTTCATTGTGAGCTAGAACCTTTTTGTATTTTTATTCAGTCTTCCTTCTATCTGTATAAGCCTATTTGTGACTTTATTTATTTGTGGGTGTCCTCTCTTGGACTTCTTATTTATTATGAGCTAGAGAAGGGCATGTAGTAGACCCAAGCAACCCACTGACAGATAGTGTGATGCCAGACAACAGGGAAATAATTTCTGAGCTGGAGGGAAAGTTGATTGGTAACTCAGCTGTGCCCTGTCCTTTCAGAGTTCTTTTAGATGGCTAGATGGAATCAGTGAGCATTGCCTCTTGTGGGAGAAGGTTTAGCCAAGTCTACACTGCTGCTTGGTAGAAATTAGGGTTAAACCACCCTTTTATATTGTATAGCACAATAAGCTCATAATATATACATGTCCTAGAAACAAAAGGTCCTGTGAAAGAGAGAGAGAGAGAGAGAGAGAGAGAGAGAGAGAGAGAGAGAGAGAGAGAGAGAGAGAGAAAAGAAGAAGAAGGACGAGGAGGACGAAGAGGAAGAGGAGGAGGAAGAAGAGGAGGAGGAAGAAGAGGAGGAGGAGGATCAATTATCTTTCACGGCTATGTTTGGAGGAAAATTGGTAAGTAAATAAGAGACAGAGGAGGCCATGAAAGGTAAAATAGAGAATTTAAAGCTCCATAAAATTTAAAAAGCATTTGCAGAAATAAATTCAAGATAAAAGAGAAAGTATTAAATGTCATAGTCATTTGCATCCTATATCACTAATAAAAGCCTGATTTCCAAAATATGTAGGGAGTTTACATCACTACGCAATGCTAAGACCTTTTCCCCATCAGATAAGTAGATTGCGGATAATGAAAAGACTATTTTAAAAAGAAAAATACAAATAACTGGCCACTTGAAAGCATGTTTCAAATCACTAATAACAAGAGAAATACAAGTTAAAATAGCTCTAAAGTTTCATCCCTCACTATGAAAATTGGCAAAGATGGTAAAAGACGGAAATATTGAGTGTTGGAGGGCTTGTAGAAAGAGGCACACTAAAACATAATTGAGTATTAATAGGTCTCAATATTGTTCCACGTAATCATTACAAAGTATCAAAACAATCTTAGAATTACAGAATCAGAGGATTTGGAAGCTGGAATCTCAGTGGGCACCTGTGAAAGGGATGCCTAATATATCCAATAAATGGTCATCTCACTTAGGGGTTGAGAATAATCAAAAACTGCATTGAATCCAATAATTGACGTGAGAATTAAGAACATGTCTTTAAGGATTGTCTCTTAGGTCACATATGCACCATCATTTACTTTTGAAAATCCATGCAAGTCCTTTGTGTTATATAGGCTAGAGGGTTTGGGAGTAGCTTTACTTTAGAAAAGTGATTGCTACTGTATGTGGCATTTGCCAGTAGAGAACTCAATGACAATTGATACCTTCATTTTATCCATAAATTAGAATTCTTGGTTTTGAAGTTGAATTGATCATCATACTGTAAACACACAGGTCATATTTAATATATAATATTACATATTGAAGTTATGTACAAAATAAGTATATATTATATATATTCTACTACCTGGCATTCTCTGCTCACATGGAACTTCTTCACCCATGACCCTTGGACAAATCCATAGTCATTCCAGGCACTTTTGTGGTGATTGTTATTCTTTTTTTAATTATAACTTTTTTATTTACAAGATATATGCATGGGTAATTTTTCAGCATCGATAATCGCAAAACCTCTTATTCCAATTTTTCCCCTTCTTACCCTCACCCCCTCCCCTAGATGGTAGGTAGACCAACATATGTTAAATATGTTAAAGTATATGTTAAATACAATATATGTATACATATCCATACAGTTATTTTGTTGCACAAGAAGAATCAGACTTTGAAATAATGTACAATTAATCTGTGAGAGAAATAAAAAATGCAAGTGGACAAAAATAGAGGGATTGGGAATGTTATGTATTCGTTCACATTCATTTCCCAGAGTTCTTTCGCTGGGTGTAGCTGGTTCTATTCACTTTTGAACAAATGGAATGATTTGGTTTATTTCATTGTTGAAGAGGGTCCCATCCATCAGAATTGATCATCTTATGGTATTGTTGTTGAAGTGTATAATGATCTCCTGGTCCTGCTCTTTTCACTCAGCATCAGTTCATATAAGTCTCTCCAGGCATCTCTGAAATCATCCTGTTGGTGATTTCTTATAGAACAATAATATTCCATAACATTCATATACCACAATTTATTCAGCCATTCTCCAATTGATGGGCATCCATTCAGTTTCCAGTTTCTAGTCACTACAAAAAGGGCTACCACAAATATTTTTGTACATGTGAGTCCCTTTTCCTCTTTTAAGATCTCTTTGGGATATAAGCCCAGTAGTAACACTGCACAGTTTGCACAGTTTGATAACTTTTTAAGCACAGTTACAAATTGCTCTCCAGAATGGCTGGATGTATTCACAATCCCACCAACAATGTATCAATGGGTGACTTATTCTTAAGAATAAGCTAGTTTTCAGGGGGTAGCTAGGTAGTGCAGTGGATAGGGCACCAGCCTTGAAGTCAGGAGGACCTGAGTAGTCACTTAACCCCAATTGCCTTAGCAAAAAAGAGAATAAGTTGGTTTTCAAAGAAAAAGCCCAGCAACTTTTTAAAAATGGAAATGACTCAATGGAGATTATAGATAATCATTTGAAATTTTCAATAATTAAACTGAATTGTCTAAAACTTTGATTATTTTTAATTTTAAAGTGAAATAAATATTTATGTAGATTTTTAAAATGAAAAGTAGGTAGGCAAGGACTAGATAATTTTTTAGAATAAAAAAATAGGGATGCAGCTACACATAATATGAAAAGTACTTCAGCAAGCACAGACTTATGCAATCAGGAGCCTGGAAGGGAAGAAATATTTCTCTGAGTATGCTTTCTTTGCCAGGATCCATTCTCATCAAGGTCATGATTTTGAAAGCAAATTACTCAAAGAAATGCTAGCCTTAGCAGGAATCAAACAGTCTCCAGAACTGTGCCATAACATCCCTGGGGATATCTACAGCCAAAGGACCTTAATTGTACCCCACTGAACATGCTGGGTATCCTGAGGCCTGAGGAGAAGGCGCCATGGTGTCAGCATCTGGCCTTTCTGGTATATACATATGCTGCTGCCAAGAATAATGCCACAGGCTTCATTCTATACTTGCTGATGTTTCTGTGAAAACTCCATCTGACTGTATTGGACTATGCTTTGTCATCTTGGAAGATGGGGAAATATGCAACCAACTAGGTTGAGAAATCAGTTAGAGGAGGACAACTGCCTAAAAATGTCTCCATCTCCGAGAAGATCAAACAATGACAGCTGCTTGGGGTTCCTAATGGGAATTCTTGTCTTGGGACTGAATTCTGCAAGGAAAAACACAAGCTAGCAGACTGGTGGAAAACTACCCCAATGTCAAAAAGTTGAGAAGATGGGTAATCTGAGAGTCTACCAAAAAAGTCTTGAGAAGTTAATGAGGTTCTCTGGAAACCCTAAGGAATGAGAGGTTTAGAATTGGGATGTTCTATTTATAGGACATTATAGGACAATTACTGCCATAAAATTATCCACAGGGAAAAGCTCCAAATCAGTCAACAACAACAAAAAACAACTTGATGTTGGTATATCTTAAGGACATGGGGAAGCTGACCAACATTGTGCCAGTCTAGAGGGGAACTCTGCACAAATAGAAAGGGAGAAATGACTCGTGAGACTCTCATCTAATACCCTAGCTATATAGTCAACAAGGGAAATGAATGAGTCAATGGGTCTGAAGGCAATAAATGTGCAGTTCTGAAACTGGGTCACCACAGAAGTGCCTGGACTGGCGATGGACATGTCCAAGGATCATGGATGAAGAAGTTCCATGTGGGCAGAGGCTGCCCAGAATGCATATAATATATACTTATTATATATGTAACCCCATCATGTGGTATTATGTATTGAGTATGACCTGTGTGTTTACTGTAAATAACTTTACTATGTGATACTATGTCTCAAATATTTGCATATAACTTCTATGTCTGCTATATGGTATGCAGTTCTAATTTGTATGTTGGATACTGTCTATCTGAATGTGGTTTAAATAATAATTGCCTGTGACTATGTTATAGGCAAATTAATGTATGGTGGTTAGGGTTACAATTTTTTTGTAATAATAGCTTTCTATTTTTCAAAATACATGCAAATTTAGTTTTCAACATTTATTCCTGCAAAACCTTGTGTTCCAAATTTTTCTCCACCTCCCCCCCAATCCTTTCCCTAGATAGCAAGCAATCTGATATAGGTTAAACATGTGCAATTCTTCTAAACATATTTCCACATTTATCATGCTGCACAAAAAATATCAAGTAAAAAAAGGAAAAAAGTAGAGAAAAAACCAAGCAAGCAAACAACAGCAGAAAAGGTGAAAATACTATGTTGTGATCTACAGATCCCTACTGTCTTCTGGATGCATATGGCTCTCTCCATCATAAGTCTATAAGGAATTGGTCTGAATCATCTTATTGTTGAAAAGAGCCAAGTTCATCAAAGTTGATATCATGATCTTATTGCTGTATATAATGTTCTCTTGGTTCTACTTACCTCACTCAGCATCAGTTCATGTAAGTCTCTCCAGGTCTTTCTGAGTTACCCTTTCATCATTTCTTATAGAACAATAATATTCCATTCTATTCATATGCCATGATTTATTCAGCCATTCCCCAATTGATGGGCATCCACCCAGTCTCCAGTTCCTTGAGGGGCTACAATTTTTAAGGAAGGAAACAAGTATTTATTAAGTATCTACTACATGCTAGGCACTATTTGTAAATTGTAATTTATAAATTGTAAAAATTATAAAATGTTTTATAAATATTATTTAATTTTGTCCTCATGATATCCTGAGAAGTAGGTGCTATCATTATGCCCATTTTATAGTTCAGGAAACTGAGGAAATGAATTAAGTGATTTGCCTAGATCATACAGCTAGTAAATGCATGGGACCAGATTTGAATTAAGGTCTTCTGGACCCAATACTCTACTTAATGACCTGCCTAACTTTTTTTAACCAGAGGTAACCACAAATGCTTTGGGCTTTGCTATGATCTTAAGAAGACTGGCTCGGATAACCAGCTTTTGCTTTTCAACTTCCAGTGTTTCCAATACCTCTTTAAAACTGATTTTATCTTTAAAGAAATTTACACTCCACATCTCTAGTTACTGGGGAGTATGATGAAAGTTCGAAAGGCAAATAGAAAGAGGTAGATTTATTTCCAGCCTGTGGGAGTTATTTGCAATGTGAGAGTCACACTTCCTCTTCCCTGATTGGAGATTGTGGTTGGGATAGAGAGGAAGATGAACACAATACATTCTCCCTGACTCAGATCAGTTTAAGAGCTTGGAATCTTCCATTGATAAGGGCATCTCTGGAAGTCTTAGAGCTATTTGGTCATCTTTTTAGTGTTCTACCTGGGAAGGACTGATTAACAAAGGAGATGAAGATGTCTTTCTTTAATCCTGGGGCATGTCATTGACTCTGGTTTTTTTGGGGTGAGGGGCGGGACATGACATTTTCTTGAAACTAGAGTTCTAAGGTTAAATAGATGGCAGATATGGAAACAAGGTTGGAAGCTTTGATGTAAAAGGATACTAGTTGGAGCAGCAATAAAGAAATTCCTGGACCATGCCAAGGAGCCATGGGAAACACATTTCATTGCTAGGAGGGAGAACTATAAGGATTCAGGCCGAAGATGGCTTCTAACTGCAAAGAAGCTTAAACATTGTTTGGAGGAGGAGAGTTACTCAGAGATGAGTCTCTAATCCCTTATTATTGGATCCTGAGTCTGATGTGTATATAGAAAGCTGAGAATTAGTCTTGCTTTACCTCTATTCATTACTTTGCTATAATGTCTCAATAATTTGCTATTTGATTTCTGGTATTTCTTCATCTATTAGAAAGATAGGTTCTTGATGATGGCTCAGGAACAGTACCTAGCACATAATAAGACTTATGATATTGCTATTATTTGGTAACTAGATTTATCTATGGGTATTCCTGAGCACTGGGGATACAAAAAAAGAGAAGAGTCAAAAGGTAATCCTTGCTAAAAATATGATGGACTAAGTTCAAATTTTAGACTAGCTACATAATTTCTATCTGCCTCAATTTCCTCATTCTATAAAATAACATAAGTTAGAATGTACATAGTATTTTTAGGTTTATAAAATGCTTTACTTATTTCATTTAATCTTCATAGTAACCCTGGAATGTAAATGCAATTATTATCTTCATGTTAAGGAAACAGACTGAAAAAGGGTTATGTTTCTAGTAAGTATGTGAGAGGATTTGAACTCTAGTATTTCTCACTCTAAGCCCAACAGCCCCTCTACCACTCTACCTAGCTAGTTGATAATGGGAATAATAATAGCACTATTCCACAGAGTTGCTGTAAGAATAAAATGAAATAATATCTATAAAAAACTATGAGAACCTATATAGCACTATATAAATGTTAGTTATTAAGGTAATGGGGTTTGGAATATTTCCAGACCACTTAAAATGGTATCACCTATGCAGGAGGTGTTAGGGTCCTGTTCTTGGTAGACACAGGACTGGCCCATGCATGAATACTCAGATTTGGCCTACCCAGTGGATGGAAGCAACTTCTTCCCATAGGCTAAATAGCTAAAATTATCTGTGTCTTTAAATCTACATGACTAAGCAGAGCAATTATCCTTATTTTCCCACATCATGAGGGGAAGGAGTCATAATTGGTGATATTGTGCAGGAAGTGGAGAAGGGCCAGAGGGACATCTTCCTCTCCCCTTAGACTTTGTAACACCAAGAAACAGGTTTGAATTTCTGCTTCATTTGTTCTTTTTGGTTTTAGGACCCAGGAATTCTAGTCATGGGGACCTTGGAGCTCAAGATTCCAGGCTAGAAGTTGTGACCAAACTCAGGGAGCCCCAAGAGTGGAGCTTTGGATTTAAATTTGGTGGGACTCAATGGCTAAATGGAACTGGGGTGCCTGGACCACTAAAACTGGGGGGAATGAAATTGGCGGGGTTTCTAAAAAAATATAGTTTCAAACTATATTAGAGGACCCTAGGAGGAAGCTTGAGAATATAACAGATATGTTTGTGGGGTGAGATGGGAAGGGGGATTGTCACATAAATATTATTATTATTTTCCAAGGTGGCATAATTATTAAGTAGCAAAATGAGTTCCTTCCTTCCTTCCTTTCTTCCTTCCTCCCTCCTTCCCTTCTTTCCTCCCTCCCTCCCTCCCTCTTCCCCTCTCTTTCTTTCTTTCTTTCTTTCTTGCTTGATTGCTTGCTTCTCTGCCTCCCTCCTCCTTCCTTCCTTTCTGCCTGCCTATCTGCCTGCCTGCCTGTCTTCCTGCCTTTTGTTTCTGCCTTCCCTCCTTTTTTTTTTCCTTCTCATCTGGGCTGGAAGTGTAGTGACCACAAAGAGGCCAGAGCTCCTTCTTATTGCTGAAGAAGCTCTTACCTTCTTAGCTTTCCTAACCTGGTCTAACTGAGAACTCCTCAAACAGCCTGGAAGTGCTCCCTTGCTCTTGAGGGAGCACCATTTTGGTGCCAGAATTATTGCAGACACCTAATCAATCTTAACCCTACTGAAGTTCAGATATCCTAAATTCAATGGATTCACTAATCTCAACCTCTCCCAGGACAGATACAGGCCAGGTTTAGAGGTAGGATTCAAATACAGTTCCTCTGATTCCACATCATGTTATTTATTTTCAAATTATCATTTAATCAATATGTTATTTTTCATTCATTTCAGCCAAAATCTATGAAGCAGCTATTGAGTACAGAGTACCATGTGAGGCAACAAGTGAAGTATAAAGCATTTCCCCCTAGGCTCTTTTCAGGACACATGCTACTTTTTCAAAGGGTAACTAGGCTTTGTTGAATGATGCCTCAAGTTCTTAACATATACCTGACATTTTCTAGTCTTTCAGTTGCTCCCCTCTGGGGGAAGGAACCCAAAGCACTGTCTTCTGTGCTGACATGCCTAATACAACAAAGAGGTTTCTATTAATTGTGCTCTAGGAAGCCCAGTCTCGGGCTCAATAAACTTGCAAATGTTAGCATTCTGTGACAGCTCAGGATTCAGCTTGCCCTTTAGAGTTTGTCCTTCGTCTTCTAAGAATGCTATTATGAATCCTTCCTGGTAAAATGGGGCATCTGTTCCAAAAAGGAATACCTGGAGTATTTGGTTTTCTTAAACCCCAACAGACTTAAATAGAACCCTCTAAAAAGAATCATTTACAACTCTTTTCTTGGGAATCTAAAGAGAATGGTGGACACATATTAGTCTTCATAAATATTTGTTGAATGAATAAATGAATGGAGACACAAATTAGCTACCAGTTGATTTTTGACTAAGATTTGCACCTAAGTTCAGTTGTCAATTGAAATGACTTTTAATAAATTCCCAGGGCAGAATCTCCTTCTCTAGGTGTGTTTACAGCAGCACTGTGGTGCAGCTGAAGGGCTGTGACTCTTTCAGTGCAGTCTTGGATCAAATTAACTGTGACCTGCCACTTCACCCTATTTCCTCATCCTGAGCTTACCAGCTCTAAAATTAATAAAGTTCTGAAAAGTGTGTTGGATAGAGAGAAACTAAAGAACTGATCCTTGAGGCAGGCAGGGAGAAGGCACCGATAGAGATCAGTTTAGCTCCATGGTCCCACTCTCTGGGGAGGTCATTAGTCTAAAATCCAAGTTATATCAAACCCCTGAGACCCACCCTCTGTACAGATCTCCAGAAGTCTCACCTTGACATGTCCTGTCAGAAATTCCAGTCATGTCCCTGAGGCTAAATTTTCCCTATAAAATCTACTTATGGCCCATCCTATGGCTGCTGCCCTCCTTTGGGTCAGCCATGGTGTTTTGGGTAGTGGTGTCTTTCTTTTTATCCCACCCCAACACCATCTGGTATCTCTCCTAACTCCACTCTGCTTCCCAACCCCACTTCTCCTCCTTACAGGTAACTGACTCTTTTAGGGTGCTAAGTTCCTTTCGGGATTTTGCCTGCCACCTAAGAACATGCTCCAACCTCAGGGGTACTCCCTTCTGAATAATTGTGAGTTCCACTGAGGAATTTGTCTTTCATATGCTCTTCCAACCCTACTTCATATTAACCATTCCTGGTGTCTATTGTATTCCTTTACTTTGTCTGTAACCTCTTTAAATAAATCTACCTTTTGCCAAAGAAAATGGTCCTTGTGAATTCTTTCCATGACCAAACCCCAACTTTTGGTGCCTGCTATAATCTGGTGTCTACATCACCCACATCAAAATCACTAGCTCTTGCACTGCATTCTAGCCACATCATCTCCAACTTGGACTTTTCCCAGGTAATTTGCTGTTGGATTGAAAGTTTTCTTTTCTTTTCTTTTCTTTTCTTTTTTTTTTTTTTTTTGAGCCAAAGTTTAAGAATTTCTTCCTCCAGGTCTGGTAGAGTACCCTTATAATCTCAGCTACTATGGAAGTTGAGGCTGGCAGATCTTGAATTCAGGAGTTCTGAGTTACAGTGAACTAAAATGACCAGTTGTGGAGAGTCATCAGCCCAACTCAGAAAAAGAGATGGTCAAAGCTCCCATGCTTGTTATTACTAAGATTGGATCCATGAGAAGGCTTTTGAGTAGCTCCTGTATTAGTCTGGATAAGATAAGAAGATGCAGTTTAAAAATAGTTTATATCTATAAATTTGCATATTTTTACAATATACAATATATTTTACATGTATAATATGTGTAATATAATGTATGCTATATACATATATAAAATATATTTATATCCACTGTTAAATATTATCTTGTTAAATTCAGCTCAGCATTCCAGATTGCTAATAACTTTTTTTGGCTACAAATCTTAGGATCCAATGTATTTGCTCTTTCTGCCTATTTATTTTCTTTTATAAATTTTCAGTTTATTGATAAAAAGCTGAATATCAACACACTGAAACATTACACTAATGTCTTCTAAGTTTGGGGGCCATTATGGGAATGTAGGATTTGAGGAAGAAATAACTGAGAAAGTAATACGTGGCTTAATATTGGCCACAAATGAAAGCTCTCATGATGATCAAATTTTCTATCAAAATAGTAATGAACCAAAGTAAGAAGAGTACAAAGCATCAAATCTCAGACCACTTTGGTCTAAGAAAGTCCCAAGAGAATAAATTGAGTGACATCAGACCATTGGTTATTAATCATATTACCCAATTTCTGAGAGAGAAGCGATAGAAATGGTACAAAATGAGACATTTTTGGATGCAACCAATGTGGGGATTTATTTTGCTTTAACAATGTATATTTATTATGAGGACTTTGTTTTTTCTTTTTTTAATGTGGGAGACATAGAAGGAAGTGAAAATAGACTTTTTAATACAAAATAATTAAAATGTTTAAAAATAATAAATTGAGTGAGATTAATCTTATTTTCCATGGTTCTTTTAAGTTGGTAAATTTTCATTAAGTACTAGTATAAATCAAAAAGTATTATCAGAGGGGCAGCTAGGTGGAGCAGTGGATAGAGAACCAGTCTTGAAGTCAGGAGGACCTGAGTTCAAATGTGACTTCAGACACTTAACATTTCTTAGCTGTGTGACCCGGGGCAAGTCACTTAGCCCCAGTTGCCTCAGAGGAAAAATATTATCAGAAATCCCTATTCAGGACAGTGTCATCAGGGGACATAATTTTATAACATACATTAAGAATCTTAGAAAAATGGAGATTTGACATACAATTAAAAATCTTGCATATAGGGCTCTTTTTGGTCAAAATTAAATATTATTGATTTCTGGTCAATCTTTTTATCACAGAATCTCAATTTTT